>NC_072891.1:5360000-6560000 GCF_028858705.1 Grus americana | reverse complement strand
TATAGGCTGTATTATATACAGTATTGTTTGAAGAGGTTGCCAAGCAGAATGGATATGCTACTAACTTTTTATTAGATTAGTACTAAGTCTTTTAATCATGGAAAAAAGTATGAAATAATTCCTAGGTCATGTGGGATAACAAGAAAACACAAGTATAGAAAGTAAATGGAAGTCAAGCCGTTCTTCATCCACAGATTTCGGGAACAAGACATTACAGTCCCATGGGGAACTCATATTTTGTGACTTCCTTAAAATATTGGAGAAATGTGTAGTTTGACTTCAGTGACTTTATTCAAATGATTTAAATGTGACTGGAGACTATTCTTTTGCACTCAGACTTGCTGGTGTGGAATGGCTTGCATTCATGCTATTGGACTCCCAGATCTCAAGAAAGGATGTATGCCTCTTACTCTTCAAGGGCTCTTTAGGAAAGCCCTAAATGGCACTGATCAAAACCCTGCCCAGGATGGTGGACTTCCACTATAGAGCTCAATTTACTAGTATATAATTAGTCCTATTTGTTCTGTTTAGTTTACCAACACATGCAGAGCCGTAGATTGCAAAAGCGAAAATTATTTGTCCCAACATAAGAAAACCCTGAATTTTAGGAAGAAAAACACTATTCTGAACTGGTCTTCAAAGTGACACTAAAAATATTGACACGATGTATAAGTGGTGTTTTTATTTCTCAGTTTGCACAAAAGATAACCCAAAACTTCAGAAGCCATATCACCTCTGAAGAATGTATTATGTTTTTATAAGCTAATAAACTAAGTGGTGAGTGTTTGACGTACTCTTTAGCACTCTGATATCAGGTGGCCTTTGGATCTATGGACATCACAGAAGCAGCAGAAATTAAAATCTGAAACGAGGAATGTATACAGCCAGTCATAAGCAAAGCTAACAGCACTGCACAAGAACCTCCCATATAAACCCAGTGAAGATCCAACTTGTAAGGAACGTGGTCCAGTCCGACAACAAGACACAAAGTTGGTCTGGCTTAGGGTAAGCACTCTGGACTTTGAATGTCAGAGCATAATGTTGTGGGAGGAAGAAGTAGTCCTGTCCTGTACTTTGTGCTTGTAAGTGCATACAGCTATAATTGCAAACTGGAGTTACAGCGGGGCTCAAAATAGCTTTTTCTTCTTTTTTTTTTTTTTCACGTTAAAGAGTCAGTTCAATTTTTGAAGGGGCTCTTGTCAGTGTTGTACATCATTGCACAAGGTACTTTGGATTTTGCTGGAGTCAAGCATTAGACCCAAATCTGGAACTGTAGCTCTTAAAGAATTTCTTCCATTCTTTTAGTCTAACTCATCCAAAATGTGTGCAAAGAAACTGGCTGTTATGAGGACTGAGTACCTAAGACCTTGTTTTAGGGTAGCAGGAAGATAGATAAGAAGTTTTCTGGAACAGAACGTGATTTGAGAACCAGAGTGTGGGAGTATTAGATATAGAACGGGGGGGGGGAAAGTAAAAACAAAAAACCCCTAAAAATGACAACAAAAAAAAAAGGGGGGAGGCGTCTGGGTAGATTTGGGAGTAATTGAGTGGATAACAGCTGAAAGGAGATAAAGATACAAGGCAGGAGACTGGTGCCAGTGCTGGACCAGAACAGAGTGAGAAAGCATATTAAATTTTGGCTTCACAGAGATTGTATCAGTTAAGGATGTCCATCAGAATCTGATAGCAGATGCTCAAGAATAATTTACAGCCTGTGCTAGTTTAGGAACAACAGGTTCTGTAAATATATCCCCTGTCTTCTTTTTACAAAGCAAAAGGAAGAGAGAAAAGCAGAACAATGCAATGGGATTATAAAATGTTATAGCAGTAGGAGTTAAGGAAATGGAAATAGTAAATGGTTTCTGTGATAGGCCCAGAAAAACACAAAAACCCTGCTTATGATGTAGCTTCTGGATCAATGGGTGATTTTTAGTTCACTATGATTCCCTTTCTCACATGGCTTCTTTTAAGGGGCGGGGGGGGGGGGAATGGCACTTCCAATTTAATAGTGTCTGTAAAAATCCTTACAGAATTACAGGTCTTGTCGTCTCACTCCTTTGCTCCCATCTCTATTCCCAAGCCATCTTCTCCACCGTATTCTTCAGCTTTCATTTAGGAGCTGCTTTCCCCAGGGGATCTGACCACTGGTGCCCCTAATTTCTGAGTTATTATTTCCCCAGGGTCCTGTCCACCACCAGCTCAAAACACCCATCAGTCAGTAAAGCAACAAGACTCCTCAACCTGCCCCTGATTTTTCTGATCAGCATCCTCCCCTTCTCCTTCCCCTTGTACTGGAGTCTCACCTGTACCAGCATCATGCTGGTGATGGTTCATCCCCTTTCTCCACCTCTCACCCATTAGAAAATGAATAAAATTGCAAAACTTCTACAACTACCTGTGTCTCCATGCTTTTAGCTAACAGTTGTGTTTTGGTTTTAGTGCCTTGCCATTCCAGGTAAGAGTTTCTGTGGGTGTATTGAGTTTGCGTGGCAAGGTTTTGGTAGCGGGGGGGCTACAGGGGTGGCTTCTGTGAGAAGCTGCTAGAAGCTTCCCCTGTGTCTGATAGAGCCAATGCCAGCCGGCTCCAAGATGGACCCACTGCTGGCCAAGGTGAGCCCATCAGCGCCTCTCTGAGAGCGTATTTAAGAAGGGAAAAACAACTTAGGGAAGCTTTTGCAGCCAGAGAGAGGAGTGAGAAGATGTAAGAAACTCTGCAGACACCAAGGTCAGTGCAGATGGAGGGGCAGGAGGTGCTCCAGGCGCCGGAGCAGAGATCCCCCTGCAGCCCGTGGTGAAGGCCATGGTGAAGCAGGCTGTCCCCCTGCAGCCCATGGAGGAAGGATGAGGGGGTGTAGAGATTCCACCTGCAGCCCGTGGAGGACCCCACGCTGGAGCAGGTGGAGGCACCTGAAGGAGGCTGCGGCCCTGTGGGAAGCCCACGCTGGAGCAATTCCTGGCAGGATCTGTGGCTCCATGGAGAGAGGAGCCCACGCCAGAGCAGGTTTGCTGGCAGGACTTGTGACCCCGTGGGGGACCCACGCTGGAGCAGTTTGCTCCTGAAGGTCTGCACCCCGTGAGAGGGACCCACGCTGGAGCAGTTCATGAAGAACTGCAGCCTGTGGGACGGACTCACACTGGAGAAGTTGGTGGAGGACTGTCTCCCGTGGGAGGGACCCCAGGCTGGAGCAGGGGCAGAATGTGAGGAGTCCTCCCCCTGAGGAGGAAGAAGCGGCAGAGACACCGTGTGATGAACTGACCGTAACCCCCATTCCCCGTCCCCCTGTGCCGCTGAGGGGGAGGAGGGAGAGAAATGGGGAGTGAAGTTGGGCCTGGGAAGATGGGAGGGGTGGGGGGAGGTGTTTTAAGAGTTGATTTTATTTCTCATTCCTCTACTCTGTTTTGCTTGGTAATAAATCAGATGAATTCCCTCTCTAAGTTCGGTCTGTTTTGCTCGTGACGACAATTAGTGAGTGATCTCTCCCTGTCCTTATCTCGACCCACAAGCGTTTCGTTATCCCTTTTCTCCCCTGTCCAGTGAAGGAGGGCAGTGACAGAGCGGCTCTGGGGGGTACCTGGCCTCCAGCCAGGGTCAACCCACCACAATGGGTTCCCTCTCCTTATTTATACTCTTCCTAAGATCCCTTGCAGCCTGCTCTTTCTCCCCCCGCTATACAACCATCATCCACCTCACCTCTCTCCCTTGTAGTGTTTGCCATGAGTTTGGGAAAATTATGAATGCGAAGGAGCAGGGACGGCCAAGATGTGGAAACACGCAAATATGTTATAGTTGGCATCCTATGAGGAGTTCCAAATGACCCAATGCTTTTTTTTTTTTTTGCTTCAATTGTATTGACTTAAATAACAAATTTTCACTACATCTTCATGGAGACCATCCCACTTAAAGATGTATTAAAAGTTCATATAGGGGCAGTGCTGACAGAACTGGGAGTTTTTAGAGTAGCTAGGAAATTTGATCTCAACTTTTGCTTCCTTTTTTTGCAATAGATAATAATTTTAATAGAAAAAAACAGCACAAAAATAAAAGTAATAATAGAAGCTCCTTTCTTGGAGATATTCAGAACTCAGCTGGACATGGTTCTGTGTGACCTGATTTAATTAATCCTGTATTTAGCATGAGGTTAGACTAGATAACATCCAGAGGTCCCTTCTGACCTTAATTATTCTATGAATCCCTGATTAGTAGCTGTTAATAGCAACGTCCCTGAAAAATGAAGATTTGAAAGATGCACAGGGAATGGGATGATTATTTACTATACCTTTTTTTAGGGCCTTGAACTTAAAATAAATTATTTACTGATATGTAGGCATGATGCTCTTCAAATCAGGGGATAATTTCTTTTCCCAAAGGGGAGAAGGAACTATAATTTTACTTTAAGCACATGCCCAAATGTCATGGAAATCAATGGGGTTTGAAAATGTGCCTAGTGTTAGGCATGTGTTACATATTTTCTGGAGTTGTAGCCTATGGTGGGGAAGCAATATTAATAACAGAAAAAGGCAGTTCCTAGAGATTAGAAAGAGATTACATCTCTCAGTACTTCACCTTGGAAAGTCTTTTACCATTCCTCAGAAAACAAGACCATTATAATGAAAAGTCTTCCCTTGGTGACCCTTGAAATCTTATTAGTAAATGGGATCTTTCCTTCCCCAGGGGCTTGATTGACTAACGGTAATGGAGCAATTCCTGCAAGGTTCACAGGGAGGGAGCCTAACTCTCGTACTGCCACTTGTGTTGTGGGCAATAGCAAAAAAAGTGCCTGTGGGGTTATGTCCCGTGTTTCACTTTATGATCCTCCATTTCCAACCAGATTCAAAAGATGCTTCTGTAAAACTGGAAAAACTTTAAGCATCCTGCTTTGTAATTGAAAGAGAGAACTCACATCTACTATCATTAAGCAATAATTATTTTGGTTTTTTTAGGGAGGATTCAGTAAGATAAACACTTCACAGATAAAGTTCCAGGGCTTCTGGCCAAAATATTTACTGACGTAGAAGGTACTTATCTTTTAGTTCACTTCCATGTAAAAGTAAAATGATAGTAATTATGTTTAAAAACAGATCAGTTTTTTAAATTATTTAAAAGTGCTCCTCCAGAATTTAACTGGATCATAATTGCTCCAGCAGCTTTTATGACCTGTGGGGAAAAAATTAGCCACAGGGAAAAGGAAGAGCCCAGCCCGCTCTTTATATTTCATTCTCGTTTTTATTTATTTATTTATTTATTTATTGATAGTATGGCATCTTAATTTCAAATACACCTGGCATTTGGGGAAATAGACTGAATTCTGAGGACAGGAAAAGATTCAAACCCCTTGAAAATGATAGTTACTCTAAAAGCCCCCAAAGAGAGAGAAATCAGAGAACTGTCAGATTGAGTACCTAGATAAAACTTAGACATAACTAATACTTGCAGTTCAGAATCCCAGTATCTCAGAGAAATTCAGACACCAGAAAATTTTCTTCTTATTCCAAAATAGAACAAAATGCCATAATATGAAAATTCCCATAATTTTTTATGTATAATTAAAATACTTCCTATTCTGATTTTTGATTAGCTGCTCCATATCACAGAATTACAGAATCACAGAATCACAGAATGACAGGGGTTCTGTTCTCAATGGAGATCATCTAGTCCAACATTATCATTAATAGTGTAAAGTAAATCTTGTAACAAAGATCATGTTGTTCTTTGAGCTTGCCTTCTCAAATGTCCTGGGAAGTATGAGACAAAGTGTTTTGCTTTTAATTTTATATACCTGTTGGAAAATAAAAATTAATCCATATGGAAATATATAGATAGGGAAGAAATCAGAGTATCAAACTGATAGAAATTTCCTCAAAGAGACTAGAAAACCCGTAAACTACCCCTTTCCCAGGACATCCTTCACATCTCCCCCTAGGTTTTATGAATTCCTCCTGTGCTTTTATTAAACATGTTCTAAAAGGAATTTAATCAGATTACCTCAGGTTGATGTAAATAGTCAGCCTGAACTAAATTGTTTCAATTCGCTGAACATTATAAATAAATAAATAAAAATGCTGATCCTAAGTGATGTTTGCTGTTCTGATTTGATTTGATTTCTGACCTGAAAAAATCAATTACTTTCACAGTCAAGTTTTATCCCCTCTTCTCCTCTAACTTCATACTTAGGTTAATGGACTGTTGAGTCAGAAGGGACCACTGTGTTAATGCAATCCGATCGCCTGTGTAGCACAGACCATGGGATTTCCTTGCACTAATTCTTGCCTGTACTAAAATACTTCTTTATTAAAGAGGAAAAAAAAAAAATCCCCAAAATAATATAGTCTTAGTTCAATTTTATTTGTTGTTGTAAGAAGCTCATCAATACTCTGAGGAATTCATTCCAGCCATGAGTACCTCTGCATATTAGTAGGTGTGAGAATTTTAAAATATATCATATTTATTAATCAAAATAAATTGGGTTTGGGCTATGGGTTTCATGGGGGGGGGGGGTTGTTTGTTTGTTTGTTTATTTCGTTGTATTTTTGTTGGTGGTGGTTTTGGAGGTGGTTTCTTGTGGGTTGTTTGGGTTTTCTTTTCCCCTCCAGTGAACACAGGTTCATTTAGACTGTTCTTGACAAATATTAGCCTACTTTGACAGTAAACCCACAGTGAAAAACACAGTACCTCTTCCCTGAATTCTCTCCTGAATCTGAAAATTTTAAACCTTTAGCCGTTATTTTTCCTATTCTGTTTAGGCAGCAGATTTAAAGAATAGGTCTGCACAGCAAAATGCAGTTTCAGAGATAACTAAAACTGGAAGCATTGTAGCTGTCAGTTTATACATTATTTACAGCAAATTTAGCCTAGATATAGGTCTGTAGTGATGCAACTACATTGCTTCCAGGACAGAGAGTATCTCTGCATGGCATTATACTATACTACATGAATGTATCATCTCATTTAGAGGCAACCCTAGCATCTCTGCAGGGGTGCTGTTGTACCAGGTAGGTAGCTCTATGCTGAGCTCTTCAGGGCAAGAACTGTCTTTTCATTATATGCGTGCATGCATAACTGCCTTTCCCTCGGGCCTCCAGGTATTGCTGTGCTAGAAATAAACTATAATAATGAATAAGTGACCTGGACACATACAGTCCAGGAATCTCTGATGTATGCAAATAGCATTCAGTGCAAAGGGCTAACACTAAATCCAGACAATAAAGTTAACTTATAGTTCTCTCCTGTGCATTTTAAATTTTATGTGAGCTTGTTATGCAGAACATTTTGCCCCACCAGAAAAAAAAAAAAAAGTGAAATGATAGCATCCACCTGTTTACTATTAGCAGGGGCACAAGAAAATTCCTGAATGCTCCTAGTAAGCTGTGATGGAGAAATTCTCTGACTCTAAACCCCATGACAGAAACCAAGTAAATTATTCTGTTCCAAATAGTCAGCCATATATTTGCAAACTATCTGCTCGTGAATTTTACAGCATGCACAGCTCAGAGATATCAGCCTATAATTATGCAACAGCTGAGCATATGTAAGGTCTGGAATAAATAGCCAGCACAGCCTCAGAAGGACTTAAGTGGGTTTGTGTTATTGTAGAGTTGCAGCTGTGGTGGGAAATGTTGGGGTATGAGGTGCATTAGCTGGCCAAAGTCCAGGAAGTGTGATCCTCCTCCTTTTTGGTCCTGACATTGGGTTGAAACTTGCACCCCTTCAAAGCAGATTTAACAATCACATCACTAGTGATTTGGTATTGGAGGGAGGTCATTGAATTTCAGGTAGTTACTGGGAATGGTGGGTGTTTTTCACCTGACTCTATAAATTACAACCCAGTAATTTCTGCTGTATGTAAGATTATTGAAAGTCCTGTAATATTTTTGTAAGATCCATGATTTTCTACAATGTGTTTCTATTTCTTTCTTTTAAAATTTTTTTCTGTTAAAGCAAAATCTCCAATTTTTTTCAGGAAAGCTGGGTCTGAACAAGAACACAGGGAGAAGGATTATTGCACTGCAGGAGCCACATGTTCACTTCATACAAAAGTATGGCAAACCATTCGCAGCTGTTTCTTGTTCTTCTGCAAACACTCAGGTCAGGCCTGCACTCACCAGGCAACACTGAGGCTGCCTCATTTGCCACATCTGAGAGCATCTTTTCTTCATGCCTTGTGGGAAAGAAGCATTTTAATTTTGATATTAATAGAAATAGTAAATTATTCCAGGCTTTATACTTTTCATTTCAGATCAGGGATCCTACTGTGATGTGAGTAATTGCGGTGGTACAAACCCTGTGTACACCAAAGAGCTCCCTACACGAGTTTACAAAAAGTGCTGCAGAAGGAAGAAAAATCTAACAAAGATGAAATAGAATAAAAGTCACCTTCTTTACCATATCGGAGCCATTTGCTAGTCAAGAATCACTGGCCAGTATGTTTTGTTGGGCATAACGTTTGCAATCTCAAAGAAGCACAGACCGGAGTTCCTTCTGGTAGTAATACCTCCTCCATAATGACGCATTTAGCTTGTAGTGACAGGAACTAGAGAAATATCCTAGCTGTGCTTCAACTGATAAAAAAAAAAAAAAAAAAAAAAAATTATTTGTGTTTTGAATTCTTACTTCAAGTTTAATTTTAATAATAAACACATGAGGGGAGGTAGCCTAAGGAAATCAAATCTAGTAGGTGAATTTCTATAAAGGCTGAACGTGCGTTGAAACACAGGGGCCACGTTAAACACTTTTCTTTTGAACCTGTTAGTCAGAAGTGCAATTCATATCTGTGGCAGAAGGATAGTGTTGCAGTGTAGGAGATCCTATTTATATTACTTTCAGGATAATTGCCAGTCCTCTGAGTTAAAATTCACAATTTTGGCTTCAAATATCAGAGACATTTAAAAGTCTATGCCTTACTAATTAACTAGGCAGGAGGAGATTCCTAATTTGTCAGCATTAAGATTTTGGAGCTATAAAAATAAATCTGTTCTTCTAATAAATTGTAAGATAAATTTTGGTGAATTGAACATCTTCAAAATATTGGTATCTCTGTTGTCAGTCTATCATGCTTGCCTTAGGTTGCACATGTGTCTGTTAGTATGCATATATACGTATTTTACAGGAAATGCAAAGGGTTAAAACCAACTTGAGATCCTACCTGGTGCCAGAAATCACTTTAATAATAAATACTGATGAAACATTCATCTTATAGTAATGACTAAAGCTCCTCAGTAGCTGAAATAGGAACCAGAGTTCTTTAAAACAATTCAGTGCTGACTTTTTGCATTATTATCTGAAAGCATATTATTCTCCACTGCACAAAGTGTCTGTTCCTTCTGTGCTGTGGAAACTTGTTCTTTAGCCTGCAGATGTGATATTTGTGCTCTTTTACAACAGAAGCTGCTCTATAGCAGATACCGTGGGAATCACTAAAGGGAAAGAGATAAGCCCAGTTCCTCTGTCATTTTGAGAGTGGATCTCACTATCTTCTGGTGAGACCCAGTGTGATTCGGGGTGACCTGCCTTCCATTAGAAGAAAAGTGTAAGGGATTCCTTTGGTGAAGGAATGAAGAATAATAACGCACATCCGAAGGATTAAGGGGGTACCAAGCAGGAATGTAGGTTGCTATAAGAAAAGTGGTAATTCCTGCATCTCCTTAGCAAAGCATCCTCTTTTCTCTCTAGCAGCTATGACTTTATGCTAGAGCTCATCAAGATCTTTAATACTGTCTGACATGAAGAAATTCCTTGTATTTTTTAGCATTCTGGGTGTTTGAAGTCTTTCTATAGGTATTATGGTGCCTAAGATGCAACAAAATCTTAAGCAGAAACCTTTGAAATAAGAAAGCAAGCAAATCAGCAGTTCTAGTGGACACCCAAGATTAATCAGCTTCAGTGCCTCGTGGGCATGGTTTGGGAGGCAGCAAGCAGAGCAGGGTGGTGGCAGATGAGGGAGAGGTGTGATGAGGGAGGGAGAGATCTTGATATGTACATTACTTCAGCTATCCTAACATGAAGTTGCCTCTACTCAGCAACCAGCCATCAGGGATTTACTTAACCCCAGACAGCTCTTGAAAACTCAGTTAGGTTGTGTAAGATGGGAGCCTCATCCACTTGTGTACAGCCTGAGATGTGGATGAGGTTCTCTTGGCCAATGCCTTCCATCGACGGGACTGATCTGCTTCTTTTCTACCTGCAGTACTGTGAGGTTATGTCTGTGCTGTGCTCCCCTTCTAAATACGGAGCTCTTATGCTGCCTGTGGTAAGTCCTGTATCTGGAAGACCTCTTCCAAAACATGCCAGTCCACAATGACACAACAAAGTCAAGTCTGGTCTGTGTGAGAGGGTCATGTCCAGCCCTGACTTCAGAGGCTCTTGGTGCTAGGCTATAGCTGGGGAAAAGAGGTGTATTTCTGTGTGTCTGCCCTCCAAAAAGCCACCGTAGCCAGTGTAGAACATCCCAGAACAAAAGATTGGCTGGGACACTTAGTGGTAGAGAGGGAGATAGGAGCCATGAGAGACATGATGTGGGATTCAGGGAAGTGACTCAGGTGCTCAGTCCTGACTCATGGCCGTGACACTAGAAAACAAGGGCAATTATTGATACCTCTTTAAACTCCAGAAAATAATATGCTACAACCAGGAATCAGTCTTTATTACCACCTAGTTCCTTGCTGTAAAGATACTGCACCTGAAGATGAGACAATACAGTGAATGAACGGTGGGCACTTAGCTAAGAGCAAAATAATTGTGATCAGTGTGATAAGTACTGCTGAAATGACTCCTCCTTTCCCACCCCTTTCAAAGATAAAGACCTCATGATAAGCAGGCAGCTAGGAAAACTAATTTTATTTTGCAGGCTAGAAATACATGTAATTTATTCCTGAAAAGTATAGAGATCACGCTGATATTATAGCACAGAGTGAGGAGAGGAGATATCCTGCTAAGATCCCTGCACATTTCCTACATCCTCCCACGGTTTTCCTGCAGGGCCTGAAAATCACAGCCTTGGTTCACAATGTGTACATGAGCAGTCTTAACAATGACTTTGCTAGAGAGAGATTTCCACTTCCCATGGCAAAGTCAAGGGCTTTTCTCTTTTAAAGTATTTTTATTAATTTCACTCTTCTCATCTCTTATAATATGCCTTCTGATTTTCACAGGACAATAACCCTAATGCTTTCTCTGGTAGCATCCTGCACACCCTCACTGCCCTTGTCTTCGCTCATCTTTCTTCTGAGAAGACCTTCCTGGCTAGATCCAGGAATCCAGCATCAAGCAACCAGTCAGAGAGAAGATGTGTGTGGGAAGAGGGGTAGATTTTGTTTCAAGAGCTGCTGCTGTTACTATTATATGGATAAAACACTTGTTCATGATCAATAATCTCTGCTTACGCTGGATAATGCAGTTTTCTGTAGAGCCTTCGGCACTAATTCTGACTGATAGCTTTTCCTACCTGGAGCAATGAGTCTGAGCTGGTGCGCTCCTTCCTAGCAAAAATAGTGCAGGGCAGAGCTTTAAGACAAGTGTAATGCCCATAGTGTCTGGTCTTACCTGTTTGGGGCCAGCTTAACTACCTGTCTGCTGCATCCTTAGTATAGGTGAGTTAGAAAAGGGGTTTTGGTTTGTTTTTAACTTTAGAAACAAACTTGATATATGTGTCAAATCTCCAAAAGAGACAAACCGCCATCTTTAAAGCTGTTTTTTCATACCCTTAATTCTGGTCCATGCACCCTTGCTGTGCCCTGGGGGCAACAGAGTTCCTGGGGAGGGAAGAATAGGAGAAAAGTCACGTTTAAGGTTCTCCTTAGTGCATGTGCATAAACCCTGACTTTCCATTTGCTAAAAAAGACCTTTCCGCAAACAGAAAAGAAGTCAGAGCCTCCTGTCTAAGGAAGGCTGAAGGACACATCAGTAAAATATGGTATTTGGCAAGCAAAATAGAGAGATCCCCGCAAGGCCCGTCAATAAGAGCGAGAGTGGGAATCACCGTCTCCAGCAGCAAGGACCGTGCCGGAGAGGCCAGGGGTGGCTGCGGGCAATGCCAAGCCCTCCCTCCAGCCCAGCGGCCTGCTGTAAGGCAGTTCGGGGAGCAAAGTTAGCAGAGCAGCTGCGATTTGTCTTGCAGCACGCATCAGATCGGAAATTTCCACTCGGGCCGGCGCGGGGCCAGCAGGTGGCACTGCGAAGTAGCCCAAGAGCAGGGAGCGGCGCAGCGCAGCGCAGCGCAGGTAGCCCGGCTGCATCAGCTGCCTTCTCTCGCTGGGCTGAAGCTGGTCACAAACCACAGACTTTTTTTTATTGTTGTCATTCTCTCCTCCCACATATCCCCCCCGCCCCGAGATGTAAAATGCAGTAATCAGCAGGGGTGGAAATCAAAAGCGTGAATGCCCAAAACCTGAGTTATTCCCCTCTTTGAGACAATGGGCGTGCAGCCGTAGGAAGATTTCTCTAACTCCCCCTCCCACCCCAACTGCCTTTAGGTCTGATATTTCTAAAGGTTAATCCTGAGAAAACCTCCTCTTTTTTTTTTTTCTTTTGTTGTTTTTGGTTGGTTGGTTGGTTGGTTTTGGTTTGGTGTTTTGGGTTTTTTTTGGGGGGGTTGTGTTTGTGGTTGGGGTTTTTTTTTTTGGGGGGGGGTGTTTGTATGTCTGTTTGTTTGTGTGTGGGGAGTTTTTTTCTTTCCCTCATTTGAAAAAATTTGTTCTGCCACATAATTGGAAGTTTTTTCCCCCACTCAGAGCCAGAGCTTTCCCTGCGCTTCTGTCTGGTTTGAGGATGAGAGATCTCAGTGTTAGCCTCTGTTTTGGCCACTGAGAGCCACAGGTGTCTTTATGAGACAAGGTGTATCCCTAGCACTGCCACTGGCTTCTTGTGTGAATTCATACTGCTCATTTTCCTGTTTAGCCTTGGGAAAAGTTTCTCTGTTTCATCTGCTCAAAGGAGGGGCGGTCTCTTACATGTGACACCGCATAGCACCATGAAGATCTGATCTTACATTGCCTGGAGATATCACCATTTTAGTAGTAATTACTCTCCAGGTTAATCATCAACTTTATTTTTATATATAAGGAGTATGTATGTACTTTGAGATGTGACATGGGGAAATGAGAATGCAAATAGACTACTTTTCACTCAGAAACCATGTAACATGATTTTTTTTTTTTTACATTACTGTCTACACAAAGAAATTCATCATCTTGCTAAATGGGTTTTAAAAAGGCCCCCTTGCAGCATATCTCTAGGCAAAACGAGCCCTGCCATTGTATAATGGGATTTGCATCTGCAGACTTGTTCAGAGCTGCAGCTTAACAGCACAGCACGCTGTCAGAGAGCAGCCCTGGTCTGGAGCAATGCTTTGTGTATGTAGAAGAGGTTTCACCTCCATTCCCACATGGAGCCTGAAGATCCAAACCAATGGCCTGTGTGAGGTCCATGCGAATCTCCACATTGCCTTGGCACTGCTACATTGTAGGATTTTGATGGCCTTCAAAGCCATCAAGGCTGTTTTGGCCCCACAGGTGTTGTGTGATAGATCACCATGATTTGAGGCTCCCAGAGCCTCTGGTATAATAATACAACTCTATCCCCCGATAAACAATGAAAGCCCCAGACACTCATTTGTGATAAACATATTGCCTATGGGAAAAGGGGGGGGATTAGCTTTAGATCGTCGAGGTTGCTCTTTCAATGTTTATGAGCAGCAGAGGAAACATAACAGAAAGGGAGTTTCTAGATAAAGAATAGCAGGTGTCTATAGCACTGTGGAAGATCATGACTCCTAGCACTAGCCTTGTCCTGTATTGAGCTATATTTATTGGACTGATTCATGGATGTATTATCCTAGTTTTATGCATTTGTTAACTCAACAAAGAAGTCAGCCCTGTGGTGAATGGGAAAAGTTAAACTGGCAGCATCCCTCAGCAAGTGGGAAATCAATGCGATGAACCACCCTCTCCTTGTCTCAGTGGAAGACCTTGAGGGTGGTGGAAAAAAGCCTTTTTGCATAAGGAAAGAAACTCTCAGGCTGCATTTATATAGTCTCATCCTCCTTTGATATTTTGTAGCATTTCTACAGGTCTTGCTCTGGTTAACATGTTTAAATACACATATTTTCAAGGTTAGTTTGATATTAGTGCGTTTACTGCTAAGGGCATGTGATAATCTAAAGCACTCGTTCAGCTCAACCCGCCCGGTGTCCCGACGTGTTGCACAGTTCACCCGTATAATCTCCCGGTAGTCTGAGCTACGGAGCGTGTTATTGCTAATAGAGCAATATTTGCACTTTCCCTGGGGAACCTGAAATCCTCAGACTGCCAAGTGCCAACGTGTGTGGCCTGAATGTTACGACATGTCAATCAAGGTCCTTTCAATAACTTTGGCAGAGTCATGGAGACGTTTTCACCTTCTGGGCACCTGACACACTGTATCTAGTCTATCAGTTCAGTTTAATTCATCCATGGTTTTCTGTAATGTTATTAGGATTAAAAAAGTTTATTAGCGTTAAAACAGGCAAGCATCTCTACTCCTTTCCAATCCTGACTGGTTTAAATGTGTCATAAAAAGTTAAGGCAATTTTGTGGCAATTCTGTCTTGTATCTCTGTTGACAACCTCACTGGGCTCTTATCTTTTATTCTGGTATTTAATACATGCAGCCTCACAGTTTCTACCTGGTTGGAGAAACTGAGCCATAGTAAGATTAAAGCCATTTTTTTTTTTTTTCCAAAGGAAAGGACTGAGTTAATAATACTAGTAAGAACAGAATAGACAATAAAACATTTGTCTGTTTGTTTCCTGCTATACCCAATTAGCAATTTCCTCTTGCAGCAGGAGTGGCTGTAAGTAGGGAAATAGGTGGCTTTGCACAAAAAGGTTATTCCCATGCAGTATTGAAAATGTTGCCTAGCAGAAGTTCAGTACCTATATAGCTTCCCAGCACTGTCTGAATATGGGTAGGAAAATAATAATTTAGATATACATATATACATACGCATACACTTACCAGTACTGTTTTACTGGAACATTAAGCTAATGCCACATTAAGTTACAATACACTTCTTATGGAAGCAAAAGCAGCATCTATATAAATATCAGATAGATGTATTATGATCTGCACAATTGCAATAAATAGCAGATGGCTATGCAGTAATGGGACACTAAAAAATATTTATCACATCTTCCGAGAGTACCGCCACTCCTATTTGTTGTCAGGGTGAATGGCTAAGTTTGATGCGTGGCCTTTGGTACGGCGCCTTTCCAAACGTGTGGTGACATCGTAAATCATGCAGGGGTTTGAGTGAAAATGAGCCAGTCCTGGTACAATCACTCAGGTTCCCGAAACTAATACTACTCTGGGTTTAGAACAAGTGTGTGCAGGGACTATGGCTTTTTGTGTCCACTCAATAGGAGTGTGGATGAATTGCTCAGTAATATCCCTAAAACTCTTTGGGTCTGGTTTTTTTTCTGTGTCCTGGTAGGCCAAATTTTCAAAAAGGGTCTCCTTCCAGATGAGGAGTTTCCATGTGTAAAACTGACTCTCTCAATCTAGCAGCTCTTCCCTCTATGTCTGCACCTGTCTGAACTCACAGACACATCTGTTCATGAAAGGTCTGATTTATACTTCAAATTCACACTGCTAAAGAAGGAGAGGTGCTCAAATTGCACCCGCATAAAGAAGTTTTTTATTAGAATAAGTCTGAAACTTCAGAGCTTCTTTCTTATGTTCCTATTTTCTCTCCCAAAGCATGTCTGCTTCTCTTTTTCTCCCTCTGCATTAACTCTTTTTTCATCGTTTAGCTCATTTTTTTATCCTCACCTTCTGTCTGTCTCTCTCCTTCCTGTTTCATTTTCATGTCATGACCTACTTGACTTCCTTGTTCACTTTAGCATCCTTACGCATGTTATCAGCAGGGCTTATGGACTTCTGACTGTTTGGTGACCTGTGTCATTTTAGTGCTCCAGTTTATCTCTACCGGATATCCAGGTGCTCATGCACCCCACTGGCAAATGTGTGTTTCTGCTCTGTGCTCTTCCAGAGATGGAATGTGATAGCATAGTCCTCAGCCTAGGAACCTGGCTCTTTAGACTGATGAAACAATCCCAGGTCCCCATTTTAGTCCATTATGCATAAGACAAGTTGGTGGCCCTTTCACTAGGCAAAGTTAGTCTGAAACTTTGCTGAATCTGCCTATTTTTAACTGAATATAAGTCCTGAATACAAGAATGTTTCTAAGGATAGGCCAACAGGGATAGACATCAGATATACTTATCTATTAATCTACATTATTTGTATTCTGGGTAGTAAAGCACACTTGAGAAAAAAATAAGATTGGTTCAGATCACCATCCAGAAGGACCTTGCCAGTCTTGAGAGATGGCCCCGTGAGAATCTCAGGAAGTTCAATGACGCCAAGTGCAAGGTCCTGCATGTGGGTCAGAGCCATCCCAAGCACAAATACAGGCTGGGTGGAGAATGGATTGAGAGCAGCCCTGAGGAGAAGGACTTAGGGTGTTGGTGGATGAGATCAACATGAGCCAGCAATGCATATTTGCAGCCCAGAAAGCCAATCATGCCCTGGGCTGTAGCTAAAGAAGGTCAAGGGAGGTGATTCTCCCTTCTACTCCACTCTCATAAGATCCCACCTGGAGTACTGCACCCAGCCCCAACATAAGAAGGACGTGGAGCTGTTGGAGCAAGTCCATGATTCCATGATTCTATGGTTCAGGTCACACCCATAGCTGCACATTCTAAAGCAAATACCTCCCTATAACTTCCTCAATTCTCAGCCCACATCAGTCTCATAGTCTCACCTTCTCCACAGCTGTTAATAAAAGCAAGTTACCAAGCATATGCGCAGGGATAGGAACCTGGTCTGAAGTTGTTGCTAAAGATGATCTCTCACTAAGGAGATTTCAGCCTTGCAAAGCAAATCTCAGCTCATGACTACAAGACACAAATTCAGAGTGACCTTAGTGATGAGTCTTTCCTGATCTTTTATAGAAAGATCTGGCAACTAGCTGCCCTGGTTCACATTTCACCTGTGCTGTTCATTTATTCTGAGTGTCTATGGTAACATGTGATGTATCAATATCCAAAGCTTATCATAGAAACAGAGAACAGAGACAAAACCATCTCATGGGACAATCAGGAGAAACGTAGCTTTTATTACTGTTTCAGGCATTCACTTTTGGGTGATCCTGGGCAACTTGCTTTTCCCATCCACACCAATGTTAAAATCCGTAAAGCCAACAGAGACATTTCTGTATCATAAAATGTTATTTGAGATTTGTGTATGAAAGCAAGGATGTTAAGAGTTTTTTGGACACTGGAAGAATACAGAAACCCTGCACGGAGAAGTATTATCTTCTTGAAGAAGCATGGTGGAAACTGTGTGTATGGGGAGGGAAGGGTTAAAGCCTGCTGCTTCCTTTCAGCATGATGGCAGGCACCCCAACCTCATTGTGTGTGCAGAGCAGCCATACAGCCCAGAGTGCTTCACCAATTAGTTACTGCTCACATTTCCCTCGTTTCATAAATCACAGTCTTATAAGGTGTGGTCACAGAATACCAGAAAAATGCAGTTAAGATGTTTTTATTTGAAGGGGGAGAAAGGACTGGGGGGTGGGGGATGGGGGGAGGAATAAGTGTGCTTATAGCATACCTCTTTTATTTTTTTCTGAGGTACACTAAAAAAGGAAGCAAGTTATTCTCAATGCACAGAAGTTGAATAATTACCTCTGTTCCTTGAGGCAGTGTTATCATATTCGATGTATTTTTTCATTAAGCGTATCAGACGGAGATCAATGAATGTAGAAGAGTTCTCTCTTCCCCGTAGCAGTGAGTGCTAATGGTACTGAATTGCTGTGATACCACACACCTCTCAGAAAGAAACAAATGCTGTGCACTCTGCTAGAAACCTAAGAATCTTTGGTACACCCGGAAGAAAGCTCCATTTTGAGCCCTGATGAAGTGAAAGTTATGCAGCTACAAATCCATCATTAGTGTAGGAAAGGATCTTTTTTCTTTTCTGAGCCCCCAACTATGCCATTCAGGCAGGAGATGGGAGAACTACACACTGGCAATCTCTTCTCTTGAAGGTTATTTAAAATACATTCACGCACACACAGACTCACTACAATTATAACTGTAAATGTTGAAAAATTAAAGTTTTGCACATATGAGAATCAGCAGACTCAGTGGAGGCAAGCGTGATTTTGTAACTGTCATTTTTCACCGAGTGTCACCATCACACGTGCTGGTTGTACCTACCAGCTGATTGCAATGTAAACATGGAGTCATTCCACTAAAGCCTCTTTCTGACATTTTGTCAATGCCTGAAAAAGTCTAGAGCTTCTATAAGCCAACATGGAACAAAATACTGTAGTTCAGGGCCGAAAGGAAAAAGATAGCTTTTGTTTGGTTATTCATGTCTTTTTTCCCATTTCACCAATAATACATCAGAATTAACTTTTAGCTCATAAAACTTTAATATTTACAGAAAGAAATTAAAACAAATTTACTTCATCAACTCTCAGCAGTAGAATTTCTTCTGGAAGTAAAGACTGTACCACCGAGATGGGTACATTTGAATTATTCACTCTGGTCAATATAGAAAAAAATGGGTATTTCTGCAGTATAGTTCATCTGAGCTTTGTGTCTACATGTATTCATGTGAAACCCAAACAGCAAGGTTTAACACAGTCTTTCTGACAGAGTACAAACTCATGTGTGTGTGTCTTCTAATTGACCAACTGAAAAATGAACTCGTCCTGCTGGGAACATTAATTCAAGGTTCATAAAGATAAAATAGATGTTGGTTTTAATTCATCTGTATCATTAAACGTGGTGAATTATACATCTACTATGAAAGGTCTCAAGAACAGAAACATGAAACAAATTGTGTGTCTTTTCAATAGCATTGCTCACAGGGCTTAGGTTAATGACTAGATTAAGGAGTCACGGATCCACTGACTTCGATGGATCAATTATAATTTTTATAAACAGAGGATGTCCTCTGGTTTATTAAATAAATATCATATATAAAAAAAAAGACTGAGGAGAAACTTTATTGTATGGCACAAAATGGGGAGAGTGGGAGGAGACTGCCACTGAAATACTTCAGAATAATTCAGGGAAAGAAGGCAAGATTGCACAAAAGAAGTTTTCTCTTGAAATATAAGCTGTCTCCCTGCAGTATCTTGGCACTTGTAACCATTCCTAAAGTGTGAAGTAGTCTTGGGATTATTCAGCCATCAGGTTTAAATAACTGGGTTATGTAGTTTACTGTTATCTTTTGTAGCTAGACTGAGAACAAATGCTGCCATTTCCTGGTTTGTCAAATTTAACTTTGCTTTTGCTTTGGCTAAAGGGTCCCCTGTGAAAACACCATGTAGTTTATTTACACTTCATTTGTAAAGCAGATAGGTTTGGATAAATACACATGAGTTAAAAATAAACTGATGTGGAAGCTAGCATACATATTTCACCCTTCTTAAATTACATTTAACCTCTATCTGCAAGACTTTGGTGGCCTGCAGACACTCTATTGGCACACTACAGCTACATTTTATGCCTTGACTAAACCCATATATTTGTGGATATTTATCCTAGCTGGACTATATCTGTGCATTCAGGTTTTCATTATGACGACAAACTGTGCCTATTCTGCCTTTGTCTTTTCTACAATTGTCGTTTTCTTACCATGTAGAAAATAACTGGTTCTACACTAACTAAAAGGGTCAAGCTGATCCCCGCTATAGTTATCTTTTATTGGCTTTCCCTGGACAGACCTGGTTATCTCAATTCTGTTGTGTAAGTACGTTTGATATCTGAGATAGCAAAGAGCGTTACTCATGCTAACTGAAGGCAGTTTGGCTTGATGTGGCCAGGAATATGAAACCAAAGGAAATCAAACAAGGCTTTAAAGCCCCACAGAAAGCATGAAGGGAATTTAACAATTTTAGCACTATTGAAGGCACTCTATTAAATGGAAAGATTTGGGCTTTTGAAACAATGGCCAATATGTATGCGAATTGAACATCTGGAGAGAATATAAAAAAGAAACTAATTTAGAGGGAAATGAATCCCCTATAGAAAGTGTGCTAGTCATAGGGACAGAATGCAGTCTGTAACTCATGCTGAGGAAGGGATACATTAACGCATTAATTTTAAGAGTCTCAATCTCACTTTTATTTATATTTAAGCTTTTAATCCTCAAATAATTAGTCATTACTAGTATTTAACGACTGGTTTGCTAATTGGGTGTCCCTAGATGGAACTAAAGGCAGTTAAACCCTAACAAACTCATCATTAACTACAGTGATGATCAAATTCTCTGGGATTATTACTATTATAAACCATAATTAACAGTTTATAACAGCTATATTTTATTTTGTATTTTGTTTCCTCTAAAGAAAACATCCTGGAATACTGCTGTGAAGCCATGTTAAAATTCTCACTATTGGAAATGTCATGGTGAAAGAACCCATTTCCGCCAGTTACATGGGGAAATATTTAAATGTTTTCCTAAAATAACTGTTATAGTAGGTGTTTTGTTGTCAGATACTGGCTGAAGAAGTCACCACTTATGCATTCTAGCAGTTGGGAAAAGAACAATGCAGAAGATGGTGAGTGAATAAAATTCTAACTCAGATTTTGTAAATTTGCATTTAACCTTTAAAATGGGTCAAGTCCCAATTCATTTCATTTTTGTCCTATTTCCTACCACAAATAATTCCTCTTACAGCTTGTCAGGGAGCACTGAACCTACTACTTTCAGTGCCAAACCATCAGACCTCAGGAGTGGAGCTGACTCGACTCTTTTGCCAGTAGTTACAGTGAAATTTTCTTTTATGGGGGTGGGATAACAGTGAGGATAATTAGCTCAATTAGCTAGTTAACTCATTTTTAGTTTTGAACCAAGATACAAGCTTTTTCTCTTAAGAAATCCTCAGAGCGTGCATTATCAGAAAAATATGGGTAAATATTGTGTTATGGGCAGAAAACCCATTTGACCATCTGAGTAGCTGTCTGTACTTAAATTTATGCATTCATTTGATCTCCATTGATGATAATAGCAGTTTTGATACCTAAATCATATGCAGACAGCTATAGATAGGTGTCTGCTTCTTTTAGATGCCTGTATTTGAGGAACTAGTCTCTATTGCGAGTGATATGCAGACCTTCCGGGAAGGACTAGTTGATCAGTAACATCTCGCCACTTCTTGTTCACTTACATAGTTGTATTCACAACTCAGCACTGTGTGTACTATTTATTAGTCTATCTTCCTGATGTTACTTGAATCAGTCTATTCATATTTCAGTACCTCATGTTGTTGCAATTATTATTGCATAAATTCATTTAAAATGCTTTGACCCAAGGATCTGGGCTCTAAAGATCTATCAGTCCCTTAACATATTCACTTTCACATTTTCTCCAGCAAAAGACAATTGCTGACAGAATGCCAGAGTCTTTTCGTGCATCTCATCTCGTTTCATGTCCCAGGTACTGCGTTCCCAGATTTTGTGATCATAAACTGGGCCTGAAAGATAAATTTTATTATTTTTATTTTTTCCTTTATTCAGGTCCTGATTTTATTTCTTCATTCAAGAGGAATTGTATCTGCTTTTCACTTTTGAGGTGTAACCTACATTAATCAGCACAGACTCGATTCCTCATGTGGATTAAGCAGTCTAGTCTTGCTCCATGATTCACTTTTCCTATTCCTCTTCTACTCCTCACATTCTACTCTGTGTTTCTGCTACCTAGTAGAGGTTAACTCTAGGAGCTATATGGATTTTTTTTTTGAGGGTCTCTAGGTACTTCAGTTGTCTGTTATGTCCACAGCTGTCTAGTTTACCCACGACTGATCTCTCTGCCAACTTAGAGGTCTAACCTTAACCTAAGTCAAACTATAATTCACTTGCTTTTTCCCCGACAGTCATGTCTAAGTGTAGTGATCTCTGGACTATGACAAATGTGCTCAGGCAGTACAGAAAAAACTGAGCCATGAATTGTCTTGTCACAGAAATATAAAACTACCAGTTTTAGTCATTAGCTGAAATCCTGAACAAAACGAAGGGAAAATAGATAGCACAGAGTGGGGGTTGTCTTGTTGTTTTCTTTTCATGGTAACAATTTTGCTTGGCTTCTTAGGTAATTTAGATGATGAAATACCTTAAAGGGGCACAGGCTGAGAAACAGAGTAGGGGTAATTGAGGCTTTTTGTGGTGGGTGGAGTAGAGAGATCAGGAATAGGAATGGGAATATAATTCAAGGGGGAAACTTAAGGTATATAGGTGTCCAGGATGATTTCAGGGATGTACTCTAGGAGCTCATGCTCTGTGAATAGTACAGCCTGAATTTTGATAGGAGAACTGAATAGATACATCTCCAGGAATCAGTCCTGAAATAGGAAGGTGCCAAAAATGATCCATAAGAGACTTGCAGATCTGTGGGTTCCTCTGATGTGAACGAGGTTGCTGAACTACTTCTCACATTTAATCCTCATTACCTCAGAAGAGAATAACACAATTCAGTCTAGTAGTTCCATTTTCCTAAATGAAGGATATAAGTTAAAAACAGATGAGTGAGAAGTTAAAACCAATCAAAGAAATTTCCCAAGTTTTGAGGTACATAGAAGTTATAAAAAGCAGAGGAGGAATGTTTGTGACCAGAGCACTAATTTTGCAAAAGGGAGTTATAAGAATAACAAAAAATGAGGGAGTGTGGCAACCAGTGGTGTAGCAACCAGAAAAGCATGGTTCAAGGAGACAGTGTAGTAGTAATCATGCCCTAAAGCATACTGTAGCTTTCTGGTTGCTGAGATGTGAGGGTTTAAACCCAGCCGGTAACTAAGCACCACACGGCTGCTCGCTTGCTCCCCCCTCCCCCGCAGCAGGATGGGGGGAAGAGAATTGGAAGAGTAAAACAGAAAACTCATGGGTTGAGATAAGAACAGTTTAATAATTGAAATAGAGTAATAATAATAATAATAGTAGTAGTAGCAGTAGTAGTAGTAGTAGTAGTAGTAATAAAAGTAATGAAAAGGAAAATAACCAAGAGAGAGAAATAACAGCTGAGAAAGACAAGTGATGCAAATGAAAACAATGGCTCACCACCTACTGACTGAAGCCCAGGTAGAACCCAGGCACCAGGCCCCTGGCCAACCTTCTCTCTAGTTTCATTGCTGAGCATGACATCACATGCTATGGAATATCCCTTTGGTCAGTTGGGGTCAGCTGTCCCGGCTGTGTCCCCTCCCAACTCCTTGTGCACCCCCAGCCTCCTCGCTGGTGGGGTGGGGTGAGGAGCAGAAAAGGCCTTGGCTCTGTGTAAGCACTGCTCAGCAGGAACGAGAACATCCCTGTGCTATCAGCACTGTTTTCAGCACAAATCCAAAACACAGCCCCAAACTAGCTACTGTGGAGACAATTAACCCTATCCCAGCCTAAACCAGCACATGAGCCATTCGTGCTTGAAGAATGGCTCAGTAACCACAGAACAACCCACAGGGACAATTAACTGATCCATTAACAAAAATAATTTAGTTAATTTGGGAAAATATTCATGACTAAAGTAAAGAAGAGGAGAAAACACAATTTTGGGTTTTAGCCTGGAGTCTATCTCTGACCTCTGATCATCAGTTTTTGTCGCACTGCTCAGTGGTTCATGGCACAGATACCAGTAGCAGTCCCAGAATGAGCGTGGGGGAACCAGTGTAGTACTTCAGAGAAAATGCTGTCAGACGGTCATAACTGTCCAGCTACAGATTTAACCTGAAACACCAGGGCTGGAAATATAAACTCTGAGTATTTCAATGGATTTCATAAATGTATCAACTTGTCCAGCGTAAGCTGATGCAGCTGATTCAGACAGGGTGACACACAGTGCAGCATTGCTTTCCCAAAATCCCGGGCCAACTGTGGAGCACCAGCAGCATTGGAGGTAACTCAAGCCAACTCTGCTGTCTTCCTGCTTCAGTGAGGATGCTGTCCTGTGACTCATGGGGGCAGCTCAAAATCTATGGTGAAAAGCTAATCTTCAACAGATAAGCATCTGCCTAACTGTCCAAACACCAAGTGCAAGTACTCTTGCACTTAATTTACTGTGGGACTATGTCTACTCAAGTAGCCCACCTGCCACAGTACAACCACCGATTTTTGTGGGCATTTTTCTGATTCCATAGGAGCTAATAGGAAAAAACTGTACGTTTAGAGGGTAGGAGATCAGAAGCTGTGTGAGAGCAAAATATTTTCGTCAAAGTCATAAGGAAGTCCAAGAATATACTGAATTATGAGAGTTTCTTAATTTAATTTTACCCAGAATTGTAGGTACCACACACAGACTGCCGATAGCTTAGTCTAAAGCACGCACTTTAGCTAAAATAACTCTTCCCATTGGATATGTAATGTGCAGTAGTATCTGACAGGAAAAGGAGTGCCCAAACTTCTACTATTACGAAGCAGTTTGTCAAAATTCCCCAAGGAATCCTTGTGCTTCTCATCATGTTCCATAACAGGGAGTGCTAGCATTGTAACTCTCAGTTCACAACTAGCACATGAAGGATGTGTACTCTTAAATGCAGTTCGTATATGTGAAATGCAACTGTTTAAGTGATACAAATTGGCTAACTCTGAGGTTTTATTAAAGAGAATTTGATGCTTGACAATAGACTTACATTAACATAATTAAGACAGATGTTACCACTGCAATAGGCTCCCTGGTACGTTGTTATTTTCTGTTTTATGATTATATCAGTTTGGAAAGTCTAGAGCTGATTTTTTTTTAAATCCTAGTAGGCATCTGTGGCCAGGTCCAGGATTGTTTCTTTCTTATTTTACTTTCATTTTAAACCATGTCCTGGATTCTTCTGTGCACTATGAAGTTCGGGAAGAGGAAGAAAATTCTAAATTAGGAATGAAAATAAACAATTTACAAGCTAAAACTCCTACTTTTAACACTGAAGTTTTAGGAACAATAACTGACCACTGGGGTACTATCCCAAATGGAGCATCTTGCATATTCAAATGAGTGGTTCATTTGCAGTCCAAGTCAAACTAGATTAAACATCATTATCAGCATTGACAATGGTTAATAGCTTATACTGGCATGAATGTAATCTGACCCCTCGTTATCTAAGGGTCTTACACCCAGTGACCACTTTTTGTTATTAGTAAACCTTTATCATATCTAAAGCTACATCAGATTCATCAGTGAGAATTAAATACGTTTCTAGCAAATGGCCTTATTTTGCTGATGGAAAAGGTCTTTCGGGACCTAATAAACTGTTGGTAAGATCCATTCTCTCTGTGCTTGTAAATAAAGTAGGTTGGACCTTATTTACCAGAAATTGATTATCGATGATAGAATCATAGAATGATTCTATTCATGAATGAGTTTGGTTTGTTGTACAGTAGCAAGGTTTCATATCTAGGGTCTCAATCCCCAGGACTGCTTATGTAGAGTGTCACATGAAAATTAAAGTTACCTAGGAGATAAAAGCCGCCCTGAAACACACAAAATCCTCTAGCTTTGCTTCCCTACCTGTTTGCATTTCTGTCTCCCGGCTGTCCCAGAATGAATAAGTTCAGGGAAGGATCTGACAGTGGATCTCATTGTATCTCTGACACCACAACCAGTGCAGAGGGTTGAAATGTTTTGAATGTGGAGTAAGACTGCGTGCAGAAGGGCAGCGTGTTTTCCTGCAGAACCGTAAACACTGTATTTAATAGAGGCACTTTTCCCACAAGGAACCTGCAGACCTCTGTAGAACACCTCTTTGCCTAGTAGGATATTTTAGTACGAAAGATAATGATTTAGGATCTCATTGAGCTGTTAATGTCTACAAGGTGATTGTGCTGTTGTAATCACAAATGTTCTCTGGGTAGAGGTAACTATTGGATATCAGCCTGTCCCAAGTTGTGTATGTTAGTCTTATTAAAGGGTAATCAAGGACCTGGTGAGGACCAGAGGAGCAATTTCAGACAGAGCCCTGTAACTTTGCCAGTGAATAGGGAGCACACAGAACCCCTCACTCCCTGAGACCACCAAAAGGCAATGAGTAGACAATTGTCCCTGGTGCGAAACCCAACAAGAGGAGTCAATGGGAAAGGTCTCTCGCTGAATGCATTGCAAAAAATTCATTGGAGACTGGTAGGTCAACAGCTATAAATAACAGAAGTATACAAACAAATGGCAGCTCAGGCCTTCAGCTGCAAATTGCTGGAAGGGCATGTCTCTGCTTATCCTTTCATTTATTTTCCTAAGTAACTGCTGTACCCAAAGTATCCAGCAGATGAGTTGCCAGTACAGTAATAATGCAGACATTATATCCACATAGTGTGGAGCACAGTGTGGAACATAGTGTGGAGAACATCTGATGACCTTCTCAGTGCATATAGGACAGAAATAAATGTGACAATGTGCTGTTATGTGGAAAGTGGAGATGGAAAATGGTTCCAGATTAAGACAACTGTATTCAGTGTTCTTCAATGCGTGCTTGGTTTCCTAGCTTCTGTAACAGTCACCAAAGAGACCTAGGACTTGATTCAGCTGCTTAACATGGGCACATAATGCAACTTGAAAAGCTTTAGCATGTCAGAGATATCTACTTACGGCAAATAGCCTTGTATAAGTCTTACCTTTTCAGGGAGACAGCAATAATACATCAAAAATTATACTAGGAATCTCTGTTTTGGTAAATGCTTTGAGTCCCCAGTCCATGGAAGCTTGAACTGAAAACTATAGTTCAGCCCCTACAGGAAACCCTGCATGGCAAGGCAGCTAAACCCCAAACACTTTTCTGTGCACACTGTGACAGTGGGAGGAATTTTCCTGCCCAAATATTTCCACTTTAAACACCTTAGTGTAGGTCTTAGTATAGCCTAATTATTATGTAGCATGGACTATATGACATAGCCCCTCTGCCTGCAGCTACTTCTCCAGAATAGCGTTGCTCCCTCACAGATCACAGGGCATGTTTGCTAGAGCCCTGCGGATATGTGGGATACCATAGGGTATCTGAAGTGACTCTAAGGTGTCCCACACTGAAAACAGTGGGGACTTAGACCCTAAGCCTACAAGTAATCTTGGGGCAGACATTTACAGGAAGATGTCTTAATCTGGGATGGAATCCTATCCATGCTTGCTGTTCTATCAAGTCAGTGCATGACACGTTGGACCAACAACCAACAAAATAAAGCTTTATGTGTGTGTATATGTATAGCATTGAAAATAAAACATTGTGCCTTTGGCTAAATAATATCACATTAGCAAGAGCTCCAAGTTCAGCTCAGTTCACTGCAGGTTTTCTTAAAATTCATACACCTTTTATGGCTATGTCAGCTGCTATGTGCTTTCTGCTTTTTATTTTTTTTTCTAATTTGACAGAGTAGTAGAAAGAAAGTGGAGGACCAGAGACCATAGGAGTAACATAGAATCATAGAATCATTTGCATTGGAAAAGACCTTTAAGATCATCAAGTCCAACCATTAACCTAACACTGCCAAGTCCACCACTAAACCATGTCCCTAAGCACCACATCTACCCATCTTTTAAATACTTCCAGGGATGGTGACTCCACCACTTCCCTCGGCAGCCTGTTCCAACGATTGATGACCCTATCAGTGAAGACATTTTTCCTAATCTCCAATCTAAACCTCCCCTGGCACAACTTGAGGCCATTTCCTCTTGTCCCATCACTTGTTGCTTGGGAGAAGAGACCAACACCCACCTCACCACAACCTCCTTTGAGGTAGTTGTAGAGAGCGATCAGGTCTCCCCTCAGCCACCTCTTCTCCAGGCTCAACAACCCCAGTTCCCTCAGCTGCTCCCCATAAAACTTGTGCTCCAGACCCTTCACCAGCTTCATTGCCCTTCTCTGGACACGCTCCAGCACCTCAATGTCCTTATTGTAGCGAGGGGCCCAAAACTGAACCCAGCACTCGAGGTGCGGCCTCACCAGTGCCGAGCACAGGGGGACGATCACTGCCCTGGTCCTGCTGGCCACACTATTTCTGATACAAGCCAGAATGCTGTTGTCCACCTTGGCCACCTGGGCACACTGCTGGCTCATGTTCAGCTGGCTGTTGACCAACACCCCCAGGTCCTTTTCTGCCCAGCAGCTTTCCAGCCACTCTGCCCCAAGGCTGTAGCGTTGCCTGGGGTTGTTGTGACAGAAGTGCAGGACCCGGCACTTGGCCTTGTTGAACCTCATACAGTTGGTCTTGGCCCATTGGTCCAGCCTGTCCAGATCGCTCTGCAGAGCCTTCCTACCCTCTAGCAGATGAACATTCCCACCCAACTTGGTGTCATCTGCAAACTTACTGAGGGGGCACTCAATCCCCTCATCCAGATCATTAAAGATATTAAAGAGAACTGGCCCCAGCACTGAGCCCTGGGGAACACCACTTGCAGTCAGACACCAGCTGGATTTAACTCTGTTCACCACCACTCAGCTTTATAAGCTGAGCATGATGTCACATGGTATGGAATATCCCTTTGGTCAGTTGGGGTCAGCTGTCCCGGCTGTGTCCCCTCCCAACTCCTTGTACACCCCCAGCCTCCTCGCTGGTGGGGTGGGGTGAGGAGCAGAAAAGGCCTTGGCTCTGTGTGAGCACTGCTCAGCAGGAACGAGAACATCTCTGTGTTATCAGCACTGTTTTCAGCACAAACCCAAAACACAGCCCCAAACTAGCTACTATTAAGAAAATTAGCTCTATCCCAGACAAAATGAGACTCCTGAGATCACAGGAGTCTTAAATTCAGAGCAAAATTCAGAACTGTGAGCTGTTGTGTAGCAAATCTCAGAAAGACTTTGCATTAAATTTGTAAAAAAGCTGAAGTCTGACTATAATTTTGTTATCTAGGTATATTTCTTTCATATACAAACTTTAAATCCATTGATCCATTTATTTAAAGATTTCCATGAAGTCTCATAAACTGTAATTAATTATTTTTTCTGTTGTTTTCCATTTTGAAGTACATTATATCTTGCTTCAATACTATATTGTACAGGATAGTTCGATCTTGTATCCCTAATATTCAGAAAACAAGCAATTTCACACTTAAAGCCTTTAGTAAATGAGTTTTATAGGAGATGAGAAAGAGGACTGGGTGAAATCTATTCAATCCTTCTGATGATGCGAACATTTCCCTGAATTCTTTATCATCATTAGCTGTTAGAGACGTGTTCACAGCATCCTTTTGATTCATCACTTAAGTACAAATTGCATTCTCTCTGGCTTTGTCCATTTACAAAGCTTGCAAATCAAAGCAATTCTTGTTGTTTCCAGTGGCTGAAGTCACTTACATTTGGCTTTTGGCCTTATAAATCCTCATGAGGGGCATCTTTAGGTACAATACCTAGTGCACCTTAGGCCACCATGTAACCTTTTAAACCATATGAAAATCAACTGATACATTGGAAATTGTAATCATATTTAAGAAAGTATGATGAAAATTTACAGCATTTATTTCTAGACACCTACTGTACATGTTTGTGTTAGATGTCTAGTAACCATAGGTTTCACAGATATATGATGAGTAGCAAGAGTCTAATATAA
This sequence comes from Grus americana, assembly GCF_028858705.1. Taxonomy (NCBI): domain Eukaryota; kingdom Metazoa; phylum Chordata; class Aves; order Gruiformes; family Gruidae; genus Grus; species Grus americana. The sequence continues at coordinate 6,530,454 of NC_072891.1, read as the reverse complement.
GGTCTCTGAATTGCACTGTGAATTCTTTCTCTTTACTGAATATATAAAGGCTATGGAGACAGCCTTCAAACAAATATATGTAAGGAAAAAGAAAGGCCTTCTTATTCCTTTTCTCCCTAATCAAAATACAGTTGTACAAATAAGTTTGGACTTTTCTTAGGTTTTATTTTACAACCTTGTGCATTTTACCTAGTAAAGAAAAAAAAAATATAATAAAAATTTGATGCAACTCAAACCTCTTCTCCAACTCGTCTGAAATGTCTCAGGAAAGGCTTCTCATATCTTATTATATTTCTTTTTTTTTTTTTTTTTTTTTCCCTTTGGCATCTTGATCTCTTATCTGTAAATAACCCTGAAATTGCTTCAAAGACATTACAGTAAAAATTAACAAGTTGGACATATGGAGTTTTAATTGGTTGCCAGAGACAAATTGTAAGCACTGTATCAGAGAGTATGGAAAAATAAAACTTCAAGATCAGCCAAGTCTGTTCAACATACATTATGCATTTCTTATTGTGGAAGCATTCGAGCAAGCAAGGGACAAGGGGAGAGATCAATACTGTTCACCGCTGAATAACCACAAATCATTTTATAAAAAATGGCATTCCATTTTATAAAATGGTGGCAGTGGAAACTATTAGCTGCTCAAGTCTTTTGTTTAACCAGGAACTGTCTGGCTTCTGAAAGAAAAGCCGGTTTAAGGAGTATTTTGTAGATGGAGTAGTAGAAATTCCCAGCATTCATGTCTTAAATGTAAAGAGGGCTGAAGGAAGGCCATCATGTACGCAAAACAAGTACACTGGTGAGAACTTTCTAAAAGCCCTATGGAGACCACCAGAGAGGCTGGAAGACTCTGCAGGTTCAGGGCCTGCCGTGTGCACCCATAGGAAGTGGGACACATTTTTACCCCCACTTTATGTATACCTGAACAAGACACTATCTTCCTAATTCAAATGCTCAGCCTTTGGTAGAGAGATCTCCAACTGAAGGTCTCCAGCAGACCTCTTCCTCTTCCCATTCACTCATCAGGGAAACTCAACACCTGCTTTTAGAGATTATTTCACTAAGTGCTGGAAAAATAAGCATAGCTTAGAAGCCTAAATTAAATTAATTAAATCCACTGAGCATACAAATATATAAATATATGTATAGACATGTGAATATGTAAAAGTAATTAGGGATGGTGAAAAAGAAAATTAAAATCTGTTCCTTTCAGGCAGGAGATGTGACTTTCTCCACACTGAAAGCTTCCTAGTGACTGCAGGTGATCATCCCACTGGCAAAACGTGGCTGCAGCTTCCTTGAAGGAGCTCTCCTTCAAGGCATCAGCCAGGACGACTGGCCCTGGCGCCTTACTGACACAGAGCTTGTCTTTACCACTGAATCCAAGCAGCTGAATGTCTTCTCCACAAATGCACTGAGGCGGGCATCTCTGAAACTTTTGTAGTACAGAAGTCAGTGATGAGCTTGAGCTAAATTATGTTGTCTCTTAAATGGAGGTGTACACAGCTTTTAGACTAGAGCTTCTTCATATCTGAACCAAATAAAGTCATCGGTTACAGATAAGGCTGGCTGTGTTGATCTACCTATTGATCTACCTATACCTGTTGAGATAACAAATAACAATAAACTGGACTAAGATTTCAACCCCCTGTAAATCTAATTACTGCACAGTTAGTAACAAGCTAGTTTTGTCAAAAGTCTTCTGTAACAAGTAATTTAATATAAAATTTGACACAAAATTGGATATCCAACTAGTCATTTTAGTGTTTATGTCTCATGAAAATTTAACATTTCCATTTAGAGAAAGAGCAAGTACTACATCTGGTTTTTGGGTTAGGTTTGTTTCGGGGGTTTTTTGTTGTGTTTTGTTTTGTTTTGGTTTGGTTTTTTTGGGGGGTGTGTGTTTTGGTTTTGGTTTGGGTTTTAAGTTTTTTTGGGGGGGAGGTGGAGGGGGGGTTTCCATGAAGAACAATGGAGGTCTGGAAAAGAAAAGACTCTGGTTGGAGAAGAAAAGATTTTAGTTGGGGCAGTAGGTCTATACAATTTATGTAATCAATACAACAGTCAAACTACAGCATTCAAAAAACCACACTAAAATATCCCCCTGTATTATAACTCTAAGGATCTTTCAGTTTTCTTTTCTTTTTCTTTTGTGTTTTCCACTTGCATTTTTAAAATTTTCTGTTGAGGAACAGGGAGTCCAAGCAGCAGCGATCCTGGATCAGACCAGTGATTGCTTCATATTAAAATCATGACTTAAATTTCAGTGATGGTCTGATTCCCTTCAAATATCCCAAACCCCAATTATTCAGGAAAGCACAAAGCAATTTCTTTAACTTAGTAAAAAGTACTCTGAAATTCAGCTATGACAGAGATCACAGTGATACAGCATTACCTATGCTCTGTGATGGATACACTGCACTAGTCTGTTAAATAAGAATAATTCAGCCAGTGCATTGCTGAGGATTATAAATTCCATGGTGGAAAATATAAATTTAGCTTAGGAAAAATAAATCCCAAAACCCTAGAGAGTCTATACTGAAACAATATGAATCAATACAAATTGAAGTTTTTGCTAGATAATCCTAACCAAGATCCCTGTCTTTGAGAGCTTTCAGTCTGACATAAAGAGATACAAATCTGTGGGAAACTAAAGCAACTCACAGCTCAAACTCTCAAATAGATTTCATTGTTGCCAAGAGAATGTAATGCATGGTAGAGCAAAACATCACAAAACGCTTGATTTTGGTTACTGGGGTGGAAAAATAGTAATAATTCTCATCTAATGCCAATGGCTTATAAGTCTGCTCGGGTAAAATTAACTTTGCAGTTAGCATTATGAATCAGAACTCTAACAAATTCCAGTTGTATAAACCACTGGAAGAAAAGAGATGGCTAATTATAATTAATGGGGTGGAGCACCTTAGCAGCTGCTTTCTTAAGGAGCTAATGCAGGAACATGACTGTAAGAGATCTGTAGTTTTTCTAGTAATTGCTGTAATCAGGTCTGGAAAAGAAGGTAAGCTGTGAGCAAGTGCACTCCTACACTAACAGCAGGAGATTGCATCTGACCTTAATATTCATGCCATGTGATGGTGATTGCACACATCCTTGCTTCAAGGAAGTAAAAGTGCAATCAAAAGGTTTAAAATTAAATTGTACGTACAATCTATGCCATGTTAACCCTGTACAATGGGGTCAGCAGGCAGCAGCCTTGCTCATCCCTGACTTGGTACTGAGACTGGGTTTGCTGAATGTCCTGGTTTCGAGTTGACAATGTCAATTCAGTTCCAGAAATGGGTCACGTGGCTTTCGAAACAGCAAAATTATGTGAATGGATTGTTTAAGGACATGCTGGTATCTAGGCAGAAGCAGAGTACTATGTACTCTCCAGCCCTCCCCTACTGCTGGCCTGTCACGTAGCACATGACACCGCTTTTGCAACTTAAACTTGTTCCCAGTCTTTCCCAAAAAGCGGATAAATGGAATTTAGCTTAAACAAAGATAAAATATTTTCTTGTCCTCAAAGAGCTTTCAATATGCTTAAGAAGTTTATCTACTCCTGTGCCCTACTGACACATCCAATACATTTTACTCTGTTAATAAAGTTATGACTAAAGCATAGAAAAGATCATGAATAATTAAAAAAAAAAAATCATGGCTTTTAGATGTAGTGATACTTTATGTAGTCCAAAATGACCTCCCATAACTTATGATAGCAGCTAATTAGCCCAACTTTACAAGGTAGTTTAAGACTTGTATGCATGGAAGGAGTCCAGAACAGTTATTCCTTCTCTGTTATGCCTTCCCAAAATCCTTAAAGGCAGTGAAAGCACATACTCACACTTGAGGTTCTGGAGATTCTATTCTACCACTGTTCCTCGTTGGTTCAGTCCATTACACGGCTTCAACTGAACTGGAACAAAGGCTGAAACTTGCATTCCCTAACTTCCATCATCTTCACTGAAAGTTTCCACACCCATCAATAAAAACAGTGGAGTGCATTCATCACTTTCTAAAGAAAACCCATGTATTCAAATGAATTGTATTCTCATGTCCATTGACTTTACAAAGACGGTTTTTTCAGGGTGGGTTGTCAACAATTTTAGAATTTTGTACTTCAATTTTGTCCTGATATTTTGGGGACTGGAGTGGGGGGTGAGGGGGGGGGAGAGAATGTGGGAAATCAGTCATGATGAAAGATAATTATTTTTACACTTTGACTAGCTCTATATTAAATAGAGCTATTAAATAAACACATTCAGAAAACAACATTTAAAATGGAGGCAATATTCATTAAAGCACATGTTTTGGCTGAAATGACAGAAGAGTATGTTTAAACATTCCTATTTGCTGTAGAATCACTGATATCTTTGAATCATTCCTAAAAGATTTGGTTTTGCTGCTGCTGTTCTGTTCTTACTTTTTCTAGCCTCTTTTTTGTTTGGTTGGTTTTGGTTTTTGTTTTTTGTTTTCTATTTTCTCATTCATTCATACAAGACTGGATGAAATGTTAGCAAATGAACCTAAGGGAGCAATCCCACACCAAGAATTTTGCCAGATGATCTATCTAGTGTTCTCCACCCGTACCATCTCTCATAATGTACTTCTCACTGACTGGCTTCATTGACTGTGAATATAAACTGAAGGAGTGGCATGGATGTGGGTGTATTTGTAAAAGTGTTCTCATGCTTTGTCATAAGCTGTTTATCTTCTCTGGTGTTCTTTTTCTATATTGTTCTGTGCTGAAACGATACGTTAATGGCAGCCATTTCAATGTAGAAACAGCAGTGAGAAAGAAAAGATGGTACCTGTGGTACAGTACCAGACCCTACTACATCACATCAGAGCTGGCACCAACCGCTATAAAGGCTCAAGTTGTGAAGAAGTCCTTCTCTTGCTAGCACTGAACCAACATGGTGGCTTCATCACCTTGTCCTTGCAGCCAGGGGTCACTTTGGGAGTATCCCCTCCAGGCTGCCATTAATCATTTCAAGTTAAGAATAGTTAAATTAATAGGAATGTGCTTTGAGTCAATACCCAAGAGTATTGTGATCTCTATCATAGAATCATAGAATCTCAAGGTTGGAAAAGACCTCTAAGATCATCAAGTCCAACCTTCAACCCAACACCACCATGTCTGCTAAATCATGTCCCAAAGTGCCATGTCTACACGTTTTTTGAACACCTCCAGGGATGGTGACTCCACCACCTCTCTGGGCAGCCTGTTCCAATGCCTGACCACTCTTTTGGTGAAGAATTTTTTTCCTAATATCCAGTCTAAATCTCCCCTGGCACAACTTGAGGACATTTCCTCTTTTCCTTTTGCTAGTTACTTGGGAGAAGAGACCAACACTCACCTCACTACAGCCTCCTTTCCGGTAGTTGTAGAGAGCAACTCTAGACCCTTGCTATCACAGGGTGTCCTGGTTTTGGCTGAGATAGAGTTACTATTCTTTCTAGTAGCTGGTTTAGTGCTGTGTTTTGGATTTAGTATGAGAATAATGTTGATAACTGTGGTGGGTTGACCCTGGCTGAAGGCCAGGTGCCACCCAGAGCCGCTCTCTCACTCCCCTCATTCACTAACCAGGGGAGAAAAGGCATAACGAAATGCTTGTAGGTCGAGATAAGGACAGGGAGAGATCACTCACTAATTGTTGTCACGAGCAAAACAGACCAAACTTAGAGAGAGAATTCATCTAATTTATTACTAGGCAAAACAGAGTAGAGGAATGAGAAAATAAAATCAACTCTTAAAACACTTCCCCCCACCCCTCCCATCTTCCCAGGCTCAACTTCACTCCTGGCTTCAACCTTCCCCCCCTCAGCGGCACAGGGGGACGGGGAGTGGGGGTTGTGGTCAGTTCATCTCACGGTGTTTCTGCCGCTTCTTCATCCTCAGGGGGAGGACTCCTCTCATCGTTCCCCTGCTCCAGCATGGAGTCCCTCTCACGGGGTGCAGACCTTCAGGAGCAAACTGTTCCAGCGTGGGGTCCCCCATGGGGTCACAAGTCCTGCCAGCAAACCTGCCCTGGCGTGGGCTCCCCTCTTCACGGGTCCACCGGTCCGGCCTGGAACTTGCTCCAGCGTGGGCTTCCCACAGGGTCACAGCCTCCTTCAGGTGCCTCCACCTGCTCCAGCGTGGGGTCCTCCATGGGCTGCAGGTGGAATCTCTACATCCCCTCATCCTTCCTCCATGGGCTGCAGGGGGACAGCCTGCTTCACCATGGTCTTCTCCATGGGCTGCAGGGGGATCTCTGCTCCGGAGCCTGGAGCACCTCCTGCCCCTCCTTCTGCACTGACCTTGGTGTCTGCAGAGTTTCTTACATCTTCTCACTCCTCTCTCCAGCTGCAAAAGCTCTCTCTCTCTAAGTGTTTTTCTTCTTCTTAAATATGTTATCACAGAGGCGCTGATTGGCTTGGCCTTGGCCAGTGGCGGGTCCATCTTGGAGCCGGCTGGCATTGGCTCTATCACACAGGGGGAGCTTCTAGCAGCTTCTCACAGAAGCCACCCCTGTAGCCTGCCCACTACCAAAACCTTGCCATGCAAACCCAACACAATAACACACTGATGTTGTTAGCTGTGGCTAGGGAGCTGTAGTGCCTGCACTAAGCCAAGGACTTTCCCATTTCTCACTGTGCCCTGCCAGGTGCACAAGAAGCTGGGAGAGCACAGCCAGGACAGCTGACCCAGGCTGCCCAAAGTGACGTTCCCTGCCGTATAACGTCATGCTCCGTATATAAAAACTGGGGAAACTAGCTGGGAGGTGGGATCGCTCCTTGGAAACAGACTGGACGTTGGTTTGTTTTGGGTTTTTTTCTGCATGTGGTGAGCAATTGCATTTGTGCATCACTTTTTTTTTTTTTTATTATTATTATTAATTATTGTTGTTGTTAATGTTATTGTTGGTTTTACTGTTAGTATTGTTAATGTTGTTGTTATTATTGTTATTACTATCTCTTCCTTTGTTATCCTATTAAACTGTCTTTATCTCAACCCACAAGTTGTTTTTTTTCCCATTCACCCTTTGAGGGGTGAGGGGTGAGTGAGCGGCTGCGTGGTGCTTACTTACCGGCTGGGGTTAAACCACTGCACAGGACTAATTTAAAGCTCTCTGTGGTTGTTGATGCCTCAAATTCCTGAGGATTTAGTGCACAGTACTGTTAACATTAGAAAAATGGTTTGACTATCTAAATTTCCTTTGCCTTTTAAAAACTTAAGCTTATTATTAGGTGAAGATACAGGAAAAAAAAAAAGATATTAAACATTCCTGCAGACCTCTAAAACTTTGCAGCTGGGAAATGTCACCTCTGTGTACACACTTCCGTAGCATTCATCACACTTTGTAATTGTTTCTTAACCAAGAAAGGCAGCTGCTGAAGCATGTTTGGGACACCCCTCCACCGCTCCCCTCCCCCCCGTATTTTCCTCCCCCTCCTTCCATATTACCAGACCATTACTGCCTGGGAAGGTGACAGAGGAGGTGTGGTGGGTTGACCCTGGCTGAGGGCCAGGTGCCACCCAGAGCCACTCTCTCACTCCCCTCATTCACCAAACAGGGGAGAAAAGGCATAACGAAATGCTTGCAGGTCGAGATAAGGACAGGGAGAGATCACTCGCTAGTTGTTGTCACGAGCAAAACAGACCAAACTTAGAGAGGGAATTCATCTGATTTATTACCAGGCAAAACAGAGTAGAGGAATGAGAAAATAAAATCAACTCTTAAAACACCTCCCCCCACCCCTCCCATCTTCCCAGGCTCAACTTCACTCCCGGCTTCAACCTTCCCCCCCTCAGCGGCACAGGGGGATGGGGAGTGGGGGTTACGGTCAGTTCATCTCACGGTGTTTCTGCCGCTTCTTCATCCTCAGGGGGAGGACTCCTCTCATCGTTCCCCTGCTCCAGCATGGAGTCCCTCTCACCGGGTGCAGACCTTCAGGAGCAAACTGCTCCAGTGTGGGGTCCCCGAGTTAGTTATCAAATTAACATTAGATACCTTTTATACCAATTTCACTTCCACAGGAGGAAGATATTTCTGGCAATCACATGTATTGAACTTGTCATTTTAATTTCTCAGCATGAAGAAAGAAGTGATCACATCACTGAGCAGCAGTCTCCCATCCAAACTGTCTGTGCGATCACCGCTAAGATCCAGCCGTACTGGAAAAGACACCCTGCTCTCTGTGTCATTTTGAGTTTCATACAGCACAGCTGTCCTCTGATAAAACACACCCGTATGAGCCTGCACTGAGGCAAGTGCTCCTTTGTGCACTCTGTGTGGTGATGGTGCTTCAGCAGTAGTAAGAAAAAAAGCAAACACTTCTTCCATGCCCCCAGGATACAGTCAGTTTTCAATACTGCTTTCTTTTAATTCTGGTCTATTACATGTTCCCTAAATCTCAAACTTAACTTTGCCCAGTAGAAATTTTCAGAACTTATTTATCATGATCTCAGCTTGATGTAATCCTGATTTATGTGTTTATGTTCAGGCTTCTCTCAATTCTGTCTCTGTTAGCTTCAATCTATCATAGTGCAGCTCTGCTCTGGGTTACCCGATAAGTTAACACTGTTAGCATTTTCCATCTGAAAGTAAAATGCATTCTTCCTCTCATTTTTTGTTCAATCTGAAAGATAGCTGATAGCTACCTTATGTAAACATCAATCTCACTTATTTGGAGTGCAATAATCTTCTTATCTGATTGTCCTAGTCAGCAGTTAGATACTTCCTTCTCACTTTCCGTCTAACATTGAGTCTCCTTTTTCTTTTTTTTTTCTTTTCTTTTCTTTTCCTTTTTTCATTTCATGTGGACTGGTATCTTGGTTTTGCTTTGCATTGTAGCTTTCTAGGAGTCTATTCACAGGAGTAATTTGCCATAGTTGCGAGTTCCTACTGCGTCCCCTGATGAAAAAGTGTATGCAGTGGCACGCTCAGCTTTTTCAGAGTTTGTCTGGGTTGGATTAAATGCATGGGTTACTTTTTATCACTCCTAGATTAAAGGAGCAAAAGCTTTGTGATGATCTTTGAGTCCATCTGTAGCATACAACATCATTGTTGTGCACTAATACCATCTCCAAAACCCTACAGATCTGTCAGTCCAGTGCCGTCCCTGAGCTAATCATCCCTGATCTCTCAAAATACATAATGCATTACACAATTAGAATACATAATTTCAGGTAAGGTGTTTTATTCTCATGTGTACAAGGATTTACGGTTTGCTTAGGTACCTGCGTTATTTTCCACTGTGTAGCCTGGTCTTGGTCCAGGATATCTATCAGTCTTGCACAGTACTGTAAGCGCCCCTGTGATAGGCACACTCTTGGCTGAACCAGATCTGAAAGTGTACTATGGCAGCTTGTGCTGAAGAAACACAAATTTATAGTAATACATTTTCACACCCTGTTGACAGTGAGTGGCAATTTTATGCTCAATTCTGTCCCTTACCCTGCTCCTTCCTAGATGTGTAAGACAAGCTTGGATAAGGAGGGAAAAAGAAGAATTAAAAAAAAAAAAAAAGAGAGAGAGAAAGAGAAAAGAGTTTGTGTCTTGAAAAACCTACACAGCCTGGAAACCAAGTTTTGGAAGCAAAACATTACCATCAGGAAGTGAGATAATGAAAACTTGCGCTGGGAAATCAGAAAGCAAATGCACACTACTGCAAAGCCCTGCTGCATCCTCCATCCATCTGTTGATGGATATCACTTAGGCAGATATGTGATGATATGAAAATTAAAAAGGAAAAGAGAGAAGTGGGATAAACTTAATCCATCAGCTAGATGAATAGTTTGCAGTATTTGACAACTGTTTGTCACATAAAATCACTGTGGGTGGAAACCTAGTCCTGAAGCCAACCGGAAACCTCTTATCAACTCCACAGTGATATACCCTATGTTCCTGTGTTAGCAAGACATCCCACCCTCCCCTAACCTCTCCCTTAGCACAGAAAATCATGAGGGCATGCTTGCATAGCTGAGAGAATGTCTCACTCTTCATGCTAGCTCAGTGATTGACCTGTCTGTTGTGGCTGGTGACTGATGCCAGCCATGAATGTCAGTGGAAGGTGTGCATCTGTCTGCAAAAAAGAGGTCTGGCTGCACCGGCTTGTTGCACATAGCCCACAGAGTGGCTGCCAGATGGCAGACATGGCTCCTGTCCATCCTAGTTTGGATATGGATGCTAGTTGGGTTCAAAAAAACCTCTATATAGAAACTATGCTAGGAGTGAATCTCTCATTCAAATTCAGGTGCTGATTAAGGTGGTGACCACACCCTACAGCAGGGAAGAAATTTATGTTTGCAAAGAAATCACTTTCTTTGCAAGTATAAAAGAATAGATGTAAGTGTACATTTATATATATGTGTGTATACGTACATACATATAAAAGAATATATGTGTGCATATATATAAGCATATAAGCATAAACATATGTATTCTTATACAACATACACCTCAGAGATTAATTAAGACCTAAAATTTATGTAATTCTTAGTTGTTTCTCCTATTTAACTTCCTTCAAAGTTTATAATGTTGCAGAATTTTTGAGGATAACCATATAAGAGGAATGGAATATTTTCTGCAGATAACACAAATTGCTCCAGTTTCTGGATTGTGATTAATGAGGCACAAATATCAGAAAAAGTGTGCTTCAGATGGATGTCCAAACGTTCAAGTGCTTATCGGATGCTTTTCCAAAAATATGATCTGGAAGAGAGAGTTTTGTTTTTCTTTCTTTACTGCTTTGGCACCATTTTGCAATGTAGGTGTATTAATATTCCTCAGGTAATGTGGGAAGAGATTGGGAATCTTTTTTACCCTTCGTAATAAAGTCATTTACAAGCAGTTTCCACAAAGAATGTAGAACCTGTAGAAGATTTATAAATCACTGAATTAAACATTTTCCCCAAATTCCCTCTTCAGATACTTTACAAGCTTTTCATTAATTCATAAAATCATAGAATCAGAGAATGGTTTGGGTTGGAAGCAACCTCAAAGATCATCTAGTTCCAACCCCCCTGCCATGGGCAGGGACACCCTCCACTAGACCAGGTTGCCCAAAGCCCCATCCAACCTGGCCTTGAACACTTCCAGGGATGGGGCATCCACAGCCTCTCTGGGCAACCTGTGCCAGTGTGTGGTGGGTTGACCCTGGCTGGGGGCCAGGTGCCCCCCACAGCTGCTCTGTCACTGCCCTCCTTCACTGGACAGGGGAGAAAAGGCATAACGAAACGCTTGTGGGTCGAGATAAGGACAGGGAGAGATCACTCACTAATTGTCGTCACGAGCAAAACAGACCAAACTTAGAGAGGGAATTCATCTAATTTATTACTAGGCAAAACAGAGTAGAGGAATGAGAAAATAAAATCAACTCTTAAAACACCTCCCCCCACCCCTCCCATCTTCCCAGGCCCAACTTCACTCCCCATTTCTCTCCCTCCTCCACCCCAGCAGCACAGGGGGACGGGGAATGGGGGTTGTGGTCAGTTCATCACATGGTGTCTCTGCCGCTTCTTCATCCTCAGGGGGAGGACTCCTCTCGTCGTTCCCCTGCTCCAGCATGGAGTCCCTCTCATGAGGTGCAGACCTTCAGGAGCAAACTGCTGCAGTGTGGGGTCCCCCACGGGGTCACAAGTCCTGCCAGCAAACCTGCCCTGGCGTGGGCTCCCCTCTTCACGGGTCCACAGGTCCTGCCAGGAACTTGCTCCAGCGTGGGCTTCCCACGGGCCACAGCCTCCTTCAGGTGCCTCCACCTGCTCCGGCGTGGGGTCCTCCATGGGCTGCAGGTGGAATCTCTGCTCCCCATCATCCTTCCTCCATGGGCTGCAGGGGGACAGCCTGCTTCACCATGGTCTTCTCCATGGGCTGCAGGGGGATCTCTGCTCCGGCGCCTGGAGCACCTCCTGCCCCTCCTTCTGCACTGACCTTGGTGTCTGCAGAGTTTCTTACATCTTCTCATTCCTCTCTCCGGCTGCAAAAGCTTTTTTAACTCTTTTGTTTTCCTTCTTAAATATGTTATCCCAGAGGCGCTGATTGGCGTGGCCTTGGCCAGGGGCGGGTCCGTCTTAGAGCCGGCTGGCATTGGCTCTGTCAGACACAGGGGAAGCTTCTAGCAGCTTCTCACAGAAGCCACCCCTGTAGCCCCCCTGCTACCAAAACCTTGCCACACAAACCCAACACACAATGCCTCACCACCCTCACAGTAAAGAATTTCTTTCTAACATCTAATGTAAATCGACCCTCCTTCAGCTTAAACCCATTACCCCTTGTCCTGTCACTACACTCCCTCATAAACAGTCCCTCTCCAGCTTTCCTGTAGGCCCCTTCAGGTACTGGAAGGCTGCAATTAGGTCTCCCTGGAGCCTTCTCTTCTCCAGGCTGAACAACCCCAACTCTCTCAGCCTGTCCTCATAGGAGAGCTGCTCCAGCCCTCTGATCAGCTTCGTGGCCTCCTCTGGACTCACTCCAACAGCTCCATGTCTCTCCTGTACTGTGGCCCCCAGAGCTGGACGCAGTACTCCAGGTGGGGTCTCACCAGAGCAGAGTAGGGGGGCAGGATCACCTCCCTCACTTATTCAGTGGTTTGTCATCTTATTTAAATAACTTGACACTCATAGTGTGGAAGACCTGAGGATTGCCCTGCCAAACAGTCTGCAGTATGCATATACTACTCCTCTGCCACTACGCAGTATGATGTCCCAAAAAAGCAAACAACAACCATCAAAGCACCAGCTTAGGCTCACTTTTATTTCCTGGAGAATACATATTCACTGACTACAAATTTCTGCAGCCTAGGACAAAGTTGGCTTTCTGGGCTGCAAGCGCACACTGCCGGCTCATGTTGAGTTTCTCATCAATCAACACACTCAAGTCCTTCTCCTCAGGGCTGCTGTCAATCCATTCTCTGTCCACCCTGTAGTTGTGCTTGGGATTGCGATGACCCATGTGCAGGACCTTGCACTTGGCCTTATTAAACTTCATGCAGTTTGCACGGGCCCACCTTTCCAGCCTGTCAAGGTCCCTCTGGATGGCATCCCTTCCCTCCAGTGTGTCGACCACACCACACAGCTTGGTGTCATTGGCAAACTTCCTGAGGGTGCACTCGATCCCACTGTCCGTGTCGCTAACAAAGATGTTGAACAGTGCCGGTCCCAGTACTGACCCCTGAGGAACACCACTCGTCACCTTTCTCCACTTAGACATTGAGCCGTTAATCATAACTCTTTGAGTGTGGCCATCCAGCCAATTCCTTATCCACTGTGTGGTCCATCCATCTCCAATGTAGAGACAAGGATGTGATGCGGGACACTGCCAAATGCCTTGCACAAGTCCAGGTAGATGATGTCAGTTTCTCTTCCCTTGTCCACCAACGCTGTAACCCCATTGTAGAAAGCCACCAAATTTGTCAGGCACGATTTGCCCTTAGTGAAGCCATGCTGGCTGTCACTAATCACCTTGTTTTCCATGTGCCTGAGCACAGTCTCCAGTAGGGTCTGATGCATAATCTTGCCAGGCACGGAGGTGAGACTCACCGGCCTCTAGTTCCCTGGGTCTTCTTTTTCTCCTTTTTAAAAATGGGGGTTATGTTTCCTCTTTTCCAGTCAGTGGGGACTTCACTGGATTGCCAGGACTTTTCAAATATGATGGAGAGTGGCTCAGCAACTTCATCTGCCAGTTCCCTCAAGACCCACGGATGCATCTCATCAGGTCCCATGGACTTGTGCACCTTCAGGTTCCTTAGATATTCTCGAACCTGATCTTCTCCTACAGTGGGCGGTTCTGCATTCTCCCAGTCCCTGCCTTCTGTGACCTGGGCAGTGTGGCTCAAGGATTTGCCAGTGAAGACTGAGGCAAAGAAGTCGTTCAGTACCGCAGCCTTCTCCATATCCCAGGTCACGAGGTCTTTCATCTCATTGTGGAGGGGGCTCACATTTTCCCTCGTCTTCCTTTTATCACTGACATACCTATAGAAGCTTTTCTTGTTGTCCTTGATGTCCCTGGGCAGATTTCTTTCTATCAGGGCTTTGGCTTTCTTAACCTGCTCCCTGGCTGCTCAGACAGTTTCTCTGTAGTCCTCCCAGGCTACCTGCCCTTGCTTCCACCCTCTGTAGGATTCCATTTTTTCTATGACTTTGCCCAGGAGCTCCTTGTTCATCCATGGGGGCCTCCTCGTATTTTTTCCTGACTTTGCTGAGATGCATCGCTCCTGAGCTTGGAGGAGGTGACCCCTGAATATTAGCCAGCTGTCTTGGGCCCCTCTTCCTTCCAGGGCTTTGTCCCAGGGTATCCTACCAAGCAGATCCCTGAAGAGGCCAAAGCCTGTTCTCCTGAAGTCCAGGGTAGTGAGCTTGCTGCATGCCCTCCTCGCTCCCCTGAGGATCTTGAACTCTACCACTGGAGTGGTCACTGCAGCCAAGGCTGCCCTTGAGCTTCACATCCCCTACCAGGCCCTCCTTGTTGGTGAGAACAAGGTCCAGCATGGCACCTCTCCTCGTGGGCTCCTCTATCACTTGGAGGAAAAAATTGTCATCAACACATTCCAGGAACTTCCTGGATTGCTTATGCTCAGCTGCATTGTTCCTCCAACGGATGTTGGGTTGTTTGAAGTCCCCCATAGGGACCAGGGCTTGTGAATGTGAGGCTGCTCCTATCTGCCTATAGAGGGCTTCATCTACTCATTCTCGCTGGTCAGGTGGCCATATTGTTACTTATCTGTGAACTAACTGCTAGAATTTTAGTACTGTGTTATAATTTCAGACTCTTTGCACATTCAATGATCATGTTATCCCTTCTGAAGTAATGAAGTCTGCATTATCCATTTAACATTTTCAGAAATTAACTTTGGAATTAGGTAGCACTTATGTCTGCATCTGCATTTTTGCAGTTCTTTCTCATGGGCCATGTGGTGAGACACATTTAAGACAGATGGGACTGCATGACTTCCTGAAAGCCCCTCCAGGATATTCTTAACTTGCTGTTAATTTTGGTTTATTCCCATTGCAAAAGCCAGTAATAAAATCCTTTGGACTTCCTGTTAAAGAAGGAAATAAAAAAGAACAGGTTGAAAACTTAAGAAGTAAAACATTTAAAAAGTCTTTTATTTAACAATATCTCTGTTCCATTTCAAAATGTTAAAACCTTTTAAAAAGAATTTCTGTCATTTAACAGACTTTTAGATAGCAGAAAAAAAAAATGTAATGAAAGCCATTTTAGTGGAATCATAGAATCAGAGAATGGTCTGGGTTTGAAAGGACCTCAAAGCCCATCTAGTTCCAACCCCCCTGCCGTGGGCAGGGACACCCTCCACTAGACCAGGTTGCCCAAAGCCCCATCCAGCCTGGTCTTGAACACTTCAGGGATGGGGCATCCACAGCTTCTCTGGGCAACCTGTGCCAGGGCCTCACCACTCTCACAGTAAAGGATTTCTTTCTAACATCTAATCTAAATCTACTTTCTTTTAGTTTAAACCCATTACCCCTTGTCCTGTCACTACACTCCCTGATAAACAGTCCCTCTCCAGCTTTCCTGTAGGCCCCTTCAGGTACTGGAAGGCTGCAATTAGGTCTCCCTGGAGCCTTCTCTTCTCCAGGCTGAACAACCCCAACTCTCTCAGCCTGTCCTCATAGGAGAGCTGCTCCAACCCTCTGATCAGCTTCGTGGCCTCCTCTGGACTCACTCCAACAGCTCGATGTCTCTCCTGTACTGTGGCCCCCAGAGCTGGACGCAGTACTCCAGGTGGGGTCTCACCAGAGCAGAGTAGGGGTGGGGAGAATCATTTCCCTTGACCTGCTTTATATCCATAAAGTAGAATTTTCCACTTTACAGGGACAGAAATGTGTTTGGGTTAGTGCTTACACACTTTTTAATTTAGGGTTAAATGCACTACTTGCTTTGCTGATGACTATACCTTTGAAGAAGAGCCGAAAGACTGATAAAAAACATGCTTTGCTAAAGAGTAGCCTTGAAGGAGAACTGAAAAACTGATGAAGAGGAAACATCCTGCCTCAGAAGGAGTGGAGATCTGGGCGATTGCCAGAGAGGCCAGAGGTCAACAAGAATTGCCAGTAACCAGGTGATGGGAAAGGTGGCGCGGGGGGCAGGTTTACCACCACCTACCCAATTAAAGGACTATGCAAGTTACACCCCCCTAACCCTCAAGGAGCATGCCTGCTGACTTAAAGATGCTTGACCAATAGTAGATGATGCAGTAATTAATAACTAATTAATGTAAATTTAGGTGGGTTTTTCTAATCCTGTAACAAGATAACTATGTGGCAGATTCTGTGTGTGGGGTGCTAGCTTTGTGGAATTACCACCTAGCACCCATCTCTGCGCAGACGTGAAATAAATAAAATACCTCTGCTCTGTGTGTATATTGGCGTACTGCACACTGGGTAAACGATCCCACTTCTGGGTAAACATGCTGGTAACACTTCTCTTGATGCAGCCCAGGATATGGAAAAGTTATTATGTTATTATTTTTAGATCATATTTCTTTAAAGATCATTAAATAAATAAAGAAAACAGTAAGGACAAAATAAAAGGCATAACAAAAAAGATATGTAAATACAGCTTTAATACTGACACTTTTGGTGCATCGACACTGATACATAGATTCATGGCTTTACCATCAGACAGCCTGAGTCAATCTGCCATCTCTCTAAATTCTGTCTTTGCTGCTCATGGACTTCGAAAGCAACACCCAACACTGCGCTTCGAGTGCTGGGTTCAGTTTTGGGCCCCTCGCTACAATAAGGACATTGAGGTGCTGGAGTGTGTCCAGAGCAGGGCAACGGAGTGGTGCAGGGTCTGGAGCACAAGTCTGATGAGGAGAAGCTGAGGGAACTGGGGGTGTTGAGCCTGGAGAAGAGGTGGCTGAGGGGAGACCTGATCGCTCTCTACAACTACCTCAAAGGAGGTTGTGGTGAGGTGGGTGTTGGTCTCTTCTCCCAAGCAACAAGTGATAGGACAAGAGGAAATGGCCTCAAGTTGTGCCAGGGGAGGTTTAGATTGGAGATTAGGAAAAAAGTCTTCACTGATAGGGTCATCAATCATTGGAACAGGCTGCCGAGGGAAGTGGTGGAGTCACCATCCCTGGAAGTATTTAAAAGATGGGTAGATGTGGTGCTTAGGGACATGGTTTAGTGGTGGACTTGGCAGTGTTAGGTTAATGGTTGGACTTGATCTTAAAGGTCTTTTCTAACCTAAACCATGCCATGATATTAGGATTCTATGGTCAAGCTGGCAGAGCTACAGCGCCCTTCCTGCATGCCCTTCCACATGAACTGCTGCACAAACTACCGTGCCATGCCCTTGCTGACGTACCACGCCTCGTTCGCTAGCCCTGTTCATGATGCTACTGGTCGCTCATGCTCACTAGGGGCTTCTTTTATATGGGGGGGAGGCGGACGGGAAGGGGGACCTTGGCCACTGTTTCTCCTGGCCCCACCCATGCCTTGTCAGCCACTGTTGTGTGAGCTCTGGGCTGCTGGCAGGTCTCGGCTCCTCCTGAGTTTCCCCTGGTTTGCAAACCCCCCCTCACACTGCACTAGAACATTCTGCTGCGGATTGTGCCAGCATCGGAGGTGCTTCTCTTGGCAATTCAGTGTTTTATTCTCAAAATTGAGTGTTGCAGAACAGGCTTAGTCAGAAAATTCTCATTGTGCAAGTGGCACAATTTCCAAAGAAGAAAAAAAAAAGAATGTGTTTGTGTTTCTCAGACATGAGGTGGTTGAGCACTATGCCACTGGAGGCCTCCTTCCACTAGGGTATCTAGAAAATAAGTTCACAAATGAATAGATATTAAAAAAGCAAAGAAAATTCAATGCATCAGCACATAGCAAATATTTGAACAATGAAGTGAATGAAATGCCAGATGGAGGATTTATGACACTGTAAAAGATCCCCTGTGGGAACCCATAATCTGTTATCATCCAGAAAAAGTATGGTCTGGGTTTCTGTCCAATAATAAAAGTCCAGGTTGACCTCTCAGCTTATTTATGTACATTTATCTCAAACATCTGGTTACTCCTATATAAGCAGGAAGCAAATTCAGACTCATAAAGTTGTTAACATCGATCATTAAACCCTACTGCAAAGTTAAAATGATGTAAAGTAAATGAATTAATGTACCGTATTTTCTGGTGCATCACGCAATCTGATATATGATGCAAATCTGCCACAGATTATCTTGTTGCCACTGTGGTTTCTATGCCTCCTGCTGCTAAGGAGAGATTTTTTGGTGGGGATAAGATCTCTGGTAGAAGCATACCTGGGTATGTAAGGTGCACTTTTAGTTTCCACTGCCAGACTCAGGGTAAAGGGAGGGAGAATAAATTCCACATAGTAGAACACACTGTGGGACTTGCATGAACTGGGTCCAGCTCTGCTTCACTCTGCTTTAGAAGAAAACAGCAAACATTTTCTAAGAAAATAAGTAATTGAGTAATAGGAAAAAAAAAAAAACCAAACAAACCCAAACCAACAAACAAACAAATGAAAACAGAAGGGAAAAAAAAAACCCAAACCAGAAAAAGACCAAAAAAAAAAAAAAAAGAAGACATGAGGTCAAAAACATAATCACAGCAGGAAATTCTGTCCCTTTTGTTTAAAATATTTGTGAATACAAATGCAAAGGGTTGCACTAGTCTCTTCCAGGATCCTATTTAGTGTTGTGAAATGTGGTTTCTTTTTTATACCCCATTTATTTGAGCAAGATACCTATGGCCCTTAAAATTGGGGAAGGAATAAAAAGGATTCATAGTTTAACTTAGTTTCTTTTCCTAGACGTTCTATTTGGCATTGAATCCAGTCCCGGATATCTTCCTTAAAAAACAGTCCATGTCTCTGAAGAAAAGGAGAGCAATTAGGTGCCTTTTCAGGCACCATTTCTAGAGTACCCTGCCCAGCCTTCAGCTGCTGCTTCAAAAGCCAGACCAGCAGGTCCCATGTCATGTTGTTGGTCTCATGAGGGCATCTGGGATGGTCTCGTATGTCTAGAATACATTAGACGCTTGCACTCCTGAGATCTCTCCCAGCGAGTAACAAGATAAAAAAGTGCTTTCTTTGCCCGAGGAAAAATAGTGTAACATAGCTGTGTTTCCATTTTCAAAGCAATTCTTTCTCTGTCCCTGAGAGCAGACTTTTGAGACGGTCTATGCTTCTTTTTCTTGCCTCAGTTCCCCAGTATGGAACAAAAGATAATTTCCAAAGATTTTCCAGAGACTTTCTCTGTACAAAATCACAATATCCCAGGATAAAGATACTGCGTGTTGTATGTTATTATTGTTTAACCTAAATAAATTAATTGATTATATTCTCTTCCACGGGTAAGTAAACCCTGTAAGTCTTTACGATGGAAACAACTTTGTGTTTTTCTGTTTTGCTTGTTTGCTTTTCAGCTGTTTGCTGATGGATAACATTAAGCTCAGAGTTTGCTTTTATGAGAAATTGTACTTTTTAATGCAAAGGCTAAATATGGTCTATCAACTTCTGTGTGACTGCAGAGCTCTGATGGTATGCATAGTAAATAGTAGCTTCTTATAATTTCTGATTCTGTTATGAGGCAGAAAATTGCAGGGTTCTAGTTATTTGGTAATGCATTGACTGTTTCCAGAATTCCAGCTGGAATGGGTAAAACAAGTGCATCAAAACTGTCATAGAGTCATTTTGGATAACAAAGCAAAAACAGAAACATTTTTGTGTGAAAATGAGGGAGTCGTACTGGAGAATATGAGCAAAATAGGGAGAACTGAAAGCAGAGTCTCAGCCTTAATCACTTGCTAGAGTTAGCAAAGTGACAATTATTTGCAATAGGAAGCAAAACTGCATAACGAACAAATTTTGTCACGTTTCAGTGAAAATCAAAGCAAAAGCCAATTTCTGAAAACATTGTGCAAGTCCATAAAGCTGCATTTATGTACTTTAGGAAAATACACATGTGGCTGGATGTGTCATGGTTTTAAAATAAAGCACAGTGACTGGATTATATGTGTTTCATGGGTAGGTTTTTCTCTTACTTTGAAAATCTGAGCATATTGTTAGTTTATTCTAAGCCTGTCCCAGCTGAGTCTGTACATAGAAATCTTAGGACAGTGTCCCACACTGAGCAGTGTTTGCTCACAGAGTAGACCAGCCATAGCCAAAGGTGTTGCTACATGTTTAAGGGCTCATGATCCGTAGGAGTCCTTGCTGGATAGACCTGCTGTCTATCCTAGCCTATGTAACTTTTTTTTTTTTTTTTTAAAATCTCAGAGTAAAATCTAGCTGTCAGGTTTCATAAATCACCAGGGGAATGTTTAAAAAGCTTTATCAGTAAGACTTGAATAAAAGACCAATCTTTCTTGATCCTGGGTTGAGTTTCAAGTCTCTCTTTTTCTTTTTTTTTTTCTTTTTTTTTTTTTTTCCTGGATAATAATGATGTTCATCTCTGGTGAATTATTTCAAGATTAATGCAGAGAGGTTATTCAGCGGCAGTTTAGCATTATTGACTGTGTCATTATATGAGGCATTGCTGGTTGACCATTATGTCTTGTTTGCAGTTTATAAAGATGCTGAACAGGATGTGAAACTCAATAATGCACCAGCAGCAAATGCAAATTTCCTGTATTTACTAGAGGGTGGGAGAGACCCCACTACCAACAAACCAATAAAAAAAAAAAAAAAAAAGATTCGGCTATGCTTTAATGGGTTTCTTTGGCAGTCTCAATCATTTTGCTTTTCCAAATCTGCCAAGCTGACAGAAACCTCCACAGTGATGTGGCCCTCTCCCAGGTCCCCAACGCCCCAGCATTGCCAGCTGCTGCTGTTGAGCCAGTGACAGGCTCTGACTTCTCTGTGAAAGCTGACGGGCCAACTTAAGGCTCCAAACCTCCCTTTTCCAGGTCACAGCTTCTTTCAGGAACGTAAATCCTCCACTGGGATGCGGCAGTTGATATTCCTGACAAGATCACTGCTGCTGGGAATAAAAGACCACACTTTTTTAGAAGTCATTTTGCAAGAACAGACTTTCAAAGTACTCCACTCTTCTCATTAACTTCGTAGATAGCAGGAGTTCTTATCTATTTCATCTCCCTTTGCTAGAAGCTTCAGACCCCATAATCATAAAATGGCTATGCTTATTCATATCACAGTATCACCTCATTTTGAGAGAATGTGTTACAAGGAAATCAATAGAAACTGTAGCTGTATTGCTTTCTGGTTTTTAGCACTTCATCCCTGTAATCTATTAATTTTTTTCCCATAATTATGAGAATTTTAAATAGCTAATCAAGGTCCGTGAAACAAGAAGACCAATATTTTATAGATGTTGGTACTGGGAAATACTTTGAATTCCTGAATGAGCAGCATGATGTGCATTAGCATTCATAAGGAAGAAATTCTCATCCAAGTTTCAACAAAGAGTTTATAAATTGAGAGGAAAGCTCATGTATTATTCTCATGTAAAACACTCTGCCTATATTGGATCATTTATGTCATTTATAGTATGATGTTTGACATTTCTGGTTAGTTTCTTTCTAAAGGGATCCTCTGACTGATCCTGAACTTCAGTAGAATTTAGGGTCAAGCAGAAAGGGACCATAGGTCATAGCTTCCAGATGTACATTTGCTTTCCTGCTGCTACTCCCACACAAACCTCCTCTCACTCTCCCCATACGTAGGCACACTGATTTATCATTTCCCTCTGAAACTGGTTCAAATGTTAATTTTCCAAATACCTCTATAAATTGCCATGTCAATAGTGTTATAATTATGTGGCTGGTGTTAGCTGAACAATGTGTGGGGAAAGAGAATTTGTATTTAGACCAGTTTTCTGTCATGCTGTTGTATACCATTGTTACAGAAGGTTTATCTGAAGGTCCTGAATCTGAAATGCATCTCAATATAATCTCAGTCTCATAGTATTTATTATTAGCTTAAGGGAAAAAACCTAATGGATTGGAAGAGAAACTTTGAAAATTTCATCTGGGTAAGTCATATGAAAGTTGAATAGCTGGATAGAAACAAACAATCAAAAAAATCTCTTTGGGAGTTCTATTACATTGATTATGTCTGACCTCTGTAGGTTTTCTTGGGCTAACACTAAGTATGAAAACATGGGCATCGGGAATAATGTACCTACAGGAAAAGAAAGCTCAGCGTGAACCAGCTGTTCAAGCATTCACCTAGATTTTCAGATGAATATAGTTTTGTGTTTGTTTGTTTGTGTTTGTGGTTTTGGGGTTTTTTTGTTTGTTTGTTTGTTTTTCTCTCTTTCTCTCAGGGTTACAAATGCTGGAAAAACCTGGAAAAAATTACTTATGGTTTACACCCCACACGATTTCATTCAAGATTCATATATTCTTCTAAAAAATTCCATCTCAGTTAGTCAAAGAAGTTCTGTTTCCTGGGGAATTTTCTGTATTTCTCATCTTCCAACAGAAACAACATCAGACTGTTCACTGTTCCTATCATCCTAAGTGTTCTTCAGATGTAAATTAAACTCAATGATGACAAAAAAAAATCATTTTTAACACTAAATTTTGCAAACTGTAGGTTTAAATTTCAGTTGATGGTATTGGTCATATTTCATTAAAATATGGGGGGTTTTGTTACATGTGTTATACAAATGAGTGATTTTCCTGGTGGGAAAAAAGGGGGGGTTAAACTCCACTGAAGTCACTAGTCCCCAAATGATCCAATCCAAACAGCACTGGAAGGGAAAATATGGGAATTAAGAAGGTGGGGTGGGGGTTGGGTTGGAGGGGGAAGCACTCGGTTGTAATGGATCAAATTAGACAAGGTCTTTTGCCAGCTTTCATAAAGTGGGAAATGTATTAGGATATTGATCATGTCCAAGTATTTTCTTCCCCGAGCTAGAATGTTTACCAAGTACTTATGGTAAGCAAAAAGGCGGTACAGTCATCACTATATTGCCTTTCATAAGTTTTAAACTTCATCTATAGTTTTGATTCTGCTCTAAGTTTTGGAAGGAAAAAATAAACTTATTTTCAGTAACATTTCAGTGCACATCTTATGCTTAAGGGAAGGAATGTGTTTCGAATTATGACATTGGATGACATTGTTTAAAATATATATTAAAAAACCCTCTTCTGTACTGTTAACCTTTTTTTTCCCCTATAGAAATTCTCAAATTCTAAACTAAGAGTAGCCCTGGGAGAAATAGTGTGGGTTTTTTGTCTAGTTCAATTCTTTTTTTAGGGTAGATATCTAACTGGATTCCTTTCCATGGAGCTGTAAGTTTTGTGTAGAAGAGGATGAAAGAATTATTTTATTTCAGTAACATTGTGGTCTTGTACTAAGCAATTTAAAAGAGAAAATAACATTGTTAAAAATAGGTGAATAAAGCAAGAAATACTGAACGAGCTGCAGCTTTTACTTCCTTCCCCTTCCCCCACTCAAATGAAAAGCAAGAGAATATGAGAAACAACCATTATATTATTATTATTATTATTATTATTATTAATTTCCCCAGGGCAAAGACCTGC
Source organism: Grus americana (assembly GCF_028858705.1). Taxonomy (NCBI): domain Eukaryota; kingdom Metazoa; phylum Chordata; class Aves; order Gruiformes; family Gruidae; genus Grus; species Grus americana. The sequence continues at coordinate 6,506,972 of NC_072891.1, read as the reverse complement.
AAGTAGGAAAGCTGTTTTGTGAGGAAAAAGAATAAAAAATTAGGTGGGTAGTATTTATTATGAAAGAAGTAAAAACATAGCATCAGATTTTTCTAACCTTGAGTATCTATGATGAGGCCATTAAACTACTAGGTAAATCTATTGGTAGGACACAGAGGCATTAGCAAGTGTATCCATCCAAGCGCATGCCCTGGGCATATCCCAACCCTTCTCTCTGTGGAAGGAAGTTTTGGGTATGCAGGCTGGAAGAACGCTAAATCAGAGTTCCATGAGTCCTTCCAGCAGGACTGATGGGGGTCAGGACCGTGGGGAATGCCATGGCACATGCATGCCCTGCATGATGGACACAACTGGAGTTTGGTAAGGTCTCTTGGGCTCCCCTTGCCCCAAGTGGTGGAACAAATTGTATAGTTAGGATTCATGGGGGAAAAATATAAGTAGAAAATTTGTGATAAAATTTCTTTGTCATAACTAGCAATGTCATGACAGTTCAAAAGGTGGAAACATTAAACTCATATAAAAATGTGTCCCATATTTTGAGCAGCATGGGCAATTGTGGACAAGCACTTTCGAACTAGGAGCAGGGTAGCTTGTCCATACACTTTTTATTGGGTCTGGCTGAGATGGAGTTAGTTTTCCCCACAGCACCCTCACAGTGCTGTGCTGTGTGTCGGTAGCTGGCAGGGTGTTGATAACACACCGGTGTTTTGGCTGCTGCTGAGCAGGGCTGGCACAGCACCAAGGCTGTCTCTCCAGCATTCCCCCCTCACCACTGTGCTGGGGGTGGGCAAGATCTTGGGAGGGGACACAGCCAGGACAGCTGACCCCAGCTGACCAGAGCGATGTTCCATCCTTATGACATCTGCTCAGCAGTAAGAAGATGAGAGAAAGGGGTGGGGGGCATTCGTTATTACAACGTTTGTCTTCCAGAACAACTGTGATGTATACTGGAGCCCTCCTTCCTGGGAAGTGGCCGGACATTACCTACTGATGGGAAGTAGAGAATAAAATTTTTTGTTTTACTTTGCTTCCGTGTGTGGCCTTTTGCTTTATTAAACTGCCTTTATCTTGACCCATGAGGGGTTTTTTTTACATTTTATTTTCTCCTTCCCCTGCTCTGCTGAGGAGGGGAGTGATGGAGTGGCTTGGTGGGCATCTGGTGTCTAGTCAAGGTCAACCCACCACACACTTACATTTGCATTTGAGGATTGAGTTGACATCTTTTCCATTTCTTGATCTTTTTATGTCAAAAGCTCAAAGGTATATTCCTGACAAAGAGAAATTAAAGAAAATATGCAAGGGAAATTGCTGTTCCCTTAGACTCTGTCCATGGGAACTGCAAACAACATAGTATGGGATTTGCAAGGGGCAGGATTATGAAGAATAGAAATGTTCTAGGTATTTCTCACATTAGCACATTCTGTATGTTTTTATGCAGCACAAACCATCACCCTGGGCTCTGTTTCTACAGTCGAAATTATGAATTTAATTCAGGAGCCACTTCATGAAATTCTGTAGCCAGTTTTATGCCTCAGGTCAAGCTAGATAACAATTATGGTCTCAAAATTATGAGTTTATAGTCTCAATTATATTATTAAAGCCTCATTATGGTCTCAAAATTATCCAAGCTTCTTAAGAATCAGCACAAAGGTTAGGAAGGCTTAAAAACCAAATGAGTCACAAAGCCAGAAACTGTACTGTTAAGACAGATGTTGATCTCCTCCCTTTGCATGGGGAAGGAAATCGGGGTGCTGCAAAGCACTCTTGAAAGGCTGCAGAGAGTATCCTTGTCATTGGGTGAACTGAGAAATATTTCACTGAGGGAAAGGGGTGAGCAATGTGCCTGTGAAGGACTTGCATTTGTAAGAGCCACTACTGAAACAGGGTCACGTTTTGCTAGGAAGATAGCAAGTATTATTGTAATTGTTTTATTGTACCTTGTACAATCATTTTACTGTAGTTCATTTAATCTCTCTGAGCTTCTTCACTTGTTATCTGTGTAGGTCAAAAAAGTTGATCTCAATCCCTTCTTTGCTCTTGTGTCAGCATTCAGGAAAATGAATGTCGTAGAGACAATATGGAAAGAATTATGGTAGCAGAACATTTATCTGTTCTGCTTTACAGACAAGCCATGATGATGATTCAACATGAACCACCCTTGATAAAACAAAAAGCATCTGGTCCATAATACTTGGGGCCTGAAACAATAAGGCCCCTTTTTTCAAAATACATCACAATCATTTTCCTGAGAAAGCAGTTTTAAACAATCCTTTGCCCAAAACTTTTAAGTTTTAACAAGGAGAAAAAGTTCATGAGAAGAAATGGACAAACACTAATCCGAGCTCTATCATGATTTATTTTAATTTCCATGGCATTAGAATTATTTAATAACTGCACCCCATTGTACTAAATAGTATGTTAATATGGGTTTCTATTTCAAAAATTGATAGTAATTTTAAGCATCAGAGCTCTGTTGTCCTAGCAGGATCTGACTTTCAAAAGGAGGATGCTCACTGAAATCAAAACAAATCCCATCGAAAGCGTCACAAAGGTAGAAAACCTGAATTATGAGGTTGTTCCAAAATCATTAATGGTTTCGAGAAATGTTAGCCTTGACCCATTCCCACAGCCTCTTGAAGCCTGCCACCCTTTCACACCTTGACTTAGGATGCTGCTATCTGGAGCACGGATTCTGTCTCTGTTCCTGTTTGCAAGTCAAACAGTCAATGCCGTGCAAACAAATAAAGAAATAAAGAAACCCCACATACTATCTCTCTATCGAGAAAAGAGATTGAGTCTCAAGATAGCTTAGCAAACGTTACACTAAGTTTTAGATTGTTTCCCTGTCTGACATGACAATCAATAAAATATCAAAAAATATTGCAGCTTCTGCAGTTCGACTGGTATTGCTTTTGGCCTGCTAAAACTTGAGGTGTTCTTATTCACTACCCTGTCAGTCAGTCCTTGAATACTGAGAGATTTCTAACTTCTCCCTTGAAATGTGTCATGATGGATAGAAGATTACTGTAGGCATTCAGAGGGGAAATACGGGGGTGGAATCCTCCTCTTCATCAGTGACCTAAACCAAAGAAAAAAAGGTTTTTACAGAAATAGGCCTGTGCTCTCCTGTTCCTTAGTAGCTTCCTCTGGCACAACTCTGTATCATTACCTGGTAAAGCTGCAAGTCCTCTCCAAAGAACTATAGCATGGTTTGAGCTGAGAGGAAGAGGATATTGCAAAGTTTATTTTATGATTAAACAAAATTCTGGTTTTATCATCTGAATATTCCTCAGAAAATTTACTTTCTGTAAGTTAATTGATCCATGTGAGGCAAGTCATGGTCACAGAGGCCACATTTATATCTTTCAATTTAACGATACCAGAAAATGCTGCTGCTCTGAAACTCAATGTCCCACTTTAAATTGTTGGAATAGTCCCTGTCACATTTTTTTCTTGGTGCAGCTGACATATTCCAAAACAATTTCTAGGCACAGTGCAGGAGTTAGCACATGTACGGGACCACACACAATAGGAAATTAGAATACAGGCAGAGGTTGAGAAAGTTTAGTACTATGGATATTGACACTTCTGTGTCAAATGACTTCCGTGCCTGGGAATTGTTGTGGGCACATCTAATTTCTTAACATGGTTGTAGTCTTAGCTACTGACTGACATAAATTTAGTTGGTGATCTCAAATAAGGAACACCATTAAAATAACTTTACAAAGGTTAGAAAGGTTCACTCTCTAAAAGTAGGAAATACTGGAATGAGGAGTGTCTGTGCTGTTCCATTACAGCCTGCGCCTATGTAGCCATTTGGGGACAGCCTTTGCTTGATCACACAATACTGGTTGCCCAGGAGATCACCCTTCCTGGTTCACAGATAAGGATTGATGTTCATTTAAAGTTTCTTCATCCAGTACCAGTTGTGAAGAACTGCATTTCCTATAGAACACTGTCCATTCTCTTTGGTGTGCCCCCAAACAACCTATTTTCTCAGCATCTTTATAAAAGTTCCATTGTTGTGACTCATGATTTAAATAAAAACATCCCCAAAGCCTCTGGAAATGCATTCAGAAGAGGACACCTTATGTAAATGCACTCTAAATAACAAAAAATAAAAACAATTGGAGAAAATTTCTCATAGTAAGATCATTGACCCCTATTAACAATATATAATGATAGAGAAATATCTAAAAATATATCAAATGTTGTATGACTTTATTTAGTATGAGTCTAAGGACTTCTCTCTTGATTCATATTAGCTACACTCACAGAGGTGAGGACCCTTCTGAATCTTTTCTTCTCTGCAAAATAAGGATTTCCTTGATCCAACTCTTGCCATACACTTGGAAATAACTAGTTTTGTTTTTATCATCTAAGGAGGTCTTATCTTTGTCCTGTTGGATTACTAAATAAGATATCTTTGATATACTCTTCAAGATCAATCTCTCAAAGTTCCAAAATGCCATATATTTTTCCTAAATTCTAAATGATCCTAAACATTATCTTATTCTTCAAATACAACCTGTTACTTGACCTCTTGACTTTGCTATCTGCTCACTTCTTATGACTTCTAGGAGAAAGCCACATTCAAAATCTCCTACATCAATTTTTAAAGAACTGAATTTTAAACTCACTCATCTGTATTAGAAGGGCTTGTATGATACAATTTTAACAGTAGGACTGATATAGCTGCAGTACATGATAAATATAGTTGAGCACATTGCTTCAACATTTATTTTGTTGATGTTGCTGAATATACACAAAATATATATAGAGGTGCAAAGATATATGTCATAGTGCCATCAAATGAATCAAGCATTTAATGACACAGAAAATATAAAAAGTCATACTGTAGCTCATGGTTCATGTAATCAGGGTCATCCAGGCTCTCAAAATTGAAGATTAAGCTTTTAAAACCACCATAAATGAGTCAGAAACCTTCAATTAGATGCACTAACTTCTTCAATAATATTTGAATGAAAAGTAAGTCTCATTTAATAGTGAAATAGGGGAATGACTGTGACTGGTGTAATATAGTATAATGGTGAAATATAGGAAAGATAATGACTAGTGTAGTCATTAACTGAGCACATTGAATAGCTTAGAAAGAGAAGGCAATGGCAATAAGAAATAAGTGTCTTACCTTCCTGCAGGGCTTTCTATCATATGATCTCAAAATATCTTACAAAATAATAGTAGTGATTCGCATCACTTCTGGGAGGGATGCTGCTATTATAGCAGTACCTGATTATCTCATTCAGCATTTAGAGCTCTCACGACCTGAGACACTGAACAACCTATTCACCAAATTTTGCTAATACTCCCTTTGGCTACCATCCCTGCTTTGTTCCTGTAAGTATATGTGTGCCTCCTTTTTTCCCCAAGCTTTTCTTGACCCACATAGAAGCTATAACCTTACTTTTTAAGGAAGAAAGCTGAAATCTTCCCTTGACTATGTGCCCCTCAGAGCACGAGCTGAAACAACAAAAATTAGCTATCACAGAACTTGAGATAGCATAGGAAGGAGAATCACTGATGAAAAATGAAGTGGTTTCGACTTGAGTATGCAACTCTGAGTACCCAAATAAGATGAATGATGCTGTTTTGTTTGTTTGGCTTTTTTGGGGTTCTTTTTGTTTGTTTTGTTTGTTTGTTTGTTTGTTTTAAACCTGTGTTGTAAAATTCTGGTTTCTGGATCAAATTTCAAGTCTATATGGGTAAATTATATAGCTGCCTTGGTAAAAAAAAAAAAAAAAAAAAGTGATCTGCAGCTCTAAAGTAATCTGAATCTCAGGTTCTTGTGTGACAATACAGCCCCAGAGTAAGCTACTCATTGCAAGATTACACTGAAATGGTATACTACAACACTTCAGCTTCCTAAGTGGTATGGATGATATCTAGCCCAAAAGAGTAATTCAGATCATGTCTTTTCCTGGAGGTACCTGAAATTGGTTGGCATCCCTTTGCTGGACTGCAGATTTCCCCCAGCACTAAAATGAATGCTGCCATGTACATCAGAAGCAACCCAGTCTCAGCTGGAAGCTAGTTAAGCTCAGTAATAATTCATATACATAATTCTACAATTTAGACATGTTCAAAGTGATGAAATATAGCCACCTTGAAGCAAAGTTACAGCACCAGGTTTCAAGATCTACTGTGTGGACACTAATCTAGTTTTTGCCCTGGAGTGACAGATGTTAACACGACTGGGGGAAAGAAAAGAAAAAAAAAAAAAAGAAGTCCTAAATACTTACAGTAGATTTTTTTACATAAGTTTCTTCTTCAAGCAAAAAAGTATGTAGTTTTATATTTAGTATCTTATTTTTTCTAACTGGGGACTGTGCAGTTTGATTTCACATAGGCCAACTACATGACTAAGCATTTCCCCTTAATGAGTTTATCTTACTGGTTTTACATTCTTGGTATTTCTGTCCCCATGTATGTAGACACACATGCTAACACATAGTTTTGAAGATATAAATATGCAGATAAAGTTACCTGTTTGCTGATAGTGTATAGAACTTACCAATACCAAATCAATTCATGTACAGTGCACTTGGCAGATGAGATCCAATTTTTATCCTAAATCAATGATAAATTATTTAGCAAGATAGTAAACAAAGATTGCATCTGATGTATCACTGGGGTTATGACTGTAATGGAGCTACACCTTTGATTAACTCATTGGTATTGCAGTTCTCCATGACTAAGTTCCTACCAGGACGTGGGCAAATCTGTTTCTTGGAGGTCCAGCTCACGGTCTGATTTAAGTGTGAAACAGTAAGGGGCAGGAGGAGGCTTCATCAATTTGGGGTGAGAACAATGCTGGAATCCACTCCGAACTCCTTGGTATTAAAGAGTGCCTACATTTTAAATACATATATGAAGCTCAAGAGTCCTTTAATATTATGTTTGAGCACTAGAGAACTAACCTGAAATCATCCTGATTGTTACTTTTTTTCTAATTACTTCCCAAAGAGAAGTATAGTCTTCCATGTGTTCCACACAATTCCCAATCAATCGGTTAATCGGTAAGATTTCCAGGAAGAATACCTTTTTTTTAAAAAAAAAAATGGCTACATGACAAGGTAGCTGAGAGTCATTAACACAAGTTATACTTGTGGAGGAAAGGTTGGTACAAATGTTCTGAGATGCAGAACAGAAATAAGATTCTGAAGAAATCAATACCTAGTATTGATTTGACATTTGACACTGTCCCGCACGACATCCTTGTCTCTACATTGGAGAGACGTGGATTCGATGGATGGACCACTCAGTGGATAAGGAATTGGCTGGATGGCCACACTCAAAGAGTTGTGGTCAACGGCTCAATGTCCAAGTGGAGAACAGTGATGAGTGGCGCTCCTCAGGGGTGGGTACTGGGACCGGCACTGTTCAACATCTTTGTCGGCAGCATGGACAGTGGGATTGAGTGCACCCTCAGCAAGTTTGCCGACAGCACCAAGCTGTGTGGTGCGGTTGACATGCTGGAGGGAAGGGATGCCATCCAGAGGGACCTTGACAGGAAAGGTGGGCCCGTGCAAACTGCATGAAGTTCAACAAGGCCAAGTGCAAGGTCCTGCACATGGGTCAGCACAATCCCAAGCACAACTACAGGCTGGACAGAGAATGGATTGAAAGCAGCCCTGAGGAGAAGGACTTGGGGGTGTTGATTGATGAGAAGCTCAACATGAGCCGGCAATGTGCGCTTGCAGCCCAGAAAGCCAACCGTGTCCTGGGCTGCATCAACAGAAGCGTGACCAGCAGGTCGAGGGAGGGGATCCTGCCCCTCTACTCCACTCTTGTGAGACCCCACCTGGAGTACTGTGTCCAGCTCAGGGGTCCCCAGGACAGGAGAGACATGGAGCTGTTGGAGAGAGTCCAGAGGAGGCCATGAAGCTGATCAGAAGGCTGGAGCACCTCTCTTATGAAGACAGGCTGAGAGAGTTGGGGTTGTTCAGCCTGGAGAAGAGAAGGCTCTGGGGAGACCTTATAGCAGCCTTGCAGTACCTGAAGGGGCCTACAGGAAAGCTGGAGGGGGACTGTTTATCAGGGAGTGTAGTGACAGGACAAGGGGTAATGGGTTTAAGCTGAAGGAGGGTCGGTTTAGATTAGACGTTAGAAAGAAATCCTTTACTGTGAGGGTGGTGAGGCACTGGCACAGGTTGCCCAGAGAGGCTGTGGATGCCCCATCCCTGGAAGTGTTTAAGACCAGGCTGGATGGGGCTTTGGGCAACCTGGGCTAGTGGAGGGTGTCCCTGCCCATGGCAGGGGGGTTGGAACTAGATGGGCTTTGAGGTCCCTTCCAACCCAAACCATTCTATGATTCTATGATTCTATTTAATGCAAACCCTTCTAATTAGCCATGAAAATATCAATTGGGATAGGATGGCAAGAGAAGACTTTCCTCTCAAGGGTTATTCCTCCTATTCAAACAACTGCAGACATGAGAATAGAGCTCCGTGACTTTTCTCTCTCTTCTGACATTATTTTTTGGGGTATGTTTTCTTCTGTTTGTTTACTTATTATGTGTCCTTCATCTTTGTGCATGTGCTGGAGAAAAGAGACATTGTTTCTTCTCCTCCTTTCCCAGAACTAAGTGCTGGGTCCTTATCAGTTCATCCTCTCTCCTAGGAAAAGAGTGTGAGGATATAAATAATATTGACTAAACCATAAGGCTATATAAAGTCAAATTGACAGCATATTTTAAGATCCTTAAAAAGCCAAGTCTTTTTTTTTAAAAAGTCAGAAATGCTTGGTTGCACTTGAGGGATGGCAAGGAGAGTTTGGTAGGAGCAGCAGCTTGCTGAGGAAGTGGAGGGGCCAAATTCCCTGCCAGTCCTTGAAGCAACTACAGAATCTGTTGAAGTTAAGGAAAGTTCCCCAAAATCATCCTGCCTACTTCTGCACTGCAAAGGAAGCGGCCTTTTGTCACCTCCTGTTTCTAGTGAAGAAGAGCTCTGTCTTTCCCCTGCTGGAGACAGCTAAGTGTGGGATACAGATCATCAAGATACAGTCTTGTTTTTGTTTTTGTTTTTGTTTTTTGTTTTTTTTCCCTTTATTATCTTTTTCCTGAATACTTTTAAAAATTGTGAAATGAAGGAAATTCAGTAGATGCTTCAATCTCCTCTGAGAAAGTTTTCTTGATTTTTAGACTTTCATAAGTAATTTATTTTTTGTTTTCTCCATTTTCCTAATTATAACACAAACCTAAATGTTTGGAATGAGGTAGAATGAGTCCGATGAAACCTTTGTAGTGTTTCTGTTGATCTAGAGTGAGGACTGCTACCCTCCATATACTGGTCTATCCCGCTCCTGAGCTCCCACTCAAGTATTCACCATGACCTGAAGTACAGAATTTTCTTGTGAATGGAAAACAAATAACAAAACTCTGCCCTTGAAAGGTGATCCCATCTCTCAGGATGAGATGAAATGCCCAGAGTTGGGTGTGACAATGAGGAAGAAAGAGACACACAAAGACGTACACATTTTTCCTAGCTGGAAAATTTCCCCTTCCTTATAGAAGGATCTGCCATGCTGTTTGTTCTCTCCTCATTCGCACGTGGCTGAAGAGCACTGGTTATTCCCAGCTCAGTGGAAGTGCCCTCGGCAGCAACCCAGCAAAGGCATTTTGCCAAAGGCAGCTGAGAATGACTCTCACAGGTTCCTAGATCTGTAACGTCAGTGCTGCTTCTAAATTTAACAAACTCCACTCCTCCATTCCCACCTAAACTGGCTGCTTTTGTGGCATCTACTCATGCCATGTCCTCCAAGACACTTGATGAGAAGCACTTCTGGGGCTGGGGTAGTAACTGAGGCTTTTCAATCTTCCTACTCTATCACTCCGTTTCCATTTACTGTACACTTTCTCTGGGGTAAAGATAACTAATTAGGCATCCACCGTAAGCACCAATATGGTTTTGGAATCATGATCTAGTTCAACACACTCCTGAGACAAACATATTAGCTCTTAGTGACTTACTGTAGTTTTGTTACAAAATATGCTACCATCACCATGGGGAAAAAAGAAAAAAAAATGTGTCAGGAGATGGGAGACTGGTAATGCTACATGAAGAAAACTGTAAGAAATATATGAGATATGGTGATAAAAACATTGTTCTGGTAAAAATGTAAAAGCAACATTCAAAGAAATAAAATATACTTCCAATGTGATCATGCTAAAGCAATACTGTAAAGAAATAGATGGATAAGGAAATATCTATACAAATTGTAACATCTTGAAAATCTCAAAGCAACACAATCGAGGTTCTCCCTTCACTTTGGACAGCTAAAGGACAGACATCTAAAATTTAGCTGTTACCTTAAAATCCTGTTATAGGGGATATGATTGTGATACAGGTACCTCCAGAGGTTGATCATTCTCACCTATCTTAAGCTCCTGGTTTACAGAAATCATAATCTGAAGATGTCTATACCCGTTAACTGAGCCTGGGGTGACCAGGGTAGAGTCTGATTTCTAACTCGAAGATTTATTTAAGCTGGGTAAGATTATTCCCTCCCTAACAGCTCATTTCAATTGATCATATTTAGGCATCTGCTCACCATTTTTTTTTTTTTTTCCCTCTACAGGTGAATTTCTGCTGCAGAGAGCTTGTAAACATGACACAGGATCTGCAGAAAACCTGCTGTCCACTGGAGAATCAACTAAAGGCCAGGCAAGGTGACAGTCATTGTCCCAAATGGCACTAGACATGCTCGTGTGGTAGCTGGATTAAGGTTCAAGTTTCACGGTGTTTGACTGTGGTCAGTCTGTTTTCTGACACCAGGCAATGTAGTTTGCTGCCAGATAAAACGGCAAGTTTTTGCGGCTGATTTCAGCACATATAAATTTCAAAACTTGCAGGATGGCAGAAAGTTAAGGCCAGACTTCGAAGCATTACCTTTATACTTAGATGAAGATTTTGTGCCCTGAGCAATTTGATAGAGGGAGGCAGATAAGCTGGACAAGTCTTCAGAGGTTAATGCTTTGCTCAGTTGAATTTATGTATGGAGCTTTGGTAGTTGTGTTAGGTAGACTGGATTGTCCTCTTAAGGCCAGAAACTCATAGAGCTAGTGATGTGGCATCTAAATTAAGCAGACAGGGTTTCCTCTCTCAGTTCTTAGGGGCAAAAGATACTCAGTTTATTGTCAATTCCAGTATTAACCTCTTGAAGAAGAATAGAGATGACTTCATAGGTTATATTCCTGGCTCAGCTACAGATTCAGTTTCTGATTTAGCTTCTCTGTTCTTGCAGTTGCCTGTGATGTGCATGTAGATAAAATTACTTAACTATTTTCCAAGTTTGTTTTGAAGTTTAATTATTAGATATTTCTTAAGAGCTTTGAGGCATTTATGAACATAAACTGAAAATGTACTCTCTTCTATCCTGCTGCTTATTAAGGGTTATTATTTTCTTATGGCTGTTTAGCTTGTTTGTTTTACAGAATGTTGAATAATCTCCTAATAATGGCATTATAAATGAAAGACAGAATAGAGACTTTCTTTTTCAGTGACATTTACAAAGAAACTCTAACTCATGCTGTTTGAGAAAAAAATCTTCTCTCTCTTCATCAAAGATAAAAGCCACACTGCCTCAAGGCCTGGTCTTTCAATGATAGCAAGACATTTCACATCAGCTTTTGTCCCTCAAAAAGAGATTTTCTTTTACATATATTCTCTCTCTTTAACTCCCTCTCTCCCCCTCTCTTCCTCCCCACCTCTCCTCTCCCACACACATACACAAATAGTTATGCAAATGCATGATCTTAGGAAATAAATGCACACATCAAGCTAAAAATAAACTTGGAGAGAGGGCCCCTTTTGGGTCCACCACATGTTCCTTCTATCTGTCTCACTGAGCAACCTACAGGGTGGCAAGCAAATTTGTAGTTCATATTTTAGGACAGAGATCAGGTAGCTCACAGTGGGGAAATAATGGGTTTGGCACCAAGTTAACTGTAATTATGTTGGTGTGTTGTAGAAAAAGCAAGCTTTGCCTTTTGTCATCAGCAGGGGTCTACAACCAGAGACAATCAAAGGCAAACAGGTAGAAGGACAGCCTATAAAATGGACAGGTTTACAGGGTAAAAAATTTCTGCTCTCTTGGCTATTTAGTTATCTACAGGCCATACATATTGCAATACTTCAGGGCTTCCTCCCCAGAAGCCCAAATCTTGGCTTGATTCCAGGGTTAGTTGAGTCCAAGGACTCTTCCTTATTAATAATCCTGTTTAATCGAATATAGAGCTGACTTCCCTTACGCTGGTAGAAAGAAATTATTGGGCTGTGGGCTGGGTTGTAACATCTACAGCAGAGAGGGTGGTATCTCTTACGAGTGATATCTAGATGCATTTGTAAACAATAAATAAAATCCACTGTTGAATCAGCCTTTTGTGTGGAGGATTGCAAGTCCTTGGCATCACAGAGGCAGCTTCATAAGTGCAGTTTTGTTATGCGAGGGAGTGTGCCTTGACATGCCCTGGACTTTTGCTACCCTGACTGTTGTCTACAGTAATAAACTGAACATGTCAAAGAATGTTTCCAGGCAATTCACTTGTCTGTATGCTAAATTTCTAGGACTGTCCTCAGCACATTTTTGACCTGTGCCAACAGGCACTCCCAAAATATTTCTAGGCATAGTACAGCACCTGCAGAAGACCAGAGACACTTCCAACAGGCATTCTGAATGCCACCACGTGTCTGACGCTGGGAGAGCTCAGTAATATAGATGCAAATTCTCCTATGTCACTAGGCCTCAAAATCAGGGAGTGGTCTTGGATACATGGAATTTTTAACATAGCTACAGTTTCACTGTCCAGTTTGGAACTTGCTCTTTTCTAGTCCATGCTCCTGGGAATCATTCATACCAGTGAGGATATGTGAAGCAGAAGAGGACTAATACGTACCTCTGCTTTCCCTTCATAAAGAATCAGGATGTTATCCTTAACAGGTATAGGCTGATGTGCCACTGTGGTTAGGGAACATTGTACCAGATGAAGCGTTAGTATTTCAAGAGGTTCTAAATATTCAGGGTAGGAAATGAGCCATGCTCTAAAAGGAGAAAGGTTCACAAAATGTGTGTTCCTTCTAAATACTGGGTAACACATGCTGGTGTGTTTGGTGGCTGACATCAAGATGTGTCCAGTAACATTTGACCAACAGTAAGAGAAATGGGACCGGGAAGGAATGGTGAGGTTTCAGGAGAGACACTGTTTGCTGAAACACTGTCAGTTCAACTTGAACAGATTGCCTGCTGCTGGACAAATGTGTGGTGTTTAGCTTGAACATAGACATGGTCAGTACAAATCTGTTGTCCATGCCCACCTGCCCCCTCCTCTTTCCTTTCTAATCTTGACCTGCAGCTCAGCAGTGACATCAGTGACATGAGTCAATAAGAGATTCTTTCAACTTAGTTTCTCGTCTAGTGATCATCGAGTCTTTGACACAGTTGTCTTATCACTCTGGTTCTGTCTATAGCAGTAGACTGACACAGAATAGCTTCATTCCTAAAATCTGAAAACCTCAGGTACTTGGGTGAAGCCGAGATGCCTCCTATATTACACATCAGTAATAAAGCATAACTGCATTCTTTTATTTTGTCTCCCGAGAGAATGTTGTAGGTAGCAGGTGTGATAGCCCATAAGTAGGTCTAGATAAAAAACCAAAACCAAAGCCATTCCTTTTCTTCAAGGGCAAGAGTCAAACGGATATACACTTAATTCCTCACTTTTGGAGGGCAATAAACTCAAAGTTGGCAGCTACAAAAAAAACCAGGCTTTCTTCATTTTGCAATTTTAGAGTTCTTGGGCCATAATAAAATAGCAGTTTCCTCTGGCCTCCCATAAGGCTGACACTGGGAATTTCTAAGGTCTCTAGACAGGCCAGCATAAAAGGTATTTTTCTTCTTGTAACATCTCTGAAGTAGTAAAATACACCTTTATCAATACTCTGTGTGACAACAGACAACATATATCCTGGGATGACTTTTATGCAGATGATGTTCATTGTTTGCTGCACAGAATCCATCTCTCCTGGAGGCTGGTACTAGCCGTAAAAAAACCCACCAAATCCCCAAAACCTCTGGGTTTCCTGACATTGTTCATGTGATGTTAGATAAAGATATGTGGTAATCAGTAATCAAGTGTTATAACTGGAAAATTGTATTACCTAATAAATAAGATTACCTTGACCAGTAATTAAAACGTATCATAAATGGAGTATTTTTATTTGTATTTCTAAAAAAACCCCAACTTTTGGTTTGTGCCCAATTTGTCTGGGCCTGTCAGCATGGAAAAAATGCCACCTAGTGCTTAATGTTCACATTTTGTTAAGTGAAGACCGTCATGGAAATCAAGTTCACAAGTCACCGAGGTGATAAAAGTTAAAAAGAGATCCAAGATTACACATTACTTGTAATCATTTCTCCACAAGGCTGGCTAAAGAGGGCACTGGCAGAGTTTAAAGAGAGGTGCTTTGAGCAACTAAAGACTTTCAGCAAGATGTATTATGTTAGAGCTTTGTTACAGCAGTTTAGACTTGCATATAGGACACCTAAAGCCCTATTTCAGGATGTCGGTAGTTAAAGCTACAATACCTTTCATATCAATTGTTGTTAACAGCAGCAGCAACAATGTTGTATAATGCTACAACCAAAATTGGAGGCTTCTAATATTATGACCTGAAAATTTGCATTTTAATTACATAGACAAAAAGTAAATCAGATTTGGTATGTAATTAAATATATTGTCTATTAATAACAACACAGGTAAAAATATGTCTTAATTTCATATTATTATACCAGGTTAAAAGTCACAGTCTTTATTTAAATTCTAATTCATCCAATGATTTCCTAAAATAAATGGCCTGTGAACATGTTTTTTATTATTATTATTATTTTCTGTTCCTTTTATTTAATTGTTCACATTAATTAAAAAAAATGAAATTAAGCATCTGAAGTTTTATTTATTTTAATATTATAATTGTAATTTGCATGCTTTCCAGCTGATCTAAACCAGAACAATAACGTTGAATTCTACAGGCTGAAGAATAAACTATGGACAAGCAGTAAAAGAAAAAATGTATGCACATGTGCCCTATGTAAAATATCTTTCCAGTGAGCCTTTTCCCGCAGAATCTTCTTAGCAATCCCCTTATCTTTCCACTCACATATCTATATTTACTTTTAATAGAAAGGTATGTTTTCCCTATGTGAAGCAATGTTTTTAAGGTTAGTCATTAATCATATAAGGAAGACACTCTTAAGCAATTTCTGACAAGCCAACATCCCAATCTTTTAAAATGGAACACAACATCTTTTCTGCCTTCTAAGGATCAGCTTTTTTGCAGAATCAAGGGCAATTGATACCAGTTTCTGTACTGAGGAAAAAAATCTTGCAGCAGAGAGTAGCTATGATACTACTGGTAATGTATGATGCCATATCCCTTCAGATACTTGGAACCTGAACAAAAAATTCCTATTAAATTAGTTTAAGACCAACTGATGCATATGAAATATTTATTTTCTTCAACTTCCAGCAATAGTATTTGGAAAGCAAAACATGTAAGTCTATAGCAAATAAATTTAGATTTTTTCTGTGAAATATAAAGGTTTGCCCATAGAGTAAAAAAAATTAAAAGGAAAGAAACCATTCCCCTTGCTATGATTCTTTGTCTAAGTCAACTGTGAACATCATGCCTTAAGACTAAACAGTAAATCTCAATCTCATTTTTATGATGTGAGCTCCACAGAAGAATCCGAAGTGGATAAATGTTTCTGTTTTCAAGAAGGCTTTGAGAAAGTGAGTCAATATGCGTTGCAGAACCTAGTTGGCTTTTACCTTTCACTGTCTTCATGTTGAGTGATGTATCTATAGGATGGCTGGCTGGCTGGCTGGCTGGCTGGAAGGAAGGAAGGAAGGAAGGAAGGAAGGAAGGAAGGAAGGAAGAAATATTGAAATATCTGATAGAGCTGTAGTGAATGTTTATTTGTGGTTGTATGTGAAGCACTCAGATATTCTGTTAATGATCAATGGATTGAATCACAGAACAGAATGACTTAGGGTGGAAGAGACCACTGTGGGTCATCTGGTCTTACCCTCGGCTCAAAGCAATTATGCATGTTTTGCATAGTGTATCTATCTATCTATCCACACATACATAAAAACTTCCTCTTCCTCTCTGACTGTTCTTCATGTGCACACACAAATACAGAGTTTCTAATATAAGACTAATAAATGGAACAGACTCTTAGAAAAAAAAATAAATTAATTAAAGTATCATGGCCCTTACCTTTAATGATTATATATCCACATTAAACACCTTAGTTAGATAGTGTAGTTGTTCTGTGTACAGAATAGGAAATATAACATGTTCTGCAGAGATCATCAGTAATTAAACCTTGTTACATCCTTCTAAATGAAGGTATAGTTTAATATAAAAAGTTTACAGGGAGAAATGTGTTAATGATTCATGTGGGAAATTTTTTACAATGCCTGTGGCAATAAGGTTCAGAACAACCAATAAAATGTAGGGGCATATATTTTAAATAAGATAATGAACTGCTGGAACAAATCATTTGGAAAAAAATAAATTCAGTACTTTAAATCTTGATGTAAGAACTTCTAGATATTTTCAGAAAGAGCTTCTGTAATTCTTGCAAGAGCTGTGGTCATGATGCAACATTTACCAAGTGGTGCTCCCAGCCCCATTTTACTTAATCATTTGAACCAGATGACTGAAACAGACCCTTCTGGCTTTGAAATCTATTAATCCATGAATATTCTTCAATAGTAGTGGTCAGCAGCCACTCAGAATATAGAGTTTAATTGCAAATGTTAAATAAAAGCCCCTCCCCTGCCATGTCATGCTCTGGTGATCTAACACAATAGATTCATATCCAGTAATGAGGTTTTCTCCCATGACACTGAACTGTGAAGTTATTCCATGGACTTTTTAAAAAAAACCACATCAGCCTTACAAATTAGGGTGGCAGATTTGTCCCAAGTTTTATCTTCTATAGTTAATGCTGTCTAAGAATATCAGAAATGATTTTTTGCTGCCACCTTTTAAAGTCAAATTCTCCACTCTAAGAAATGAAAAAAACCCAAACCAAACAAAACAAAATAAAAAAAAAAACAACACAAACCCCAAAAAACTCAAACAGCCCAAAAATGACTCCTACAAAAAGCAAAATGAAAGGGACTGTATGCTGCTGCCCTTAGTCATGTTGAGTACTAGTTTAATTTGTTAATACTTCCTAATGCATGTCTATGCATGAATCTGAATTTACATGCTATCTTTTCTGTGTGTGCAGCTCACTGCATGGGGGAAACACCACCGTCACCTTTTCACGTGGATTCGTGCACCTGTGTACAGTGCAGATGGCTTAACAGAGTCATCACAGTGTAGTCCCTCTGTTCTTGCAGCAGTATCATGTGGTCACAGTCGAGCTGAGAATTTTCTGAGAAGAGTTTGACATTACCCACACTGAAAGGGTAATTGGGATTTTAGACTCTCCGAGCTCATGTTGCCTTACTTTGGGCAGAGTAATTCAAGCCATGATCATCCTGTCAGTGTTGATATGAAAAAGCACTGCTGGGTCGGGGTTAAAAGCGGGGGCTATATCTGCCTAGATACACATTTCAGTGATTCACTTCAAGTGCCATACAATTTGCATCCAAACTATACATACCATTATGCAGAACAAACTGATTCTTTCTAGCTAACCTTCCACCTCTTCTCTGATTCCTTTCTCCACGGTAAATTGCTGATAAGTCTTTTTCCCTGTCTTTAAAAGAAGATGAGATCAAATACGAGAGAGAGAGAGAGAGAGAGAGAGAGAAAGAGGAAAGAAAGTTCAAGATAAGGGAAAATGGATAAATCGAATCCTGTGGCAAGTAAAGTCGCTTGAGGAACATACACTTCACTTGTCATCTATTTCCATTTTACAAAGGAGAAACTGTGACCTGGAAGAGTGTTTAAAAAAGTCATGATAATCCAATAGCAAGACCAAGAGGAGCCATAGAGGAATTCTGTCTTACCTAGAGAAGCCATTTATTCCAGTAAAAAATCAAAACAGATCTGATCTAGCTGCATTTTGCACAAAATACACACTGGTACAAATAACTGAGTAGCACCAATAGTGCCTTGAAGTGGTATGAATTCACATGAGATTGCTACACTGATAGATGGAAATGCCAGTGAAGTCATAATTACAACTATGGAAAGGAATACATTATAATTAGCAAAATTATGTGTGGCCTTCACAGCTTTCTCTCTGTTTCTGGAAATATACATGTTTTTTAAGCAACCACATAGCTCATTAGCTACACACACATGAGGAATTTGCATCCTCGATGTGTATCAACTAGATTTCCTAATTTATGTCCACAAGGCCTTTAAACTTCCCCTTTAATTTATTCAGCAAATTTCACATCTCTTAGACAAGATGTATTGAGTCTCAGGGCCTGGGATTTGATTGATCCCAATGTAGAGGTAATATGTTATCTTGTTGCAGCAATATCTGACAGGCATTTATTATGGATTTTAAAAGGATAAAGAGTCTCACACAACAGCTACAAAAAGTCTATGAAATCCCTAAAGGTCATATCCAGGAAGAACTTTGAAACAGAAAAAGCCATTCTACTATTTAAAAATAATTATCTGTTGCAGAACACAAAAGACCACATATGGTCTGATCCAAAGCTCACTAAATGGGATAGGAGGCAGATAATTATGAATTTATATTAACAACATAAGGAAGGCAGCAGAGGGATTCAATTATTAAGCTTAATTGGTTAGGGAATATCAGAAAGTGCTGTATTATAGTGTATCAAGGATAGTTTTAAATAAATATTATAAAAATACATTCAGATGAGAATCAAAAGGGTAAGGAAAAGAGCATATCTGGTGAATTGGAATACAGTGATTAGTTATTCGAGATGCTAGGGGCTATTAGCCTGAGTGACCTCTTAGCTTCCCATTTCAGATGTTTACATTTTGCTTAGTGAAAATGTTAATGTACTTATCAATTAGTTATGACAATTTTTTTACTCCTTCTTCTAAGATGTTGTGTAGTTTTAATCTCTGCCATAATAATGACTAAAGAGTAAGTAACGACAAGTACTTAAGGTACAGAAATATATAAGTAAATGCTGTATCACCTCTACAGGAACTGAGCAAATTTGGATTACCGAAATTCAGCCTGAATACTGTATTTTCTGAAGAGATAGCTGCATTTCAGTTATAATTGAAATTATTTCTAGATGAGCATATTTCTTATGCCACTTGCTCACTGTAGGTCTTGAGATAATAAGCTTTGAACGGTGAGTTAACTAGTATTTTGAGTCACTGAGAAATTTTCAAAAGGTTTGAAAGATTCTGTAAACTATATTTAAGGATTTCAAAGCCACCTAAAAGATGCAGATGCAACAAACCCACTCATTTCTGGATAACAATGGGTTTAGATCTTCCCAGCAGCATTAAGATCTTAGTGTATATTCAAAACATGTTTTTAAATAAAACGGCACTTCATAGACTGAAATGTGCATTAATTAAATCACAGCCTTGCTTCTGCCCTACATAACTCATACTGATTTGTCTTCTCTCTTCTCGTGCCTGAAATAAGTAAGGTGCCAAAAGCTTATTAATACTGATACTGAGGCTGTCCTGGCTGACTTTCTGCTGGAACAGATGAGGAATGCTTACATCCCCATCCTGCCAATGTGGTGTGTGAGTACCAACCTCCACCTGAGCTGCAACACCACCTCTACGTTACAGCTGGACAGTATCCAATATCATGTACCATCATGGATCTATCTCAAGTAATACTCTGATTGGAATTTTTACCAATTAGGGACCTAAATTGGTTTCGACAGAATTCTCACTCCAGTGCCTAGGTTTCTGGACATACTAGCTATCTGAATCATCTGCTTTTGATTTTTTTTTTTTAATTTTTTTTTTAAAGTGCTTTACTGGATGTGCCACATAATATGTTAAAGAACTTAAAAATTTGTTCTCTAAACTTTGCTGCATTAAGGAAGGAACTTTTTGAATACAATAAGAACTTAAGTAACCTACAGTCAGCCTTGCCAGCCCGATTCCTTGATGCAATATACAGATCATCCAAAGAAAGTGTAAAGGGGTATGTCTATAGGCTAACCAAAAGTAGCCCATAATGACTAGATCCTAAATGTTTAGATCACCTTTTTGTAGACTTTTTCGCTCCTCTACAAGTACATCCTTTGAAAAATCGGTAGCAATATTCAATGACTGAGATGCAGTTCAACCCAAAAACCCATAAGCAGAGCAGTAGATGACAATTGTATAAACCTACACTAGACTCATTAGTAGACATGTAAAAAACTCAAAAGGGATACACAAAGAAGTGCTAGGGCCAAAGGCTTTATCCAGTAGCTATTAGTGAAAGTCACAGTGGCCAGTTATTGAATTTTATTATTATAAAAGGGCTTATTTTCTACATTATGCTTTGAATGGTCAGAGACACGTGGAGGAAAATGTTTCTGTTGGGTTACTGAGCTGACCACCATGCTGTTAAATCATTTAATGTATACAGTTTATTTTTTGAAGTATATGAGGTAAAGTTCCACAGGGCATGAAACAAACCCAGAAGCAGCACTTCAATTTTAACAGTGTCTGACACCCAGCCCAGCTTGCCACCCATTCTTCACAGCTGCAACATAGCTGGTCCAGGAGGAGATGCAGGGCGGGTTATTCTTAGGCTGACGTAACAGCAACTATCCCATTCATATGTCAAGGTGTGCTCTGTGATTGCTGTCGGGCACGGTCTCATTCAAGACAATGCTGGGCAAACTGAAAAAAGAGAGCATAGAAACTCAAGGTAAACTTTTGCATGGTTGCTTTCTAATATTTAGGGAAAAGCCTAAGCCAGCTCAGTAAAATACTCTCACTGTACACGTCACCAGCTCCCTAGGAGCTCGAAGTTTACTTTAGGCTGTGATTTGAACTGATTCATATAAGCTGCTTGAAGCTAATTAGCACAACGTAATCACAATAACAGTAGTAGTACTCTACCTCCAGCAATGTGAGCTGACAGCTTGCTAAAGAGTTACAGGAAGGAAGGAAACATTGGTTTAAATTTGGGTCAGCTTCCTATCATCTAAGACCTTGGGCTGTGCTTCTGCAGGGTGCAGTGCTGAGGTAAGCATTTGCCTGCTTTGAAGTCTGTGCTGCACAGGCATTCACAGACAGAGGAGGTGTTAAAAAAGGGAAAAAAAAAAAAAGTAATAATTTACTGAGATCTTTGCACAGGGTAAAACCCACATGGGGAAACAAATCCCTTGGACAGAGTTTAGCTACTCTCTGGTTGGAGAAGTTAGTTTCCATTGCAAGGGTCCTTGCAATATCTTTAGCTGGACCAGGTGAGACTTCTCAACCCACTGTTTTCTCAGTTCTCACATCCAGCTGGTCTATGGTCCGGTGTGACTATTTCAGCACACGCACGATCCATCACTACACATTATCTCATGTTACATATACAATATATCCTAGCTATCTTAGCCATGTACAAAAGACTGTCCTATGCGGTTGTTTCTTGCATCTGCAGAACAGTTTCAGCTGCTGACTTAGAAATGTCTTATCTGAGTACACTTTGGCCAATTCTGTATCATGAAAAGATTGCACAGGGTTGTTCATTCCTGTTTGGATAACTGTGAACCAATGCCCAAACCTGATATTGTCTCCCCGATCTCTCATTTCATTTAGTAACTGTTGTACCTTGTTAACTTGTGTATGAACAACTACAACTATCCAATGATACTGAGATACAATAAAACAAACAAAATATAGTGTCTTCTTCCCTCCATCAAGGTGAGCTATTCTTTGCTCCTTCTGCCCATTTTCCTTCAACCTTGATCTCATGTGAACTGTTCTGCTGTGGACCTCATTCCTTCTGCTGCTCAAATCTTCCTCCGCATACCTATGAACCTCCAAGAAGGTACTTTGAATATAGCTCTCATTTGTAAAATTATAATTCCGTTCCATAGAGGTTCACTTGTTCTCTTTTAGCAATCTGTGCTAGTTAAAGAAATGCAGTCCCCATAGTCTAGGCAGACAATTAACCCTCATATCCCTAGAAACATATGGTTAGTATTCCCCTGCAGGAACCAAGAATAACTTAATTAGGAGTTCAGGCTAGTAAGTGGCTGCCTAATGGTACCAATGTTAATTCTTCTTTATGGTATTTCATACAAAGTCTCTCCCAGAATAGTTTACAGAGTTAAAATATATCTATATATCCCAGAGGAAAAGAGGAATTAATAGGTTTAAGTAATGATGAAAAGACATACTGAAATGAGGTTTAAAAATAGATGAGCAAGCTGATGTGGAAAGAAATATGTGAAGAATATGTTCACATGGCAAAGACTGTAGAAAAAGGAGCTTATGAAAATAATTTTTTACTTCCTACTAGTAAAGCTCAAACTTAGGAAACCATGCATGAAATTTCTGCAAAGATTTGCTCTACTTCCTAATCAATTAATTTGGTTATATCTGTCTCCTTCAGTACGAATTTTCCTTAAATATGAGTGCCCTCCACATGTATTTGTTTAGAAATGACCCTGAAAAATGGTTTTAGTGTCATTAAAAGTTAGAGATTTGTCTTGAAAGACACATAGTCACCCAGCTTAAACTTATTATAGCAGAATATTGTAAACTGAGCCCCTATTAATCCTACATTTCATATATATAGGAGGCTGGAAGTTTACTATATAAGTACATGAAGTTAGGTAGGTGAATCTGCATAAAAGTGGTCAAATATTTTCCCCAACAAATAAACCCTTCTCCCTGCATTATATGACTGATTTAAATGACGTCTCATAGCTTAGACGTTACACATTATGGAAATAACCACTGGTAGCAAAGCACAACTTTAAAGTACTGTGCAAAGTATTTGTAGAAAATGAAAACAGACAATAAAAAGGAACCTCTGAATCCACGGTTAGCCAAGGACTCTGGTTCTCATTGGAGATACTGGATGTTAGGTACTGTGTGCTGAATGGCATGTTAGCCATAATCAGTAATATAATGCATATTAATATGTATATTTAATGTATATTTGTGTATACATTTACACATAAATGTACATTATGCTTTAAATGTATATTAGATGTACTGAGTATAAATTAAATCATATATGTAATTAATTAATATGTCTCACTGTCCATTTACAGATACTGTGAGAGCAGGAATGATGATTAAACATGTTGAACATATTGAGAGGAGAGAAGGATTATGAGACATGATACAATCCCTGAGCACTTATTCCATCCTTTTCTCTCTGCATTAATGCCTGCCCAAATTCTGCACAATGCACAAGAAGGTGAGGAGCTGTGAATATAAGCTAAACCACCAACCTCAGTGTTAGTTTACCTTATGTAAAATATTGAACATGATGCTCTCTATCAAACTCATCAAGAAAAGCAGGTGCCCTGATGCTGTAGAGAGGAACTTTTTCTGTCAGTTAGGTCATAAATCAGCAAATTCTTTAGTGCAAACCCAATGGACAGTCAGTCACCTAATTAACAATTTGGCATGCTACTGCAATTTTTGATCTTTCAATTAGATGTTGTCTGTTTCACTCTGTCAACACTTGCAAAAGTACTTAGGGCACACTGACATGTACCTGCATGAAGAGGAAGGCAGAATATCCCAATCTATGGTGCAGGTCTGTTACCAGGGAAACTGTTACCAGTTAGTACCATTGAAAAATTATTAGCCAGCACTCAGTAGATATGATTTTGACTTACAAATCTGCTTTTTAACTTAAAAGGCCCTTTTTCCTTGGGTTATTTAGGTGGTGGTCTGGTATAGGTCCAGGCTCTTCTCTGTGCATGATTGAAAATGTTCAACGTGAATCTGAGATGTTTTACTCACCATTTGATTTCAGGAATTTCATGGTATTGAGAGCACTATTAAGAGATATGAATTTCATCATCTGCAATTTGACAAAAGGTATGAAGTATTCCTGTAATTCACTATGACTTTATTCTGAGGCTTGTGGTAGAAAGATCCTAAGACCTAGATCCTTAGGGTTAATGATGCAAATGCTTTCTTTTGAGACCAATACGAGGCAGCTAAGTGCATGGGAATGCCTGAGACCAAATGACTTTTCTGAACACAGGTTTATATTTTGTCGTCACTTAGGAATTTTTCCCATCACAAGAGATAATTTGGCCAGTGCTGCTTAGTACTTGTCTAAGACACCTTCAAGGAAAGCTCAAAATGCCTCTAGGAAAGGGGAATTAATGATTTATTATGATTTTTTTTTCCCCCAGTTCATTATTATCTTGTAACAGTCATTTAGAATCAGACCAGTAATGCCTACCTTACAAATCTAGCCTAAAATCTCATGTTTGATGGTAGCCAGGAACAGACATTCAGGAAAACGTCATAAAAACGAGGCAAACTGTGTATCTTGGCAGCTTCCATAAATCTGTTCTGCAGAGCTCCTGACCCTGGGATTTTACCTGTTGATTTTTTTTTTTTTGGTTGTTTAATAGAAGGTTTTTTCTATTAATTTGCCTAATTGCAATAGAAGCTATGCTGTCTCCCAAATGAATAGAATAAAAATGAAGTTTTCAACTTGGCTGAACATGTCAAGCAATAGCTCCAATTTCAAAATATTACAGTCACAAAGAATTGCAAAACAATTGCAACAAGGGAGGGGTATTTTGAAGAAAAATGCTATCAGGAAGCATAAAAGATGCAGATCGTGTGCTGCTGTCAGGTGTGTCGTCTCCCCCTTTTCTTGTATAAGTTCGGGCATCATGCATCACTATACCAGTTACTTAACAGACATCACCTCCCTTTACAAAGAAAGGGACAATATTGTGCATCATGGAAGATATAATCCAACTTCTATGGTTTATGGACCATACAAAAGAGTGAGAGCAACCAACATATCAAAAGAATTCCTAGACTACACTTTATTTTAATTTTTTGTTTTGATAGAAATACATTTTTTAATATAAATTATTTTTTTCCCCTGAAGTTGAATATGTATAATAAGAAAATATTTTCAGGTGTATTTACTTATCACAGTACAAATGTTTTTATGAAGACACTTATTCTGGAATCAGGCTGCCATATTTTAAGGCCTCAAAACAGACTTGCTCTGAAATAGTTACCAGCATGGATCAACTGCTCTGTTATTTCTGGTTTAGTATAATTTATATTTTAAATTTTTCAAATTCAGTATCTGCCTAATACATTAATTATGATATTTTACAGTTGTAATAGGCCCTAAATAAAACAGATGAGATCAAATATAGGTACAAGCATACTGGGAGAGCCCAAATGGAAAAAAAAAAAAAAAAAAAAAAAAAGTATTACTTAAAAGGAGAAAAACTGGCCATTATTATAGCTAGAAAGCAGGAGAACAAAATGGAATCATGTTGTCTCCACTAAGCTAATGTACATAGAAAACACCCTCTCCTACTCCTTTTTTTGTTGTGTTATCCTGGAATTTTTAACTGTGGAATTTCGATCAAGTTTATAAAGTGCATTTAGGTATCCTCATGTAGGTTTCTAAATGTGCATTGGGTGTTTAAGCTACCTTTACAGACAGAGGAGACCTGTGCAGTATAATTCCTGCTGCCACTAGAACTATGGCCAAAAATAGGTCCCTACTTTAAGGTGGATTACTTCTCCCTCCCTAGGTACTACTGTATGCATTAACTTGGTCTCCATTGACTCCAATGGGAGCTTAGAACCTAATCGAATTCAGGCACTAATTAAGGTATCTTAGTCTGCAGCTAAATACCACTATTTGGTCTGAATTATTTTGTCTAAATAACAAATCCTTTGAGATAACTTAGGTCACCTTAGTCTCCTCACTAGCTGAGGAACCCCAGAGAGGTAGGTCCTATGTCAAATCTGCATGTCTACTGTGGGTGTCTCAAACACCCTTGTGTATCTCAGAAACTACTAGATGTTTAACCAGCTGTTCGGAGCCCTAAATGTCCTCATATGACAGTGGAGAGCATCTAGAGAAATAGTGGAGAGCATCTGGAGAAGGAAGTTCATGCATTGCTCTGTGATAGAATGCCACAGAATATTGAAACAGAGGGAAATGCAGGGACTATAGTGCCAGAACAGGTTTAAATCAGAAGACTTGTCCATGGTATCACTTTCTGAGGTGACCATACTTGCCCCCCATCCCTTTATCATTAAAACAACACATCAGAGAAGGAGGTTGAAAAAGTCTGGGAGCAGGTGATAAAGAAGGCCCATGCAGCTTGTTGGAAGTGTGTCTGCGTAGATCTCCCAAAGACTGGAACATGAAAAGGTCATATAATTTACATGGTGACTCCGTTTGACTTATCTCTAGGGTGTCAGGACAAGCTGTAAATAATCTAAATAATGCAACTTTCCAAGCTCTGCGAAAAACCTCCTTCGTATCTATTTTAAAGGTTTCTATTCCATTGCTTTCCTCCCCACCCCTTCCCAGGGATTGATCTACCTAATAAATTTTATGTAGTCATAGCAATGTTTGCAATTTAAAAATTTAACAGATTTGAGCCACAGCTGCACTATCCTGGCAACCCAGACCAGCTTCGGGTAACAAGATTTATTTTCTTTGTGTGCTGCCAAGTCAACCTGAAGACAATGTTAATAGAAAAGGTCACAGACTGATAAGCTGACATGTCTCTAATTCTTTAGGACAAATCCGTGGATGGCAAATTGAAATGCTACTCTGCAGCTCCTCAGGGGCAGAGGCATTAAAGTTAAATGTTACAGATGTGAAGGAATGGCAGCAAGCATGTTTGGTTTGCAAAAGAGCTTGTGGCTGTGGTGGTAGAAATGCAGCAGACACCGCTAGAATTTATTTGCTGGGCTAAAGGATATTTTAAGGACACACCACAACCACCTCCACACAGAGCAGATCTATCTGCCAGGGCGCAATTGGTGGTGTGGTAAGAAGGGCACAGTTCACAGGTAGAACAGGTGACTCTAAAAGATAGGTCTAATTTCTCTCTTTATGCTAACATATGTTTGCAGTGTGTGGAGGAGGGAATCATAGAATCATAGAATGATAGAATGGTTTGGGTTGGAAGGGACCTCAAAGCCCATCTAGTTCCAACCCCCTGCCATGGGCAGGGACACCCTCTACTAGACCAGGTTGCCCAAAGCCCCGTCCAACCTGGCCTTGAACACTTCCAGGGGTGGGGCATCCACAGCTTCTCTGGGCAACCTGTTCCAGGGCCTCACCACCCTCATAGGGAAGAATTTCTTTCTAATATCTAATCTAAATTGACCCTCCTTCAGCTTAAACCCATTCCCCCTTGTCCTGTCACTACACTCCCTGATAAACAGTCCCTCTCCAGCTTTCCTG
The DNA here is from genome assembly GCF_028858705.1 of Grus americana. Taxonomy (NCBI): domain Eukaryota; kingdom Metazoa; phylum Chordata; class Aves; order Gruiformes; family Gruidae; genus Grus; species Grus americana. The sequence continues at coordinate 6,479,594 of NC_072891.1, read as the reverse complement.
TAGGCCCTTCAGGTACTGGAAAGCCACAATTAGGTCTCCCTGAAAGGAGGGAGTGAAAGAAAATGGAAAGTTATTCTGCTGCTCTCAGGAAAACAGTTTAAGGCTTCAGACTTTTAATCTAGAGGCATCTTACTTATCTAATGTTCCAAAATTTATCAATTTGAATGAAAAGTCCCCTTTTTCCTTCAGTGGTGACACACTAGTAAATTGAACTGGGACAGGGAAGTGCCCAGGACCAGAACACAATCACCTCTACCGCCAAATGATTGGAAGAGCCCTTGGTGCAATCCAAACTCTCCTAAACAATTTGTGGGTATAATTTGCAACATGGGACAAGCCAGTGACCATTCCAAACAAGCATTTGAGACTTGTATGGAGAGTAAGTGACGTTACAGGATGGAAATAAAAGGTCCTATTCCAGCTGGTCTCAGCAAGTGAACGGTCTTCAGCTTGTTTAACTTACTAGTACAGAGACAGAAAGTGGCATATGGACCATCCTTCTTTCTTCAGCTTGCTCATATGTAATGAAGAGTTTGCAGCTAAAGTTTGCAGGTACAGCTAAAGAAACAACCTGTGTTCGGTCTTTCTGCAGGCCAATGGAGAATGAAGGAAAAGGTACGCTTTTCCTCTTATCCCGTGAATTTCCTGTGGAGATGAACAGAAATCTGCTACGCTCACCCCTTTGGTGTTGTCTTCTGCTTCAGCTGAAATCTTGGTGGCTCAAATGCAATATATTCTTAGAGGATGTAAAAATTCAACATTGTCAAGAACAGCCCTGTCTTTTTGTGCATCGATTAAACAGGTTAAAGAAATGTGAGATATTATTATCAGAATGGCATGACTAATTCATGTGAATATGGAGCCTGTTAATGAAACTTTTGCTATTGTGACTCAGGGGAGACTAGCAAGATAAATTTGTCTTCTTTTTTTTTCCCTTTTTTTCCCCCTGCTCTCAGTCTGAAAGACTGACACATTATAAACAGAGGATAATGAAATGGTTCTGCATTAATTATTTCCACTGTTTTCATGCTAAGACATCCCAGCAAAGATCAAGGTCCCACTGTGCTCCACGCTGTATGAACACATTGTAAGGAACAGACACAGCTATGAAGAATTTGCAGTAGTAGAATGCCCATGTGAAAAGAGAAATACATGCTAATATCTCATTTCCAGTAAGAGCTTTCAGAGGAATAATCTATCATGTTATATTTCTGGACGTTTTGGGAATTTGCACTCATCTTTATAAATACCAGTAGATCGTTCAAATATTTGAGGACAACTGATACCATAACACCTCCAAACCATTATGAATTAAGCTCAGTATTTTACGTCATTGCTGTCAGCTTACTTTCTGGCTCTCCTCGGTCACTGCGGTGGCTGTTTACAATTTCCTTGTGCATGGGACTTTCTGGGGTGGGCAAGAGGTGTGTCACTTGGCTGTGAAACAGGGATGTTTCAGGCAGGGTTGTTTTTCTTCATCCCAAGCCTGTTATAACAGATTAAGTAAGCAAGAGAGCTTAATTTATGGGAAGCAACTCATACCACATTCATCTCAGCTGGATGGCACAGCCTGTGCTGCTGCCACACTTATGCAAAAGATTCAGAATTTAACAAGCGTTAGATAAAAGCAAGCAAGCAAGAAAGCAAACAAACAAACAAAATTCCAAAGTACAGAGAGCAAAATCACCTAAAATCAATGATTTGCCTAAAATAAGTGAAGAAGGTATGTAGCTTTACATCACTTGTTTTTCACATTATGTATTTTCTACCATCTCTCAAGTGTCTGTTTTCTGTTTTCCATGGACCTTGATAGCTGCTAGCCAAAGGCTTTTTTAAAATCTGAGAAATACTCATGCTATGGAGAACAAAGTTCCAGTATTTACAGCAAAATCATCAAAGCCTCAAACAAGAAAATGAGAAAAAAAGCCTTCAATCCAAGAGTCATTTCAGAAGAAATTTTATAACTATCCATCTATATTAAAAAGTATTTAGATTAAATTATGTTTGGATGTAGACACGTAGCAGAAACAAATGGGACTACTATGAATTTACAGGTGTGTATCAGACCTAAATCTAACCCCAGGCTTCCACTTGCAAGGGCAAATTAAAAAAGAGTATAATAATACTATGGTACAGATAGATACTTCTAGAGTTACATTCTCTGCATCTTTACACCTGATGTGTGGTAGCTGTTGAACAGAATAGTCAGACTTTCAAATAATAATAATACCCAAAAACATTGTTTGCATGTGATTCTTTGATTTTCAGATGCAGTAGCTGCAAATCATAACATGCTTATCAGTCTATTACCTGTTATGTTATCATAGGACATTTGCCAGGATCTTTAATGGACACATCAGTACAGCACCATGATGTCCTCCACTCGATATTATAAGACACTTTTGACTTCAAGAGGTACCAATATGCACACCAGGAAAACTTGACTGCTAACATTCAGTTTATTTTCTTCTTTGTTTCTCAGTTAGTGTCTATAATTGGCAAGAAAGGTAAAAACCTGTTACGGACAGCTACTTCCTTAATTAAAAAAAAAAAAATCATAATTAAATGATGTCATCAGCAGAAGCTATGACTCAGTTCTCATTGCTGCACTAGCATTAATAATTTCCTATACTCATTTATTTATTACATTTGCGAGGTTTTATCAGGAGAGGATTCACTTTTACTTTATACCCAGAAAAAAACCCCAAACCTAATTTCAATGAGTTAAAAAAGTTTAATTTGGTATATGTCAGTGCATATGTGTAAGAAAGAGAGCAGGGCTTGGTCTTTTGTGAAGTCTTGCTATAATGCAGTCTACCATAGTTTTAAACTGTCAAGATGTGTGGCCACAGCATCACAGACAGAAACACATATCTCTATGGCAAAACCCCTGTAAATAGCTAACTGAACAATATTCATTCAACTGCATGCTTTACAGCTGAATTGTATGCTAGCTTGCTAATTTACAGCTGACAGTGCTTAATTCTATGTAACAAGTGCAGACCTACCACTGTGAAAAAGAGCTAAAGATGTTTTGAACAGAATGTACGCATTATTAACAGTTCACATTTACTTCTTATGTTCATATGCAAGTCAAATGCTACACAAGCACAAAACCCAACCATGGGCTATACAGCATAAAAAGAGATGCCAATTCGATGCCAAAGTGTGCTTGTAGATTGGACTTTGCAATCAACTTTCAGGCCTTCTCTGGGTTTTTCAGCCACTTTTTTTTATAAAGTGATTGACATTATTTTTTTTTTTATGTGTCACAGTTTCTTGTTGAACACAAATTGCTTGCCTCTTTACATTGACCAAAATGAAAAAGAGTTTCTCTGGGACTCATCATTTGCTATGTGCTATTTAATATCTTTATTAATAAGAAATATATATTTTTAAAATTACTGATTGAGTTTGGTGCTGACAAAAAGGAAAAAAGTGAATGAATAACAGAAAACAGAAAGGAAAAAGCATTCTTACAGCTGTGTTTTAATGAGATGAAATATGTAGCTGCACACTTAGAAAAGAAAATTGTGAACTACATTTACTGGTTGGAAGACTTTCCCTGCTGAGTCTTAGGAGCACTCAGGATTGTGCTGAATCATCATCTGATGAGGAGCTTCAGAGAGTAATTTAGTGCTATGTCATTAGATTATTATGAAAGAAAATTGATATTCCATTCCACCTTTATTTGGTACTCGTATTTGCTTGGCAGTGGAATATTATGTCCCATTACAACAATTATTCACGAGTATCTGAGATATTCTTCTTTTAGCGGGCTATTTTATATCAGAAAGACTGAAAGAAGAGCTAACGTGCTTGGAAGTATCTGACCCCTTTGCTTTTGAAAAGCATCTGACACTTTAATGATCTCTGATGAAGATGGTATGCTGCATCAGCATGAAACGCAAGCCTAGTACAAGTTTGTACACACTGCCCTTATTTATATCTGCTGGTGGACTTTATGAGCATCGTAAGCTGTATCTCTGGCAGCATCCCTGGTCCACACTGTTCCCTTTCCCATGCTGTTAGCTCTCAAGCACCTGCTCAGGCTGTTTAAGACTTGAACACCTTCAATGCTATGCTGATATACCTCCTTCTTGGCTTACTCTGTGGACCTTGTGCCTTGGCTATTTTTTTCAACTTTATTAGATAACTCAGAACGACATTGGTGGCTTTATGGGTAGGTGTACCTTATAGTGATTGCTGCTTGGAGAAAGTAATTGCTGCTTAGAGGGACCAATGAAGATCATACCTACCTAAAGGAAGGGGAAAACTCAGGTTTTGGGCTGGTTTTATTGTGCCTATTTTCCTTTCAACAAAACTAATCCATACACACAGAATGTGCACAAGAACAGAATTGTGCAGGCATGAAATGGGAAAGCACTGTCGCTGAGTTTATCCCTTCTCATTTTCAGATTCCAGAAAAAACGCAGAAAAAGGAATGATCAAGTTGGAGTTCAAGTGGACCTGCACAAATATGATACTCTCAGTAAGTAAACTAAATATCCAGAATGTCTTGAAATAGCCTGATCACTGATTATTATCAGAAAAAAATAAAATATATTTCCCGCTTTCCACCTCTTTAGCCATTGCTGACATGATGGTGAATCTGACCCCACACACTGCTGATTGTAGGAGCTCTAGGAGATTTAGGCTTGCAAATCCTGCTGCTGCTGGTGTCCCTAGATTGAACAGCAAGCTGGGGAAACACCTCCCGAGTGCTTGAGGCTTGCTACAGCACTCCTAATGGGGGCCACTGTAAAAAGTGGCAAACAAATTTCATCTGAAGCTTAGACTTAATTTCTACTTGTTCAACAGAAATTCACAACAATGCTGTATTCCTCATTTACCTCCCAAAACATACATATGCTAATTATTAGGTGCATAAATGCTGTCAGCTGAAAATACACAGAGATTTCCGCTGGTTTTCTCGTATACAAGTCTGCAAACTGCTGCCTTGTGAGGTTGCAGTGAGTCTCATAAGAAGCCATTGTAGAAATAGCAGGCATGAAGCTGTGCAAAGCCTGAGGCACCAATTTCTCTTTAATCCCATTCTTATGATGTGGTCATGAACCTTGGAAGCGACCCCCCCATGGCCTGGGGCTGTGATCCAGACAAGTGAGGGATACCTGTACTCTGTTTTGGCCAGCCTTATTTCCTCAAGAAAGATGGTGTGTCTAAAAGCTGAGAACAAATTGTGTCTCATTTGTTCTGCAAGATCACGCTGGCAACCACCTTTCACACCCGCTCTGCCTCTGTAAGCTATATATATGTCAACTGAGATATATAGGCACTGAATAAAGATATACATTTATATATATATAAATATATATACACACAGAGTAAGAACAAGAGCTCATATGTGTGCCTCATCCAACAGGCAGAGCCCTCAAAGAGCTGAGTGTCTCTCACTGTTGCATGGAGGAGCTAATTTAACACTAATGAGAGATGAGGATATCAGGAAGCGTCTTGGCACAACCACTGCTGGAAACCATCTCTGTGCTCTTTCAAGCTTTTCTCATTGACTGGCTGCCGAGGTTTGGCTTGTGAGATTCAATATGAGATCACTGATTGAATCGGTTCAGTGGCTGACGATAAATCATACGTATCTTGAGTCCAGAAAATGGGTGTCTGAGCAACTCTTTTCAAGCTCATGTTGGCACACAGGGGAGACATTCAGGATGTGGTTGGATATGAACAGATTTACACAGGAACATCCTTAACACTAGGCAGTAATGTCCACTAATGGTTTGCGGGCAACATTTTATTATAAATGGCAAATCATTATTGCCTCCTTTGGTAGTCGATGTAATAACATTTATCATGTTGAGTTATTTTGGTATTCATGGGGATGTCAGATGTAATTCCATAGGAATTACTGTTAGAATGAATGCCCACTAAATTACAATGGAATTAATATGAAATTAGATATTACAGTAACTTTATTATCAAAAGAGGTCATCGTGATTGATGTGCTGTTCAAACGAGGATACCAAAAGGAATTACAGTCAGACCTGATTAATCCAAATCAGTTTGCAGACTCCATTTTTATGCAGATTACAACACATTTTCAAACTGATAAATCAGCCAGAAGTACTAGTAAGGAGATGCAGACCACTGCCAAGTTTTCAAGAGTGTCACTTCTGTATACCGTGAAATGGGATATTTAAGAAGCCAAATTACTCCTGACATTAAATCAATTAGTGGAAAATAATAATGATTTTATCCCTGATTTGGATGATAGAGACTATTTTGTGTGAAACTTAATCTCATGGTGAAGGATAAAGCATTGCTACTTTGTTGTCTCTTCTGGGATAAACACAATTTGCCTTGTTGCAAGGGATGGATTGAGTGATACAGGAAGCCTCTTCCAGTCCTGTTTTACTAATTTCCTCCCAGCGAAATTATGAAAGATGTAAGATCTTCTGTTTTGTTCTACAAAAAGACCAGGGTCAATGACATGAGCCATCAGTCCACCAGCAGACTTTTGGGACTGGCAGGCTGGATGTAAACCTCCAAAGATGTTCACACTTTTAACTCCTATTTCACTTCCTAGAGTGCATGGCACCTAACCATTTCACACCTAACTGTTTGTTTCGACACAGCTTTTCGCTCCTCACATGTCACAGCTGTCAACGTGACTTTCACTTACCAGGTGCCAATAGCACAACACCCTCTGACTGTATCCAGCTCCTCAATGAAATAAACTCTTATATTAATCCCTGGATGAAACCAGTGTGGTACACTAATGGAAACAACACGCTCGTTGCCAGGTACACTTGTCCCACGGTTGTAGTCATAAGGTTCTTGTCAGAAAACAGTGGGTTAGAACCAGGGAAGCTAGTACAAAAATTAGAATTATTGCTCTGCAGTTTGATTTGAGCGTTTTGCTTAATAAAAATAATAAAATAAATAAATAAATAAGTGGTTAATTCCCACGAATATGAACCTTTTAAATATTTGGCATGCATCAACCCGTGCCTCCCACTGATTTGGGATGAGACTTTTTCTTTTCTGAAGTCACCTAAAAGCTTTAGGTGGTTTCTTTATGTAAAATTTCTTTTAATGGAAAGATATTAAATACAATCACAGGAGAAAATCCTAATATTTCAAGATATGAAATTATAAGTTATATCTCTATCAGAAAACAAGTATAAACAGTTGTTCCATGAACAGCCTATGTATAAATAAAAGCTGTAAGAGGGGAGAGAAAAAAAAATAATAAAAAAAGATTTAACAACAGCTTTTCATGCAGACAAATGACTCCTTCAAGCAAGGATTTGTGGCATAGAGATGAAAGAAAATGCATATACTGCAAAATATACAGATGGTTGAAGGCATTTTTAAGCTCCAATTACACCAGGTGTTTTATACTTTGATTATCTTTATCTGCCCAGCCACTGAATTAGGGGTTAATTACTGAGAGTAAATAGGCACTTTTAGACAAAGTGCCCCATCATTGCTTTTTCAGCTGATCAGCACTGTAGCAGAGAGAGAAAAAATAAGTGGCTCAGGTTGGAAAAGACTGCAATACTCCCTCGGTTTTGTTAGGGATTCAGCTGCCTCGTGACACTACAGGTCTTAAAATGAGACAAGTGAGGAAATTCAGTTCTCATTCCACGTGGCTAAAGCCCATTACCAGGACAAACAACTGCACAAATCCCTAAGAGGCAGAAGCAAGCCTCAGTATCCCATAATCCAAATGGCCACAGACAGGTAGGTGCTATTCGTTCTCTCTCCTTCAGTATTTGGTGTAATCCAGATACAACGTCTTTCTGGCACTTCCTCTGTTTTTAAGATGAGGCTTGTTTGGTTTTTGGTGTTTTTTTGTGGGTTTTTTTGTTTGTTTGTTTGTTTGTGGTTTGTCTGTGGTTTGTTTTTTAGGGTTTGTTTGTGGTTTGTTTGCTTGTTTTTAAATTTTGGGGATTTTTTTTTCAAGCAGGGTTTCTATCTCTATTTTTCTTTGCTGATTCCTTCATTCTAGTTTTTTTTAATGAAGAGAAAAATCTACACTGGTAGATTTGAGATAAAACTCCCATCATCTGACCTTGAAGAGAACAGCAGCACAACCCTTTATCCTTGTTAAAATTGTTAAAACTCATGTCCAGTCTTCTTACAGAAAGCTGAATTATATTCCTGACCAATGTATAGGTGTATTGGGCTGACTTTCCTCTGATCAGTGGACGTGCGGATTTAGATTGGTCTAGGTACTGCCTGACTGCAGCTATTCCACATCTGCTCTTTGCTGACCTCCATGTAGTAAGGACCTCTCGTAATGGAGAACAGAAGCACATCCAGTGTCGCTGGCCATACGCAGTGATCTCTCAGCTCATCATTCCTTTTCTCTTTTTTTTCTTTTTCCTTTTTTTTTTTTCATTTAATTTCTTTTCTTTACTTTTTTTTTTGAACAATATTTTAAACATTTAAAACAAATGTTTAAAAAAAATATAAAGCAATGCATCCCTTTTTGTCAAAAAGGATGAAAATATGTATTTTTTTTCCTCAATAATGCCAATTTTGCTCATTTCTTTCGGCATGTTTTGTAATAGATACATGTAAATATCCAAGACACATGCCTGAAGGTAGCAGACACTACACAGGACCTATGGGTGAATAGCAGCTGGAGGCCAGCTGTGCATCTCTAGACCAATGGACATGAAAATAGAGTTCATGCACCGCAGGAGGTGTGCAAGAAAATTCACTGCGATGTATGAAGAAAATATTTTTCATACTGTTAGTAAGTAAAATAGAATAAGTATTTTAAGTGTAGTGGTTATTTAATCTTTACCTCATCCTTGCTCCAATTTTTCTATGTTTTGTAATGTACATGACTACAGTAGTACATGGATATAATTTATAAATGAATATACATCTGATGGTGGTGTATGCTAAAAAGTTTTTACTGATAGAGGTACAAAATCAAAAAAGGGTAGAGAACACTTTTCTAAACCATTTTGAATAGCTCTGGCTGCCTGTGTTAAGGCAGTTCAATCATTCCACTGACTGTAATGGGAAATTCATAGAATCATAGAATGGTTTGGGTTGGAAGGGACCTCAGAGATCATCTAGTTCCAACCCCCCTGCCACGGTCAGGGACACCCTCCACTAGATCACGTTGCCCAAAGCCCCGTCCAACCTGGCCTTGAACACTACCAGGGAGCCAGGGGCAGCCACAGCTTCTCTGGGCAACCTGTGCCAGTACCTCACCACCCTCACATTAAAGAATTTCTTTCTAACATCTCATCTAAATCGACCCTCCTTCAGCTTAAACCCATTACCCCTTGTCCTGTCACTACACTCCCTGATAAACAGTCCCTCTCCAGCTTTTCTGTAGCCCCTTTAGGTACTGCAAGGCTGCTATAAGGTCTCCCTGGAGTCTTCTCTTCTCCAGGCTGAACAACCCCAACTCTCTCAGCCTGTCTTCATAAGAGAGGTGCTCCAGCCCTCTGATCAGCTCTGTGGCTTTCTGTGGACTCACTCCAACAGTTCCATGTCCTTACTCTGTTGGGCCCAGAGCTGGATGCAGTACTCCAGGTGGGGTCTCAAGAGATCAGAGCAGAGGGGCAGGATCACCTCCCTCGACCTGCTGGTCACACCTCTGTTGATGCAGCCCAGGACACAGTTGGCTTTCTGGGCTGCAAGCGCACACTGCCTGCTCATGTTGAGCTTCTCATCAATCAATACCCCCAAGTCCTTCTCCTCAGGGCTGCTCCCAATCCATTCCTCACCCAGCCTGTAGTTGTGCTTGGGATTGCAATGACCCATGTGCAGGACCTTGCACTTAGTCTTGTTGTTCTTCATGCAGTTTGTATGGCCCCATCTCTAAAGCCTGTCAAGGTCCCTCTGGATGGCATCCCTTCCCTCCAGCATGTCAACCACACCACACAGCTTGGTGCTGTCGGCAAACTTGCTGAGGGTGCACTCGATCCCACTGTCCATGTTGCCAACAAAGATGTTAAAACATTGTTGGTCCCAGTACCCACCCCTGAGGAGCGCCACTCATCACTGTTCTCCACTTGGACATTGAGCCGTTGACCACAACTCTTTGAGTGTGGCCATCCAGCCAATTCCTCATCCACCATGTGGTCCATCCATCGAATCCATGTCTCTCCAATGTAGAGACAAGGATGTGATGCGGGACACTGCCAAATGCTCTGCACAAGTCCAGGTAAATTATGTCAGTCACTCTTCCCTTGTCCACCAATGCTGTAACTCTGTCACAGAAGGACACCAAATTTGTCAGGCACAATTTACCCTTAGTGAAGCCATGCTGGCTGTCACTAATCACCTTGTTTTCCATGTGCCTGAGCATAGTCTCCAGTAGGGTCTGATGCATAATCTTGCCAGGCACGGAGGTGAGACTCACCGGCCTCTAGTTCCCTGGCTCTTCTTTTTCTCCTTTTTAAAAATGGGGGTTATGTTTCCTCTTTTCCAGTCAGTGGGGACTTCACTGGATTGCCAGGACTTTTCAAATATGATGGAGAGTGGCTTAGCAACTTCATCTGCCAGTTCCCTCAAGACCCACGGATGCATCTCATCAGGTCCCATGGACTTGTGCACCTTCAGGTTCCTTAGATATTCTCGAACCTGATCTTCTCCTACAGTGGGCGGTTCTGCATTCTCCCAGTCCCTGCCTTCTGTGACCTGGGCAGTGTGGCTCAAGCACTTGCCAGTGAAGACTGAGGCAAAGAAGTCGTTCAGTACCGCAGCCTTCTCCATATCCTGGGTAACCAAGTCGCCCGTTTCATTCCGGAGGGCACCCACATTTTCCCTCGTCTTCCTTTTATCACTGACATACCTATAGAAGCTTTTTTTGCTGTCCTTGATGTCCCTAGCCAGACTAATTTCTATCAGGGCTTTGGCTTTCTTAACCTGCTCCCTGGCTGCTCAGACAGTTTCTCTGTATTCCTCCCAGGCTACCTGCCCTTGCTTCCACCCTCTGTAGGATTCCATTTTTTCTATGACTTTGCCCAGGAGCTCCTTGTTCATCCATGGGGGCCTCCTCGTATTTTTGCCTGACTTTGTTGGGATGCATTGCTCCTGAGCTTGGAGGAGGTGGCCCTTGAATATTAGCCAGCTGTCTTGGGCCCCTCTTCCTTCCAGGGCTTTGTCCCATGGTATCCTACCAAGCAGATCCCTGAAGAGGCCAAAGCCTGTTCTCCTGAAGTCCAGGGTAGTGAGCTTGCTGTGTGCCCTCCTTGCTGCCCTGAGGATCTTGAACTCCACCACTGGAGTGGTCACTGCAGCCAAAGCTGCCCTTGAGCTTCATATCCCCTACCAGGCCCTCCTTGTTGGTGAGAACAAGGTCTAGCATGGCACCTCTCCTCATGGGCTCCTCTATCACTTGGAGGAAAAAGTTGTCATTGACACATTCCAGGAACTTCCTGGATTGCTTGTGCCTGACTGTGTCGTCCCTCTAACAGGTATTGGGGTATTGAAGTCCCCCATAAGGACCAGGGCTTGTGAACAAGAGGCTGCTCCTATCTGCCTATAGAGGGCTTCATCCGCTCAGTCTCCATGGTCAGGTGGCCTGTAGCAGACCCCCACCGTGATGTCCCCTGTCCCTGCCGTCCCTTTAATCCTGACCCATAAGCTCTCATTTGGTTCCTCATCCACCCCCAGGTGGAGCTCCATGCACTCCAGCTGGTCACTGACATAGAGGGCGATGCCCCCTCCTTGTCTGCCCTGCCTGTCCTTCCTAAAGAGCCTGTATCCTTGCATTCCAGTCATAGAACCCCTCCCGCCACGTCTTTGTGATGCCAATGAGATCATAACCCTGCAGGTGTGTGTATGTCTCTAACTCCTTTTGTTTATTCCTCATGCTATGTGCGTTTTCATGGGGGCATTTCAGTTGTGCCCCCGATGAAGCTGACTGACTCACTGGAGTGGCTGGAATTTCTTTGATGTATTCTCCCAGTGTTTCCCTGTTGGTTCCTACTACCTCAGGTGCCCCTGGCTCGTCTCGGCTAGATGTGTGTGCTGCAGTGTATGCAGCATGTCTCTGAGCAACAGGCTGAGGGTCCTCACTAGCACTCCATCCCTCCAACCATGATGTGTCATCCCACAGCTTGTCACAGGCAGCCTGATATTATCCCCCTCCCCTGCCAAGCCTAGTTTAAAGCTCTGTGAAAGAACCCCAAAAGCTCCTGGGCAAAGAGCCTCTTTCCCCTTTGAGAAAGGTGAATCCCATCTGACTCCAGCAAGCCTGGTGCTGTGTAGTCCATCCCATTGTCAAAAACCCCATAATTGTGGTGGGGACACCAGACGCAGAGCCAGGTGTTAACAGACTGTGTCCGTCTGTTCCTCCCAACATTACTCCCCACAACTGGAAGGAGGGAGGAAAAAATAGCCTGTGATCCAGATCCCTTCAGTAACCGTCCCAAGACGCTGAAGTCTCTTTTGATTGCTTCCAAGCATTACGTCTTCATCACCACCCACATGGAGGTCCTGGCAATGTCCGTAACGCAGACCCCGCGGAGGCAGCAGACTTCCCTATGAAGAGGTCTTTCCGGCATATCTGACCCTCTGTACCCCTCAGAAAGGAGTCGTCTACAATGCAAAATTAAGATTCTAGCTTACATATAGGCATCTGAATTTAGGTGTTTGCACTCTGGAGATTATTCCCACACCTTATTTTTGGGTGGGTAATCATAAGTTCCCAATAAATTCTTTAATGTACTGCCTGTAGTAGCACCACAGTCACCACTGTTTGATGAGATGTTAGCAGCAGATATACTGCTTCCTTTCCTTCACAGAAAAATCTTGTAGGGGCTATTATGAGTGTGTGAAATCTGTACGATTCTGTTGAAAGACATCTTGAAATGTTTGCAATCTGATTTTCATTTGCATTTGGCATACTTTATAACATTTGTGATAAACTGGAAATATTTAATATATAACTATGAGATGTCTGCGAATGACCTTTAATGTAAATGAGAATATGTTCTTTGAATTATATATACAATTACGAAACCACAGAGTGTAATGAAGGTATTAAACTCCTATTGTAAATTTTTTTGGTTTGTTTAAATATGTTATAGTTCACTATCAATCTGTAAAATTTCTCACATTGGCTAGCTGTTTACTCTAAGCAGAAACATTCTTTCAGATAGTTTAATGTATAGTTTAAGGTATGTTTTGTTCATAAGAAAAGAAAGTTTCAATAGAGTAAAGAAGAATATTCATTCTGTAAGTGTATGTGAAGTGTTCTAAAAGGGATAAAATGATCATTTAAATATGGAAAGGTTTAATTTGGCACTAAATTCTATAATTATTAAGTGGGCTGCTTTTGGGATTTGTTTGTTTATTTATTTATTTATTTTATTAGGAAATTCTGTTTTATTTCTTCAGAAACATATTAGTTTTGTCCCCACTAAATTATGTAGAAATTTTGAGGAATGGTTTGTAGATTATGTTCAAATATATGAAGGCATATATATAAGGGAAAAAATATAAGGGAAAAATAAGGCATAATTGGGATGACAGCTATATTCCTTGATTCAATACTTTTGTAGTTTGAAATTAACTTCTTAGTTCAAATCCAGCAAATAAAATCCAGCTGTATATTCCTCCCTACAAAAATAAATAAAATAATGAGTAGACGTAATAGTACCACTCCCCAAGACTATATAAGGCCAAGGATGCCTTATTTTTGAGCCATTTATCTTTCCGCTCTTTGATCACCTCTCCAGATCATAGCAGGGGTTGGAAGCTTATTTGCAGACATTTAGTTTGTAGGAATAACAAAAAGGAAAGCATTATTCTATGCCCTCTGACTTATGCAAATTCTTGTCTCACAGCAGACGGGATGCATGCCCCACAGTTTGTCAATAAAATGAAAGGAGAGAGATAAAAATTCTTATAGGTCATGCTTTTGTATTTTTCAGCAAAGCAGAGATTCATTCTTATTCACAACAAATCCTCCATATAGAAGAGAAAAAAAAAAAAATCTTCTGAACTTCTCTGCCAATTCAAAAGGATCCATAATACATGTAGCAAACACAAACTGGATTATCATCTCCCAGGTTAGCATTTACTGGCCAGGTCCACGAGAACTGAAAGAAAGAAAATGTTTTTCTACAAGTAAACTCGTAAAATATTACTTTAATCTGCTCATGGGTTATATATATATAAACCATATATATAAGTATACATATATGAAAGCAAATTAATCTTTTTAAACTATTTGATAATGGTGAGTGTCTCAGATCTTGAACCCTATGTCCAACAGAGCAAGAGAAGTCATTAATGTCCCAAAAGCAGCACCCAGGCTTTGCTGTTACAACATTATGAACCAACAAAGGGTTCTTGGAGAAAAGAATATCAGTGAGGCATGTTTCTATGGGTAAACAATAAGGTGACCTGTTTCTCCTTCCTTTCTTCCAGGGATGTGATAAGGTGTGCTACCCACGTGAGCCTGTGCATGGAGGAAACACTCCTGATGTGCCCAAGATGCACATAAGAATAAAGTTTTGGGGTTTTTTTTTGTTTTGGTTTGGTTTTTTTTGTTGTTGTTGTTTGTTTGTTTGTTTTTTTTTCTTGGAATACCCAGATGATCCCCGTATCCTGGGGTGGTTTGGGCCAAGCTTTATCATCAGATTGCTGTTGCACACGACTGGATGGAGATCAGTGGCAGGATGAAAGAAGTAGCTGCAGGTCAACACAGGCTGGACACAGACTTTTTATCCTTTTTTCACTTTTGGTCTGTGGTGATCTTCATGATCCACATTTAGGCTGTGCCAGGTATCTGAACTGTGTTTACTGGAACCAGAAAGGAGATTTTCAATATGCATAGGTGGACCGTACATTTGCCACTCAACTGCCAAATCTGGGACCATGATGTGCTTGACTCTGTGACTGAGTTGGGTTTTTTGTGCAGTTTTGTTGTGCTGTTGTTGGGTTTTGGGGGGTTTTTTTGTGTTTTCTTTTTTTTTTTTTTTTTTAATGAACATATCTTTCAGTTAAGCCCTGAGTCTTTTAATCTTTAATAAAAAAAGATAACTTACCTACCTCACCTTCCTCAAAAAGGAAAAAAAGGTTTTTTGCTATTTCTGGAAAAGTTTAATCTAAATGTTTCTTCTGCAAGAACTGCATTTTATGACATTTCCACAGAAAGATATTTTTTTAAAAAAGATTGTGATATTGCTTTTCATTTATAAGATAGTTGAAAGTCTCTCAAGTACTTGGATATTTACCTTTTGAGCCAAGTGAAGTAAATTGAAATGAAAAAGCCTCAGAATTTTTCATTGAAAATATTATTTGGGGGCTTTTTTCTTGTGCTTAATCCTCCTCTCATTACCGGATTGTTGCCATGTGCAACATGGAGAGCAGAACTGCAAGGCCTCGATGGGTTACTTAGAAAAGTTTGAAATAAGACTGTCACAATAAACAGACGCTGTTGCACATCAAAAGGTTACAGCAAAACCAGTGATTTTCTATACCATTTCACCAGATAATAAGTTTGACTCAAAAAGCCTGCATGAAATTGGCTTCACTCCTACTTATCTGGAACCAGTTATTTGAATAAAAAGACCAGTTTTACCAGTTAAGTATCCCTGTAGTACTGGCATAGAGAAGGGACCCCAGCTTTCGCTAGCTGCGATAAAGCTGGTTTTAGAAATTAAATAAAAATCCCGTGAACATGTTAATTCTGCCTTTAACACCCATTTGATCCCTTTCCCTGTTTCAGAAAAGTTATAGAAAATAAACCAACTCTCAGTTCCAGCGGTCTCTGAAGCAGGATGCATGCACCCCAGATGGTGTGCAAGGCAAACTGTTGGGATATGGGAAGAGAATTTTACAATGTCAGCAGTACATATCCACAAATTACAAATAAATACGTGCATATATATAGGAGATGCATGCTCAGACATTTTTTACTGATGGAGTGGTTGATTAAAAAAATTTGGAGACCATGGCTGTATTCTATTCTATAGAATTTTGAAGTAAATTCCAAGTAATGTACATTTCCACACGTGATTCAGAGCAACGTTCCTACCTTAGTATGAGAGGTAA
Organism: Grus americana; assembly: GCF_028858705.1. Lineage (NCBI taxonomy): Eukaryota > Metazoa > Chordata > Aves > Gruiformes > Gruidae > Grus > Grus americana. The sequence continues at coordinate 6,463,577 of NC_072891.1, read as the reverse complement.
CTTTTTTTTATACCCGTGTGAATGTGTGTGTGTGTGTGTGTGCACGTTAGTGGCCGATACTGCTCATGGTAACTAATGTGTGTATTATTTTGTGGAAAGAAAGGTGTTTTGCACACCTGCATGGTGGTCAATAGTTAGATATCTGTAAAGAACTCATAATTTTTGTGGAGAACAGTAGTGAGAAAAATGCAGGTCCATTTTGGTATGCACAGGCTCTAGGAAATGCAAGTCGCACCAATATCCACCCATCTCCATCACAACCCATAGCAGAAAAGGATAGACAGAGTTATAGGTAAAGGTAAACCCTTTTTAGTGGAACTAAAAGACACCAAGAAGAAAAGCTGGGGTTACTAAAGAACTGCATGACTTTGAATAAATTTCTGCTCGGAAGTCAAAGGGCAGGTGCTTTCAAACCCAGATACACGAATTTGAATATTGATTCAGCTTAAATAAGAACAACAGCTGATTAAATTAATTTCAATCCTTACATTTTTTGGCTTTGCTATTACTGAAACAGGAAAGAAGTGCTGATAAGAGAGGTCTGTTGTGTACTATTTATGTCCTAACTACAAATTTTGCAGGAACTTTTCTGGAGGTGTCCAGCTGACTTTGCAGATCTTAGCATTTGGAGATGACTTCTGAAGGACCATGCATATATTTGGCCCAATATCCAATGAGGTTGACTTGCTGAACATATTGAGTGTTTACCCATTATGAGCTGAAGTGCCCTGAAAGCAGATTTCAAACTGGTATATAGAACAGAAGGCGAGATTAAAAACCAAAACCAATCTGCTTAAAAATTATAATTAATGTAGAGAGACTGAAGAGTCTCCATAATTTCTGTTGCCTTAAACAGCTTTCCTGAATCCACCATTCTTGTAAGTAAAAGGAATGAAGTGAATTCACGGGAAAATCAAGGGTTTTTTCCCAAGCCTATATATCTTATTTACAGGTACTAAAGTACACGCAAATCTTTCTAGAATTTATTGTAATATGATTAAAAGTAGTCAGAAAATTCACTTCCTCTTATGGAAAATACTGATTTTTGTTAGAGAAAGGAAACAAATATATTCACCAAAAAAGAAAACATTTTGCTTTTATAATATGGCCATAGTGCCATGAGTATTTGGGTATATCTCATGCTTTTCTTCTGCTTCACCTCTAAGATTTAACCGAAACTTTTTCCCCTCATCAAAGTAAAGAAGATATTGTATTCGATAGACATCTTGAGAGTACTATATCATCTGGCTGGAGGGCTTATCAAATGCAGTACATTAGGACCATGAAGCTCCTGAACTTGAACTGTGTGTAGCCATAGAGTATCATTTCTGAATCAAGTATTTCTCAGGGGTGGTGAAGTATAGTCCATCTTGCCATAGAGCAAGTCGGTCTGAATATCTCTAGATCTTTTCCAGGTCTATGTTTCTATGATGTTATTTCTCTGGAATCTTTCAGCAAAACCCAAACATATCAACCTTAAAAAAATACCCCTATGCTTTTCTTGGGGGGGGGGGGGGGGGAAAGGAGGGGGGGGCAGAATGAGGACTAGGCATTTTATACTTTAAGAAACACACCCAAAGAAGAAAAAAACCCTCACCAAACAAAACCAAACCAAACCAAAACACACCCTACAGGCCCCAAACTTTATTTTCCAATGATGAAGTTTTTCATTAAAAAGTGAAATCATTGGCCTAGGACTAATCCCAGTCCCAATGCCAGAAGACCTTGGTGGAACCTACAGACCAGATGATACAAAGCAAACTCAAAAGGGAAAGAAAAATCTAGCAGATGGCACCAAAAAGATCTGATAGCTATTTTCTGATCCATAGTCCAGTGCTGGAGAATTCATGATCAGCCTTTCTGAAAGAGTCTTGAAAATTGCTTCAGCTCTGGTTTTATGTTTTGTATGGTTTCCTGCCAGTCCTTAAATAATACACTAATGATAATTTAGCAATTGTGAAAGTGCATATATATATATATATATAATTGCAGATGTATATACATATTTTATAGATTTATATATATTTTATATAGATATAATTTCACATGTAGGTGTGTAGATACGTATTTATGTGTATACATAAAGTCTTATGTGATCTACTGTGAGAAACTAGAGGTGCTCTAGAGGGCAGAAGTTTTTCTTTGTAGAGAATAGTTGGCTCATCTTTTTCTGAATGCATAAAATCTTTTTTCCTTTATGGATAATGGTTTTAATCCTTGTCTTCCACATTACTGTTATTCACCCTATTTCCCCAGACACATTTAGTTAAATGGCTATCAACAGCAGACGATTAACGTAAGGGGACAAGGGGATGAGTCAAAACATAAATCAGACAATAATGCTGTCTTCAGCAGAGAAGAGAGTATCGACCAGCATGACAGCTTCTGCAAACTAATTATCAAAGCAACATTCCAATGTAATTGTGAAACAAGCAATATCTTTTTCCCCCTTTGCTACTTTAGTTAATGGCCGTATATTAAAAGAACATGGAAAGGACAAAAATAATAATAGTAATAATCCCAAGCATAAAAGCAACCCAAACAATAACTCTATTTCACTGACATGGCTCTCCTTGTTTATAGCTTCCATCTGCCATGAGCAAGTGGTGCAAGAAGCTGCAATTGCTTCCCTAGCCTTTTAATTCCCCTATGTCTTCCTTCTGTCCACATTTGCCACTTTTTTTTGTGTGTGTGTGTGTCTGTGTGTGTGTCTAACTTCTATGAAACTGTGGTTCATGCAATTACGATACATTTCTAATTATCTATCCTTCCTTCAGATAAGAAATTTTTAATGTGCTCCTAATTATAAGAAAATATGCCAAAGAGGGGCATAGAAGGGGATTTAGTAGGTGTATTTGTGTGTGCTAGTGCTCTCTCATACGGGAAAAATAGCAAGTTCAAACTCTGATAGATGGGAGAAAAAACTGAGACATTATAATAAGGTCTGGCTTCATTAGTACCTCCTTACTAGTTTTTCTCAACAGTAATAATACTCCCTCAGTTCAGAGATAAGTGGATCAATGCATGCCTCTCCTTGTTAGCCTACTATATAGATGAGAATTAAATGGCATGTAATATATGAATGCAGATGTAGATATCCAACACAGAACAGGGGTTTAGTTCAGCACTAGAACTAAATTCTGGGTCATGGTCCCCAGCCCTAATACGTAGGGGACCTTGTCACATCTGAAATACGGCATTAAATCTGTGAGGAGAGCAGTTAATGTGGCTATACTTGTTGTACATCAGAACACTCACTCAGTGTTGCATATTAGAGACTTTGTAAAAAGCCTGAATATGGTTTGCTTCTCATTTGAATACATGCAATTATGATTTCTCATGGACTTTTATCAATGCAGGAACATTAAAACCTAAAACTATGTAAATGAAATATTTCAGTGTGTGTTTCTTAAAGACCGATGAGCATGGGGGCTGAATTTGAAATGGAGGTTGGAGTTTAGGGAAGACTTACATGTACTGTGCTGACATCAACGGGACCACGAAACATGTCTAAGAGCACTTTGGTAAGCAAGTGTTAGCAAGCAACTGAAGTATATGCACGGTTTGGCTGAGTATAGGGTTTCAGTTTAGACATGGGATTTTCTTGGGATCTGTAATATTGAATGGGATTGTCTACAAAGAACACCAAAGATATATCATATTTAATGGCACTGAGCCCCTGAGGATCTTGACATTCAGAACTACCTAAACCTGAAATCATTATTCATGTGAGTAGCTATTACTCAGAATAATATCAAATGGGAATACTTGTCTTCACAGTGAATATTTCCACCTCCTAAGCAAAATACATGATAATTAGAAGTGGTTCTGGTACATATAAGTACTCTAGTAAGCATTCTGATGGCTTAAGTTAGACAACTTCAATCCTCATGTGAGTGTATATCAGAAGTTTTATTGTCATGTTATCCTTGAATCTGCCTTTAGCAGATATTTTCTTTTTTACAGAATAAAATGTTGCAAGTAGTAGTTAGCATATAAATGAAAAAGAATGTCTAGATTTGTTCTCAAAATTTGGGACACTTTATATTCTCAAGTCACAGTTCTAATGTTCATAAACTGACAACTGACGCAGTCCAAAGCTGTAAGAAAATGACATGTAAAGATGTGGCTGAAGACATGTAGCCTCAGAATGCAAATGCTCCTGTATTTTAATTCTTTTTTATGAGGAACTTTATTTTATGACATGGCCAAAAATGTCATAAAAGCAAGCTGAAAATCTCTGATAAAAATACAATGACCAGTTCATTAATTAGTGTCAGCTGGCATAGCTCCACAGATATCAACAGAACTTAGCCAGTTTATACCAGTTGAAAATATTTTCCTAAGATTAAATACATTCAATTATTGTGCAGAACAAAGAAAATAACTGCATCTCCTTTTAAATATATTTATTATAGTTTTCTAATCACACACCAAATTTAACGGCAGTACAGTAACATCCATTCCCAAATTATAAACTATAGAGCTGTATTGACTTGTTTTTTAATTCAGATAGTCTAAAACTTATGGTTTTCAAGACTCAAAAAAAACCCCAAACCTTATTAACTTCCTCCTAAATTAGTTAAATTAATTTTCCAGGCAATTCAGCTCAATAATGGTGTAAAGATGGCTTTGTATATATTTACACTATATTACTGGATTAACACACTCATAACCTCTTCCCAAGAAATTTTTTTCTCACACCTGAGCTAATCATAGGCCTGGGAAACATAATCCAATACACTTTAGAAATAAGAAAATGTCATAGTCCTTTCTCCTCACCATTATTCCTTTTGTTATTGTCCTTTTAAGTTCTGTAGAATTTTCCTGCTCCATATTTTACCAGAAGTTGAATTTCTACCAAAATTCAGCAAAATAAAATGCTGTCCCCTACTGATCCACTGAACAAATGCAGCAGAGACATCAAAAATGAAAACATTTGTATTTCCTTTGTGCTGCTCTAAGCTTTTCACAAAACCACCAGTGCTTGGGAGGAGATTCCTCCCCAGACGTGGGACTTGGTACTTTGTTTTTGTTGAACTCGAGGAGATTCCCATGGGTCCAGTTCTCCAGCCTGTGAAAGGCAGCACAACCATCTGCTGTATCAGCTATTCCCAGTTTTGCATTGTCTGCAAACTTGCTGAGGGTGCATTTCATCCCATCACCCTGGTAATTAATGACGATGTTAAACACTTTGGCCTCCGTATCAACCCTTGGAGTACGCTACTAGTGATTGGCCTCCAGATGGAGTTTGTGCCACTGATCACAACCTTCTCATTCTAGCACACTGGCCAGTTTCCAATCTACATCAGTATCCATTTCTCTGGTCCATATTGCACTGGTTTGTTTATGAGTATATTATGGAAAACAGTGTCAAAGCCTTGCAAAAGTCAAGATAAAGAGTACCTACAGCTCTCACACAGTCCATGGAGCCAGGCATTTTATCACAGGAAGCTATCAGACTAGTCAGGCATGATTTTCCTTTTGTAAATCCATGCTGGCTACTCCCAATCACCTTGTCCTTCATACGCCTGGAAATGGTTTCCAGGATTATTTGCTCCATCACCTTCCCAGGGACTGAGGTGAGGCTGACCTGCCTCTAGTTCCCTGGATTGTGCTTCTTGAAGACTGGAGTGACATTTCGTTTCTTCCAGTCATCCAGTCACCATGACCTTTCAAAGGTGATTCAGAGTGGTCTCACAAGAAACCCCTATCAGGCAGCCTCTAGCAGATACTCACAACATAGCCTGTGTTGGACTACCCTCTAAGCCTGACCCATGAATTCTCAACTGTATCGTCATCTGCTCCTAGGCAGTGCTCTGTGCATACCCATTGCTCTCTCCCATCAAGGGTAACTCCCCCTCCTTGTTGTCCTGGCCTGTCCTTCCTGGAGAGCATGGCAGCACTCCAGGCATGTGAGCTATCCAACCATGTTTCTGGAATCCCAGTGAGATCATAGTCCTGCACCTGCAGAGGAATCTCTTGTTTTCTCCTGCTCGTTCCCAATGCAACATGCGGTAGTGTACAGGTACTACAGAGATGCACCCAGTCGTGATGATTTCCCAGAAAAGGTATGAGTACCTTTCTCCACAACATTGTCTCGATGGCACTTTGTTATGTATATATGCTTGAAGTGGATCCCTTTCAGCCCTGTTTTGTTCATTTGGAGGTCTCTTGTCCACATTGCCCTGCATCATTTGCTTGCCAAGCTGGTCCACCACTTCCTTTTTGACTGTGGGTCATGATCTCAATCCCCTCTTGTGTCTAAAGTTCTCTTGACCAGCTCAGCCAGCTTGCTCGCAAAGACGTTTTTGCCCCAGTTATTTATCTCTTCATAATGGTCCTTGACCCTCAAAGAAGGGTCCGTAGTCACAAAAAAACAATCCCTGTTGCCCACACCAGCTGCACAAGCAGTTGTTGACACTTAGGATCCGTCTGCTCCTACTCAGGTTCTTCTTCAACAGAATCAAGGAGAAAACGACCTGGACTCTCAAGCCCTTGATCATTGCTCCCAGAGCTCTCAGCCAGCTCAGATGCATCAAATTGCAGAAACGTAACCTGCAGAGGCAGTGCTTAATCCTAAACTTTCACTCTGTTATGCACTTTTGAAAAAGGCTGAGGAAATTTCCAGTGGGAACTGAACTCTCTTAGAATTGTTTTAAAAAAGTCCAACCATGTTTATTCTGTTGCAGGTTAAATGTCAGAAATTGTATGTGCCTTGCTTCTAAAAGTCAAGACATTATAAGCTAAAACAAAGCTCTCAATACTCACCTATAAATCACACATCTGCAAGTCTTCACATAAAGCAGCTATTCCATTGAAACATAATGAAAAAGCAATTTTTTTTGGTTCTGTGTTTTCCTCTGGAAAATTTGCACATCAAATCTATCAAAACTGGTATGAATTGAGATAACCTTTGAGACAATTTGGAAATATCCCCCTTAATCTGAGCTATTCAAAACAGTAAATGAATTTTGAAGTTTCAAATGGAGAATATAAAATTGTAAAGTAGCTATTATTATTATTATTATTATTATTAAGAGGAACCAGATATGAAGCACTAATTATTAGCTAATCATTAGGTCTAAATTAAGACTGAACAGAAGGAAAAAGAAAATCACAGAACATGTGAGTAGTCCACACATGGGAATGGTGGTGACATATGTTTCTGCTGAAAAGCTCTGAGGTGGCCTTGTCATTCATGAATGAATTAGGAGGTAGATGATATGGTCCTTCCTACAGACACTAATCCCACCAAAAAGTTTTATGTTTGGAGAGGAAAACACTGTGCCCATGCAATTTAAATATGCACATACATATATGCATATATGTATGTGTATATATATGTATGCATATGTATATAGATCCATGTATGTATAAATACATATTATATGTAAGTATGTGTATGTGTGTATACATATATCCTGCTTGGTTGCATTTGCTGTTTTATCATTTAAAGGCAGAGAAAAATCCAAATAATTTCTGTAAGCTATAAACAACTGCAGTAAGGTAATTTATTTTCTATGAATATGTGTTTACAGACATACAACCACATATACATATATGTGTTTATACAAATAATTTTACAAGGGGGCTTCATCAAAGAGTCTCTGTGCCTCTACAGACTCACCACTACCAGTGAAGCCTTCTCCATCCTTTCAGCCACGTGTCGTTCGTTCATGCCCAGACTTGCTCAAACGCTGGTTTCTCTCTGCAACCCTGGTGGGAAAAATGTACAGCTTAGAGCTGCCAGTACAATGAGAAAAAAAGTCTCCTTAGTAACGACCTGTTCCTGCTTCCCTGGTGTTGCAATTGATTATGAGGGGAGTTGGATTTGGTTCTCAATCCCCTCCTGGCTTTACATACACATTGATTAACGCAGAATAGACCAGTTTCCCAGCCCTACTTATTAAAATAATACCAGAGGAATGAAATCTAATCTGCCTAATGGAAAAAGTTAACCAAGAAAGAATGTTGGTGACTGCAAAGTGAATAACAATATATAAAAACTCAAAGAAATTAAAGTAGCATGCTGTTTTTTCTTCCTCTCTGTTTCCTTCTTAAATAGCACATCAGTTGTCATCTCTCCTCATTCAGAAACCCTAAACCCCAAGAGATCCTGCTTACTTGAGTAAATTAATTATTTAGTGATTGATGGATTACATGACACAGAAGTAGCTAAAATGCCCCAAGGAGATGATGAAAGAGTGAAAACTGTGAAACCATCTTTGGATGAAGAGAGCAGAAAATAGGCCAGTTGTTTCCAAGCCTAGTCCCAAGTGAAAGCTGGAAAAGAAATTTTCCTTCTTAGGGCAGTCCATTGTGTACAGTAGTAACTGTGTTTTTGCTTTTTGCATTCAGACTGAATTTGTCCTATATACTCTGTTCCCAGAGGGATATTTTTATATTGAATGGAGTTTATCTTCTTGGGGGATAATGTCCAGATTGTGTTGGTGACTCTCGGATTTCTCTCATGGTGTTCCAGTTTCTCATCAGTTTGAAACACGCATTCCTCAGTTTGCTTGATGAAAAGCATCAGTCAGTTATGAGCATTTATTTATACTTCATGTGAATTATTATGTACACTCAAGAAGGATTTTGCAAGTCAAGCCAATATTAGATTTTCTATTCACTTTTGCTGTTGAGTTTTGGGTAAGAAAAGGAATTTTTTTCCCTAAAGTATCTATGTTTTTCTACATAGATAAAACCAGCAAATAACATTGAACAGGTGTTCATCTGACTGTAATATGCTATTCCAAACCACTTGGATGTCTCAAAGCTGTAAGAAAATTTAGACCCATTACACCCAAACCCCCCCCAGTATTTCTGGTCAAACTGATACATCGCGTGGGGGGGTGGAGGTGTGGGGGGGTGGTGTCTTCCCCCCAGTGTCCTGCAGATCTAGCTCTGCAATCACAGGCTGTCTGTGTCAGGACCACCAAAGGAGGACAGGGGAGCTCAGTGAAACAGTTAACCCTTCTCTAGCTAGAGCAGAGCTCAGGACTCCTGCTGGTCCCTGCATGCAGTTGTACGATGGGCTGTTAGCTACCACTTGGAAGAAGAGAGTGAGTACTGAGAAATACTGATTAATAACTACAGGTAATTACTCTGAAATCCCCACGGGGTTGTCACTGAGTGGGTAAAGAACTTAAGAAAAGTAACTGCAGTCTTCCTGTAACTGAAGAGATCTCGCCTAGTTGGACGTGATGTGCAGGGAGATGGAGGAGTCCCTCTGGACAGACGATGAAAAGCAGTGGGGATGGTGACAGTGACTTGTCGTCTGGAAGCTACAGGCCTGTGAAAGCAAAAGCAGAAAGCCAGTGGCCTATATGACTAAATTAAAATGGTCTCTCAAAAGTGGGCATAGGAAATATTTATCTTAATAAAATGGATGAAAGGAAATAGAGGTCGATGACAGCTATAAATTGCTACTGACCAAGGATCATACACCCTGTCCTTGGCTCCATTCCTGGAGGCACCACCATTACCCCTGGAGTCCCACTGAGATCAGAAGTTCCAAATAAAGGGTCCAAAATATGGAAACTGATACATCCTGCAATTGTTTCACAGATATCAACACTTCCTGTGACATTAATAATGCACAATATTGTGAACTATAGGACAGAAAGAATTCATAATGGATTTTCTAGCAGAAAATGCAGCTTAAATGCACTCCAGGTTAGGAAGACGGAGATTTAGTAAGACATCTTCAGGTTTTGCCTAAGACTTCCATTCCATGCCAGCATCTACAATTAAATACCTTCTTTCAAGTCTGTTTAGCTGGAATTAGGAGTGAATGAATATTGTCCCAACCTAAATTAATTCATCAATAAATTGTTTGATGCTAACAGAAAATAGTGAATCTTAACACTCTCCAAAGTGTATTGTTATCCGTAGGTGCCTTTCCAAGCAGGAAATCTGTATGTTGTTTTGTTGATCCTTTCTATAGCAATTTGCTATGTGATGATTTTAGATAATTCATAAACTCTTCATCAAAATCAATGAAAACCATAGAAGGCCAAGTCAGGCCAAGTAGGTAGCAGATAGTAGGACACATGATGGTATTATGATAATGTTTGCAAATAAATATAACTCCTTTTTAAAAAATCTTTATTTTCCAATAAAGGCTGGAATCCCAATGGTATATTCACCTCTGCCCTGTTGGCTAAAGAGGTATGCAGGACAGCTCTGGTGAGTAAGGTATGGTGGAAGAGAAGCCTGAAGTTCACCTATCAGACTGCATTGGAGACTTTGTGCAAGATGTTTGCTTTTTCATTTTAAATGGCAACTTGTTCTGGGACCTTAATACACACACATATATTTTTCTCTGAAAATTAGCAATTATTACCGTTGTCTCCTCTATTTTCATGTATAAGACATGAACCTAGTAAAATAAAAAAAGTCAGGAATAAGAATAGCATTTTTTCCTTAGTGAAATACCACAACAAGATGATATCACCAGGTTGAACCTTTTTACCTTGAATTGGACATGAATAATTCAAGCCTTCAAATTATTGTTCAGCCACATAACCTTGTCTGTCAGTCAGCAAAGGCCACTCTTTTTGTCCCTGTCCAAATTTAATAGGTGTTGATTCCCGTCCTCCCCGCTCTGCCTTTTCTGTCTGAGACTTAAATTTACATGGACATGCTGCTTAGCTGTGGCGACTTGCGTCTGTGCGGGTCTCCACCTGACAAACTTTGTCTCTTCCTATTTCATCAGCAGCTATCAACAATCAAGATACATGAAAGCTTTGCTGATTGTGCGTTATTGAAGTAATAATGAAACGCCTTGTTTGAGCTTGCTTATTTCATGAAGAAAAAAAAAATCCAACATAAAATTATTTGCAAACTGTAACATCTCCAAACGATACTACGTGTAGTTGCAAAATTTACAGAGAAAATACACCATAGCTCATAAACACTTGCAAATGATTATTTGATTAGCTATTTTTATAAACATTGCTGGGGTCCAAAGAACAACGGTGATAATATTTCAGTTTGTAATTCCTCAAGGTTTAGATTCTGTACAAACTGTAGACAGGGAACATATATGAAATAAATACACAAAAAGCAATTCACATCTTCACTATTTGAATTTATTAAGATTGAAGTCTAAAATCTGATGCCATTCCTGTGCTTATGAACACGAACTGAAAAAGAAAAAAAAAAAAAGCAACAAAATCATTCCTAATTTTTGGCTCAGATTGCATTGGGTCTGGCTGAGATGGAGTTAATTTTCCCCACAGCACCCTCACAGTGCTGCGCTGCGTGTTGGTAGCTGGCAGGGTGTTGATAACACACCGGTGTTTTGGCTGCTGCTGAGCAGGGCTGGCACAGCACCAAGGCTGTCTCTCCAGCATTCCCCCCTCACCACTGTGCTGGGGGTGGGCAAGATCTTGGGAGGGGACACAGCCAGTAGAGAATAAATATTTTGGGTTTTTTTTCCCCTTTGCTTCCATGTTTGGCCTTTTTGTTTATTAATCTGTTTTTATCTTGATCCACAAGGGTTGGGTTTTTTTTCCATCTTACTTTTCTTCCCTCCATGTCCTGCTGAGGAGTGATAGAGCAGCTTGGTGGGCACTGGCATCCAGCCGAGGTGTCTTGGTTTCGGCTAGTATGGAGTTAATTTTCACAAGAAGTTAGGATGGGACACAGCTAGGACAGATGACCCAAACTAGCCAAAGGGGTATTCCATACATATGACGTCATGCTCAGCATAAAAGGGGGCTTTATTGGGGACGGGCAGTGCAGCTCCAGGCAGTTCCAGATGGCGGTTGTATAAGGTTGTCACGTTGTTGGGTGAGAAACTGCATTGTCTATTACCAGTTTTGTGTATTCTAAGTACTGTTGCTGTTATTTTCCCTCTCCCTTTGCTGTCCCAGTAAACTCTCCTTATCCCAACCCACAAATTTTACCTTTTTCTTCTGATTCTCCTCCCCATCCCGTCGGGGAGGAGTGAGCGAGCAGCCGCGTGGTGCTCAGCTGCTAACTGGGACTAAACCATGACAGACCACTTTGGTGCCCAATGAGGGGCACAAAGGGTTGAGATAATGACAGATCTGACCGGAGTGTGTTAAAACAAAGTTTTTGTAAGTATTTATATTATTATTTCAACAGTCGTTGGTGTTTTGTTTGTTCACACAGCTGTGGTATGTAAATCCTTACTTGCTTTATGTATTTCCTGTGGCGCCGTTTATCACCTCTGAGAGAGGGGGCAGGATTCTCATTTTGCTGTGCTGTGTGATATCAACTCATGATATGGTAACATCACTGGTCATGAGGTTAGGCTGGTGTTTGTATGTGGCACTACTGTCATGCCCGTACCTCAGATGACATCTCTCAGAACTGATTAATAATTGCACCCAGTCTATGGAGAAGATGGGGGGAGGAGATATTTTCTCCTGCTCTTTCACCTCCTCTATTTCCTTTTGATTGGTTACAGCAGCTTTTGAGAATTTTGAATATCCTTGGGATATTCAAGCCAGCATGTTCTATCGCTATGTTTCCAGAATGTGTTTCAAGTCCTGTCTAGGGTTACAAAAAATTGTCTCGAGAATACCACCCAGGGGTCTGCCCCTAGGCTGAATAGTCAGGGGTGTAATGGCATGTTGGAGAATATGGGCAGGTATCTAGAGAACTTCTCACCTCCAGTGGTCTGGAACTTCACTCCCACAAACCTGCCAAGGCAAGTGCTATGTACTTACCATGGTGGAAGAAACCACAAGATGGCTGGAAACATACCCTGTGCCCCGTGCCACCACCTGGAACATTATCTGTGGCCCTGAAAAGCAAGTCTTGTGGCGACATGGCACCCCAGAAGGAATTGCGTCAGACAATGGGACTCATTTCTGAAACAGCCTCATAGACACCTGGGTCAAAAAGCATGGCACAGAGTGGGTGTGTCACATCCCCTACCATGCATACTGGTACTCCAGGAAAATCAAAAATTACAATGGACTGCTAATGAACTAAACTAAGAGCAGTGGGTGGTGGGACCCTCAAACATTGGGATACACATTTAGCAAAGGCCACTTGGTTAGTTAACACTAGGGAGTCTACCAATTGATCTGGCCCTGCCCAGTAAAAACTTCCACGTACCGTAGAAGGGGATAAAGTCCCCGTAGTACACACGAAGAATATGTTGGGGAAGAAAGTCTGACTTAGCCCTGCTTCAGGTAAAGGCAAACCCATCCATGGGATTGCTTTTGCTCAAGGACCTGGTGCACTTGGTGGGTGACATGGAAGGATGGGGAAGTCCAATGTGTACCTCAAGGGGATTTGGGTTTGGGTGAGAATAGCCAATAAATTAAATTGTACAATGTTAAGTGCTAAATAACCCTATCACTGTATGTCATCATTGCTACAATTGCTATATGCTGTATCAATGGTATTACAGTAAGAATCACCCAAATTAATGAGGGATGAACTTTGATGAAACTGAGCAAAGTGCAACAATGATGGAACTATAACTGACTCCAGCAACCGGTGCCCAGCAACTTCCTTGAAATCAACAGCTTCAACCCACAAACTACGAGCATGGACCACACCAAATACACCAGCCGTGAGCTCTGGATGCAGCATGCAACAATCCAACAGCACGCACCACCTCTCCTGCCCTGAGAGACTGTTATGACAGATGGAGCCCAAAGTCATGGACTAAACAAACTCAACAGAGGTTTTAGAGGGATGGCCCACAGACTAAGGGAACGGTATCTGTGTATGTGTGTATATATAAATATATATCAAAGAAAGGGAAAGTGGTGGTAGTTAATTGTAAATGTAGGATCTGAGCATGATGTAGATAGTATAGAATAAGGGGTGGTTAATGTCCTGGGTTCAGCTAGGATAGAGTTAATTTTCACAAGAAGCTGGGATGGGATACAGCCAGGACAGGTAACCCAAACTAGCCAAAGGGGTATTCCATACCATATGACATCATGCTCAGCAAAAAAGGGGGCTAGTTGGGGAGGCGCAGCATGGCTCTGGGCAGCTGTAGGATGGTCTGAGTGACAGTTGTGTACAGTTGTCATGTCATTGGTGAGAAACTGCATTGTGTATCACTCGTTTTGTATATTCTGTTATAAGTACTGTTATTTTCCTCATCCTTTGCTGTCCCAGTAAACTGTCCTTATCCTAACTAATTGGTTTTGCCTTTGTCTTCCCATTCTCCTCCCCATCCCGCATGGTGTTCAGCTGCCGGCTGGGGCTAAACCACTACACAAGGTCAGCCCACCACACAGATACAGCTCACCAATCATCTTGCTTGATTTGAATATAAGATGACATAAATCTATTTGTCGTTATGTTTTGAACAGCAGTTATCATAATGGGGTCCTGGCTCACAGCTGATATTCCTGGGTGCTATTGACACAAACACAGTAAAGACCTTATCCTGAGTGATCTCTTGCATGTCAGAGCAAATTCACAAGAAATCAAAGGCAAAAAATCAAATCTGAACTAGGATCTGCATCCAGACAAAACAGCTTACCTGCCCTAACTCTGCACGTTACAATGTGTACAAACCATGTTCAGGTTTCTGCATTTCAGCTTTAAAATTTCTTAACAAATTTTTCCTTTCGTACTTTTCTCCCCTTGCAAAGACAAAAGTAAAGACAAACGTAAATATGGCCACCTATGATTTCTATGATTTACTCCTTTGTCTGGATCACCCGCAGGAAATTTCAAGGATTATTCAGTTCAACTCATCTAGTGTAGCAACGTGACTGATGTATTGAGGGTATTTTAATTCTGGTTATCCTCTAGATCAGAAGAGAGAAAGACAGTTTCCAGGTACTTTTTCCCTGTTTTAGGCAACAACAATGTCCAAATTGGCTAAATCTTGAAATATAACCCTGTCGTCTTTTCCTGACCCATTTAAGCTAGTTGTATACTTACCCTGCCACTTCTGGCACCTGGATTTCCTTTGAGGTTGCAACCACAGAGTGGTTCTGGCTCTTCAGACTCAATGCGGTACAACAGCAAGGCTGTCCTCAGTGACAAGAAAACATGGTGTTTTTGTAGCTTCCCTTCACTGCTTTTACTGGCAAATAAAAAAGGAGACAATCTGCATTACAAAATACTTCATAGCTCATTGAAAGATACGGAAAAAATATTAGGCTGTAAACACAGGTTTAACCTATATTACGTGACCTGTAATAGCAGCTGTAAATTTATCAGCCTATTTGGAAGCAATTCAAGTCAGAGGCATAGAGGTGAGCAATGTGGGAGAGAGAGTACAAAGCAATGGCTGACTTGAAATTTGAACTCCTCCAAATTTTGCCAAAGACCAGAGAAAATAATAATAAAATATTTCTTTGATTCAAAATACCTCTCTCTCTCTTTTTTTTTTTTTTTAGTTTCACAGCTAAAGAGAAATGGGACAAGATTATTTTACATATGATTCTACTCAGGATTCAAATTTTTGGAGTCCTGACCTTATAAATGCCTTACAGGTCTTATGCCAGCCTGCTAAGCCAGGCTAAAAAGGGGATTGAAAATGTCTTCAATGAATATTTAGCCCATTAAGTATTGTGGCTGAGAAATGAAAAATAAAAAGCTCCATCTAATCTCAGTAAGCCCATCTTACTCTTGAAGCAGCTTCTCACACAGGAGTTAGAGGACAATGTCTGGGACCAGTGGAGTGGTTCATCTTTACATTATTGGCAGCAAACTTGGAACTTTAGTATAGACATTTATGTGCATTTCTCAAAGAAGAAAAAAAATCACAGTATGATAGTGGAACTGATTTCATGTTTCCAAAGGAAAAGAAAATGTTCAGTGTGTGACTTCATAGATAAAACAATGAAGATGATTGCCATGCTTAAAAAATAATGAGAAAGCTTCATTTTTGGTTTCTGCATGTCATGTTAGACCTGCAGATGTAACATGAGATGCAGGAATGCATTTTCTCTAGAGAAACCAAGGTTCCTTTGTGGTTTATCATAATGCTTAAGGTGTAACTAAAAGTAGACACCTTTGTCAAACAGCTGTCAAGGTGCTGGAAGTAATAGCAATTAGAAATCTGGAAGGTGACTTAAGAAAACATGAAAAAAAGTCACCCATTTGCTAAAAATTAAGAATTTTTACTTTATGAATAGACAAGGATTCAAGGGGAAGAATTTTTATTTGCATCTAAACTAGAAAAAGTGGGAAAAGAGAAAGAGTGGAAAAAAAGAGAAAGGGAAGAAACATGAAAGCAAAACCAATAAAACATGAATACAAATAAAGAAAGGGGAAATATATAGAAATTTGACAGCAGGAGTAGAAAAACACACGACAGAAAAAAATAGATTTTGTCATTTCTGTGACCCAAACAAACGACCCAATTAAATACCATACAGTTTGCATGAAAGACAGAGTTGTCAAAACAGTAATAGTATGGCTGATGGAAATATAGAAAGATTTGGGTACACAAAAAGTCCAGGGTAGGAGTACACCATGAAGCCAGTGAAACTCTACGCACTATCACAGCTTCCAAAGCCTCTTCTGTTTCAAGATAAAATATAGAAGAAGCAGTGCACTGAAACAAGGGAAAAAATGACAAAATCTCAGCTACTGTGGAACCATCACCTTTCAATTAAAAATAAAATCCTGAATTTAAGACTTGTCCCTTGAATTGGAAAAATAAACACTGGAAAGTGATGAAATACTGCAAAGTCTCCCATCCAGTTGTAATTTTTCTTTTTCTGTACTGCATTATTAGATAGTCCTTAATATTCTAGTCTTGAGTTATTTTTTCCCCACAAGCATTGATTATTTTTGCATATTGGTGGGGTAGGACACACGTCATACTTTCCATATCACATCTTATTCTCCATCATGCAATGTGCAGGTCTGAGGCTTGTTTACCTCACACCATCCAAACCCTCCATAACTTGTCAACTGTTTATGGACTTTTCTGCGATGCTCATCTCCGTAGTATCCAAATGACTAACCAACATTCACGAATCCACCTCTGCAACCCCTCCATGAGGCAGGGCAGCATTTCTCATTCTCTTTGAATATGATATTGAGATGAGCCACTGGGTGTTATTGATGTGCAACATGATTCAAGGGCTTGTTTCAGATCGAAAGACATCAAAGGAGTTTTTCTGTTAACTTAATTGGGTTTTGAATCACCCTGTGTATCAAGAAATTGTCATAATTTGGTTTACATCAGCTCAGAAAACATCTGGGCTGGCCACTAGAATTCTAATTCCCTCATTTTATTCTGTACACTATTTAAAAGAATACTGTAAGTTATTTCTATAATAATAACATCTAACTAGTACTCTAACAAACAACTTGAGATGAGATGTGCTTTGGCAGCAAGACCACTGACAATCTGCTCCCAAGAGATGATTTGCATGCAGTCACCCTGTTTTGAAGACTAAGATAAATTACTGACCATTTTGATTGCTTGCTCCAGCAAGCAAATTGAGTTCACCCATATAGACACAGCCTAAAGAGATTAAACTCAGGACAGCTGCATCGAAACCCATAAGTCTGAATTGCTTGAAAGAAATGACCAGTCACTAAGTGATGCACCTGGCTATATATGGTTAGATTCAGTCTTTAGATATTGTACGACAGCTGGAAATTATCTTACCTAACATGTTGTCCTGGTTTCAGCTGAGAGGGTTAATTTTCTCCACAGTAGCTAGTGCAGGGCTGTGTTTTGGATTTGTGCTGAAAACAGCGCTGATAACCCAGAGATGTTCTCGTTCCTGCTGAGCAATGCTCACACAGAGCCAAGGCCTTTTCTGCTCCTCACCCCACCCCACCAGCGAGGAGGCTGGGGGTGCACAAGGAGTTGGGAGGGGACACAGATGGGACAGCTGACCCCAACTGACCAAAGGGATATTCCATACCATGTGGCATCATGCTCAGCTTATAAGGGGCTTAGGGAAGAAGAAGGAGAGGGCAGTAGTGTTTGTAGTGATGGCATTTTTCTTCCCAAGTCACCGTCACATGTGATGGAGCCCTGCTGTCATGGAGATGGCTGAACACCTTCCTGCTCACGGGAAGTGGGGAATGAATCCCTTGGTTTTGCTTTACTTGTATGTGCAGCTTTTGCTTTACCTGCTCAACTGTCTTTATCTCAACTCATGAGTTTTCTCACTTTCACTCTTCCAATTCTCCCCCCCATCCTGACGGTGGGAGTGAGCGAGTGGCTGCGTGGGGCTTGGCTTAGCTGCTGGCTGGGGTAAAACCACGACACATGTATGTCTAAAAACTGGTTGTTTAAGCTAAGCCAGGTGTCTGGGCTCTCTCCCAGTTGTCACATGAAAGACTGGCATTATGAGAGAGTGACTCATTTAAAGTGTGGTGCCTCTCTACATCACGTCTCTTAGTACGCATTGTAGGATATTGACCCATTACAAATAATATGAACACAATACTCCATAGCACAGTTGTGATCATTTCCATTAAAACCTGTTCCTCTTTTAAATTACATATTCTGTGCTGTTCATACAAAACCCAAAACAATTGAATAAGCGCACCTACATGCTGTTACGTAAAATCGTATTCTCTGTTTCTATTAGTTTTAAGATACTGATTTGCCTGCAGCTGGTGATAAACATTCAGTGGAGTCTGTTGTCTTTAAGGAACCTTGAATTTAGCATGGGCATGGCTTGCACTTCTAATTAGGGGATCTCTGGCATCTGGTCAGAGTTTAATTCACATGTCTTAAAAGAGTTAATATATAGCGGCATTCAAGCTGAGGCTAATCATCCACAGTCTGCCCATACGAATGATACAAGTAAAAACATGTGTCACTTAATGATCTTGAATCAAACCTCAGTTAAATCAATGTACAACACACACAAACAACCATCCCTGACATTAATAGGGTTACTTTGTATTTAACACTGGTGCAACAGATTGAGATCTGTCCTATTATATTGTATTAATTATGTATTGCCGTTAAAATCTAATTATCTCCCTGATTGTCTTCTGACCATTACAGATAACTGTATGCCCAATCCCAATCCTCCTTGTCGTCTACACTCATTAATATTAGATAATAGCAGAACATGAGGACGAGCTTACATCATGAGAGCAGCAAATCTTCTAGCCCAGACTACTGTCTTCAACACTAGCCATGAATAAATGCCTAGGAACAAGTGAGCAAGGCAAGCATAGTTGATACATAAAGGTGTCAACCAAGCAGGAAATTCAGATAACTCCATCTAAAATAATATTTTTTTTAAGTTTACAAGACTATAGGATTTGGTTTTCACAGAGGAGTGATTTAAGGTGGAAATAATAGAAATAGTCCTTTTAAAAATAATTATTACTTCTTTTCTGATGGTTTGAAGAAGGCCAAAATACGGCTCTAATTTTTGAATATTTTGAACAGAAAAAGTAATAAAATAGAAAAATAAAGTTTTCAGGTCTTATTCTTAAGCATTTCAGTTCTTCATTTCAAAATGTAATTTCTTTCTTAAAAAACTGCCAAACAGTAAGGCTTTTGGAATATAAATTTGTAATAAATTACATATATTTAACAGAACAAAATTTCTCCTTAGGCCTGGAACTTTTTTCACTTTTGCTAATTAAAAAAATAATAATAATAATTTGGCATCTATTGTAAACCATTCTTTGTTATTATTAAGCCTATCAGCTTGTGGCTAGATGATGAACCAAAGGATAAATTACTCCCACAACTTTCCAAACAGCTGGAACATGCTAAGCCTTAGTGTCCCAAACTGACAGATATTTGCTTCTGGTAGATGACAGGTGAGGGATTCTTGAGGACACTGGACAAATAAGCTGATCCTGTACACGCCGTAGGGATGTGTATGAAGGTGAAAGAGTCAGGCAAACCCCCTTTCAGTGTTGCCTGAGCACTTCTCTCTCAGCACCTGCAGCTGATGCTGCCCGGCTCCTCGGCAGCTGCTCCATCACTGGTGGATGATCCCAGGGAACATTCAAAGGATACAGGAAGAAAATATTTTGAGGAAAACAGAACAAAGAAATGAGGAGAAAGTAAAAAACAACAACAACAACAACAAAAACAACAAAAAAACCCTCTATATCCTTTTATGTGCCACTTATAACCTGAAATATTTAAGATACAATAAAAATATTATTAATAATATGAAGCTTCTGATGCATGCAACAAAGTAACTTGAAATCAGTGGAGCTGTTCTGGTATAAAGCTGTGTTATCACAGTGGTGAATAGGGCTTAGGTTTATGCAGTGATGGGCTTTTAAGCTTACAGAGGCAGGCAAATCAGAGCTGAGCAAGTTTAATGAAGTCTTTTTTATATGTGTTTTGAAATTCAAGAGTTGGTCCTATAACTAAAAAAGCTTTCTTAATGAAAATGGGGAAGGGAAGATCAGGGAAAGATTTATTTCCTATATACACACTGTATTTTTCATATATTTAATTTCATAACCTCAAGAGTAATAGCAGGAGCAAATATTTTTCTAGGCTAATGCATTATTAATCGTAGAATAAAGTCAGGGAACCAGACAACTTTGGCACCTTACTCTAAGACCACATGAAAAACGCTGCACATAAATGACAGGCAAAATAAGCAACCTGGCATCTTATTGAACACAGAACATGATGTGTTGCAAAACCAAGAAGCAGCCCTGATTTATCCAGTGGAACTTGACATTTCCTACAGGCCAGCATTGGCTTAACATTAATTAAAGCTTCACATGAAAGTGTTGTCTCTTCTTCCCCCTATTGTTCTCACGGTCCGTAACCTATTTTTCTGAAATGCTGCGGTTTGTGGATATGTATAAACCTGAATGACAGACCTGAAGAGCTGACTCCAAATGTCAGAACGTCTGTATGTTCCTGGTAATCAAACCAGAGACTTCTCCTTTATTGATAATGTTATGCAGTTTCATGGGAGTGCATGTTAAACCTGTGGCCTTCAGAAAGTCACTAAGAGATTGAGAGAAAGGTGGATTTTAAAGAACAAAGTAAGTAAAGATGAGAAAAAAATTAACAACTTTTTTTTTTTCTTTGACAATTACTTCCTTTCCTGTCCATGAAAAGGCAGAAAAGAAGAGAATCTCTTTCTTTTAAACATCAGTTGACAATATTATGACATTTGGCTGGGTCTTTGAAATTCAAAATACAAAATTGGTCTATTCTTGAATGACACACACATGCACAGCATTGCCATTGCTTCCTGCCCAAGTTATTAATACTCTTTGTACTTTTGTACCAAGGGTTAAATGGTAGCTTGATTTTTCTATGCTCATAGAGCAGTTAGCACAATGAAGAAAAAAATCCTAAAAAAAATGTAACTAACATTTATCTTGTCTAACTCTAGCCAGTTAAAACTACGTTTCTAGTCATAGCCATTATTTAAACTGTCTCCACAGCCATGGGAGAGAGCAAGGTACCACCAGAGAGGAATTCATCCCGTCCTAAAATAGATATTTAAGATGTGTGTGATGAATCATTCTCTGAAGAGACTTTGTTCTCTCCTTTCATTAAAGAGGAAATTTAGGTGACTACCTTAATTAAATGGCTAATTTTTATACAGCTAAAGTTAGGTGGAGTGAATCCCAGATGAAAAGAACATTACAAAGCTAATTACATCTTCCTTTTTCTTTTTTCTTTTTTTCTTTTTTCTTTTTTCTTTTTTTCTTTTTTTTTTTTTTCTTTTTTTCTTTCCCTTCTTTTCCTGTTGTAAACCTGAAAGGAAAAATTCCATGCCTGGGATCTGCACATACTTCTGCTGCCAGTGAACAAGCACACAAGACAGGCAAAATACCAAGTGTGCTGTAGGATAAGAGGTATCAAGAAAAAGAAAGGGAAAAATGTCAAAAAAAGTGATTTGCATGGACCCAATAATAACTTGGGGAAAGTATGAAAGTAGGCTTACAGTACAGAATCTATGCCATACCTGTATTATTCAGAAATTGTTTTAGGATTCTAAATGGAAAATATTTTGGTGAAGTTCCTATTGGTTAAAAGCATACCTCTTGTCAAACCGTATCTCAGATTCCTCTCATGACTTTGACAAAGTAGTCCAGGATATGCACAAACCATCTAAATTCCAGTCAATCCCCTGTGCTGGTTAATACAGAAATCTCAGAGCTTCAAATACCTCATTCAGTGAGCTTGTGGAAGATGTGTCATACAGAGCGATTTATGCCACCAGAATACAGCCCTTGTATCCTTCATGCCCTAATTTCCCCATCTGTAAGATAAGCACTGTGATACTTATTTCCCTTGCAAGGGTGTTAAAAAGATTATCCTAACTCCCAGTATTTGCTTTTTATACACCTTATACGGGAACTGCTACAAAAATAAAATATATTATAAATTATTAACACAATCATATTTCTGGAGCTTGTTTCTATGGAACAGCATGAACTAGTAAAGAATAAATATCAATTCATATATTGAAAAAGCACAGCATATTTAAAAAAAAAAAAAAAAAAGAAGCATCACCATTTTCAGGTATCATTATAATTATCTATATATTATCTTTCCAAATAATTCACCAGCTCTGAGAAGAATGACATAAATTTCTTTGTGATTGGACAGAAATTGACAAAATTTAAGGATTTCAGTTGTCAGCATTTATTCATCCTGCAGTTTTGTTCATACAATATATATATACAAGATTACAGAAAATTAACAAACATAACTTCGTGGCAATAGAAAGATTTCATCATCAGTGAAAAGCTTGAAGGAAAAAGGAAAGAATTATTTTCTCCCATATATATTCTGAGACAGTACTATTAGTATGAATGCTACCAGGTAAGGCATTTTATTCTAAGACAGAAAATTTGTTTTCTTGCAGTGATTGAGTGAATGCTGGAGTCAACTTCACCTCTAGTTACCACCTATGTATATCTGAAGAAATGAATTCTGGCCCCGAGAGTTATAGATGGAGACCCACAGATGAACAAAGAACTGAGTTTTAACATCCGTATGCAGGTAAAAGAAAAAGTGGTATTTGTTAAAAGATGGTCTTGTTTCTGTGTTGTCTTAAAGTATAGGCTATGCAAAGTGTTAATGTGCAGATTTTTTGAGAGAAAAATATCCACAAGTATGACAGGAGAACATGTCAAAAAGACATAATAATGTGTATACTAGGAATTGTTCACATCAAGAAATGGATCCCTATTGCTAACTTCTGTATGAACGAACACGGAGATACAGTCCCGTCCTCCAAACATTTATGATCTTCCAATCTATCTCATTGAGTTATGAGGACCCTTCAAGAGAAAAGCTATATATCTCTGAATGTTTTTGGAAACAATAATTTAAGGAAGTCTGGAAGTACAAGTCTGACATTTGACATTTGACTGATTTTCTTTCTTGCTTGACTTTGTGCTCAGCTACGGGGTCTAATGTGCCTACATTTACATCTTTGTTCTTACACACCTTTCCCAGGCTTGTCACATACCTTTAATCTTACTTATTCCTATAGTTAATTTTTCCCATGCAAGTCTCCTTCCCTGTCATGACACCTGAAGCAATCTCTGGGGCATCTCTACTCGCTATGTGCCCCCAGTCCACATTGAGCAGAAGGGAAAAGACATTTTGAAGGAGCATATTTAAGCGTCTCTAAGAACATAAAAATGTAAGATGAGCTATAATGAGTCAAAAAGGACCTTCTAATGTCTCCAACAGCAATCAAAACAGATGCCAATGAAAAAGTAGAATGTCAGAAAAAGCATGTATGATTCCACCTGTAATCTCTCTCCCAACCACTTACTAACTGAGGATAAAAAACCTTTCTGAGACAGGACTGTTTTCCATGCATCACTGAATGGAATTGATGGATTTTCTTCTTGCAAACTTGTCTGGTTTCCTCTTGATCCCCTGTCAGCTTTTAGTATCAGCAATATCCCAGGGAAAGTTTTACAGCTGAATTCCTCTGCTTATATCTAGAAAATCCCAGGAAGAAATATGCTCTGGAATTGCAATACATGCCCAACTATAATTCCTGTAAATGGGACAAATCAGGAGCAAATGCATGATATCATATAGTGGCAGCAGAGAAGACCTTGCTGGTAAGGTCTTGTGCTCGATCCCTGAGCATGATCTGAATTTTCTTGTCGTGTAGCCGAACATGTGTGAAGCTCCATGCTGCCTCACAGGTTGGACCTGCCTTGGCAGCACGCTTTGCTGTCTGACCAACAGGCTCTTTCTCAAAAACTTCTTCCTTCAAATTTATGGGAGAGTGCTTTCCTCTCTTCTTCTCCTCACGTGGAAACATACCCATAAAGACGACAAGAAATCAGTACCCTTTTGTTTTTTAATGTCTCATCTGTTTTGTAGCAAATGAGGAAATGACTCCACTCTGCAGTGATCTTTTAAAGTGGTATTGTTCTACTGACAGTGAGACTCATCCTCCAAGCATAGATTAAGTCCCCCATGTATCTGCTCTTGCTTTTTGGAAAGTCTCAAAGTGACTTTTTTGCTCTGGAGAAAAGCCATGATCTTTAAATTACAGACATGAGTAGGATTATTGTCAAAATAGAAGAAATAGCAAACCAACCAGGCTAACATGGAGTCTCTGTAAGAGCTAGGAAATGTTAAATAAAATGTCTGCAAAATAACCTTATGACTTTTTTAGTCAAAGGATCAGACTCGGTTGGAATTATCTCATTAATGCACATTCACAGGGCAAGAGGCATGCAAATATAGATGCTGAGGGAAAATCAGACCTATGAAAGTAGCTCGGTAAAGAATGGGGGGGCTCTCTGGTAAGGGATCTAGAGCAGAAAAAAAGAAATGCTGTCTTGGTTTTAAGGTGACGTTTCCTGTCACCCTTTTCCCTCCCTCCCTTGACTGAATATAGCCATTAATTGTGTGAATTGAACAGTTGCTATGGCTAAATTGGTCAGGAACCTCAGGAGGTCAAAGCATTCCTGCTTGTTAAAGCTACTGACACATTTTACGGTTTTACAAAATGTCAGAGTCCATCATGCTGTAACTTTGCTGCTGAGGATCCTGTCTCTCGTAAAACACTCACAGCTGCCTTATGAAACTTTCAGGTAAAACCTCAAATCTACAACTGAGTTAAAACTTCTCCCTCCTCACTTCCCTTTACAGCTTTGCTTACAAGCTTGTCATGATCCTGTGGAAGTTTCTTTCCCTTTTTACTATGTCCTTTTTTTTTTTAATTTTTTTTTTTTTCCAGG
The DNA here is from genome assembly GCF_028858705.1 of Grus americana. Classification (NCBI taxonomy): domain Eukaryota; kingdom Metazoa; phylum Chordata; class Aves; order Gruiformes; family Gruidae; genus Grus; species Grus americana. The sequence continues at coordinate 6,438,461 of NC_072891.1, read as the reverse complement.
CAGAACTGTAGGTTCAGAGAACTTGAGTGAGTGACAGCAACCTCTGTTGCTTTCCTACCATTGCAACATCTCAAATTGCTAGAAAGGGGCAATTAAAGTAACCACTAGGGTTTAACAATTGGCATTCAGCATCTGCTGTGCCTCTGTGGCCATGCACAGTTGTCTTCCTTCCAAGAGAAATGCAGAAGTGTGTAGCATCTGGAATCCCAATGAACTGAGTTCTCTCTGAAACACGCTGTGATGGAAACTTCATTTCACTCTGCTTTTTTCAGCTCCAAGATAGCACCACTCCAAGGGGGATTCATACAGCAGAAAGACTAGAGAGCTATATTAAGCATTGTATTAAATAGTGATGTCTCTCATCCACAACAAAATACAACCAGTTCTCAATGTTTCTGTGATCTAGTAATAGCTGTAATATTTCATCACATAAAAATTCTGTTTGTCTAGAAAAATATATTTTTATTATGGTACATTGAGCTAGGGTTTCACAGAATTGTAGAACTGTTTGGGTTGGAAGGGACCTCAAAGCCCATCTAGTTCCAAGCCCCCTGCCATGGGCAGGGACACCCTCCACTAGACCAGGTTGCCCAAAGCCCCATCCAACCTGGCCTTGAACTCTTCCAGGGATGGGGCATCTACAGCTTCTCTGGGCAACCTGTGCCAGTGCCTCACCACCCTCATAATTCAGAATTTCTTCCTTACGTTCAATCTAAATCTACCCTCTTTTAGTTTAAAATCATTACGCCTTGTCCTATCAGTACAGGCCTGGGTAAAAAGTCTCTGTCCATCCTTCTTAAAAGTCCCCTTTAGGTACTGGAAGGCCACAATTAGGTCTTCCTGGAACCTTCTCTTCTCCAGGCTGAACAACCTCAACTCTCTCAGCCTGTCCTCATAGGAAACATGTTGCAGCCCTCTGATTATAATATGATTTTTGATTTATAGGTGCTTGTGTTTTTTGCAGGATAACTTTTTGTGTGTGTGTGTGTGTGTGTATGTGTCTTAGTAAGCCTGGAAGTTGTCCTTCACTTTTCTTCTTCATGATCATTTTAGGAAGAAATTTTTTTCTGGAGTGTGCACTAGGGTATATTTACCAAATGTCATAATAATGAATCATAAAAAATATCTTGACTATCACCTCACAACTTCGAGCCAAGGAACTGAAAGGGCTCTACAGATAATATCATTATACTATGACTATGAGGACGGTATTATTATGTGCATTCTGATAATGGAAAAATAAAAAAGGAAAATATTTTCTGCACTCCACATCAAACCTGGTGTAGAGGATGGAGAATAAGAAAAAAGACTTCTTTTTTCCTGCCCTGCATATGATTTCATTTCTCTCATGCCTCCTACTGGGACAGATATTAGTATATAATTTCAGGAAGATCATAACATCACCTTCAACATCTTTTAGCTTTTGCATTGAGGCTGGGTGTGCTGAAATGTTATGAAATTAAGTGTTGAATCCTCTGCTGTGAAATAAGCTTCTTTCTAAAATTTGTGTTGTGGAAGAAGCTATGGGCCCCGCTCTGGGCAAGGTTTCCATTGTTCTAAGTATTAAATAACAGCTGTAAGAACTCTAATATCTCTGCCATGAAGAGCAAGACCCTAGAAATGAGCTGAGCATGCGATTATGTCCCAGGAGCTATGTCTACACTAGAAATCTAAACAGGACCTGAATACTGTGCCATATTCAGCTGTGTTTAAGTTACAGTAGTCAATTCCTAGCATGCTTCCTGCATGGTTTTAGCTGTGACAACTTATCCCAGTCTCCTAGATACTCAGAAATAGGTGTAGCATGACAAAATAATGTTCCCAATAGGCAGCAAGAACCAGGCATTATGGACCTGGGGAAAAAGCACCTGTCACAGGGGTGAGCTGCCGCAAGGTTGGGGAGCCTTGGGAATGGGATCCTTCATTGGGTAGTAGAGATGGAAGTAGCATCCCACTACCCAAGCAAGTTCCAAGGGTGTTCCAAGTCAATAAAATGAAAGGATGCCTTTTCACCAGTCACATTACATCTGGGGATAATTGATAATAAAAATAACAATATTTTCCCGGAAAAATCTCCTTAAAATTGTGACTTTTGAGAAGCTCCAGTGACCAGTAACAGAGGAAGAGCTACAAAATGAATCTCCTGTCACATCTTTCTCCAAGCAGAGGATGAATTTTTTCAATATTTGTTGAGTCACACTGCCTGGGAGATTGAAGAGAATACACTTTTTCATTAATATTATTCTTTTTCAGCTGAGCATGTGCATGTGTGCATGGTGGGCCTGTTTTCAGGAATAACATCACAAGATGTTATAGAACACGTGCAAAAATATATCTGTAGAAGAGTGGGTCTTTGTGTGCGTGTGTGGTAATCATAATCAGTCACATTGTATTTCTGCCTTGGGGTACACAAGCTGAAAGAAAGTTTGAGAACCACTGTTATAGATAATCCTCTGTAATGATTTTCCTTTCTTTAGGACAATCTTGACAACAGCACCTTGCCCTAGGAAAGTTTTCTTTGATCTATTTTGTGACTGAAATACAAATTCCCTATTTTTTGTTTGCCTCTCTTGAAATTAATGACCCCTTCAGTAAGGATGCCCTGCCCAGGAGTGATTTCTCCAACCAGATTAAAAGAAATAACAAAGCTAAAACCCAGGATCAGGAATTGGTCTGAAAGGTGGGAGGGCACTTGGTCTTTATTTGCTTTTCTTTCTGCTTTTCTCAGAATGCTGTCATGTCCTCTTACACGGATTGTCTATTTGATGTTATTTCACCTATCAAGGATATAGGCAATCAGCACTGTTAGCAGTAGAGGAGATCCGGGGATTTTTAAAGGCATAATGCTTCATTACGGAGACAATTTTCATGAAAAAAATGTGCAAAGTAGCATACAAACGTGCATACAAAAAGCAAGCTGTTAGCAGATCTCTGTGGTGTGGTAAAGTTATCTACAGTTTGGTAAAAAAAAATACCTTTTTGTGGCTGTGTTAAAGAATTTGATAAATCTATCCACTGCTGATACAGCTACACAAAAGTAAGAATGGCTGCAGGTACTAGAGAAATGAATCCCAATCAGGTTTCCTAAATATGTGCCTTGAGACACCTGAATTCATTCAGGAATTTTGCACAGGTATGACAGACTTAGCACAGAATTGCAGGAGACCCAGGCTCTGCTGGAGTGGCTGCAGGAGGCGAGTGAATTATTTCACCTGCTTAAAATGGCAGCATACACCTATATTTATGCAATTAAATCCCTCCTTTTATGGCCTAGCTGTAGTTTTTCGTGACTCTGCCTTTCTACATTCTTTTGTCTTAGAAACTTAAATATAAAATAGTTTTAAAAAAAACCCAAAACCAACAAAACCCCACCTACCTGCAGTACTTTCCTAATGTTGAGCTGTGTTTTCCTGTATTTTTTTTTTCTCCTTTTCTGCAAAAAGGGGCAGTTGATCAAGACCTCAGGATTGTCAGCGTGAGGACTCTAGGATTTCTTGGCTGACTACCTGCTGTCCCTGAAATCACCTCAAAATCCACGCTGTAGCTAGAATTGAGGACATACATTACTTAACCATATCCTTTTCAAGTTCGTATTTTTCATCTACAATTTTCCTTTAGCAAAAACAACAGGACAGAGCTTCTGGAAATGTAAGTCTGAATTCCCACAATGGCTGAGGTTAGAAAGATCTCTGGAGACCATCTGGTCCAAAAGAAGGTCATCTAAAGCAAGTTGCTCAGAGCCGCGTCCAGTCAGGTTTTGAATAGCTCCAAGGATGGGGACTCCACAACCGCCCCGGGCAACCTGTGCCAGGGTTTGACCACCTTCACACTAAAAAAAAAAAAGTATTTTCTTACATTTAAATACAGTGTCCTGTGTTTCAGTCTGTTCCCTTTGTCTCTTGTCCTGTCACTGGGCACCACTGAGTCTGCCTCCATCTTCTTTAGTGCCCCTACATGTTCCACCAGATATTTATGCATATGGATGAGATCCCTCAGAGCTTTTTCTTCTCCAAGCTGAACGCAGCCTCTTTTCATACAACAGATGTTCCTGTCCCCTCATCATCTTTGTGACCTTTCACTGGACTTGGTCCAGTGTGTCCATTTCTCCCGTACCGGGGGAAACCAGTACTCAACACAGCAGCCCAGGTGTGCCTCACCAGTGCTGAGCAGAGAGGAAGGATCACTTGCCTCAACCTGCTGGCAATGCTGTGCCTAATGCAGTCCAAAGAGGCTGTTTGCTTTCTTTTACCACGACAGCACATTGATGGCTCATGGTCACCTTGTTGTCCACCAAGACCCCCAGGCCCTTCTCTGCCAAGCTGTTTTCCAGACTGTTCGCCTCCAGCTTGTGCTGGTGGCTTCACGTATTCCTCCCCAAATGCAGGACTTGTGCTTCCTTTCGTTGAACTTCATGAGGTTCCCATGGACCCAGTTCTCCAGCCTGTTGAGGTCCCTCTAGACAGCCGAACAACCCTGATGAAGTGTAGTGCTGTATATTCAATAGAGTATTCATATGCCAATGGGCTTGGACAGAAAATATGTGAATGAACTAAATTCAAATTGCAGTTGTTACTGCTATATGTATTATTATTTTTTTCCTTATACTTGCAATAAGCCAGTAATAACTCAACGCAAATCATCAACTGACACTTGAATGCAACAGCAATAAAAAATGTAGCAGTGTTTGGGATCAAATGAATCTCTATCCTGAATGGTATAAAAAGAAAGAGAAGTTAAGGTCTTCAAGCCCTGCCAAGACATGGATGGGTTGTTTTGTTACCACAATTTTTTTCACCAACCACTTAAAAAATCTTTCTGAACACTAGACAATCAGTTTCTTAAATAATCACAGTGATTTTGTGATGTTAAAATTAAAAAAAAAAAAAAAAAAAGGATGTGTTATTTCCTTTGCTATTTTCTTGAGACGGGTGATGGCAGATTCTATGATTCTATGATTTATCTCCTTGTCCTAACTCCATTGTTATAGGAACCAAAGTTAGGCACTTAGCACCTTCATTGACTCTGGAGTGGCAAGCACATACAGAAATAAAATCACCACTCGCAGGTGAACAGCTGTCAGGTATTTTCCCCCAACTAGCAAACATTAATAAATTGTTATTAATAAGAATTATTAAAAAGAATTGTTAACAAGAATTATTAACAATTGTTATTAATCTATTTCTGAATTTTAAATGACCATTTCCTTCTAGCATAAGATACACTTCAATGCAGTAGGTGCTGTCTTTGGCTTCATCAGAGCACGTCAACCTTTAACTAGAGAACAGTGTGTTGAGAAGCTTGTTCACTTTCCATGCTCAATTAATCTTAAGTCTCTCTTTGGAACACATGCTATAAAATGTGTCAAACATGCAATGGTTTCCTGATGTGGATTCCAGCTTATTCAACATTTAACTGGGGTCATCAAAATTATTTTATCAATATTTTTATTGGTTATTGCTTTCTAATCATTCTTATTTTGCTGACGTTGGTCAGGCTAAATTCAAACTCTGCCCTACATGGAAGAAAATGAATGACTAATCTGATGAATATGATATTGCTGTTTTACTACATAGCTGGAGTATATGTAACATCCATGAAGGTTTACAGTTTGTCACTACAGCAAGAAAGTCAACAATGCAATTAATTGGCTTTTAATATTTTTTAAGCCCCTTATTCCAGTGCCTGGCTTTGCAAATTAAAATAAGCTTGCTGCAATATTAAATTTTGGGATATTTACTGCCTTAAATCAGGAAAAAAGTAGAGAAAGCAAAGCAATTTCATGTGGTAAACAAGTTAAATGACTATTGCCTAGGGCTACCAAATAAGAGTGTGGAGCCATAGTGACAATTTGCTGTATTTGTAATATTTTGTTTAGAAAAAAGAACATTATGTTGACATGTAAGTAACAAAGAATTAAATCCTCATGGAAGATATGGTATTGATTTCTTATTTTCTTATCCTTCCAAAACATTAGACACAGACTAGTCTCAGGGAAGACTGATCCTTAGGAATCTTTAGCTGACAACAGTAGAGTGTTGAGCTAGCATCCCCGAAAAAGGAGATGAACCAAGTTTATATCCCAGGAGCCATTTAAGCTCAAATTGCTGCTCACAGCATCATTATTGAATTATTTATGTGATGGTAGCAAATTAGAAGCAAGGTTCACGTGGCCAGGTGCTATCCATAGTTAAAATACATGTCTACATGCAGATTTTTGCTCTGAATCTTTGAGGCGTTTCATGGAAACACCCCCTGAGTCACCTCACTCTCCCTCTGCTTTCAGCAGAGCTGTTGGGACAGGTAAAATCTGGCCATACGGAGCTGTTGGCCAACAGGTTTTACTTTTAGATGAAGATATAAACAGGACACATGACCAAGCGCTCAGGTCAGAGGACTGTTAAATGATAAGCCAGACATTTTAGCAAAACAAAGCTGGTTCTGTGCATCTGAAAAGATCAAGACTTCGTGATCCTTATCAATATCTCCCAGTGTGGAAAGTGGCCTTTCCCTCAAAAGCTCAGCTGGTTTGTCTTTTATTCTCCAAGGCATAGCTGGAAAACCATTAGAAAACACTGAAACAAAATATCAAAAAACTCCCTCTGTATCACTGTGAAGTATTAATCATTCAGGTCTGTTACATGCACAAAGGGTGAAGAATTGTGTTTATATTTTTTTCTGTCCTTTTATCATGAAGTGCACTAGATTTCATAACCAGGCTGATAAGCTTTCAAGAAGAATTTGTACAGCAGAAATGGTAAACTATATAGCACAAATGTTCAGGGGAGACAAGGTTAAAAGCTCTAGGACCATAATGTTGCTGAGCCTTTTGTTGTCACACCAGTTTTGACAACAGACGGTCAAGGACTGAATTCTTCATTTATTAATCGCACAAACCCCTTTTTTAAGAATCCTTTGACTATCACAGAGAGTTTGAATTGGAAGAGACTTGCAGCTTGAGAGAGGACCTGGAAGCATCTGGGCTGAAAGATTAGACTTTTCCTACAGAAAGCAGAAAATTATGCCTTTTACAAGTCCTTGGAAATAACTGAATGCTTCAACTCAAATAAAGAGGAAAGTAAGGCTAAAGTAGAGTCAAGTAGAGCAGAACGGAATGGAAAGGAATGGAATGGAATAGAAGGGAATGTTTTCAGTTGGAAGGGACCTACAACGATCATCTAGTCCAACTGCCTGATCACTTCAGGGCTGACTAAAAGTTAAAGCATATTATTAAGGGCATTGTCCAATGCCTCTTACACACAGAAGTTTGGGGCACCAACCAACTTTCTAGGAAGCCTGTTCCAGTGTTTGACCACCCTCACAGTAAATAAATGCTTCCTAAAGTCCAGTTTAAACCTCCTCCTGATGCAGCTTTGAAAGGTACCTGACCAGGAGACTATTGAAATAGATTTTGATCTCTAGGCTCAGAAGCAGGGTTCTGGCAATGCATTGTACTTCCTTCCCTGGCCCCATTTCCTGCCCCCCTACCACAGCTTTGGCTACTCCTTCAGCTTCTCTTCCAATACTCCAAGACATAGGAAAGTTTCCACTCTAGATGGCAACCAGAAGCGTACAAGCAGCACATCCTGCTGTGCCCAGTCCCTTCCCATAAGAAGCTACAAAAAGATATAGGAACTGCCATCACAAGGTGCAGTGTGAGCATCATGCTTCTTTAGAAGACTGTGAGGAAATGACCACGTTTATGGGAAGACGTCTCAATGCCTGTCTGCCCCTCTTTGATTATATTTGGGCCACACCTCTCCCAATTTCAAACAAGTTATTTTTCGTTATTTCACTAGAAACCTTTACTGAAAGTCTTTCACTCCCTCACATTGCAGCTGTAACATGGCAAGAGACTGTCCCTGCTATGCAGAATTTACCATTGACTACACATGGGGCAGAAAGGGACTCAGTGGCACACAGATGTGGCAAACAACTTGAACCCAGTTTCTAAAATGTCAATCCATTTACTGGGTAGGCAAGTCATTCCTTACAGGAAATGTCACTTTGCCTGTTATGGCAGGGCAGCTGTCTACAGGAGACTGTTCATCTTCAAGGGTTTTGGTGATTCATTAGCTGCTTGGATCCCGGAGAGCACAAGGAGATCAAAGCCTTCACTGTGTGGCAGATCAGTTCACACAAAAAAAAAAAAAAAAAAAAAAAAAGTATTTGAAAGTGCTCAGGTGGGAAAAGCTGCAGCACTGCAGAATTCAGTTGTTAGATGATGCCTCAGACATCCCATAACAGGAACTGTATTAATTCCACACCACAAACACCGCCCGCCCCCTCCCCCCCAGGAGGCACTTCAACTCCAGCCTCTGCTGCAGAGGAGTAGGGTGCTGGAGGAAGTCTGCAGAGCACTAACAAATACACATACCTCTTGGTCATTCTGTACTTCTTGGTGTGGGAAGGGGAAATATGAGTTACTGTGAACCTCTGGTTTCATGTGTGAAGGTGTCATTGCGTACATATTGGGTCTGATGTTGTGGTTCTGCCCAGCTGATCTCTGGACTTCAGGAGAAAGACGGTATTTTTTACGTCCCAAACAAGAAACACACAGAGGTGCTTAATGAGGAGAAAGTGCTTATTAAATGCTTTTTCATTGGAGGAGAGATTTAAAAGTGTTAAATTTTAAAAAGGTAGAGGGTATCACTGAAGAAAAATCGGCATGAAGTTTCTCAGTTACAATTAAATACGATACATATACATTCCCATCTCACTGTAGCTGATGCAGGGTCTACCCCTCCAAAAGTTGTTCTAAAATTAAATTTATAAAAAGAGGAATAAATTGAGAGAGAGGCAGACAGAGATGCTTTGATTTCTTTGTTCCCTTGCCATAAATATTAATGCATTTCCTAGGTGCTGCCATTGTGACATGCCATGAACGGGGGCAGAACGTGTGCTTGCTTGTCTCCCAGCCTCGCTGCATACAGATGAGTGCTTTCAGAAAGGCTGCAGGTGAAACACACGCACACAAAGTAAAATTACGGCTGCCCCTTGTCAAATACAGAAACATGGGCCAATAATAGCTGCTTATTCCATCAGTGGATAATGCACTCATCGTGTCAGAGACCTGCTCAGTGGTGTTGTAGTATCGGGGGAAAAAGGTAAGGTAGGTTGCCAGAGAAAGCATGAAACTGGCAGTTTATCACTAATACTTCCTCCCCACCTAGACTTCAGAAATGTTTCTTTTCTATCACGTTAGCTCCTTTACAACCTTCTATTCACAGCCTTTGTCATTCTCACCAGAAAAAAAGGAGCACAGGCTATGTAACAGCCTGAAAATGCATCAGATATGAATAAATTATCATGTGTAAAAGCATAAATTTAGCTTTAGTTGCAAGAAACAAAGGAAAGGGAAACGAATACCAGAAAAATTTTCAGAGATTACAATTTCTAGAGGTATTGTTATTTTGATGATGACACCACGGGAAGTTTTAAATCATGAGTGAAATGCAGTAGCTACTTTATAAACAAAAGACAAATGGCAATCTTGCCCTTAAGAATCTGAAGTGTAACAAATAAGAGGAAATAACAGGAGACAGATAAATGGGTTTTCATAAGGAAGTTCTGAGACAATGTGAGTTTATGTGAAAATGAAATGAGCTTTTTAATTCAGTTTCTTAGTATTGCAAGTAGCTCCATACCACAACTGTTTTATCTCCATTCTTTAAAAAATACCACTTTTAACATGTCTTGATAAGTGGTCATGTTAACTGAAGGGGAATTTATTTGGCTTTATAAATCATAGAGAATCAGTGTAGCTTTGTCATGTAAATAAACCATGTAATAGGTTTTCTAGAGGTAGATAATGCAAGTGGAGAAATCAACTCAAACCTGATGAATTGTCTCCTAGCAATGCCTCTGTCTTTCCACTAACTATAGAGGGAGACTAGATATTTAGCTAAAACTTCTTCATATAACTTAAATTATGTTAAATGAATCCTGACTGGAATAAAAATGAAGACTGAAAAGACCTTCTATGAAGACATGGAAGTTAATTCAGCTGATATGAAAGGTCTCATACCAGTTACAGCTAACCAGGTATCTGGATTTCCAACCATGTATCAGGTCCATTTTTCATGACCGAGTGATCTTTGTGATAAAGATTGCTTTGGTACTTTAAATAAGAATTCCCAATCTCCTGTCTTCTAACAAGAAAGAATTCTTAGCAAATTCCTCTCCCTTGTAACCAAGCATGTCTCTCAAAACATTTTTTTCCCATTAATTCATCTAATAACTTAAAATACCTGATTGAAATGCTTAATCTGAGATTATGGCCACTGTTTCCTTCCTCTCTCAGCCAATGGAGGGAGATGGACAAAAGTGTACTTCAGATCATACAAGGCTACCATGCATGCTCACCCCTACCTTCTCGGGTACGTGTTTCGATCAAGTTTCAAGTACATTTAAGTACAAGCCGAATTAAAAATCTGGACAACCTCAGATAAAGTGAAATCAAAGTCAATGACTCACGATCAGCTTCTTTTCCTACTTAATCAGGAGATCACGTATTAAATTGTTTGCTCAAACCGTTTGACAAATTTATTTAAAAATACATGAAGTAAGCAATCTGTATGAGAGCTGAGAACCTTAAATTTTGGAGATATTCTCCTTCAGGTGCTGAATAGAGATATTTTCTCCAAAGTTAACAAGATCTTTGCAGTTACAGCTTGTAAAATTAACTGAATTTAAATAACAGTGTACTAACTAGCATCAGCATAATAGCAGCACAAAAATAATTTCTTAATTACTGAGTGCTAAAGACAAAACCTTTGTAAACGCTTTGTTTGGATCCACATAGCAACAGTATTTCAGTTAAGTTTATACATGCCTTTGAGATGAAAATATTTGGATATATATGCAACAAAATAATTAAATATGAGGAAGGATCTTGCATGTTTTAGTGTATAACTGCCCAGGGAGAGGGGCAGGAATAAAATAAATCCTTCAGATCTTACACATCTCTCAGATACATTCCAGAATATTAAGTAATGAACAAATTATTTAATTCATGAATAAATCAGTTGGTGCAACATAAAAGTGAGCATTTCTCATACAAGCTAAAGTGTGTCTAGTCTACATGATTGAATAGCTGGTCTAAAAAAAAAAAGAAGTGGGGGTGGGGCCTTTAGTTCTCTAGGACCTCCCACATAGTCAGTTATTAAGAAAAAAAAAGCTTTGCAAAGAGCTGATAACCCATAGCATCTTGATTTGAAGTTTCACTGTATTTCATTTGTTTTGATGTGCTAACCTCAAAATATAAGTGTTTGGATTGATGCTTTCAGCCTCCTCCTCAGTCATCCCCACTTAAGATCTAATAATATATTAGAGAAGTTCAGAACCCCTTTTCCTGCTCTATCTTCTTCCTCACACTGTTTTAGCACTTTTAACTTTAGAGCACTTCAAATATCATAGAAGATTCAGAGGTTGTCCTAATTATACTGATATCTCTCTACTAAGGTTGCAATTTTTAAAGCATTTTTTTCTGTTACACAGTCTGTCTTTTATTAAATTTAGTAAGGATTAGACATGATCAACTAAAAGCAAGATTGAAACTCCTCTGAATAGCTTATGATTAATAAACTTCTTTTAAGTAAACAGTTCACTCAGCTGCATATCAGTAAATGTCAGATGGGAGCTGGCACTGTGGTGCTACTTGAATTATGTAATAGCATAATTAGTAGTGGTCACCAGAAGAAGTTAATATAGCTGGATCTTACAGTTCTGAGACTAATAAGCATCTAATATTTTAGATACATTCTTCCTCATTATTAATGCCCACGAAAACCAGGCCAGCAATTTTTCATCTCTGCAGGCACATATATCATTCCACCAAACTGCAAGTGAAAAAATCCTTCTTTCTCATTTATAGCATTTGATCAGAATCACTGGGAAGTTTTAAGGTAGCTCACAGGATTAATTTTTTCCATGCCTAGAAAAATTTTAGGCTTCAGCCATAAGCTGTACAAGGCCTGAGAAGATCCGTCCCGTCCAGTAATGACACGTAATATTGAAAGCATAAGATTTGATTTCAAAGAATGACAATGACCAGCACTGAATAACTTCTCAAAACATCTTATGCATACAAATAAGGGAAATTAAGTTGCAAAATGTGCTTTAAGGTCTATGAGGTTAAAGATTATCCATACATCTAAGGCAATGCTCACAGAGCTTCTTTCTTTTTTCAGAAAATAAATTCTGCCTGTCATGGCTCTGATCCATTCATTGTGCATGATGACATGAGTGTATCTACTTGATTTCTGAAGTACTATAACCTTTTATAACCTGCATCTGTTCCAGGATCAAATTTTGTTATTTTCTTACCTAACATTTCCTCATCTTGGTGTGATATTCTGTAAATACCTTTCATTATTCAACTTGTTTGTTATCAAGTAGTCATCTCCTCTGGAAAGTCCCTATTTCATGAATAACAATACGTACAAAAATACAGGAAAAAAAAAAAAAAAAGAAGAAAAAAAGTGCAACTCTTTTATGCCTAAAAAAGACTGATGAAATAATATTAAACTTACAAGATAAGGATAAAATATAGCTCAAAGCAAAGAAATCAGAGAACAGAGAGTCAGAAAAGATCTTTGTGTCATTATTAGGTCAGAAAAAGATAATTTAAAAAGTCAGTCTTTCCACTGTGTGATGTGTCCTGTGTCACATCTGGTACGTACCTGTTTGACAGTCCAGGGGTGTATGTGTTTTCATAAAAATAATTTTACTCCTCAGCTTCACCAAATTATTTGCTGTTTCATCCTTGATAATTCACACTGGACTTATTCTTCTGCTGCCCCTCAAGATGTATCTGTTTTCATCTACACTTACGTCACTAGTATGTCCCAGACAATATTATGTCGCAGTTGGGGTGGTGTACAATGAGAAAATTACAAGTTTCTCAGCAATTGCCCTCTTTTTTGTTGGTGAGTAATAGAGGCAAAAAGTGTGAAACAGTGTCTCTGGATGGCTTCTAGAGATTACAGAAATAGAGGTTACTCCAAAGCCCAAGGAAGTCAATTAAGCTATTCATTGACTGCAACAGGCTTTGGAGCAACACATAATGAATGTAGGTTTATCTCACTATCTGATGGAGAGCCTCAGATCAATCAACATTGCAGCTGCTCAAGAGGAGAAAACTATTTGTAAATAAATGATTCACTGATTAGTTATGATACTCTCCCCAAAGCATTTAACTACTCAATTGACAGTCTACAGAACTGATTATAAAGTGGAAAACTTTAATGGTGAGCAATTCAGGGAAACACAAGCTTTGTATCTCACAAATATATTCGGAAAGCTGAATCCATAGCCCTGATGTATCCCGCTTGCGGTTTTTGGTATGGCTTTTAGCTGGTCTTTCTTATTATATCATCTGAATGTTTTACAAGTCTTAATAAATTTATCCTCATAGTGTCCCTGAGGCAACAGCTATATGAACAAAGTTTCCCAAGACAAGCAACCTCTAGGCAAAAGCCTGGAGGAAAATGCTGCAGGCAATCACATGCAAAGGAATACTTGTCCACAGAAGAAAATATTCTGCCCCAGGAAGAATTGACCATGGGACAGAGCTGGGGGATGTCCTTGATTAGGTCAGATTTACTGGGCCTTTCTTCCTTCTGACAGATGACAGATGGGGTTTTCCCAGGATTTTGCATGTCCATTTCAGAAGTCATAAAAATGTTAGAACAGTAGACTGCAATTTTTGATGCTGTCTTCCTGAAAGCTAGATCTAATAAAATAGTTCATGGAGTTGTTATGAATATCAGTCTGTAGTGCCGCAGCCCAGTAAATACAGTATTGCTATTGCTACTAAGAGGCTTTGTACTGAGTTTCCAGGGCCTCAGGAGCAAGGCTTGTCAGGCTTGCTTTATCTGAATTCGTGTTCACTCGCCTGGGGCTTTGTCTTAGGTACTTTAGCTGAAACAGTGTTTTTTTAACAACAGGACACTGTCTAATTTGTTTTACTTTGTATTTGTATGGTACAATTATAGTTTTGAAGTAGATAGATGCAAAAGGCAGTTTTGTTCATACTGAGACTCTTTCTGTAATATTATTGCTTTCTGTCATAATCACATCTGGACTAAAAAATAATTTGGATTAGACTGTTAAGATTTTAGTTATACCAACAATAAATTCCTTGATTTATACATAAGATGTTTCCCTTTCCCTAAACAAGACAGAGTAATTGGTTCAAGTTTGCACACAATACAAAGCAAAGAACACAGGAGTTGTCCTGGGCCTTCTGGTGACAGATGCTGCACAACTCAAAAGAACAAGATGTTCTCTGCCAAGAAGTTTAAAAAATCAAAGGTAAAAGATTACTACAGGCAGCTCAGTATGTAAAAAAGGAAGGAGGTGCAGTATCAGAAGTATAGCTAGTGAATGAAACTGATTGATCAGAGAACAAATACTCTTGCTGTGCATTAAGTAACCTTTGTGCAAGTGCAGCAGAAAGTACAATTCAATATTTTGTACCTGCCTCTACTTAGGCTTCTAAGTGAAGAAATCATTGATCAGGATTAAAAGCTGTGTTATCAGGCTGCTGATTTTATTATTATTATTATTATTATTATTATTATTATTATTATTATTATTATTATTATTATTATTTTCTCTTTTTTTTGGCAAACATGCTCAGAGGGAATTTTGGAGAGATTTACATCTGCTTAGAATCCAGCCTCTAATCTTCTCCTCTCACTGATATCTACAAAACCTTCCTTTCCTTATAAAGGGCTGGTGCATTTTAGAAGTGGTATTTCTTTGTAGCCAGAATTAGGATCTATAGATGATCCTTAAATATTTTACCAATCTGGCCTTCCTCTCTTCCCAGAGAACATTGCTTAATGGACTTAGAAGAACTAAGTATCTCCCATTCTTACACAGCTCTTACACAAATCTGTAAATGGTGCAAGACAGTCAGTGCTGCAGGGCCAGCACAACTCTACATGTTACCGTTCAACAGACTTTGCAATCCATCTTCTTCTTGTCTTATTGTCATGCTCATTCCCTATCAGCCATCACGTAGTGATCTTCCACTGTCAGTTCATACGTATTCCAGCAGCTCCCCAGAAGCCACGTATTGAACAGTTTCTCCTTTTTTTGCAGTCCTTTATTTGTAGATTAGCCTCTCTAAAGAAATAAAAACCATCTCGTTGTCCTCATTTAAATGGACCTCCAAGGCCAACAGATCACACTTTCCTCTAATTTGTACGGCTATCTTCAATAGTATTGTTCCGATATTGTCCTACTGCTTTGTAAAGTGCATGAACGCCATATGGAAATTTTGCTTAAACGGTTTGTTAATACCTCAAGTACAAAGGGAAATGAGAGCAGAAAACCTTTGCCAATCTCAGTAAGCTATAAATTCTGCACTATACACAAAGTGATGCTGTGCCAAGCTTTTTAAAGGGAATAGAATGCTTTCTGCTGTAAATATAATAAATATATCAACAAATTTAAAACAAAGATCAAAGATGCTGATAAATTTCAGCAACACAGTCTTGTACCACCATGCTAGAGATGCATTGGACATTGAGTTTCTCTATAGGCTGTTTCAGTTCCAATGTCTAGGGGAGTGTACCAGGATTAGCTGGGTAGAAATTTATCACTTGAAAAAGCCTTGAAGGGATTGATATGAACCTTTATGAATAAAAAAAAAGTGTTTATTGCTACAAAATACATAAGGTTCTAATAAAGAGTACAGTGGTAAAAATGGTAAAAAAAGAACTTGTGAGTCAGACAGTGGGAAGACGTGTTTGTGTTAACTATGATATTTCTTAAAATTTTGATATAGCTTTAGAAACTTTTAGGTGGCATAGTCTGTTGAAGACTATTATAAACTTGCAAGGAAAAAACACTGGGGCTTACCACTACTACCATCATATGTATAATACATTAAAGCTTTCCTGTTAAGGATTCTTTATAGTATACTTCAAAATTCCTTATCTGAGATGATTTAAAAGCATTATAATACAAAGTCAGTCTCATAAAATTCTATAAGTGTTCATGCTAAGTCTTTTTTACTGCTACTGAACATCAATATGCCTTATTTGAATGTAACTCTAGAAAATTATTTGTGCTTTTAAAATTGCAGCCAGACTGTTCAAGGCAGGAATGATTTCCTGCGTGAACTTAGAGCAATTGCTACATGTGGATTTGACTCGCCTCCTTGCCTGACACTAAAGAATGGATTAGTATGGCATAACTTCCACTAAAATCCCAGGGCTCAGCTGACTGTCCCTTCCAGAAATTGCCTGTGCAATTCACATGAATGTATCTAACCTAACTATAAACCATTACCTTAGGTATTGATACCAGAAAAAGGGACATATCATAGCTCATCTGACACTAAACCCCACAATTCATCAGCCAGGGGAATTTCTGGCAGTTGACCTGTTGATTTACGTGCTAACCTGTCTCCTATGTTACCTTTCCCCAAGTGATTTTAAATTTAAATATGTTCTGTCTTTACAAACTGTACTCGATACAATAGCTATAGCAGATTTCAAAACACAAAACTTCTTAAGAAGTGTATTTCCCTCCCCTCATAACTACTGGGGAGACTATTATGGTGATGAAGGAGAAATTAAGCATGTATGGAGGTTGATGATTGTCAGGAAAAAAAAAAATATGCTTGAATAACTCCTAATATGAACAAACAGAAACCAGTATTCATAAGCAATATATGTACTTAGTGATTTAAAAGGTCTGTTTTCCCAGAACAGAAATTACAAGGAATACTGATTGGAGAAAAAAATAAGCAAGAAACTTGAATGAAATTTAGGGTTTTCTTCATGATCAAGTTGTGTATTATTCCATAACTGTGGAGCAGAATAGCTATGCTTGCAAACTCAGTGGCAGTAATAGGGAG
This sequence comes from Grus americana, assembly GCF_028858705.1. Lineage (NCBI taxonomy): Eukaryota > Metazoa > Chordata > Aves > Gruiformes > Gruidae > Grus > Grus americana. The sequence goes on along the minus strand of NC_072891.1, from coordinate 6,421,588 downwards.
CAATTAGGACAAGAACTGTATAACACAGTATCATCACAATCTAGGTGAGCAGCATCAACTAGATAGTAATTCAGACTAGAATTAGTAGGCATCATCCAGATCTACACGGCGTTTCAGCGCAGCACTAATTTTCCCCTTACTGTAATAGTGAATTAGCCCCATAGACTTGCACACAGTGAATCCCACGCTTCACTATCCCACAAAAGATATCAATAGAATGGAAAGATGATGGCTAACTTCAGGTAAACCACATTTTAAGTTTTCTATTTGTTGCGGGAGTTTGATAGCCTGACTGGATGTCCCAATCTAGTGTTTTCAAGGAAACAAAGAACTTACTGTAAGAAAGTTCAGGTTCATCAGTAGCCAATTAAAATCTGTTTCTTTCCTCCCAGGAGGGATACAAACAGTTGTGTTATCATCATAGAGGACAGAATCATCTGTTAACATTTTTGGCACATATTAGTGGGGTATCCATAAAGATCTCTTAATAAGGCAATCAAAATCACAGGGAAATGCCTCCCAACAAAAGGAAATATATATTTATTTATTTAAAACTCCACTCTTACTCATTACTTCCTCGGACCCACTGCTGCATTCCTCATCTAACTGAACGAAATCATGCATGAAATAAAATACTATTTAGTTTAATGGCTAACAGAACCTGAATGGCTACATGCAGTGCATTAGCTTACTTCTGAAAGACTCAGTAATTTTTAATATAGTGCAGAACTGTTCAATGTATAACTTCAGTGAATAGGCTAGCCTTATTTCCATTATCAGCAAATATATTCCAGAAAGCTGTTCCATAATATTCGTTCTTATATAGTTTCATCTTTTACAAAAAGAACCCTAAAAATCAAACTCCCAAAGCTCCACATTCTCTGATTTTATTATTAAATATTACCTCTGCTAGAAAGAGAATCTTAGTGTTATTTCACTTTTTATTCTCACTTCCTTTGAAAGAATAGCAGCCTTTATCACCATTTGCCCAGTTATCTCATTAGCAAATTTGTCTTTTTCTGAGATGCCTCTTTTGATAGAATGCCTTCCTTAAACACTGCACTTTCCTTAAACACACTGCTATTAAGGATACTTTCTTTAAAGATATTAAAGAAAATTCATCTATATGCTTTATCATCCTCACATTTCAAATGAAAGTAAAAGAAAACAAGATCAGTGATAGCATGGAAACTGTATAAATACTTGAATTCATCATTTTTATTGCAATCCAATTAGAAAAAAATGGTGTTGAAATAGAACGCCACTGTACAAGGTGCTGTAGAAACAGCTTAGCAAGATTTCTCCCCACTGAGTCTGTATAACAACAGATATGCATGTAGCAATTGCATTAATATCCATGAGATTTGTTTGCTGAAACCCATAAGGAAACATACTGAAATTCCAGAAATTTAGGCTTTTCACAGTAAAAAATATTTTTTTAGAAATTTTTCTGAATTTTAAATTACTAGGATTTTAGAACTAGGACAGATTCATCTCTGCAGGATTCCATGTCTCAAAAGATCATTAACAGATACATAAATACATGTGTTCCAGAACATATTTCATTCTTATTCTAAATATGTTGCTACATATTCCTATCTAACCTTCCTCAACACAGTTAGCCCTATTGGCTATGCATCCACCACCAGTGCAGAAACCCCAGAGGTAACACTGGCAAGTTATTCTGAGGTAGGTTTCCATTGCTGCAAGCTAAAGACAATTATCCTTGTTGTAATGTTATGCTGATGCACCTCTACCACTTTTGGGATTGTACCTTAATGTCTTCACATGGTTTTTGACTCTTGTTTAGCCATCTCTTAAAGCATATGCTTTTACCACTGACTTAAGATATCTTTCAGTTGTCTACTCTTAGGAGATGTAGGACCATATGAGATATCTTTGGGTATCCAAACCATCCAGATGGCACTGGCAGATCTCACACAGGACCTGAGGGAGCTTGTGCAAATCTGGAGCAACAGTTGGAGATCAGATGACACTGCCTGGGCTATCTCAAGTTGTAGAAGACATCTAAATGAGGGCTACTGAATCAACTACTTAACATCTACATTTCAGGTATTGCTTACATTTTCTGTTATGGGTGTAGACAGGTATTCTAGAAAACAGTAGCCAGAGGACCAATCTTACTGCATTTTTTTCTCTGGGCATTCTTCCCTGTTAACCAGGGGTGGTAAGACTTCAGCCTCTAATTCCTATGAAAGTCCAGTGAAAGAAGTTTTGTTTTCCTCTGTTCTGTTGCTGACAGTGTATTTATCCTTCTCTTCAATTCTTCCCTCTGAAGTAGAATTGCAGAATGGTTTTGGTTGGAAGGCACCTCAAAGCCCATCTAGTTCCAAGCCCCCTGCCATGGGCAGGGACACCCTCCACTAGACCAGGTTGCCCAAAGCCCCATCCAGCCTGGCCTTGAACACTGCCAGGGATCCAGGGGCCTCCACAGCTTCTCTGGGCAACCTGTTCCAGGGCCTCACCACCCTCACAGGGAAGAATTTCTTTCTAACATCTAATCTAAATCGACCCTCCTTCAGCTTAAACCCATTACCCCTTGTCCTGTCACTACAGTCCCTGATAAACAGTCCCTCTCCAGCTTTCCTGTAGGCCCCCTTTAGACTGCCATAATGTCTCCCTTCAGCCTTCTCCAGGTGGAGAAGCTGAACAACCCCAACTCTCTCAGCCTGTCTTCATAGGAGAGGTGCTCTAGCCCCCTGATCATCTTTGTGACCCTCCTCTGGACTCGCTCCAACAGGTCCATGTTTTTTTCCTGTACTGGGCACCCCAGAGCTGGACACAGTACTCCAGGTGGGGTCTCACAAGACCAGAGTCTAGGCGCAGAATCACCTCCCTTGACCTGCTGGTCACACTTCTTTTGATGCAGCCCAGGATACAGTTGGCCATCCAGGTCCTTTTCAAACACATGGGCTTAGCTACAAGGTGTATACCTGACCTCCTCAAAATTCTTTAAGATGCCCCAGGGCTTACTTGTTCATTCTTGACCTTCAGCTGCAATCAGAAGATGACCTACATAACTGTACTTTCTCTACTATTCCTACCTCTATTTCTTTTTTATTGCCATATGGAATAAAGGTTTTAAAGCATAAACCGAAATACTTAAGCCTAGCTTCATCCATTCTACTTAAGATTCAAAACTTTTGTTGATGGGTTTACTCACCTCCACTTGGCAACTAAACCTCTAACATATAGATCTCAGATTGCCAAAGGGTATGAACCCAGGACCAATAGCCAAATTCCAGCAAGTGTTAGGTAAGAACAGGATAATTGGCTTCAAATACATTAACAAATGCAGTAGCGAGAAAGGGAACAATATGTGCTTTATATCCAAGGTAGAACAGTTCATAAATAAGAGGTTTTAAGCACAGAGAGGAAGCACAATGAAAGTCTTTTAAACAAATGGATCACGGGAGCTCCACAGAGGCTACTGAATAGGATTCCTGCACTGGAAGACTTTATCAGGTTTGGCAAACATCCTTGTTAGAGCAGGAAGGTGGACAAAATCACTTAAGTCTCTGCCACCCTTTTAAGTCAATATCAAATTATCTTTTAATTAATTAATTAATTAATTTTTCCTCTGGGAGAAATAGTTTTATACCTGGGTGAAGTATCTTGTCATCTAAATGAGCTTTCGCAGTTTGGCCTTAAAAATTCTATTCAGAGGCTAGAGAAACGTTAAGATCCAGATATTATGAGCTCAGCAAATCTAACACTTTTTGAACAGATAATAACTATACTGATACCTGATGGCCTTGACAGAAATTCAGGGATATTTCTCAGAGAAAGGGGAAAAAAATATTAATCTATAGCTCACCACTAACTAAACAAAACCTTTCTGTTGCCTTGCTTCTGCTTATCTGCATCTGACCTTGAGTCTCTCTTATATCTGACAAGGAATGAATATTTTTAATCTATCCTAACTCACATTTCTCACACTCATGATGGGAAGGGGGGAGCTATAATAAACATGAACCAATAGTCTTGCATGAGCTGAACAGTAAAGCGCAGACTAAATAATGAAGAAATGAAATTCTTACTCCTGTTGCATCTTTAATTAGAGCTTTACTACATGACACAAATTACTTCAGCCCTGTGATATTACCCAAGATGTTTAAATGTTCTACAAAAGTATTGATTTTGTTTTGAATGTCAGATCTTGCACTTGGCAGCTTTTTTCATGAAACAAACAGATTAGACTTGGAATTCTAATTAAGCTTCATTTCTCAAATGAGAAGCAGACAAGCAGCAGTATAAGTATACGATTACTGGACTAGTTATCAACCTTCATATGGGCAAATCTACCACAATTTTGAGTAGTACAAAATAGCATGTGATTTGCTTTGAATGAAAACTTTTACAAAGATGAATGTATTCTCAATATATAATTTTCTATTAAAAAAAAAATTGGTTAAATATTTCAAATGGTACATTATTTTTATTTTTGTTTAAATAGGTTTGGTGACTCAGCAGTGAGAAGTATTAACTCTTGGAAAAATCAATCTTTATCTCCCCTTGTCTAGTTAAGAAAAACACACACATACAAGAAAAATTCCACAGAAACCTGATAGAATTAGTGAGCAGCGAATGCAAGCCTCGCTCTAAACTAGGCTTTCAGCATCCCTGTGAGATCTTTGCAGAAGACGGGCTATGGTGAGGAGAATTTAAAGAGTGGAGCTGGATAAGAAAAGAATGTCACTGAAAAGCTGAAGGGAAAGACCTCAGCCGCTTGCCATGACCAGTGAATAGTTGACACTCAGCGCTTAATCTTTGTTGTATTTTGAGCTACGGGCTTCTTATGTCACTTCTGAGTACACTGGCTTTGGAGACCTTCTGAGACTGTACAAGATGTACCTGTTAAAGAGTTCCATCTCACATGCATCAATAAGATATACATCATTCTATCTCAATTTTAAATTCTTTCATCATCTAGAGACATAACCTTCAAATTTCTGTTCACATATGTTGTTGCTACTGGCTTTCTTCCTTTGAGTGTGATTGTTAACTTCTTCCTCACATGCACCAAAATTGCCATCATCCCTTAAATGCTCCTAATGCAGATATGATCAAGACAAATAAAGAAAACAAAGTCTTTACCAAAACATGGCTATTTCAAAATTGCTTCCTACAGTGAATTGACAAAAAACAAAAGCCGCCAAATAGTCTAGCAGTCTCTATTACTAAACATCTATGGGTTTTCCAAGTTTGTTTAGTTTCTAAAGAGTTGACTTAATGTCTTGAAATGTTGGAAGAAATCTTGAAATTCATACTCCAGTTTTGTCACCCCACTATCCCAGTCAAAACCAGCACAAGGTTTTAAAACAATAATTATTAAATCCTCCAATTACTCATATGTCCCTAACTCTGAATTGTGTCAGGTTTTCTCGCTCTCTCGCTCTCTCACACACAGACATAGAGCTGAAGAACAATCTCTGGTTTTGTAATACCTGCCACATAAGGAATTCAAACACAAAAAAACCTTTGACCTTTTAGAAGCCATTTCAGATATGCAGCCAAATATTACCTGTTGCTAGTTCATTATATTCTCCATAGCTACTGCTAATTAAAATCCCCTGGAGCATCAGCATCCTGACCTGGTCACTACACTCATTGTACAATAAAGGATACTACATTGTAAATATATGGGAGTGAAAATAAGATTTTTTTCAGAGAAAATAAAGTAACTCCAGCCATCATACCTAACAGAATTCATTTTACAAAGGAAAAATGTAGAGCTTCAGTTTTCAGGAAAGGTAACAGGTGTCACTACTGCAGTGACGATGTAAAAAATTCTTCTTCAACTCACTTTTGTGGGGTTTGTGGAATTAATTACCAATAAGCTTAATATTCCTTGCAAAACTTTAGTATTCCTCATACATGAATATCTTTTCGTTTGTTATTATTTTATAGCCATTTCCAAGCCCTGTTTTTCCTCAATAGCTTTTCATCACCTAACCTTTTAATTTAGTGTTAAAATTTCAAAATAAGGCTAGTAGAATACCTAACCAGATAGAACACTTAGGCCACCTATTTAACATATTTGCCTACCTCCAATTCCTATAAATTCTGTAAACTCCCTTCTCAGGCTAAATCATATTGACTGTTAGAGAGCTCAAAGGCACAGCAATGAACACCAGGCCCATGGAGAGCAGCAGAAGACATGTAGGAAGCCAGGAGAGTATAGGAGGTGCTGTAGTAAGCTCAGAGTACACAACTGTGGTGCAAGATCCACTATATTGCTCCCACTTTTCTCTCAGAGCATATCCTAAAGGAAAACTTGTAAATTGGAAAAGAATTATTGTCTGTTTATGAATAACCTATTGTTCTGACCTTTTTGCTTTGAAGTCAGCATTTGCTCCAGGGTGATTCAGCGCTATGCTTTGGCTTTGATGTACGATCTTAAAAGCACCATTACAGGCATTTACTGGAAGGGAATACCTTGTTGCCATGACTACTAGTGCATCACTTGAAATTGTGATATAGCTGGATTTCATCACCATGACACTAATTTTCTCCAGTGCAGCAATGGAGGGACTAGATCATAACTGTATTAGATGCATCAGGGTTGCATTTCCTTCTTTTCACTTAAAGTTTGTGTAGGTGAACCCCATGGCTGTAAGGGCAAATCTGTAAGCCAAAGAAAACTGTGCCAACTGTTGTTTATAGTTGGAGGAAATAAACAGCGAGTATTTTTGGCTTTGCTTCTTACTAGGAAAACATGAAATGCTAAATCCTGTAGGAAGTCAGCTGTCAGGCTTACCATATCTCCACTGCTATGAGATAATGACAGCCAAGTGCTTTCCTGGTGACTGCTTGGCCCTAATCCAATGCTCACAGAGCTTTCTCAGCTGAATACAGTATGGTGACTTGTGGTGTGAGGAACATTTCTAAGACCCTTGAGGCATGTCTTTGTCACAGACAGAAAAAGGCAAAGAGGACCTGTACCAAAGAGGGAAGCATCTATATAACTTTTGTATCCCCAGCAGTTCACATACAGCCAACTTAGAGCAGAAACTGTGATGAAGTTGCTATTGTGTTTGGACATAACCTCTAGTTCCAGGTTCACCATGACCAAATCCAGCTCAGTTGTACCTGTACCTGCGGCACAGATGTGTGCTGAGACAGCTGTAGTGTCCCAGATATAAGACAGACCTATGGAGAAATGTACAACTAATGAGTGTGACATTGGTTTTCAGCTGGGCTGAATAGAAAGGAACAGTTTTATACCAGTACCTGTCTTCATATCTCTTAAGGCTACAAGCTAAACCATTAGAAGTTAACTAAAAAAGGAAACATTCTAGGGTAGCCTCTTACTCATAAAATCATAGAATCATAGAATCACAGAATGGTTAGGGTTGGAAGGGACCACAAAGCCCATCTAGTTCCAACCCCCTGCCATGGGCAGGGACACCCTCCACTAGACCACGTTGCCCAAAGCCCCATCCAACCTGGTCTTGAACACTTCCAGGGATGGGGCATCCACAGCTTCTCTGGGCAACCTGTTCCAGTGCCTCACCACCCTCAGAATGGAGAATTTCTTCCTAACATCTAATCTAAATCTCCCCTCCTTCAGCTTAAACCCATTACCCCTTGTCCTGTCACTACACTCCCTGATAAACAGTCCCTCTCCAGCTTTCCTGTAGGCCCCTTCAGGTACTGGAAGGCCGCAATTAGATCTCCCCAGAGCCTTCTCTTCTCCAGGCTGAACAACCCCAACTCTCTCAGCCTGTCCTCATAGGAGAGCTGCTCCAGCCCTCTGATCAGCTTTGTGGCCTCCTCTGGACTCACTCCAACAGCAAACATACTCTCATCCTCAAACATTCAGCACACACGAAGGTTCTCAACTGAAATCTTCTACATTTTATTGCCCTCCTCACCTAGCTTGAACATCTAAGTAAGAGTCGTCTCACCTGGAGTACAAAGAAGGAAGGAGGAGGCTTCAACCATAGGTTCAAGCATCTACTTTCAGAAATTTACAATGGAGATATCTGCATCTGTGCCCCACTGTTACAGCAGGATTCACTTTCTCACAGATAATAATCTAGCACCATTAGAAATATCTTCCAACTGAGACATAGCTGGCAGATACAACACAAGTCTTATGGAAAAAATACTTGAAGGGGGAGCTGGACACACAGCAGAATGCACAATTAATAGACATGCAGTGAATCACTCCTTAAATTTGACTGAAGGTCATCATCTAAGTTCAGTGTGTCCTCACATGAGAGCTATCAACATCTTCAGGGTGTTATTAGTGGCCTCGGACATCTGTATTAGGATAGGATGAAGTGTGTTTGGAAACATTTATTTTTCAGCATTGACTACTGAAAGGAGCTTAAATAACTACTTAGGCTGGACACCTTCAGGTAAATACAACCAAGATGATCCTGACCTCAGTGATTTGGTTTCATACAATTTTTAAAAAAAGTATTTATTTTAAGTTAATGTGTCTCTGAAATAATCAATTTCTGCAAGGAAAAAAAGTAAAATATAAAAGGACCAGCTTAATCTGTTTCATTTTTTGTATCATTATTACCTCTGGGTAATTACAGCTATTCCCAGTTCTCGCCAATTTTGGTGGAATGCATGAGTGGTAAAGTCCCCAGTGAACTCTCAACATACTTCCTAATCTTTAGCTTTCAGCTGCCAGATGTTATAACAAAGTAAATATAATTGTGTCTGAGAAGTTGCTAAGTATGTATTTACATAAATTGGTCGCTATTAAGAAAGTTTGGTCCACTGCGTTCTAAATGTATAAATTCCAAAGTGACTGACATGTGAATGGCTTTTTGTCTGGAGTTTGTTCAAATTCATTTCTAATTACAATAGCCTGATTTTGAATCTACTATTTTAATCACCTTTTCTTTCAGCTTTTAGCATATATATTGCCTATTTTGGTCATTCAGCAATAGGAGATTGCTCTCCTCCTCAGGCCATCCTTGTTTTTAATATTTAGAAGATCTTATAGGTCAAAGTGACACCAGAAGCTGCCTTAAGAAATACGTGGCTCACACCAGATAGGTGTTACAATGTTTGAAACGATACTCAAGTTTTACAATCAAATGATTTTTGTTGCAGGAATTAGTGATCTTAGTTTGATATAGAGTCACATGTACATCCTTTAGTCAAATTTGAACCCATAAAAGTTAAGTTCAGTTAAAAAATATTAGCTTGTAAAACAGTCGTCGTGTCAAAGTTTTAAAGAACAATTTTTATAATTAATTCTCTTTCTAAGGAAGACTGTTTTTTCTCTTATTTCCAACATTTAGGTGTAGATTTACCACGCAGACCTTAACAACTCAAAGTAACTCTGTATCTAAACATACTCATTTGCTTTAACTTAAAGTGCAACATATTTTTCCTGCAGGAATGACTAAATGAAAAAACGGCTCTCAGGTTTTAACTTTAGTTAACGTACGATACAGAGCTATCATTACCCACGGAGAATGAGAAGTTTGAATAGCTCTTTTATTGATTTTAATTTGTCCCCTAACAAAGTCCTACACAAGGTTTTGAAATAAATTCCTCCCTTCTCCCACATGGCGGCTCTTCAGATTTCTCCAGTCTTTCCTCACCTGGAATAGGATTTTCAGATTTCAGTGGTGACTGTTCGACACATATATGCCATAAAGAGCCTAATGTCATTTATTCTCAGAGCTGCTACTTAACTGCATCTGTTGACAACTAATTTGATCTATATATATATATATAGAACTACAAATACATTTTTAATGAAAACTGTTAACAGTTTTTTATTATTCTTGATTTTGTAGCAAAAATACTGCACTCCTCTAAACAAACAATATTTAGGATTTACTTACTGTTCATCTTGCTCAGAATTTGTATGTATATGTGGTGGCACAGACTGTAATTGAAAATATTTACTTTATTACCTGAACATTGTCAAATTTTTTTCACTAAAAGTGATTTTGTCAAAAATATTTTTCATTAGGAAGATTTTTCGATTAAAGCTTTTCCAAAAATATATTAAAAAAATCTTTACATTTATTGAAAATGAGGTAATTTAATAAAGAGTTTAGATAATCTAACAAGATCCTTTTCTTCATTTGCTATATCTAGAGGACTACAGTAAGATGTTATTTTAATGAGAGTTTAGTCTTCCAGACATGCTGTAATATCTTTGTCATATTTTAGCACTTCTCTCTCCATTTAGAATTTGGCACATCAGAATATGATGAGGATGAACAAACATCAATGAAGAGGGAACAGAGGAGATGCTGACACCTGGAAATCATTCAAAACTCAAAAAAGGGTCAGGTTCAGGGTGCCCATTTCCTTAATTAAAAATCTAGGCAATCAATCCCAATATCTTCCTCATTCACATCAGAGTGCCAAACCATGTCAGACCAGATTCTTCTCTGTTTTTACAGCCCCATAACTGAAATCTGAATCCACTACTGTATGAATGTTAACGTGCCAAACCAGTGGCTATTTCATACCTATTTTCAGATCTTCTACACAATGGTTTAAGAGATACAATCAATGAAAAATAAAGCTTCCTTCGGTTCATCTGGTGAGGAGCGAAGGCTTTTAATTTCACAGACAAGGAAAAGAAAGGGAAAAAAAAAAGCAAAAAAAAAAGCAAAAAGCAGACTGTCCGTTCCTCAAAGTGGTGATACAGAGCCAAGCTCTATGGGTTGCTGACTGGAGTTATTGTATGTCACACAGATCAAAAGTAAGTGTAGGCAGCTAAAGAGTCGTGATACCCAGCTGGGTAGGATGGTTTGTGAGCGTAACAGACACTGACTGTGCCACAGCACAATGCTTCTGCTTGCCAAGTTAATTAAGTTAGGATTGAATGCCCATGGATAAGAGATAATAATATCAGCCAAACACAAAGGATATGTGATATTGTAGATTAGGTTTATAAGAACTACTTTTTCTCTCTGACAGGGAGACAAAAATGTGCTGCCTTTAAACTCCAAGAGATGGGACTCCTGCCATATTCAAGAACATGCTTTAGTTTGTATTTTTTTTCCTTTATTATTTCTATTTCTCATTTAATAAAAATCTGTGCCTTTGAGCGATGTGCAAGGGAAATGGCAGAAAAGGTGTCAAACCCAGGAAACTGCCAGAGGTGAACTTTTCAACTCACAGCAACATCTCAAGGCAGGCTGTAAATAGGATTACTTTTATTAGACTGCTGCCTGCTACAGCCATTCTTGTTAAAGGCCTGTCACTCTGCCCATTGTGCACAGCAGAGTGACAGGCAGCCCAAGCCTTGGGGACCCAGCTCAGGGCCCCCACTGCCACCCATCACTCAGGTAGAACCGTCCCTTTGAGTCAATAACAGTGTCTGTCCAAAGCGTAAAACAGGATTTCGATGTGCGCTATAGAAGATGGGCAGGTGCTGGGATTACCCTTTCAACAGAAACAGAGGTTGTCAGTAGAGGGCCAGGTGAACCACCAAGAGCCTCCTCCCCACCGTGGATGTGTCTCCAGTGAACTGAGGCACGCACCAGCGTGACACCATGTTGATCATACTGGTGGTTAAGCCCTTCTCTATTTTAGAGGTGTTTCCCCCCAACCCCCTTGGCTCCTACTCCAGTGCTTGAATCACAAGTCTTGAATAAGGCAATGCTCAGTCTGGGTTGAGTCTAGAAAAAGAAATAATAAAGGTTTCAGGTAAAGTCTCAGGTGTTTCCAAGGTCTGGGCCAGTGCAATGCAAGGTGGGGTACAAAGATCAAGCCATTCTGAAGGAAGCACACAGATTGTGGTGATATCTTCACCTAAAATTTATGGAGATGAAGAAGACCAGATAAGAGAAATGGAAATAAGGAAAGAGCAATGGGGAGAGCTTCTTGAATAGAACAAGAGTTACAGCAAGTTTTTTTATAGTATGTGCCTGTTACTGTAGCTGATAGTGAGTGGAGGTAGAACCTTGCATCTGGAAATCAACCTGAGTTACTGAGAGGAGAAAGCTCCTGTGAAATTACCAATTCTCACCACTGGAGTCTGAAATTATGTATACACACACACACACACACATATATATATGCACACACATATATGTTTAAGCACTTGCAGCTCCACTTTCTCCAAGCCTCTCTAGTGTCTGCAAAAGCCCAGTTCCAGCTCGTAAGAAGGTTACTATAGCAGACTGGAAATCTGAGGTGCTAATCATCTCATGCATTTTACTCCATCCATTTCACAGGATGATTTGAATGCTAAAGTTTTGTTCTAGACAGACATTGCAGTAGACATTCATACTACATCAACTGAAATATTTTTAAAGTGTGAGATAATTTGAATATCAGCCCAAATGTAGCAAAAGGAGGAAGCTGGAAAGCTGTGGGCCAGACTGGAGAGATAGTCAAATTTTCCTTGTATACTTGGCCCTGACTCTGCAAAAGCATATATGTACTCATATCAGGGACTAACACAAGTTTAAACATTTTTTAAAAAGGATATAGACTTTTAGGTTGTTATTCTGTTAATTTTGATTAACATTACTAAAATATTACTAAATTGGATGGGTTTATAAAAATATTTAGTTGGGAGATAACTTGCAGGAAGCACTTGCAGCAATACATTTGTAATACCTTTTATAATTTCCTTTCTCAGAGAGGTTTATAAGAGTGCATATCTCTCAAAACATACCGAAAAAAAGCTATTAAAAAGATATTATAAAAGCTATTACGTTTCATGATCTGATTATACTTGTTCTGTTTCAGGACAAGCACACTATTTGGAAAATTATAGCCTTAGTCCAGTCATCTTCTTGAGAAAATTCTTATTTATATTCCTGACTGGCATCTCCTATTTCTTCAAGAGATTTTGCTCAGTTTACATGATATAAATCATCATCTATATAGGGGAAGATCAGGTCCAAATTCATTCCTGATTTATCTCCACTAATACACAAAAAAAAAAGGTAAAGAAAATCCATTAAAAACAAGGTGAAAAAAAAAGAAAAAAAAAGAAAAAAAAGAAAAAAAGAAAAAAAAAGAAAAAAAAGAAAAAAAAGAAAAAAAAGAAAGAGAGACAGCATGAGCAGGATGGAAGATAAGTGCCAAAGACCTGATTGTCATTTACATTAAGGTAGAATAAAGAAGCTGTGAATAAGAACACAAGACAGGTTGTGCTTCTATTTATTTCCAGCTAAATATGTAGTGGATTTTTTTTTGGCGGGGGTGATGCAGAATGGGTTCTCGTTTGCTGGTGGGAAATTATTTTTTGCATTAATGAGAGTTGTTTCTGTTGAAGGAATCGGTGAAAGGTTCAATGTTGAACTGATTTTGCAAATCCTCCAGCTCTCCAGGATTCACTTATATCTCTCTGAAAGCATCTGTCTATCTCTTCATCAGAGGCCTTGCAGTCTCTGGCTATTATGCACGGGTCAAGCTCACTCTGAGAAAGAAGAATATATTAAATTAAGATGTATAAGAGATTAACCAGCTCAGGTTAATTGTGTTTTCATTTTCTTAAGAATTTACCAATGCTGTAAAATAAATCTCATTACTTTTTTTTGCAGTTATTAAAAGAAAATGGAACACTGCATAATAGTGACAGTCATTATCATCGGATCTGAAAACAAGAACAGAAGAGCAATTCTTTCCAGTTGGAAGTATAACCAAGCGGCTGCATTAACACCGTTTCTATAAACTCCCTGCTATTTCTTCATCTTCTTTTTTCTGTTACTATTCAGCAAGAAATCTTGTCACTCTTGCTTACAATGTCATCAAGGAGGCATCTCTGTGCCTGTTGAAACTACTGTTCCTGTGAGCTTTCCTTTCCAGGCCTTGTAACGTCTTTTTGTAATTGTGGGCTACAGACAAATCAGCTCCTTTATGTGAAATAGTCTTTCTGTGCTGGTAATTGAAAGCACAAAGAGACATTGGCCAAGTTAAGCTAAGGGGATTGAGAGGGGGTGAGAAGGAAGGGTAATAATAAAATAAAAAATTTGTTACCTGGAATAGAGGAGGTGTTTTTGGATCAGCATCTTGCTCATGTTTGAGCCTGTCCACAACCAAATACACTCTTCGAACGAGGCAGTTGTGTTTTACAAACACATTGTTGTACACCAGAAGTACTCAGACAGCAGTCACAGGACTTTCCCTCAGGTTGTACCTTCCCAATAGGTGGTGGCATGTACAGCCATGTTGAAATACCAGTATTCTGATTTACCGGAGATCTGGGTGCACATACTTTTGTGGCTGGGCCTGTTTTTAATTTATTTTCCACTTGAGCTGCAACCCAGAGCACTAACTAGGTCTCACCCAAAAAGCCAGTACCAGTTCCCGAGATACTCAGGCAAGTGCATTGAGGGCACCTGATCTCTCTTCATAAAGTGAAGCTTCACATTCTTTCTTGCATTATATTAACTACCATAAAATACATATTTACTGCTATTTAAACTGTTGTAGGAAGTGCTGGAGAGGAGGCAGTGCAACCCTCATTGTAGTGACTGAGTGTTTACAAGAGCAATCCTTTTAGCAATAATGAATTTCCTTGTGTGAATGAGGGCTCCCTAGGGTAAAGGGAGTATCCAGCAATCAACAGCCTTGCATTTCCTTTGTGCTCATTAAAATGAAACAAATAATAATAAAAATAAAAAATCCTGCATGGGAAAATAAACCCAAAACAAACAAGGTGTCAATCTGAATACCACAAACCAGCCTCTAAGCAGCAAAAGCTGTGCAAGTGCTCTGTGCTCTCTATTTTGCAGAAGATAAAAGAGGAACCAATTTGGAATCAATATTATATCAAAGTTGATTGACATTCCTTAACTTTAATCTTCCCACTTCAGTCACCCAAAGGACTCTTCACAGTTGATACTGAGAGGGATGCTTCCAGATCTTAAGCTGTCTGAATCATTTTCAGACCAAATCCAATGATCCTCATATATTGCCAAAGGAGTCTAGAGTGAGTAGTTTTGACATTTACTTAAGTCCCATATGTTCCCTGATGTGACCGACAGTATTACAAAGCTAAAACAATCTAACTCAAAAGTTTCTTATCCATAAATGATCCTCTGTGAAAACATATGTTATTTTTCTTTTTTACCCTGAAGAGAATGGAAAGATATACTGAATGAGAAACTGAAGTATTATACATAGCCCTAAATAAATAGGGGTTTTCATAATTGTAGAAAAATAGGGTAAGATCTTAAAAATCTATTCTGTGGGAAGAAAAATTGGGGAACAAGGAAGCCTTTGCTTTGATGGTGCTCTTTCCACATTGCTTCGGAGTAAGAGTTAGTATTTCAAATCATTTTCAGGGTCTCACCTCTTAAAAAATATTTTATTACATTAGACATTGGGACACTTCAAAATAAGCACTGTTTCAAAATGGAGAAAAAATAATAAGTGGATAATCTGTAGTTCAGATTTTTCTTGTGGCTAAAATGAGTCACTTGAGTTTTTCCCAAATTTGGAAAGAAACACTAAAAATGTCCATTGTGTTTTTGCTAGTAGTAAAAATTAATATAAGGTACTAGTAAACCAAGTACATGATTAAGTAAATAGTCATTAATTAGCTCTACTAGGAAAACCTGGTCTCTATTCCTCACTCTGCACATTACTTTCTCATTTGTATCTCTTACTGTGCTTATGCCTCACTGCCAGAGAGGCCCTCACCTATTAAACGGGGCTAATAATGTTTTCCAAGCACACAAGAACAAGTCTGTCACGAACTGAGAAGTTTACGTACTGTTGCAGTGTGACTGGACGGCAAACCCCAAGATTTCCAAGGATTTTTAATCAAAGATGTATGTGTAAGGTTGTTAATATCAATGTGTTCATTGCACTTTTAGCTAAGCACTGCACTATTGCTGTTACGTCACCCTCTAATCATGGTTGCATATATTTTAAAATACGAAGTTATTTCATTGTTTGAATTAGAATTCTAAATATTTTTTAAGTTTGTAGTTCATGACATTTTTATCAACAGTTTCCTAGATAGAAATAAACCCCACAGAAATGGAAAAGATTTTCCCCCCACTCCCAAGATTATTTGTGTGTTTTTGTCCTCCAGTACAGCAACTGCTTTCTTCTAATTTTTCATTCTGAAGTGGCACCTTCTTGGAAAAAGAACATTTTTTTGGCTAGAAATCTAAAATGTACAAATTACACCTGGCCTCCTGCCCCTAGTGTTAGTAAGGGGGTTGGATTCTATTCCTGCCCTCCCCCTCCCAAGAAAAATAAGAAAATCCCTAAAGTATTACTCATTTTTACAGCTAGAAAGAGCGTTTCTTATAACCAGGCTAAAGCTACTCAATTGTGAAAAATGACACTGAGAATGACTGAAAGATAAATTCTCCTGGGAACAGAAAAAGGAAAAGACAAAGAAAGAAGATTAAAAAAGTGTATAGGAACTTTTCATGTCATGTATTTCTATTCTTTCATGGCCTGGAGCTACAAAGCAATGCTTGCATTTCAACAGAGAGTAGGGGACAGACTACTTGAACTAAATACCAGTTTTTACTTGCTCTAGGGGCCAGCAGTTATAGTTGCCCATAAATGTTTTGTAATAGGCAGGCTCATAAATCCAGGTGACAACCTTACACTTTCAGCAGCTGTAGGAACAGGCCACACTTAGACTGGGATTTAAAGCACATTGCCTAAGTAATTGCAACAGGGTGACTTTGAGCTTTATTTCTTTTCTGTATTTCAATATTGGTCAAAGAAAATACATTGTGTTTCTTCTTAGCATTTTACAGTCAAAGATAACAAAGCACTTCTGAAAGCATTTGCATATAATCCTCCCCTAAAACTATTTATGCCCAAAGAGTCAAACTTGATTATTTGAACTCACACACACCTGTGTCCTGGTGCTGGCTGGGACCGAGTTAAATTTTCTTCCTAGCAGCTGGTATAGTGCTATGTTTTGGACTTAGGATGAGAACAATGTTGATAACACACTAATATTTTAGTTCTTGCCAAGCAGTCAAGGACTTTTCAGCTTCTCATACTGGACTGCCAATGAGAAGGTGGAGAGCACTCAAGAAGCTGGTAAGGGACACAGCCAGGACAGCTGACCCAAATTGGCCAAGGGGATATTCCATACTGTGTGATGTCATGCTCCATATATAACTGGGGGGTTGGCTGGAAGGTGGTGTGGCTCAGGAGGCAGCTGAATATCAGTTCCAGGTGGTGAGCAATTGTGCTGTGCATTACTTGTTTTTGTCTTTTTTTTTTTTTTTGTGTGCATCACTTGTATTCTTTTATCATTATTCTCTTCCTTTTCTGTCCTATTAAACTGTCTTTATCTCAGCCCATGAGTTTTACCTTTTTCTTTTGATTCTCTCCCCCATCCCACTGAGGAAGGGGCGTGTGTGAGAGAGAGAGAAAACAGCTGTGTGGTTGTTTTAGTGGCCTGCTGGGTTAAACCACGACAGTCTGTACTTATGCCTGTTTGCAAATCAACCTGAATTTCAGAGGGGCTTCCAAAGCATTGCCAGGGGAATGACTTCACAGCTGTCTCCAAGATGAACACTGTGGCCAGCACTCAATGTGGCTACTGAGTGCTGCATGGTGCATATCAAACTACTCACTCTCTGATGTGTATCTACAGCTCTTTACCTCAGCAATACTATTGTTAATAATTATAGACTCCATACCAGGTCCTACTGCCCTTTTCCTGAATTACCAGCCCGTTTCTGTCCATGAGTAGTGTCCCTGATGGCTGAGACTCTGCTGTAAACCCCAGTCTTTCCAACAGAAAGAAGAGAAGAGGAAGAGTAATTGATGGAAATTGATAGTTTAGGCATGGGTCTCAACCAGAACACCACAATACAGAAACACATACCACTCTCATCCAAGATATCAGTTCAGTGAAACCAGGGAGCTTACCTTCACAGCAAAGAATTCAGATGGGGACATAACAGCATAGACTAATGCCATTTTCCTTTGTCTAGGCTGCTTTCCTTGTCTGTCTATTCTATAGCCTTTCTCACCTCTGTCAGACAAAATTCACTGCCAAATTAGAGCAACATTAGCCTAGTTTTTACCTAATTGGCCACTTCCCCCCCATCCCTTGCAGTGGGGAGAGACTGAGTTTAATAAAATTCAGCTGAAATTGAATTCCTGCATTAGCCTTTTCTATCAAGTTGCCACGTTTTTGTCACAGTGACTGAGTGTCTTCTGCTACTATAGCAATTCTGCCCTTATTTACCAAAGGTACGCACAAATTACTTAACTTTATTCTCTCCTGATTACTGAGGTGCTTATTGATTTAAACATCCAGGTGTACAAAGGCAAGAAAAGAGGTAAGAGTCTAGCAGTTTCCCAAAGACTCAGATATTTCTGGAAAAAAAAAAAAAAAATAGTTTCTGAAGATGAAATAAGCTAACATCTCAGTGGTTCCATACTTAGGTGTTACAAGACTGTCAGGGAGTCTCTTGGAAATGAGGGCCTTTACTTAGTGCTAATGACCTTCACCAGCTAAGGGTGGTCTGTGAGCATAATTGGTGGTTGATCTACCCAGCTTGTATACATGGGAATTGTAGTAGCTCTTTCTTACTGTTTCTCAATATGTATGCTGGCTAGAGCACTGCTCAAAAATACTCCTTCTGAAGCCTAGTTTCTTATTCTTCACCCTATTTTGGGTTTGTTTTTCTTTAGTACCATGTAGTTCATGTGCTCCTTCTCCTTGTCTTAGGTTGTCCTTTTGTACAAGCCTCCGTCTTTATTTGGTCCTTTCTCTATGCTTTCTTTTCTCTGCTCCCTTGAGCGTGTACGTATGTTATCAACCATTAAGCCTTTACTTCTTCTTGAAAACTGCTGTGTAGCCCATGATACCTTACTGGGTGATACAGCTTAGTACTGAATTCAGTCATACAATAAACTAAAATTTAATTCTTTCAGTCATCAGCTGAATAGTTACATGGGAGCCCAAGAGTTACCAAGGGAGAAGACTTTGCAATAACTCTTGCAGCCACTTCAGAAGTGACACTGATGGCTCTAAAAGATTTGGCGATGCTGATGTATCAACATTATATTTTGGTAGAAGAGGGAGAAAGCCATAAAAATGATAAACACATTACAGTGAAGAAGTTTGCTGAAGAATAGGGGTAAATGGAGGAAAGAATATAGAAAACAGAATGCAAACTTTAGTTTGCTTAACTGGTACTATTCATATAGAAACATTTTCAAGAATCTGGAGACAATAAAATAAATTTCAACATATAGATATACACACACACACAAATAAAATATATCTAATAGGAAGGGAAGATATGTACGATGAGGGATGAGGTGAAGGCTGAGAATATTTTCTTCTTTCTTCTTCATGAAAGAAACATATGTCATCCTTCATTCAACACACATCCTGAACCTCTTATTACTGGTCCTGACTGTAGTTTGCTTCTGTAGGTGTCTATTAACTAGGTGTGCAATGCTCAGTGGTTTAGATACCACTAAAGTCTTCAATCAAAGTCTGCTTATAAATATTTATATTTCTGTCTTGTGCTTGGGGACCTTTTCTCCTTTCAAGCTTTCCTCCCTCTACTACCCATGGACAGTTGACAGACTATGCTGAATGCATAGGAAAATCATTATATAATAAACAATCATCAGGTAGTCACTAATTGACATTATGGGAGTCCTCTCAGCCTGTGACATGCAGAAAATGAAAAGTCAGCCCAGTGTTGCTCTGCTGCCAGGAGGTTCACCTTCAAAGGTGTCTTCCTTGCTCTGCAGTAGCCACCCATCCTGAGCTGGCCCTACGCACTCCTTCCTCCTCCTCAAGGGTAGTGTCAGCAGCACTTGGGGTGCCTCCTGGCTAAAACATCTCCAAATTGCCTTTTTTTGGTTATTTGCTCCAATACTTTCTTCATTACTGTTTTGTCCTGTTGGTGACAACTTTGCCTCTGATGAAGATATGTCCCCAGGTCCTGACCAGGGTCCCCTGTAGAGCTCCTGAGCCTGTCATGAAACCATTTTTCATGACACCATTTTTCTCAAACTTTTAAGTTTGAGCTGCAGTGTCTAGCAGAGATCATAAGCATTCAGGACAGCAAGATCTGATGCCTGCATTTAAGCCTGATTTTCATTTCTATATACAAAACTGAATCAACACTTACTCTGGAGAAGTCAAATTTTTCAGTTTTCTTCTTCAGACTTCTTTCAGTTCTTAAAATTGCTAATTTTTCATGCCTCCAAATTTAGTGTTCAGTCAAAATTTAGTCCTCACTAAAAATGAACTGATATCTCCCTTTGCTCTCAGAATATCTTCTCTTCTGTGACTTGTGTGGAGCAAACCCATTCCTGCCATCCAAAGCAGAAGTACTAATTTTCCAGACCTCAATTATGTTTTTGTTTCCATTCAAATAAGTTCCATACAAGCTTATTAATTTACACAGTTTAATTTGAGCACTAACAACAATGGTGATGGTAAAATAATAACATTAATAATTGCCAAAAGTAGTTGAGATTTTATATAAATTAGATAGGACCAAACCCTAAGATTCCACACAGGAATTAATTATTTTAAAAAAATACAAAGACAAAAAGAAAAAAGAAAAAAAAAAAAAAAAAAAAAGAGAGAGAGAGAGGACCAGAATCTTTCCTGCTTAGGAGAAAAAAAAAATAGAGAAAGAAATATTGTCTAATTTATCTTCATGGTCTTTTGTGTCTTTCAGCATTCAACATAAGTTATTTTCCAGAAACAGACTACAAATGAAGAGACTGGAATATGACTCTGTGATAAACAAAAACATCAGACAGTAAATAGGGAAATGAGAAATAGAATTACAGGTGCAAAGTAATTATTGTTGTGCCACAGCATTTCAACTGCTAACCATTTTATTCCTGCATATTCTATCAAAGGGATCAGCATTTGGCTTGCAGAGCCACTGATGTTTTCAAGGTCTTTGCATTCATTAGAATTTAGTACTGTTAGAATTTGCTTTGCTTTCTTTTTTTTAACCTCTTTTATTCCATTCAGCACATTATGGAGGAAATATTTGTACTGAAACACCGCCTAAGAAAGTAAAACACATTACAATATGATACATTTTATCTATCTGGTCTATTTTTTTAATTTTTAAATTAATTATTTTCAGTCTCTAGAAGATCTCATAATATTTTTATATGTGAAGTTTGTGTGGAAATTTCAAATTCTGAAAGGCTTACAAGGCTTTTACTATAGATAAACCCTAGGGGAAAAAAAAAAAAAAGAAATATAAATAGTGATTATTTCTCCATATCAGACTCAAACTAGAGGTAAAAACACAGGAAATTTCCATCAAGAAAAAATACAAGGATCCACTTTGAATAAAGCATAGAACTGTAGTCATACCATGGTCACAGGTCATGCCTGAGATTTTATTAGGTGCCTTAATATGAGGATTAGCTATAAGGCGATACAGCATAAACTTGATCTCTAACGTCATAGAAAAGGCTTAATTTAAAGGACGATTCACACCATTATGAGATAAGCATCTCCAGAGACTCATCTCTCTAACCTTTTTCTCTCCATTGACAAAAAAGAGCCTAGGGTGACCTGCTCGGATTTAGATGTCTAACCTTTCGATATCTCAAGTGAGATAAGACAAATCTATAGGATTCCTGTGCTGTGAATGGTGATGGATCAACTGCCCCAAAGGGAGAAGTCCAGAAAGGGGATGTGCTCAGTGAAGGGACACCTCGTGTGAGTTGCTAGGGAAGGTGGATGGATGGCACGGTGGGCAGCTCCAACTGTCTGCTTTAATCCTTGGCCAGGGTCCCTGATATGAGGATGGGGACACAGGACAAGACCTGCCTGGGGTTTGGTGCAGCTCAGCGATACTAGTGGTGCAATTTGTTCAATAGTTAGGTAGGTCAAAATCAATCCATTTAGAAGGACTTGTTATGTATTTTATAACAATGAGGTTCTGCAGCATAAAAGACAATCTCTTACCTTAAACTTCTTGTTATGTCTCTGCTTAACATCAGACCAGAAAGGGAGTGAAAAAGCTAAGATAAGAATCACCAACACTTTAGCATAAACGTAAATTTTGAAGTGTATGAGATAAGACAACATTAGGTTCACTGACTCTTCCTGTCTTGTGTTTGGTCGAATTTAATCAAGAGGATTTCTCAGAATGTTCACATACCTTAAGGAAAGCTGCAGCAATCTTATGTTTCCCTCCTCAGCAGTGTAGTTATTCCATGGAAAATAATTTCTAAGTATATTCATTAGGATTGGGAATTTTGGGGAGAACAAATCTGGCCAGCTGAGACCTGCAAACCTGTCTGATTTTACTGCAGGTTAAAATTTAAATTTAGTGCTCTGACTACATTTCCAAATATACAGTGAATGCCAATATTTTATGGCAAACACTGCACTAACTGTTTATGGCCATCTTTGCGTTTGTGACCATCAGAAGCAGAGGACACAGAGGTGGAAGAAGGGATGGTGCTGATGGGATATCTGTTCCATTGCTGTGTGGTTTTTTTGGTCGCTTTGTAGGTTTTTCCTCAAAACGAAGTTTTTTGCTGTTCTGTGGTGTGTTTTGATGGCATTTGTATTCTTTGTTCTGGTGGGCTGGAAGTGTCATGTTGAAAGATTGACCCGTGTGTTGTGACAGATATGTAATCTACTGAGCAAGAGTACATTTGCTTTCATGGTGTGAACATGATGCCCCTTAAATGCCCAGGGAGCACACATATTACTTGTGTCCTGAGCTTCACGGAGCTGTGGAGGAGGCACTCTGGACGGGAAAAATTCTGATGATTGGTAGTTTTACTTTTCTAATGGGGCAATTGATTATTTAACATGTATCGCTTCACTTATGAATACACAAAGACGTATAGAAGCGTAAAGTATTATTTGTCTTCAAGGTAATTTAGTCCTGCAGGTAAAGTAGACTTTGGACTTTTAGGTGGCGTTGTCCTTGCTAGAAAACAGCATTATTAACTAAAGCACAAGAATAGTATTGATGCCAGAAAAACTTAGTCTTCCCTTTTCCCTGAATCTGGCTATAAAGCACCTGTCACTGTAGGAGCTGAGCATCCCTCTGGACCTTCATTTTCACTTGGCCTTCCCAAAGCGCTTGTTTAATCCCCTGTTAAAAAAAAATGGAGTGTGGGTGTATTGCCATGCAGGTTTTGGTAATGTCTTTGTCAGAGTCCCGTTTAAAACATCAGGTAACCTCTATGCATAGACTCTCTGCTAAACTCTCTAGGAACCTGACCTTTCTTTTGCTTCAGTTCATGACCTTATCTCTTTAAGGACTTTACTTTTTAAACTGTTTTGAAGTTTTGTATGCACTAACACACTTCTTCAGCTCTTCTTAAATTTCCTGTTAAAAAAAAAAAAGAAAAGAAAAAAAAAAAAGAAAAACAACAAAACAACTAAAAACCACAAAACCAAACACCCCCAAAAACCCAAGAAAGTACATGCACAGATATTATCTGGTAAACTGATACAGCCTTTTCATGAAAACTAAGCATTGTTTTCAATATTCACCAAATCTAACT
This sequence comes from Grus americana, assembly GCF_028858705.1. Classification (NCBI taxonomy): domain Eukaryota; kingdom Metazoa; phylum Chordata; class Aves; order Gruiformes; family Gruidae; genus Grus; species Grus americana. The sequence continues at coordinate 6,398,143 of NC_072891.1, read as the reverse complement.
CTTACTGGACTGTTATTGGAAAGGAGTTATTTTGTTTTGCTTAAGTATGATTTAATCCTTGTATTTTCATGAACTGAAGCTCTGAAGTTCTGGGCTGCAATATAAATCATACATGGAAGTACTGAACTAAGTTTTAAAACCTTTTGTTCTTTAGTTCTGGCTTAGAAAAATGCTGGAGGTGTGTGATATCTCCAAAGGAACTGAATTTCCACATATAAATATATTGTTGTTAATAGTCGCTCTTTGAAAATCTATTAGATTTGTTCAAGGGAGCCTTAAACTGATCATTGCTAGTGATCAGGATGCTAGAAGATGGGACCACTTATCCCAGTTCTTCCCCTTGAGTTCTTACACTTTCCCTGCTGTAGCTGCTCTTGGTGTCTGCTGATGAGATAATACTGTAAGATATGAGTTTGGATACTATAAATCAATTCTTATGCAGTTAATTCCTTTTTTCAAGGCTAGTCCTTGTAAATCTCAGTTCTCTGTCTGTTGCCTCAGCTTCAAAGGTAATTTTGACCAAATAAGATTGTTAGAACAAGGCTCTAATTTTGTATATTCCCAAGATACACACTTCAATCAATCTGAAGGAAAAAATAAAAATAATATGTGTTAACTCAATCAGACTTTCAAAGTTGACCCAATGTCTTTTATTTGGCTTTCAGACTGATGCAGTTAGATATACTTTCCTCTTTTTTTTTTTTTTTTTTTTTTTTTTTTTACACAGGACTTTTCTTGCTGTTAATGGCATGCTGAAAGGAGTTACTCTTCTATGATGACAGTACAAAAGTTACTCTTCTATGATGACAGTACAAGAAACAGGAGAGAAATACTAATTTTCTATTAAAATAAATTATATTTTTATGTGAATTTGCATCAAATACATTGTATCTTTTCTGTGTTCAATTGCACATGAGCATTTGCTTTGGGTCAATTTGTGCCTTTCCCAAGAATCAAAATGTTAAATACTGAAATTGTAAGCAAGGTGAAAATTTAATATGGACTTTTAGTCTCCTGTTTGGATTTTGATGCCATTCAAAACCACATTTCCAAGAGAAATACGTTCAGGCAACTGTGAATCAAAGCTGAAGAAAGGTTTGCCTAAAGCTTTGTGTTATTGAAAGTAGGGAAGCAACTGATACAGTGTTAAATAAGTCAATTAAGATGAAAAACTAACCACAAATAATTGAGATGCTACATGCAAAGGAATGGAGTCCTTGATTTCCGCTACATGTTGTAAAACCTCTAAAATCAGACCGAGATCATGTACTGTTTGCTTTATACCTGTCTTTCTGCCAGCAAATGTTTGCATTTTCAAGACTGTTTCAATCTTATCATTTAAACTATAGCTCTTAATCCTTTTTTTACCAATATACTTGACAGGAAGATGGTGATTTGTCTTTGTTACCTATGTGATGAAGTGGCAGTGGTTAATATAAAAGCCTTCAGTGCTTAAGTCAAATTCCTTAGTGAGAATATGACCTAAGTGTGAGAAAAGGATTTTACTACTTTGCACCTATTTCAGGACAATGCAATTAATCCCACTTTACCCCCTCCCTCCCTGCCCACCCCCACCCCCCACCCCCAATTTTTATGTTGATATCTTAGTCTGGTTGCTTATCAGCATCTAAATCCTTTATATTCTATAAGCTTTGCATTCTCACTGCTTTGGATGACACACAAGTAACTTCTTTGCCCTACCCTCAAAGTAGACTTCCTCAAAACTCTGACGATGAACTCAATGTATTACCCTGAACTGGTCACAACATCGCTTATGTATTTACCTTCTTCTAACTGACAGTGAAGTACACCAGACATTAGTATGGAAAAGATAAAGAAGCTGCAGTTTATGGATAAAGTCTATTAAATCCAGTATCTAAACCAGTGTATTTTAATGCATGGACTTCTGAAGCAAAACTTGGGACATTTAATGAGTATCATAGTATATATAGTGTAGTACATCCTTTAGTATACTAAGATTTTTTTTTTTTTTTGTAGCATAAGGCATTTCCATCAATATTAATGCTGCAAATTTTACAAACTTCATAATTATTCACCAAAAGTATTAATTACCTTTCATTTTTTTTTTTGAAGGAGAGATGAGAATGACTAGAAAAGTGAAAACTGGAAGAAGTTTAATCCATAAATAGTATTGCCAGTGAAAATGTTGGCATTTGAGCAAGTGTGAAAACCTTGGCAGCATAGCCACCATGACACAGTCAATACCCTGTCATACTTGTATAGTCCTTGTAAATCAAATGCAAAGTCATTATGAATTATAATCATCATTGTGGGAAAGGACAAAAACCATGAATCTACCTACTGTTACTACAGTATACCCTGATGAACTGCAAAGGCTTTATACTAATTAAAAAAAGGAAAGACACTCTTATAACCAAGGCAGATAAATGTGTGTGTGTGTCAGACACATCTCCTCCACTCCTCATGTGAACTAATGATGTTGTCTGGAAGCAGCGCTCATTGTATGCAATAGTAATTTGAGACTAATCCTTATTTTCCTCAGACATATTCATCATTTGCTCTAGAGTTGGGACCAAGCATTGTGCTCTGACCTTGACTGAAGGTGTCAAAGTTACAATCAGCTTCAAATATGACTAACAACTAGATAAGCACTCCGTTTTGAGGGAGAGTTCTCTCTTAAGGAATCCAGCCTTTGGCAGCAATATTCCAGCTGGTCCGTACACAATACCATTTGTGGAGAAGAGCAAAGTTAAAGAAAAGGAAGACACAAAACAAGGACCTACAATAAATTGTCATCTTAGTTAAACTGCTACTAAAATAGATTGTCAGTTAAGTAACATAGATAATCACAGAACCTGAATTTCAGACTGACACAAAATTATACGTAACCATATATGTTGTATCTATACACAAATATATATATATTTATAAGTAAATATATATAAGCATTTTAACTTGAAGTAAGGAAGTTTATTAGTGTGGTGGTGGTGATGTTTGATTCTATTTCGTTTCACGTCTCTGCCATCTTCTGTCTGTATTTCCTCATAGAAAATCCAATAAACAAAAACTAGGTTCTGTATCTCAGTATCCATGATCCATTACTCCAACAAATGAGACAGAAACTTCTTTCATTTTTTATTACAAGAATTTGTGTTCAATTCCACTTTTGACATGGCATGATCAACCCCATAATCTAGTCTGGTGGCTGTCACATCAGTTAATTTTTTCTTCTACCTTTGGAATTGTTTCAGTTGTTCTCATTGTGTTTGGTTCCTTTTACCCCAGGAATTAGGAAATATAAATCACTCCCTGGAGGTGCCTGTTTCTGTCTTTGGCTGCAGAAGGAGCTGAGGCTGCCTGAGAAGCGGACATCTCCTTTTGGACACAGGTATCAGGACCACTGAATCACAACCGTTGCTTCTGATGTTGTCCTAAGTTGGTTTAGGGAAGTGTCTTTTTGAAATGCTAATTGTTTTTGGGTAGCAGGCACTAAACACTTCAGTGATCTGAAATAATGAATTACGGAGGAGGATGCAAAAACCCCAAAACATTGGCAAAAGGCCTGCAATCAGAAGCCAAATAGACAGAGGAAGGGGATAACTAATGAGTAAGTGACTGCAGGTTTAAAGACAGCAGGTATGAAGCCTAGGGAGAAAAACATATTAATTACATTGGAAAACAGATAGGAGTTTAAGAAAAAAAATTAACATGATTTTAATGGGAGAGCGTACACCAAGAAATATTACTCCAGCTTATTTTAAACATTTCTTTATCTCATTCATAAGGGCAGAATAAATAATACACATCAAACATGTCCAGCTTTTATCTGAACAAATGACAAGAACAAAAAGTAAAGCAAAAGGAATTGGGTGATTTAACATGAAAAATAAATTCCTTTTTTAACCTGTACTGTCTTTCAACATCAAGTCTGGGGTGAAGACAAATGTCAGGAAGAGTTGGGGTATGAGAATTTTTCCATGTTTACCATCAAGTAGGTATTTTTGAAAATTTCTAAGAGTATTGAAAATGGAACACACTGTGCCTGAAAATAGTAACAGGAAATTAAATGTTGTCTGCTACTGGTACCATATATATGAATTGACATCCAAATATGGTATGGGTAAAACTAGGACAAGGCAGATGTTAGCATTTACTCACTATTGGTAATGTTAGGCATTTTACCACAACACAATTCATACAGTATTTGTTTTTCTTTGTATGGTGGACAATTCATTGGTTGTGGTTTTTTTTTTACAGTCTGATTTTTCAGTAGAAATTTCTCCCTTTTTTAATGATCTACAATGACTTGAAGGAATATTAAAAAAACTATTTTTCAAAGGCTCCTGATGCATCAGTAAAATTACACCCACAGATAATCATAGAATCATAGAATCAATGCCCTCTGCTGGATCACGACTAGGATATTCTAAAAGGTGAGATTCTGATATTTGGGGTTTTACTCTAAATACCCATGGCTACCTACATGCCTTGTTTGATCGGTAGTGTTACACTTTGTACACATCCTGGAGATTCAAGCTGTGTCTTTGTTCCTTAATCTTTCCTATGAGAGTTTGAATCCCTGGTCTTTCTTTCTATAAGTTTATAATAGGTAGAGTTATATCTGACTGTGTTCCTCTCTTCCTTTCCACATAATACCATGAGCAACGAGATTTGGTTTCCAATGTATCTCTATCTCAGGTAACCTGATAGTTATTGTTACTAGAATTGCCTGTCACAAAAGTCAGATGTTTAGAGTAAGATTTATCCCAACAAGCTTTATGCACGTAAAAGTCTGGTGTGTAGTCTAATTTCTAATTGGCAAAGAGATGGAAGTACCTCCAAAATTGATTTATCCCACCTTGTGTGCCTGTCTCCAGACGGGCTGAGTCACCCTCAGAAGTGCCTATTCCGTTCAATTTCCTTTAACTACATTGCTGTGGTTCAATATTACCATGACAGCGCTTTCTGGGAGGAAAAGTCTTCTACAGGAAAATTACCTGCCAGGTGGCAATTGCACTGGGTATAACAGATTGTCATACAGGAAAATAGAGCATTTTAGGACAGTGCAATACCTTGCAGGCTCCAAGGGTTAACCGCATATCCTTTATTGATGTTTGTAAGCAAAGAGGTCTGTGATGACTTTTGGGCTGAGCAGGACTTGAAAGATGAAACCTATTAAAGAACCTCACTTTTCTGTTCTCAATTCAACCAGGATATCTAGTTGCAGAAGACCAGCTTCCAGACCTCTGCTTTTGGGACTTTTCTGTGATTTTTTACTATATTTTTTAATACGATAAAGGGTATTGAGATTACTTTTTAGCTTTATTTCTGTAGACAATATAGGTAGACTCATTAAAGTGTCTAAAAGTGGTCACGTCAAAATTAAGATAAATATTTACATCATAATGACCTAACACTATAGGTGTTGAGAAAGAACTGCAAAAATGCAGACATAAGTGCTACCTAATTCCAAAGTTAATTTCTGAAAATATTAAATGGATAATGCAGACTTCATTACTTCAGAAGGGATAACATGATCATTGAATGTGCAAAGAGAGTCTGAAATTATAACACAGTACTAAAATTCTAGCAGTTAGTTCACAGATAAGTAACAATATGGCCACCTGACCAGCGAGAATGAGTAGATGAAGCCCTCTATAGGCAGATAGGAGCAGCCTCATGCTCACAAGCCCTGGTCCTTATGGGGGACTTCAAACACCCCAACATCTGTTGGAGGGACAATGCAGCTGAGCATAAGCAATCCAGGAAGTTCCTGGAATGTGTTGATGACAACTTTCTCCTCCAAGTGATAGAGGAGCCCATGAGGAGAGGTGCCATGCTGGACCTTGTTCCCACCAATAAGGAGGGCCTGGTAGGGGATGTGAAGCTCAAGGGCAGCCTTGGCTGCAGTGACCACTCCAGTGGTGGAGTTCAAGATCCTCAGGGCAGCGAGGAGGGCACACAGCAAGCTCACTACCCTGGGCTTCAGGAGAGCAGACTTTGGCCTCTTCAGGGACCTGCTTGGTAGAATACCATGGGACAAAGCCCTGGAAGGAAGAGGGGCCCAAGACAGCTGGCCAATATTCCAGGGTCACCTCCTCCAAGCTCAGGAGCGATGCATCTCCACAAAGAGGAAGTCAGGCAAAATGCCAGCAGGCCCCGATGGATGAACAAGGACCTCCTGGACAAAGTCAAACACAAGAAGGAAGCCTACAGAGGGTGGAAGCAAGGTCAGGTAGCCTGGGAGGAATACAGAGAAACTGTCTGAGCAGCCAGGGAGCAGGTTACGAAAGCCAAAGTCCTGATAGAAATTAGTCTGCCCAGAGACATCAAGGACAGCAAAAAAAGCTTCTATAGGTATGTCAGTGATAAAAGGAGGATGAGGGAAAATGTGGGTCCCCTCTGGAATGAAATGGGCGACCTGGTTACTCAGGATATGGAGAAGGCTGAGGTACTCAACGACTTCTTTGCCTCAGTCTTCACCAGCAAGGGCTCTAGCCACACTGCCCAGGTCACAGAAGGCAGGGACTGGGAGAATGCAGAACCGCCCACTGTAGGAGAAGATCAGGTTCGAGACAACCTAAGGAACCTGAAGGTGCCTGACTCCATGGGACCTGATGAGATGCACCCGCGGGTCCTGAGGGAACTGGCGGATGAAGTGGCCAGGCCATTTGCCATCATATTTGAGAAGTCCTGGCAGTTCAGCAAAGTTCCCACTGACTGGAACGGGGCAAACATAACCCCCATTATTAAACAGGAGAAAAAGGAAGACTTGGGGAACTACAGGCCAGTCAGTCTCACCTCTGTGCCTGGCAAGATCATGGAGCAGACCCTCCTGGAGACTATGCTCAGGCACATGGAAAATAAGGAGGTGATTGGTGACAGCTAACATGGCTTCACTAAGGGCAAATTGCACCTGACAAATTTGGTGGCTTTCTACAATGGGGTTACAGCGTTGGTGGATAAGGGAAGAGTGACTGACATCATCTACCTGGACTTGTGCAGAGCATTTGATACTGTCCTGCACGACATCCTTGTCTCTACATTGGAGAGACATGGATTCGATGGATGGACCACTCAGTGGATAAGGAATTGGCTGGATGGTGGCACTCAAAGAGTTGTGGTCAACGGCTCAATGTCCAAGTGGAGATCAGTGAAGAGTGGTGTTCCTCAGGGGTGGGTACTGGGACCGGCACTGTTCAACATCTTTGTCGGCTATGTGGACAGTGGGATCGAGTGCACCCTCAGCAAGTTTGCCGATGACACCAAGCTGTGTGGTGTGGTCGACACGCTGGAGGGAAGGGATGCCATCCAGAGGGACCTTGACAGGCTTGAGAGGTGGGCCCATGCAAACTGCATGAAGTTCAACAAGGCCAAGTGCAAGCTTCTGCATGTGGGTTGGGGCAATCCCAAGCACAACTACAGGCTGGGCAAGGAATGGATTGAAAGCAGCCCCGAGGAGAAGGACTTGGGGGTATTGATTGATGAGAAGATCAACATGAGCCGGCAATGTGCGCTTGCAGCCCAGAAAGCCAACCGTGTCCTGGGCTGCATCAAAAGAGGTGTGACCAACAGGTCGAGGGAGGGGATCCTGCCCCTCTACTCCGCTCTGGTGAGACCCCACCTGGAGTACTGCGTCCAGCTCTGGGGGACCCAGTACAGAAGAGACATGGAGCTATTGGAGAGAATCCAGAGGAGGCCACGAAGCTGATGGGAGGGCTGGAGCACCTCTCCTGTGAGGACAGGCTGAGAGAGCTGGGATTGTTCAGCCTGGAGAAAAGGCAGCTCCAGGGAGATCTAATTGCGGCCTTCCAGTCCCTGAAGGGGCCTACAGGAAAGCTGGAGAGGGACTGTTTATCAGGGAGTGTAGTGACAGGACAAGGGGTAATGGGTTTAAGCTGAAGGAGGGTCGATTTAGATTAGATGTTAGAAAGAAGTTCTTCCCTGTGAGGGTGGTGAGGCACTGGCACAGGTTGCCCAGAGAAGCTGTGGATGCCCCATCCCTGGAAGTGTTGAAGGCCAGGCTGGATGGGGCTTTGGGCAACGTGGTCTAGTGGAGGGTGTCCCTGCCCATGGCAGGGGGGTTGGAACTAGATGATCTTTGAGGTCCCTTCCAACCCAAACCCTTCTATGATTCTATGATTCTGTTTCCAGGAAGGGAACTCAACAGTGTTACACGAGCTCTGAGATTTCTACTGGCAGTAAGCTGAAAAGCTTGCCACAGTGGTGTTGTGTATGATGCAGAGTGTAGAAACCTACAAAGCTGCAGTATGAAAATCTGATTAGTAGATGATTCTCTGTGCGATGAGCTAAAGTGCAATCACTTCTCCTGAGCAATGCTATCACTAATGTGATAGGAAAGTGGGATAAGCAGGGTTTACCCCTCTGAGGTCCAGTAAGAGACTTGTTCTGCATACTGCCCAATTTGCAATTTGGGTAACTACAGACTGGCCTGAAGAAGTATTTCTAAACTTTCCGCTATGTAAGTATGTGTTTCTTAAATGCAGTTACACAAAGGATTAGGAGGACAGGGGATACAGTGTGTAAAAAAAATAAACTAGAAATGGGGATTTAGAAAAAGCTGTGGTTTAGAAAACAGCTCTTTATATTTACCAAGTGAGATCTCCTCATACTGTTTCCTGCAGTGATTATAGACTGGACGCTCATCCTTCCATGAACCATGGGAAAGAGAATGACCAGGGAGGAAGAGGCTTTCTGGCAGTATGAAGCCTTGGTCTCTCACAACACCTCTCCTCCTTTGCCTGAATGCTCCTAAAGCAGCTGTGTAGACAAGTGAGCTTAGAGAGAGACCAATATATCTGTAAATATCCAGGGACAGAACTGATTTTACTGAAAATGTAGCTTCTAAGGATATATTCAGTTATCTATGAATATATTTCTTAAAAAATTAGAAATTAGGAATTTAATATGCTGACATTTGGGGCCCACAGGGCAATTTAATACCTGACAGAGATCCCCTAGTCAAAAGATATGGCAAAAACTAGTGACAGGGATAGCATTAACATTCCCAGCTTCTCCCATCCTCACAGACACAGACATATATTGATATGGGGCCAGAAAAGGAAATATGTTGCAGCCTATGGAAACTATCAGTGACCATGTATTTTGCACATACTTTATAACATATGCCATACAGCATTTGTCACAAGTCCCTTGTACTGTAGTCAAAGCACAAAGTAAAGGAAAAGGAAAATATATTAACTTTCAAGTGGTTATTTTCATGTAATTGTCTGGTTTCAGACCAAGTCTCAATCAGATAAAAGCCACCAAATTCTTCATTGATCAAAGTCTCTCCAAGAGGCAGTGCTACATTCAACATTGATCTTCCATTGATTTAGTGTTATTTAAACAAGGCTAAATTTAAGCTAGCATTTTCAGACAGATAATCAAGAATAGAACCAAGTATATTGGGCCTTTTAATAAATTACAGTGAATTGTGGAACTCTGTTAACCAAAGTCAGCTGTATTCTTGTTAAAAATAAACTCAGAAATGGTGTCAAGCTAGGCACTGGTAAGATGTTCCAAAGACACTTTGAGCAATGTGGCTGTTTTTTAATGTTGAAATTTTTGTTTATATTTTTATGAAGGCATTTGTTTTTGCTATCAAGAAACCATGAGAGAAATAATGGATTTAGTACAATATACACAGAAAAATCATGGAGTTAGACATCTCTTCTCCTTTACCTGCTCCATAAATATAAAGCATCAGATAATAGAAACCAATTCACGTGATGTACTGTAAGTCAGGTACTATTAGAGTCAAAGATATTATCTGCCTTAGTAAATAGTTGCAATAATCTATAGCCTAATACACAGTAAACCATGGTAATAGATAAGAAGAAAGCCAAGAATACCTCTTACAAATAGTCTCTACTGTTTATTTGAGTTTTCAGAGAGTAACATGGAAAGATTTTCCTACCCCATCACAACTGAAGGCGTGATTTACATTTCAGCCTGTGCAATTTAAGCAAAATAAATAACTACTTAAAAAAAGATAAAGTAACAGTCTGGAGAAGTCAGACTCTCTCAGAACTGTTTCCCTAGTAACTCATCCTTTGTGATACTAATAAACCAAAAATAAGGGGGAAGGTTTTCTTTTCCACCCATTAAATTTGAAGGAAGAGGAACAATACATTTAGACTCAGTTGCTAAACCAGATATCCACAGAGACCAATGCCAACAGCTGGCAGATATTGGAATTGGGACTTTATGATTCAGTAGCCTTGTGGAAGCTCTCCCTGACATAGTATTGGCACCCCAGGTACTCACCCTACACGTCCAATATACTGACAAGTAAGCAAAGCAGTAACAATGATTCACAGGACAGAAGAGTAAAGCTGCTAGTGCAGCACACTCTAGTTAATTCTGATTTTTACAGCCAAAGCCTTCCACTGTCTGCAACCTGAACTATTTCCATTTATTGATAGGTGGAGGTCTAGGTTTTTTAAGCATTTATAATAGATAACTGCTTTGCACAAAAGTCACAGCTGTACCAGATATATAAAATAAGTCTTTACACACTTAATGATGTGCTGGTTGTGTTAGAGACAGCCTAGTAATACTAAAAATTTAGGAATTTCTGATCCAAAAAAACTCCATCTTCAAGAACAAATTGTACAGGACTGAACTCAAAGGTTTCTTGTACATTTTATTTATATATTGTTTTAATTATGTTTCTTTGTCCCCACCTTCACTTCTGATGGCTTTAGTCCATTCAGTAAATTTCTGTATTTATATTTCAGTTCTTCAATGTGTAAATCTAGTAGTATGTGTTTTCCTGAAATTTAAGCAATTAAGTGATTTCTCACTTGAAACAAGTTGAAAATGAACATGTTTAGCAATTTTAGTACATTTCTGTAATCCCTTTTTATGAGTCCATTTTGCTTGTCTTCCATATATTTCTAGATGTTTTGCACTCTCTTCTCTTACTGGTAACTCTTATGTCTTTCATATAGCTGACATTAGGCTTACAAGCTAGCTATTTCCTGCATACTCCATTATTCTCTTTGAAGTCTGCCTCATAAGTGCTCAACATAACATTACTGAGAATACCTATGAGCAAAATAGCAAGAAGTTAATATATTAAAGTACAGTGGGACTTATTTGGGGGTCACAGACCTTTCCTACAGAAAGGAAGGACTACATTTGGATTTAATTTAGTGAAAAGAGAGGACAAAATTACAAGCAGATGATTATTTTTTTTTCCTTTTATATGTAAGTCCAGTGTCAGAAAACAGTGTTCTCACTATAATTCTGTTCTATGATATTTCATAGAATTTTTAAGGCTCAGGGATGCAGAACATCTCTGAACATAGAATCTTTCATCTTACCTTCACTGAAGATAGAAAGCAGATTCTGCTGAGGTTTTAACATATTCACATCACTTTGTGTAATGATTGTAAAAACATTACTTGTAATTATCCATTTAATTATCCTTTTTTTTTTTCCCCCCCCTCAAGTACGGATATGTGGTTGTGACAAGAAAAGCCAATATACCATAGGAAATGTCAGTTAAGGCACTCTGAAAGGAATAGAAAAAAGCCCACCATTATTTCTACTTAGCTTTCCCACTTAAGTCTCCAAATCAAAAAAAAAAAACCCAAAAACAACCAGCAACAGGCAAGTCAGCTGAAAATCCCATTGTTATGGAGATAGGTAAGTGGATCTGGAGCCTTCTTCCTTGTTGATTGGACAGTGATGCTGTTAACCACTCATAGATATTTGTTTATAGTGACCTTAACCTCTTTTGATGTCCAGTCTCATGAAACCACATTTGGACTAGCTTTGGTGAGTACTGCATTAGAACATCTCAACAATTGTGCCTGTGTTTAATTATCTATGAGACTTTCTTCTGAAGCTGAGCCAATTGTGAAGAGAATACCTTCATGATTTCACTGTTTCAAAGCTTTTAAACTGATAGCTGTTTGTTTCCAGTTACATTTGATTTTGATAATGGTTGTTTAAACCTTGTTGCTGTTAAGCAACAACAAAAGTGATGTCTTAGTGCTACAAAAGCACCCCAAACCTGTGTGAAGTGCTATGAAGCATGGTTTGAGCAGCTTGCTCTGGAGAGACCCGGCTCAGAGCAAAGCCACTCTTCACTAACCAGCCTGGACCCATTTAAAATATCCATTATGGGATACAATACCAGTAACTCCAGATATTTAACCAAAAAATGAAAAAATAGAATAAAATATTGTTTAATATTCGCACGAGAGAGAGAATTAGTTTCTATACAATTTTTCTATGACCATGTACTTTACAAGAATTTGAAACCTTGGCATGTCCTTTCACTTTTCAACTTGGGCTATTTTTCCTTTATCATTTTTGGAATGGAGGGTTTGGGTTTTTTCTTTCTTTTGTTTTGGTTTTAAACGTGAAGTCCTCCAACCCAGTCCCAGTATACAGACAGCATAGTTTTTTCATGCCCACAGGTAACATGCAGAACAGGCGTGAATTGTCAGGTAATGCTATACATGACTGTCTATCCTTCTGCCAGACCTTATAAATGCTTAACAAAGGGACTTACAAAGATTTGTCCTGGTTTCAGCTGAGGTAAAGCTAATTTTCTTCACAGTAGCTAGCAAGGGGCTGTGTTTTGGATTTGTATGGGAAACAGCGTTGACAATATAGAGAGGTTTTCGTTAGATAGAGGTGTTTTTTGTTGCTGCCCAGCAGTGTTTGCACAGAGTCAAGGCCTTTTCTCACACCACCCCACCAAAAGGATATTCCGTACCATACGATGGCATGCTCTGCTTATAAGGTGTTTGGGGAAGAGGAAGGACTGGGGAGGTTGGGGTGGCATTCAGCATGATGGCATTTGTCTTCGCAAGTAATCGTGATGGCGCCCTCCTTCACTGGAGATGGCTGAACACCTGCCTGCCCATGGGAAGTGGGGAATGAATTCCTTGTCTTGCTTTACTTGTGCGCATGGCTTTTGCTTTACCTATTAAACTGTCTTTATCTCAACCCAAGAGTTGGGTTCACTCTTCCTATTCTTCCCCCATCCTGGGGGAAGTGAGTAAGCGGCTGCGTGGGGCTTAGCTGCCGGCCAGGGCTAAACCACAACAAGATTAAATAGGCAGTTGAAATATTCATACACTTCATGGCTATATTGTTCTCTTACAATCAAACTACACAGAAATTGCCTATTTCCTGTTTTTCTGGTTTAAAGTCATAAAAAAAAAAAAGGAGGAGAAATGGCCAAACTTCTCATACCCATCACTGAATTCATCCCATCAGCAGAAGCTGTAAGGGTAATGTAGAAATGAGAGCCGCCATCATCTTTGCATTTATTTTCCCTTTCTTATGTTTTCTGAAAGCCTCATCTGTTAATTTTGATTTATATTTGCCAATGGTTACTAAACCTTTCAGGAAAAAATCAGTTTATATAGGAAGAAATCATGCAGTTTACCAGCATTTCATCTAGCAATCAAGCCGAGACATTGAGGTGGCCAGCAGACATTGAATGCGGTGGGCATGCAGTGGTGGGCCAAGAAACCAAAAGACTAGTGAATACAGTGAGCAGATGGGATGGTGAATCTCCCACACAGGTCATGCAAGGCAACTAATCTTGTCAAAAAGCTTCTTTGCAATTATTAAGATGATCTCTATATTTGACTGCTAATTTCAGTAATGGTATTCACCCTGCATTACCAAAATAGGGAGGCCAACATAAACACTAAACCCAAATCTGTGTGTAATCCTTTAAATAATCACAATTTGCATTTAAGTCTTTTTAAGAAGTAACAATTCACTGGTTTGAGTGGATTATGTCCCTTTGTTGGATTGCAGAGTGTAGGCTGCTGTAGTCTGCTCTTTCTGGCTACTTCCACAAGCAAAATGCCACAAGGATTCTTGATGCCTGTTATTCCTGGCTGTCTGTGTATGTTTAATAGAGTCTGATTCACTTAGGATTTCTGACTGCAGTTTCTTAGCTTTGCCAGGAAAATGAAAATACAAGGCAAATTCATTCAAGCAGATGTGAATATTTTTTTTTTTGAAAAAAATGTCAGTCATCTTTTTTTGCCCCCCTTATTGGTCCAAACCCATAGATTTCCAGGAAATCTTTAGGGAACCCCAGGGAAATTAGAGTAAAATATTTATAACTGAGTTAGAATATTTAGTTGATTTGGAGATAACTGGAAAGGTTATTTTTACCTTATAACCTGAAATATCCTTACTGTGACAACCATTTCATATTCAGCAAAAATTCAGTCTTAGCAGATGATGGTATATGCAGAGAGTGGCCAAATCTAAGTATTTTATTTTAATGTATCACTGGCCTGATTTTCTCTTTTTTTTTGCTAAAGACTTCAACCCTGATATTTCATACAAATTATGTGTATAAAAAGAATGAAATTGCTTGAGTAGTTTTTCTGAAAAACTTTTAAAAATAAATTGGTTTTGTTAGTGACCTTTTCTGTTTTTCTATTTCTAATTTTGATATTGGAGGTGAAATGTTGAAATTTTAAATGTTTTATTCTTGTCTTCATTAACATCTACTGTGCAGTGATAGTGTGTCAGCTGCTTTAGAGAAAGGCTTGACGGATGTGGCCTTGCTTGAAAAACTTGCAAAGCTGGTAGCCAAAATGAACAGCTGATGTGCGAACACAAGATATAACATCAGAGTTAAGGAGTCACGGATTGGTAGCTTCTCTCTGTCTTTGCTTTAAGGAGAAAAAAAATGGGTCTACTCTTACAGTTTCTAGACATTCTTTCAAGGATGGGATTGAGGAAGAAAGGACATTGAAATTATTCATAATCCTTGACTAAAGTGAAATAGGTGTCCATCTAGCTAAAATGGCCTGAGCCTTCACAGGATAAATTTAAAAATTATTGTTCCAGCTGAGGTCATATGAAATTGATATAACTGATATAGGTGATCCCAGCAGATTATTTACCTTACCACCCCGAATAATCCACTTTCTTCCCAGTAGTATTGTTGTTTTAGTATCTTGGAAAAAACCTCAAAATTTTTAAAAAAAGAAAAAAAAAGTAAATGCTCTCTTGGATTTGACATAGAATAATTACTTTTAATAACCAATGTAAATCATCACAGATTCCTGATTCAATATAGTAACTTCTGATTTACTTGCATGACTGATGGGAGTATCAGACCAATTGCACTTGCACTTTAAAAGGCCAGTGTTTTCAATTTCATAAATAAAATAGAGGCAAGCAGCTGTATTTCTTTATTTGTGGGTGTTACTGGGGAGACACAAGAAACTATACAAATGTTGCAGGGTAAACCAGCCTGATGGATTGCTAGTGTAGAGTGCCCTTAATGTGAGATGTTCAGCTTTGCATTTCCCCCGCTCATATGTTACCACTAACTTGGTTTTATGCTTCATTATTAATATGTAAACTGTCTGCAGAACAACAGGAGATGAATGTCCAGGCTGAAATGGGCGAGGGTAGTCATTGATCAAACTGCTCAAGACAGTTCCCATCGATTTTGCATCCCGACATGTCTGCAATAATGTGGAATGGGTTTTGCAGTACAAATAATAAAAAAATCCCGTCTTTGGATTTTGCTTAGAAGGTAGAAGACTTTATAACATTATATGTGTACATTGTGGTTTCGTTTATTGGTTATGTTGACATCAGTAAGTTCTGGGAACTAAACTGCTAAAAGCTTTTTATTTGTGGGTAAAAAAAAGCCTGAAAAGAATAGGGATTATAGCTTTCGGAGGGGAAGAATTTAGATGATTGTTTTTATGTCTCTGAAAAGAAGCTTCCAAAGACCAGCATTTTACTGTAATGGTGCAAATAGGTTGACTCAATGATTTAGATAAGCAGGCTATATAGCTCATCAACATCGATGTCTATGAAAATTTGTACATTATATTGCTAGACCATGACACAAATAGGCGTGGGTTTCTCTTGACAACATGTTCTCTTCATCGGGAAAGAAAAATCTCCGAAATGTAAGAATTTTGCTGGGAGATTCTCCAAGGTTTAACTTTATCTAAAAAAATACATAAATACAAAAGGAGAAAAACAAAAATGAGCCTGCACAATTTAGCTGGAAATCTCTGAGGGAAAATCACTTCTTTGTCGTCCTGATACATTCCACCTCCAGGAATTAGGCTGAACTTTCTAATAGGATGTTGACTGGAATCTATAAATATAAATGAAGAAAATAGAAGGAATTGAAAAGCACTATGCAATGACATACGGCTTAAAAGATGTCTAGGTTAGTTTCAGTAGAGAGAGATGTATATTTATGGGTATACATCTGTATATATATACACAAAACATAGTCATAATAAGATGAATTATTGAGAATTAGCACTAGAGATTCATTTTGGTGAAAAAAAAAATTAGATTAATTAATTTTGTGATATTGCTCCTTTCTGTCTCTTGGCAATATCTAATTGGGGGTTTGATACAAAGCTGGCATAGGAAAAGTTATGTATTTCTTACCAAACTTTTATGACTTGCTTTGTTATGTGTTGCACCTTCAAATTCTGAGGAATGAGGGGTGTTAATAGCTGGCAGAGATGGTAATTGGTGCTTTTGCAAAGTTTCTTCAGTCCACTCCAGATCAAACATGAACACATTATACTTTCTTATAAGGAATTGACAATCATGCTTTTTCACGGTGTCTACCACCTGAACCAAAGTTAATTTAGGTAGAAGAATATGGAAAACTACACAATAATTTCCTAGCATGGAAGATAATTTGCATCTTTTCTATGCACAGACCAATTGTCATGAATCATATAAACATAGTGAGGAATATTGGTTATGTTGATATTATGATGCCACTTCCATCTTACATTTCTTTCTCTTCAGCAGCTCTGTTAATTCAAAATTTACTGGAAATAAAGATTTCAGCTTTGCCTTGCAGCATTGATCTGAAGCCCAATTGAACCAGTTATTAAAACATAGAGTCTTCTGAGCCAAAGAAATAATCAAAATTCCAATTAATGCTACTGCAGCATTACACTATTGTCATAGTAACAGTGGCATGAAAGTTTACATCAAAAGCCTTGTTAGGAAGTGCCAGTCTAAAAGCAATCAAATCCCTGGGAAAGCATTCAGAAGTTCAAAAGAAACTAATGAAAGAGGCCTTTAGGATGTAATTTCATTGACAGTTATTCTTAGTTAATAGAGGCAACCTAACCAGGGTCCTCTGTTACAAGGAAGCTCAGTGGTTAAAACAAATGTATTAGAGCAATAGAGCTAAGATTAACAGAAACAAAGAGGCACTGTGCAGAAACACCAAAGCACAAATCTGTGCTTGTAAAAGGTAAATCTACAAAATAGTAATAGCATTATGAAGAGTCTAGAAAACATGTTATATGGACTGAAAAAATGAGTAGCTACCTTGGGTTCAGAGCATACAGAAGGGAGGACTTTCAAGCTCTTGGAGACTAAGTGTTTTAAATGTGTAGGCGAATGGTCCTTATCTTGTGACCTACGTATAGTATGCTGCCTGAAAGACCGTTTGATCTGTCTTGAGAGCATGGAGGGAGGAAAAATACTAAGAAAAAAGAAACTAGGTGAGCATGTTCTGATGTTGGTCAGCATGCTAGCTTTTATGTAATTTCTATCATAAAGTTAAGGAATATGTACTAAATGCATTTTCTATTGTATGTTTTTTAGGGGCTTTTGGTGGGGAAATGGTTTGTTGTTGATTAGTTTGAAAGCAGCTGAAATCCCACAAGAAAAGCTGTTCTTTCACAGCATTCCAGGAAGAGATAGAGGCATTGTCATAAAGATAGATATTCTCATGAGAGTTCTGCTTGCATGAAGGGAAGAAAAAAACCCACACAGGATCAGAAAGTCATTCCAATATCTCCTAAGCACACTAGGCTGCCAGATTCAAACTGAGATACAAGTCTTGACTTGAAATCTAACAGAAAACTTAATCTTCATTTTGAATCAAATTTAAACTCAGTGGTCAAATTTTGCAAGGTTGGATAACTAAAATCAAGTGAATATGACACACTTAAATAATCATTGGTCATGTCCCCAATACGTGCAATGCAGTCCTGTCAAACCAAAAGCAGACAAAAAAGAATAACAGATGTGAAATAGCATCTAAAAGCAGAAAAGAGAAGTGAGTCATGGGAGGAAAGGGGGGGGGAGTGTGTATAAGAGATTCGTGCACACTCAGGTAATGTTCTTTTGATCTTCTCTCACTCCTGTATTTCATGTTCATCATTAATGCCTGCACAGAGGGGAGGAAGGACAGAAAATCAGGTAATTAGTTACACATGTACTTTGATCAGTGTTGCATTTTTCTTTTTCAAGTTGTTTGCCAAAGTGCTAGGAGATGAGAGGGAGGGTTTCATTTATGGCAATTGTTCAGTCAAGCACATTCTCAGGAATATTTCCATAATTTCTAAATTTAATCCTGTACTTCTGTAATGATAACTTAAAGGTTATTTGGATTTAGTTTTATTTCCACATCATCAAATCTTTCTTCCTGACAGAATTTCTGTATTTCCACATGCTTGATCTCAATACACTGTACACAGGTATTTATCTAGGACAATTTGGCAGACAGTGAGCACAAAGTCTAGACAGATAGACAAATGAAGAGTAACTTGAAAAGTTAGAATTAGATTTAGAAATCTCCTGTTTAGTGCACAGATGTTGACTTCCCCAGCTCTTTCCTGTTGGCAGTAGCTGGTGCTGTACATGATCCCTTGTGAAGTGACATAATGCCTGTCATGCAGATAGGGTTCCCATCACTGTCTTCAGCTTATCATATCCTCCCTTTACCATTCAATGTAAGAGAGAGGGAAAAGAAGAGAGTGAGAAAATACTTCTGTAAAAGCGGCAAGGTCTTTTATCTCAGATATTCTGCTGGAGCGAGCCATTTTTACTCTAGTGTTGACAGTGAGATAGAGATATAATCTAAAGAGGGGCATGGCTGTACCCATTGAGTTCCCATCTGGAAGGGGAAAGGGACAGATATACCGTCGAATCCCACGAGTGTGTATAGCTCTGTCTTCGTCCTTCCCTAACACTGCAGACGGAGCTGATCGGCTTGTGAGATGAGGCATGGGTTGTTTCCCTTCACGTCCTGGCTAGGGCCAGCGTTTGAAAGCGGGGTTGTGTGCTAACTATGACAATTCTCTACAGAAACTTTTACTGGAACTTTAAAAATGTGCCCTGTAATAGCCTTAGACAGCAGTCAGCACGGGTCTGGCTTTATGATTGTTTTTCTCTCCTTCACAGAGTCCCAGGACACTTGTCCATAGAGCTCCCCATAGCCACTATAACTAATGAGGTTGTGGAGCACAACAGAACAGCATAGGTCACTCACTACCAACAGTATGACAAGTGTTGGTTCTGTATAAATTACCTTGTAGACATGTTTTGTAGAATATTTCATTATTTTGCGTGGCAGCTTCAATAGCTGCAGTATGGGACACATCTCCCATTAGTAGTGTACAATATATTTTCTTGTCAGTTAATCTTGAAAGCTGGCTACCGTTCCTCAAAAAGGCTGGATCTTTCATTTCCTTCTAATAAATACTTCACACTAAATGCATTATTGCTAGAGAGATGTCAGTAATCGAATGCTTATCATCACATTTTCCTTGTGGCCTATGACAAAAATATGTTCTGTAGTGGATGCAAAAGGAGAGTAAGAGAGGTGATGGGAGTAAAATAAGGAAAGGAGATGAAATCAAGCGTTAGACAAATAGTCCCCTGAACAGCCAGATCTCCTCTAGACAACGTAAAGACTGGAAGACTCTGAGAACTGAAAGAAAACAGATAATATTTTACAGTGGGGGGAAAAAAAAAAAAAGAAAAGGTCTGAAGAACAGAAGTATGTAAAGGATTAATATCTCCTTGAATATTTTGTGAATCTTCTATGGTGCTTACTCTGTTCTATATACTTTTTAACCTATCTGTGGGTGTAAAGTGTGAGTATTTAATCCTAGCATACTTATGCACTTTAAAAGACAGTTATTGGAGACCTGGCTCTCCTAAAATTGTTGCTATGAATTTTTTGGTAGCATAAATGTGTAGGGGAGAGCAACAACCCAGTATTTCTTTTGCATCATTATCTTTTGCAGCTCCTTACAAAGAATTAGCCACTTTAGACGTGTTGCATATGTTTCAGTTTCATACTGTATGCAGAAAAAAAGCACAGCAGCAGCTTGCATTATATTTATTCCAAGCAATTATGATACAGCTGCCGCACGAGTACTGGGAATACAGAGTGGTCAAAAATTAAAGCAAATGAAGGAAAATACAAAGGACTCCTGCAAAAATGATTGTGAGGAGGTGGTGAGTGGAGGAGTGAGAAGGGACAAGCTGAAGGTGTTTGTTTGCCTTTTGCCTAAAACATTTTGAAGATCAGAGATTCACATAGGTTGCTAAAGAAATGTGTCTACAGACCATTTACTCTACAAAGCGAGATTTCAGCTGATAACTTCTTATCGACTGAATCTCATTTTTTCACTTGCCCTCCAGGAAAGAGCAAGTTTATAACCTTCTTAGCTGCAAACTCTCAAAGGCTCGAGAGAGCTAACTCTCCCTCAGTTATGGCAAAGTAACAAAAGTTATCAACTTAATCCTTTCACGAGCCAAGCCCTTGCTTTCCAGATCTCTGGTGTGTCCATCCATCTCAGTGCATTTCCCCATCCCTTCCAGTTAACGCGTGTCATGAACCCCGGTGGTTCAGAGAGGATGTTGATGTGTTTGGGCCTCAACTCTTCTACAGACTGAGAAAATCACTTAGCCTTTCTATGACTCTTTGCCCCAATGATGGAGATAAAATCTATCATTACTTCTACACTTTTTCTTGTCCATATCATGTTTATATAAGTTCTTAGGCTGAGGTTCTTATCAGTGATAAAATGGTATTTTGTAAATGGGGCCAATTCCGGTGTCAGAGGTCCGTGGTGAACTGTTGTACAGGTATTAATGCGTGAGGTGAACAGGGATATTTGGCACATACTGGGCTTCAGAAATTCAGAAGCTGCCTAACTGGAGAGTTTTTAGGTATTTTTTAGCCATTAAAACCTGATACATTTAAGGAAAATAAAAGTGAGAATTCAATCTGCTGTAACATATCTGCTTATCTATCTGCATGTCGGTTTTACATCACCATCCTATCACACTATCTGAACTGTTTTCACAAAAAAAAAAAAAAAAAAATCAATAACAGTGGTGTTATCTCTCCCTGACTGCGCTGGCTTTTCTCCTTTTCACTCCTTCTCTTAGGCTGGCTCTAAGTTTGTCACCTCCATGCTGTGAACACCAGCACTGCCTGTTAGCTGGCTCAGCTGAGGAAGGGAAGCCATTTCACTTGAAATCAAGAGGCCCAGCAAGTGCCATTTACCCTTTTTATCACAAGCGCCATGTACCACGCTGAGATGTAAAAGTCTGAGGCACGTGACGGTTTTGGTGGACAGGAAATGTATTTCTACTGGCACAGGAGGTCTGCATCCTACCAGGAGGAACATGTCCTCACCTCCTCAGGAAGAGGACAACCAACCAACATCTACATCTGCGGCTTTGCACCGCTCCAGGGAGGGCTTTATCTGCTCGGTTTGACTTCAGCCACCTGTTGAGCCTAAGCAGTCTGAAGTTCTTGTTGTTGGTTTTTTTCTTTTTTTTTTTTTTTTTTTTTCCCCCCCAAGCTCTTCTGACTTTTGCATTCTCTCTGTGTGCAGTGAGGGCGGTTGTGTGAATTGCTCAGAGAATAATTATCCTTGCTGAGACCTGAGGAGGCAATTCATCATGTCAGATTAACAGTGGCTGCAGATAGCACAAGGAAACCTACATAACTAAGCACTGAAAACTAAGTACAGAGTGCACTGAATTTCCCTGGTGAATACAGAATTTGGGGTCATTATCTCACATTTTTGCTGAATATCAGTGGATGTATTTTGGGGCTAACAGATGCATCATTTTGGCTTTATTTCCATCTGCCAGGAAAACAGGGGATTTATGGCTATTTCACAGAGCCCACCAAGCAATGCTATGAATAGTATCAAATAGTCTTTTTGCTAAATTCTGCTTGCCTTGAGGGTATGTGTAATTATCTTTTCTGATATATTGCGTATTGAATTGTATTTATTTTTATTGTGATGGTCAATGCTATGCTCCTGTTCCATTTATTGGCATCTTGCAGATAGATGGCAATTTTGTATAAATTTGTTATTTGTTCTAGAGGAAGGTTGCAGTCTTCTCTGAGTGTTTGGACATGGGCAAATAAACTTCATCTACAGCTCTTGTTGTGATGGGCTTTCTCCACAAAGCACAGCCTTTACAGGGCTCCTTCCAGACCTGGCGTACAGCAGGAATGCCCATACCAGCAACACGTCTACTTCCACATATTTCAAGGTCCGAATTCAAAACTCTGCTGAATGCAGGGGGAACATTTTCTATAAACTGAGAGAGCTTTGTTTAGAGCTGTGTGAAAAAAAAGATTTGAATTAGTTCAGTATGTCTGATAGCACTGGTAAGAAAGTAAGCCACGCCCTGCAAGACATCTTTTTTAAAGGCATCTAGGATATACATACAGACTTACATACATACTTACATACATACATATGTATTCAGTTTGTGAGTGCGTGTGCAGTTGTATTCTTCTTTTACCAAAGCTTTGATAATTTTGTGTATTGAAGCAGATTTTGAAGATGTTTTCAGACAGATTTTCTGGGACGAAATTCTCCTTTGTCAATAAGCAGGGAGGCTGGGTAAATCAACTGGGAAATATTAAAACATAAACTGCTGTGAGATAAATTACACTTCTTTTTTCAATTTTATTTCAATTTAATATGAAAAGGTATTTTGAATTTTTTTAAAACATGTAATGAAAGAAATTTGTCATTTTCTGATTATTGATTTGAGATTGGACCTTTAAAATAAAGCTACTAACTCACAAGAATCTTGTTCCAGATGTCCTCATAAGCTACTGGTAGAAGTCAGGGCTTTTATGTATGTCTTTTTTTGCAGGATAAAGAATATTTTCCCTTCTTTCACAGGAGGGAGACAGAAAATGCAAAGAAAAATTTTCAAAGCCTTATTGTGAAAAAAAAAAAAAAAATTGAGCCAGATTTTGAACAAAACTTTTTTTTGTAGTTGTTCTCAAATGAAAACTGTATAAATACAGCTGGAAATAAAGCAATTCTCAAAACAACTGTTACAATGACCCAAAGAAGTTCAGTAGGGGAAAGCTAAAATACAAAGTGAATTTAAGATTGAAAATATAACACCTGTGCACTGGGTGATGTGCACACGAATGAGAACTGTGCCAGGGCAGTATCCTCAGAAAAGTGTAATGTCAGGCGAGGGAATTTCTCTAACCAGCTTCTGTGTGCATCAGTATCCACCTGGGTGAGTCATTCTCTAGGGGTTAGATTGCAGCATAGATTATCTGTCCGTGAAAGAGAGAGAGGACATGTCGCAGCTCTCTCAGACTCCTCTACAGGGTATGAAGAAGAAAGGTGAGGTCTTGGCTCCATTTCCCCTGCTTGCTGCCACGTGCAGGGTGCTGACCAGGCTATCTGTAAATCACTAAACCACAGAGAAAAAAGGAAGAGTGATGCCTTAGAGAGGAAACTCTGAAGCAGAGCTTTGTATTTGCACCTTGTTTTAAGACTGCTCCTAACCCTGCTGACAAGTTCCGCCAGGGTCTCTCACTATCATCACCTACAGAGCTTGTTGGGTCAAGACACCATTGTGCCAGGGAACAGGGAGTGTGACAGCCTCCGTTTTGGCTTGGTTAACACGGGATCCTTCAAAACTCTGCAGCTTTCCAAAGCTTGATCTGTAGATTCAGACAGTTTAACAGATCCTTTGCTTCTTGCTGAACCCAGAGGTTTCTGCACCAGCTGGTCAGAAATCATTTATCTGGAGTTCACACTGTTTCATGATGTGAGACTTTTTCATTCTGTCACTTGGTGAGTTTGAGAGATTAGACTATGAGTCTTCATAAAATAAAATCAGGCCCAGTCAGATACTAGAGCCCTTTTTCTCTGAAATTTAGAAACCATGTGAAAAGTTAGATTTTCTTACAGTAGGCTTATTGGAACACAACAGGTGACAGATTCCTCATGAAATTCCACAACTGTGTTTAGAAAATGAAAGTTGTGGTAATATTCCCTATGAAGATGTTAAAACCTGTCTAAGGCTATACTAATTACAGGACTAATGAAGAATTAGGTTTTCTGGAGAGCTGCAGGCTTTGGAGCCCTGTGTACCTTGCTGGGTAGCTCCTGATTTCCAAGCCACCATGCAGAGTTACAGATGGGCCAAGCAGGGGCAAGCAAAAGCCATCTGACTCCAGATACGCTGGCATAGCAAGCAACAAATTTCCCCAGACCTTTCTTTTTTTTTTGCCACAATTCTTTCTGATGGGGTAAACAATGGTCTTTTTTTATGCAAACAAGTTGGGTTCAGAATTGGAAAAACGGTGGGTAGTCTCAGTCATAGGTTAGGATATAGGGAGACATATGTACTATCACGGTCTTCTGAGAATGGACAGTCTTTGCTCAATGAAACAAGAGCTTTGAAATGTGTTAAACACATGATTATGGTTTGGTTGTTTGGTTAGGGTTTTTTTACAGTGAGAGAGAGAGGAAGGAAGTGGCAAAATATGTACAACTTGTTACTAACCTGGAAAGAAATTCTAAGAAAATTGCATTTTTTAAATAAAGTAAACTACATGACTGCAATACTTCAACACCCCTTTCCATGGTGTGAAAATCATGGTGAGTTCTGTGGTGTTTCTACTTAGCTGTGATGCAGAAAATGCAGCTTCAATCTTTCTTTGCTGTTTTCAGATCCCCAGTTTAGAGCAGTTAATGGTCTGTTGTAATTCTATTATGAACTGAGTTGAATCGCTACACTTTTGAAATTCACAAGGCTGGGTTACATTTTCAGTTTCCCCCAACAGATGGAGAGTCAGGATGATGCCCAAGTAGTATACTAAAAATAGAGTTCAAGTACTTGTTTCTCAATACATGCTTGGAACTCTTGGTTATAGTCTAGTCCTTATTGACGTCCCATATAGGAAAAAAAGGCTAGGGTTTTTGATGCATAAGATATTTTATTGTAGTTGAGAATTTCTTAGCTTCAGAGAGAATCACACCCCCCTATCCTTCCTAGCCCATGGAATTACAGGAATCCCTCCCACAGTCATTTGCAAGCATAATGAATTTTATGACTGAGTGTATTGAGGATTTGCTGCTAGACTGCTAGAATAATATAGTTTACGAAGATGCTCTGGAGGAGTTTATGATTTTGGGAATATTTTATTAACATTTTCACTTCAGTGAAGATGAATCCAATTTTAGGATAAAGAAACAAAACTCCCTCAAAGAAGAGGTGTTTTATCCTGTGCTATCATCTACATCTACGTTGCAACTCTACGAGCTTTCAGGCTCCAAACGTTGACTTGAAACATAACAAAGTTATAACAGGTTTTGAGCTCTGCTGAAATGAGAGTTCATTGCTGAAGATCCATTTGTTCCAGTGTGTTGCTCCAAGGTCGTGGTCAGAGACCTAACACTTCACCTAACACCTAGGGAAAAAATCATCCAAGGCTGTACTCTTGAGTGCAGTTGTCTCCTGTTCATGCTTTATTCACTTTGAAGTCCTTCAAGCAGGGAACATTGCTCTATTTTTCATAGTCCAGGAGTGACAGTCCTTATGAACAATGTTCCTTCCTGTCCTGTCCCCATAACGTCTCCTACATGCCATCACGACTTGTTCTAAAACTGAAAATTAATGCAGTAAATGATATTCACTCAAAACCAATGTATGATTCATAGATTCACACATTGGTAGGAGCTGGAAGGGACCTCTGCAGATCATATAGTCCAACCCCCCTGCTACAGCAGGATCACCTACAGCAGGTCGCACAGGATCATGTCCAGGTGGGGTTTTGAATCTCTCCAGAGAAGGAGACTCCACAACCTCTCTGGGCAGCCTGTCCCAGGGCTCGGTCACCCTCAGAGTGAAGAAGTTTTTGCTCATGTTCAGGTGGAATTTCCTGTGTTCCAGTCTGTGCCCATTGCCCCTTGTCCTGTCACTGGGCACCACTGAAAAGAGTCTAACTCCTTCCTCTAGACAATCCACCCTTTAGATATTTATGATATAAATGGACAAGTGAAGCATAATTATTCCTGTTTAACAGCTGGGGAAATTGGGACAGCAAGAAGTTCAGGAGCTTATCTAAAGCTGCGGAGGTAGTGGCAGAGAAGAGAGGAATGTTGGACTCGCAGACCCAAGTCTTACATACTAGGCAGGCAGACCTTCCTCAAGATTGTAAGAGTCACATTTAATTGATGAGCTGATTTAGGATGAAGCAGAGTTTGCCATCAATTACAAGAGCAACATTATTGTGTCTAACTTTGCTAAGCCCCTGAATGAACCAAAGGTCTGGCAGGGCCAAAAGGGCCCCAGTCAATTCTGCTAACTGTGTAATTCTTAAAACAGAGCTGAATTCTCCTAAACTGTATTTATGCTAAATTTCATGGCACCTGATGACCTCAATTAAAACCTTTCAGAGGAAATCAGAAGTGCCAGCAAGGTCCTGCAAGATTAATATCTCTGGCTTTCTCCTGCTAACTGCTGGTATAAACTTGGCAATTTTATAGAAGATTTTATAGTGATGTTGATGCTGTTTTTATCGAAGGTGTCAGAATGCCGGTAGTGATAATGTCCCACTGAATGAGCAGCTTGCTTTCTCTGGTCTCTTTCCTAAAACGTATAATAGACATCATCAGCATCCAGAAAAATCTCCCCTTATGGCACATTTGGTCACAGAGAAGAATAAAGCTGTTTTTCCTAAAAGGCCCCCAAGATTATTTCTATTATTGTCATGGACAAAGAGACAGACTTTTGTAACTTTACCGGTCTTTATTGGACAAGCCAATAATTACCCAAAAGAAAACAATTTCTTAAGAATGGACACACCTTGACAAACAAGATGAAAGCCTGTATGCAATTGCATTTAATATATATATAGTGTAACTTGTAGGTTGAAGAGAACTGTACAGGGCAAAATCCAGATGTAAACATAAGCACCCAACCCCACACATAATTCTCACATGACTGAATAAATGTACATACAGGAGCTGGAAAATAAAAAGCCAGATGCTTAATGTTCCTGAATATCATGTTCTTGAAAAGATAAATCCATGCATCTGCTCTTCTTCCAGTGACTTAGGGATTTCAGCTTAAACTTTTCTAATGAATAAATATTTAAGCCCTGCCAAGGAGTTTAGAAATATCCTTTTAAAAAAAATTTGAATAGGAAATCACACTGAAATGATGGTAGAAGTGATTATTTTATTTGCTTCAAATTCAAGTCAGAACTTCTTGAAAGTTCAAAAATGTTTTCGTGAAGTTCAACAAGGCCAAGTGCAAGGTCCTGCACGTGGGTGGGGACAATCCCAAACACAGCTACAGGCTGGGCAGGGAATGGATTGAAAGCAGCCCTGAGGAGAACGACTTGGGGGTATTGATTGATGAGAAGCTCAACATGAGCCGGCAGTGTGCGCTTGCAGCCCAGAAAGCCAACCATGTCCTGGGCTGCATCAAAAGAGGTGTGACCAGCAGGTCGAGGGAGGGGATCCTGCCCCTCTACTCCACTCTCGTGAGACCCCACCTGGAGTACTGCGTCCAGCTCTGGGGGACCCAGTACAGGAGAGACATGGAGCTGTTGGAGAGAGTCCAGAGGAGGCCACGAAGCTGATTGGAGGGCTGGAGCACCTCTGCTATGGAGACAGGCTGAGAGAGTTGGGGTTGTTCAGCCTGGAGAAGAGAAGGCTCCGGGGAGACCTAATTGTGGCCTTCCAGTACCTGAAGGGGCCTAAAGGAAAGATGGTGAGGGACTGTTTATCAGGGAGTGTAGTGACAGGACAAGGGGTAATGGGTTTAAGCTAAAGGAGGGTCGATTTAGATTAGATGTTAGGAAGGAATATTTTAGGATGAGTATGGTGAGACACTGGAACATGTAGCCCAGCAAGGTTGTGGTGGCCTCATTCCTGGAAATGTTGAAGGCCAGGTTGGATGGGGCTTTGGGCAACGTGGTCTAGTGGAGGGTGTCCCTGCCCATGGCAGGGGGTTGGAACTAGATGGGCTTTGAGGTCCCTTCCAACCCAAACCATTCTGCAATTCTATGATTTTAATTGCAAAATATGATATTTGAATATTTCTTGATACTTGTGATAAGTAAAATCTTGGTAAAATATTCACCATGCTAGGAATATTTTCAGCAATCATGGAATCAAAAAAATGCAATTCTGAGGAGAATATATTGTTAATTGCATGTCTTTTTTAATATTTAGGACTTGAAGATTAATTGTGTAATTAGGATGAAGTATAGGCATATCTTTAACTGCAGTGACCCACAACATAAATATATTGTGGTTGAACATAGGATTTCCTTGAACAATTTTAAATCCCCACAATCACAAGTATGCAGCAAGTGCAGTCTCAAATTGTTCATTTAATGTTAATCACAGCCGTTGTAACGTGGAGCCAACTGGCTCTAAGGGACATGACCTTATCACAGTGGACAGATGGCAAAAAATTTTCAAGCCATGTTAAACCTTTTTCTTCAACACTTTTTTGTTCTTAACATATTTATTGCTGACACCATATATCAGTGTTATAGCTTCTGTTCAGGTGAATACGATCAGTTGGCAGTAATAGGTTCAGCTCTGGGAACCTTTCAGCCATTGCTTTTTGAGCTGTTTCTGTAAACTCACCGTCTGGAAGAAACAAGGAAAAAACAAGAAAAGGAAGGAGGGAGAGAGGCTTTTGGAAACCCTTCAGCTTGGCTTAATTCCCATGCAGAGAGGAGAATAAATTAATGCAGACACTGTGTTTTCCTGGCTCAGATGTCATATTTTCTCGTGATTGGAAAGATCAGTGGCAGCGCAGGATGCGTGGAAGAGAGAAGGGGAAGCAGAAAATGCGAGAGGAAAAATATATTTGAAAATGTTAAACTCAGCGCTAGCAGTATCTGTTAAATGTCTCCTGCATTTGTAAGAGAGCTATGTTTCCCTGCATTAGCATTGAGCCTCCGCTGCTCCATTGATGTCTGTCAGCCTAGTCAAAGAACTGAATATGGTTTGAAGACACAATAGGAAACATGCCTTAATAAATGCATTTGCAATTGTATCAGGTGACTTTATAAATGCTCTGTGTAACTGTGCAAGTTACGAATGCATTTTATGCGTGTCAAATTTTGTATTCCCTTGCTCTTTCCACATTTTTCCTCTATTCTTGAAGAAGAGAATAATATGGACATCTTTCTTATTATATTTTTTGGGTGAAGAATTTTCCCTGCCTAGCTTCAATTCAGCAAGTCCAGGAAGGGCATTCCAGGTGCAATAGCACTTTCCTCTTCCATAGGCAGATACCCTTACGATATGGTAAAAGATTTTTTTAAAGGGTCTTTGTACTTTATCTCTGCCAAAACCAAGCTTAGCTGCAACTACTCTTATTTTCTACTTGGTAAATATCTTGGCTGAGGTGACCTGGTATACATTGAACATATGTTCCACATGAGAAATGTGAATATCTGTAGAAAAAATAAGAACATCCCAGGCAGACAGTCATCACTCAAATGTCCTAAGAGCAGATTTACTGGGATGAGGATGGAAGGAGGTGTGAGAATTGCCTCTCTCGGTAGCAAGGAGCACTCATCCCTGGTAAGTACCATCCCTGCAAAGTTGCGCAGTTGCAGATGCATCAAACTGTGAGTGCACAGCACGTGTTCTCGGCTGAGATGCTTCCAGTGATTAAGTTGTATGTTCAATTAAACCTAATGCCCCAATAACTTTGAAAAATGCAAAGGGCTCATGAATGCAGAAAGGCACAAAATCCTCAGGATCCCTTTACTGGCCAATAAACCTACCATAAATGCCAGTGGCTGGAGGCCCAGATCTTTACATTTAGCTTCAAAACAGTATTTCCATCAGCTTTAGTGGTGACAAGCTGGTGTCCATTGTTTTTGGATTAGATCATGAAAACTCTGCATAGTGCTCCTGTGCCACCTGGGGAAGGAGGAGGGGGGCAATTGGTTTTGGTTATGTTTTGGGAGTCAGGGACCATATTTTAATCTTAGTTCTAAACATTTTTTCATTCCTTAAGGCTTTTTAAAAATAGAAAGGGAAAAACTTTAAAAAAAAAAAAAAAGAGTCAAAATTAATGCCAGTGTGCTTTACTATTTAGAAACCATTACTCCAGCTCTCCCACTAAAGGTTCCTGAAGAATTTACCAGGCTGAGTCTGTAAAACAGGTGAGATTTTTTTAAAAATGTCTTAAGAAAACTGACAGTGTGGCTGAATACAGAAGGACCCAAAGCACCTTTTTCAAACTAAAAGCATAATAATTAGGCAGATGAACCTACGGAGTACATTAGCTGTAAAGAGAAGCTCACATAAAGAACTTAGACCAGTTTAAGACATACATGTTTAGCA
This sequence comes from Grus americana, assembly GCF_028858705.1. NCBI lineage: Eukaryota > Metazoa > Chordata > Aves > Gruiformes > Gruidae > Grus > Grus americana. Next base: position 6,367,718 of record NC_072891.1, on the reverse strand, counting down.
GAGTTAAACCTACCCAAAGAGATGTGCAAGGTCTTCTTATCTTTCTAGCAAGTAGTTCCCTCTCCTCCCATCCCTGCCCCTACTCCTGTGCTTATGCAGCTCATCATGAAGTGACCTGCCAAGTGAAGATAGCTCTGGTAATGTAGTGGTACCAATACAGATATTTTCATTGTTTATTGTTTTCTCATGCTCTAGCCTGTCTCTTTTTTTTTTTTCTCTCTGTGTCTCCTGTGTTATGTTTAGAAGGCAAATTGTAAGAAACAGGGCCTGTCCATTTACTGTGCTTGCAAAGACTTCCTGGGAAATCTGATCTTACATTTGAATAAAGACTCGACTACTCTGCTGTATTTATTACTGCTCCTGTTTGTTTGTTTTCCTCAGACGAGTCATCTTTGGGTATGGAAAGTAGGAATCATTCATCATCCCCAATAAAACACAGCAAGTGAATGAAAATAGCAGCCAGACAGACAGCAGACCAAACGCGGAGCCTTTGCAGAGAGGTTTCCTTTTAGATGAGAAATCAGTGACCTGGGACGTGCAGGACTGGGGTGGGGGCAAAGGGAGGAGGAGACTGATTTCTCACCGCAGGCTTTGGGATGTGGTGTGACAGTTATGAGCCAGAAAACACAGCTGAATGCAAAGTGGCAAGGCAGACTGGGGAACTGCGGTGCTGCTGAACCAAAAAGGAAAGAAAAGGTGCTGGTGAGTGAACTGGAAAGATGAAATGTGTACTTGGCTGGAATCGATAATAAAGCACGCCGCATTCGGTTTGGCACCAAGAGCTTATCAAAAACAACATATTCCACGTTGCGAAGGACAGCACAGTAATTATGTGATTGCTGAGCAGACTATGTAAAACTGTATAAAAACTTTCTTATTGTACCTAAGTCAGCAGGAGACAGAGATCCTTGCGGGAAGAGGGAAGACTGATAGAGTCATCTTGGCTTACAGAGAGTAGAGCATACGGCAAATGGGAATTTCAGAGAGAAGCATTTTCTATCTCTCTTTTTTTTTTTTAAGGTTTTGACAGCTAAGCACAAACTATTCTGAAAAGTGTCAACAGTCCAAATAGTTTTTATAAAAAAATAAAGCCAATAGGAGTCTATGGAAATTATAGAATGAAACTTTTACAGTAACTTTTACACCAAGAAATAATTTGAAATATGTATATCCCCAGTCCAGATTTCATGGTTATAATTGTAAGTGAATAAAAATCTTCCCAGCCTTTTTTAAATAAGAAGAATCACCTATTATAATTTAAAGGTCATAAATGACATCATAGAGTCACTTACAACTTCTATATCTTGTCCTAGACTATGGTTAAGGTTAGAAAGCAGTTATCATTCCCCTAACTTTTTATAATTTCATAGAAGGGAGTGAAATAGAAAATACAAATGGAAAAATTAATTTTTCCTTGCTCAAACTCTTTCTTAACCAGATTGTCATGGTTTAGCCCCAGCTGGCAGCTAAGGACCATGGAGCCGCTGACTCACTCATCTTCTCCTCCGGTGGGATGGGGAGGAAAATCAGAAGAAAAAGGTAAAAGTTGTGAGCTGGGATGAGGACAGTTTACCAAAGAGGAAAATAACAATAACAATACTAATACAAGAATATACAAAGCAGGTGATACACAATGCAATTTGCTCACTGCCAACCCGATGCCCAGCTGGGTTGCAACCCCTCCTCCCTGGCCAGCCCCCTTTATATACTGGGCATGACATCATATGGTATGGAATACCACTCTGGCTAGTTTAGGTCATCTGTCCTGGCTGTGTGCCCTCCCAGCTTCTTGTGAAAATAAACTCTATCCAGCCAAAAACCAGGATGCAGATATACAAAGCAGCTAAATTCCTTTGACTTTGGTAAACAGGAACAAATGATTGCTAACCGTTACTGTTGAAAAGAGTGAAAGATTCAAGGATCAAGACCTAAGAGCAGCCTGATTGTTGGAGGCCCTTTGCTGCAAAGTAACCTGACTTTGACCCTAGCCACAGAGGAAGATCTAAACCAAAGCTGAATATTAACATATGCATGTATATGCCATATAAATAAATATGCACAATTTACTCACTCAACTCACAGTACCAGGAACTCCTTACCAAAAGCACTGACCCGCCAATACAGAACAGCACTAATTACAAAGTGGTGATTGTCTGAGATTTCATGATGTGATTAATGAGCTTGATTTTCCACTGTGTGATTATTGATTGAAACTGTCCGGTAATTTTGCATGGATTTAGTACTCCAGCTACTCAGACCTAGACAAAGATACATATAAGATATGGAAAAACTTTTTTACACATTAAAGTCAATAGCTTGCTATTTAGCTCACATGCAATAAATTACATGGCTGACATTGAGCATACAGCATTTGTTGCAATAGAGTGGCCTGCAAGAACTGCTGGCTGCTGAATGCTTCCGAAAGATAAGAAAGATCCTTCAAATCCTTCAAACCTGCTATGCAGTTACTGAAGATTTACAGGATATGCTTTTCATCTTTTGCAAAATAAGGTTTTGCAATAGACATGAAATTGGATTGGACCAGCAGTTGGCTCCATCAGGCATACAAGATGAATTAAAAAAAAAAAAAGAAAAAGAAAAATTCTTTCTCTATAAGCTAAGCCAGATGGTTGGCAATCCAGACTCATGTCAGAGTGGAAATATATGACTGATTTGTCCGCACATTTTTTTATTTATTAAATAAAATTGCCAGTGGAATAAAGACAAGTGAGAAATGGTGATATGAAAACACAAATTATATAAATATATATAAAAAAGAGCATATCAGAGAATAGAATTCCATTGTACTGGCACCACACACAGCCCAGAGGAAGAAATGCTGTAAATAGTCAGGAAAAATGTGTTAAAAAATGGATATGCAGCTGACTTTTTCTTAAAAAAATATCATATCGATGCCTCAAAAAGACAAAGAAGCCATGCCAGTGAATTTCTACAGGAAGAGAGAAGCTGAAAGAGGTGGCAAAGAGATAAAAGATGCTGCAGATGTTGTAAACAGTGAAGTGGGTAGAAAGAGACAAGAGAAGGGCATCGGAAAATTGAAAGGAATAAAAAACGTAGGTGTAGAGAAAAGAAACATTAGGAAAGCATTGTGTTCTGTGTGTCATTAGGAGTTTGATCAGCTCTCAGGAAGCGAGTTCACTTTGATGCAGCCCACATCACTACTTGTATAACAGGTAAAAGAAGTAAGAAAAAAAATGATAGATGTTCAATCAGCAAGAGCAATATAAAGGGTACTGCATTTGAGGTGATGGTAAATTTAGAGAGGAGATGTCTGAGCTGTAAAAAGGAGGATGTTTAAAGAGAGAATCAGCAGCCGCATTTTGCTAGTCAACAAAGACAGGTTCAAGACCCAAGGGAGACATCTCAGACTGGACAGAGATAGAAACCATCTCATTTCCTAGCCAGAAAAAAACACTGAATAGTAGAAAAGGTGAGTAATGCACATTGCAGAGTATCTGGGAGGGGTGTGATAGAATAAATTGCAGGAACAACTGAGTACAGGAAACCAGAACATGACAATGATGTTGATCACATCCTTGCAAAAAACATGGCCATATAGCACTGCACTTCCATAACGATCCAGAGCCAGCACAAAAGGGAGAGGAAAATGGTCTTTTCATGACAGTCACTATCTCTTGCATGGGAGATCCTAACAAGCAAAAAGCTGGTGTGACTGGTTTCTATGCTACCTCTCAACAGGTGAAAAAAAGTGCTTTGGGGAAAAAACCAACCAAACAAACAAACCCCCAAAACCAAAAACATAAAAGAAGTTGCCATAGCCAAATGCTCCTCATGTGCTCTCTATATATAGCATTTTGATCTGGACTCTAACGGAGGACTCAGCAGCATTAATCTACTTCTGATAGCTTCTCCATTTAAATGTGGAAGGAAATGATATCTCTTGGTAGGTAGTGGTAGTATTTTTCCCTATCTAATATATACAGTTTCATGACTATCTTGATAAAACTATCCCCTGCATTTAGCACTGCACTAACACAAACTCCCTACCAAAAAGTCACCATGGTTAATTGTCTTATTTGCAATTGTAACTGCAAAAGTCCAATACAAAACATGTATTTCCAAATAAAATGCTTCAGCTCAACAGTTATACTTAGCACAAGGACCAATTCTTGACTCATGAGCTAATGCAGATGGTTCGAAGTCAAAGGTAAAGTGGTAAACTCTCTTGTTCGGTGGCCTTTTCCCACTAAAACAAAATCATTATTCTTTAGCATACTCTCATTTATACCACTTGTTTGCATCTACAGTGTTAATTTCTCTCATATTTTTAACTTGTTAATTTTTCTCTTTTGTTTTCAATGTCTCTACATTTTCCCTTCCTGCCTTCTGCCATCAAATTAAATTACACACTTATGTCATAATTTGTCTGATTTGCAGGAAAGAACAAACTTGGGAAGAAGATGCAGAAACATTTACTATTAAACCAGTCTGCAATAGGTAGAAGTTGGTCTGTGAGGACCTTCATTAGACCTAATGAGTCTAATGGGTTTGTGCCCTTTGCCTCCTTTGCCACTTTTCTGGCAATAACGCTGAGTCCTTCCACTGTTTCCAGTGATTCTCAGTTTCCCATTTCCTTCATTACTCCTAAATTTCTTCATAAGTGAGTACCATCCGGTTCCTCTTGTGTCCCCAAAATCTTCTCATCTATTACGCACATCTCTTCCCAAGCCCTCTCTTTGATTCTGTGAAACACCCTTCATATGTAACTCTCTCTAATTTCTCTTCACAATGCCTAAGCTCTTCCTCTTTCCTCTCTTTATTTTTGGTCTATGCCTGGGAAAGAGTGGGAATGTACTACAGGCAACCTGCAAATATTTATCTGTTGATTGCCAATCTGCTATTAGCATCCAAATTTAAATGAGTAAGAGCTGAGGTTTTTCTACCTGTTCTTCAGTAGTAGCATTCAAAATTTTCCTTCCTTCACCTAGATGTATGGGAACTTGAAATCTTCCAGAATTCAGCCTTTCTCTCAAATGTCACTGAGTCTGACAAGAAGATTAAAGGTTATTATAGGAAGTTAAAATTACTGACAGCTGGACAGGCAGAATGAGACCGTGACTGCAGGAAGTCTTTTCCTTAAGGAAACTAGGCTAAAAAGCTGTCACCTTAAAAATGGCCTGACTCTTCTGGGCAGCTGAAGGATTCTTCCAGAGGTGAAACACATTGTCATGATGGTGCAGTGCTGATGCAAAACCGTGAGTGGCTGATACACCAGATGGTTGTATTTCCTTTCAGAGAAGCTTCAACAGGGTGGAGAAATGGACCCATGGGAATCTTGTGAAGTTTAACAAATGGAATTGCCAAGACCTGCACCTGGAGATTACTTTCCTTTGCAGAAAAGGACTTGAGGGTCCTGGTGGGCAGGAGACTGAACAGGAGCCAACAAGTGTTGAACAAGTGTTCCCTTTTAGCAAACAATCTTCAACAGCCTTCTGGGCTACATTAGGAGAAGCATAAAAAAAAAAAATGTTGTGGATTCTATGAAGCTAACAAGAAAGAAGGAAAATATTGAGCAGCCTATGTTCCCAATATCTCCAAATATGAAAAGAAAACTTGGGAATAATTGTCCTTCTCATTGAGAGGATTAGTGCAAGAGAGCTTGAATATATACTTTAAGTTCACAGTTTTTCTGATACACCTAGCATATTTTTGAAGAAGTCTGCTCCTAGAGAGAAAAATAATAAGGAAATCATTTCAGCTTTTAATAAAATTTCCCCTTCCATGGTACATTTGTGCTCTCAAATGTTTTAAATAAGCAATTTTGGTTTTTTTTCTCATGCTGTCTTGCACACTTAGGAAAAGCTCAACGTAATGAATATTTGCTGAGACACTTCATTAACCATCTTGAAACCATCTTAAAACTCACCCTGATGTAGAAAACTGAGAAGATTTCAACAGCTGCATGCTGAGCCGACTCCTATAACTGTCTCGAACAGTTTTAAGTAAGACCTACCAGTGGTGTCCTTTTGCTTATTGGCTGGCATTTAAGCTTTTGGGGCAGATTACTCTTTTTCCACACGTTAGGCAACAGTAATTATAATGATCGTCATCATAATAAGCATAATAATAGATTTTCTGCAACTCTACATTGTATAATTTTAAGTATGCTATTTGAAGGCACTCTTATTAACTTCCAAGAATGTTACAGTCAAAAAAATGCAAATATTGGTATGAATGGTGCCCTCTAATTGCTCTCCATGCTCCACTGTTCTTCCCCAGACCTACTTTTCTTTTCACATTAGAGTTACCAGTCTCTTTCATCTTCCTGCCATGCCGGGCGGTGGCATATTTGTTACACGTTTTCTCGCTGGCATTTTTTTTTTCTCCCTTGTTAGGTCCTGGGGGTTCCCGCAGTTGTCAAAGACACAATTTATGAAGGGTTTTTTTCGATGTTAGGTTAAAGCAATGTCCTCAAGGTTAAAAGTGTTATTGGAAAGTAGCATGAGGGGTAAAAACTCCTGATTCCCCTGATCTATTTTGTTTAATTAGAGATTCTTGGGAAACCTTCATTTTAAGGCTAGAAAGGAATAGTTGCCTTGGTCTTGTAAAAAGACACTGACACTTGGTCTCCTTATGGATACACCAGTGGAAAGGTTGGTAGTGATGACTGGTTACTCCACAGGTTAGCGAGACTGATGATTAAAGTCTGAAAGCACGACAACCCTAACATCTACATTTTGATGTACATAGATGAGGCCACAGCGAGACTGTAACTGACTGCATGACCTGAGGGTGGAATAGTGACATGGAAGTCTTGTAAAAAATCCTCAAATCCCCATGCCTCCAAAGCTAGGAAGGCAGAAGAGCCTGCTGTTTTCATGCAAGGCATTTGTGCACTACCTGCAGGTAGAAGAGGTTTTGTACCTTTGTATATTAGAAAGCATATGTATATTATCCATTTAAAAAAAAAAAATTATCTTCCTTGCTTTTAGTCAGGCCATGTGGTCTTAAATCACTGCTGGAAAGGCACAGAAATAGAGTAGGAGGATCACAAGCAGTGACCACAACTTAGGATTTCTCTGCTTCTCTGGGGTATTCTTCAGTTTGAAGAAGATGTAACAAAAGATTTCAGCATTTCCTGCTCTGGTAAGCGTGGGGTTTTTTTGTTTTGGGTTTTTGTTTGTTTGTTCATTTGGTTGGTTGGGTTTTTTTGTTTGTTTGGGTTTTTTTTCCCGAATAAACGAAGAGCTTTGACATAGACTCTCGCATTTCTGAGAAAAGTTGTGGTCCTGTGTCACTTCAGAGAGCAAAACCAGCAAACTGAACACTTGACAATGTGGCAGGGAGGGAAGGAACTTTCCCTGAGGGAAAGTGAATGAAATTGCAAGTCCAGACATCATAAATTTTAGTCTGCTGTTTTATAGCTATTGGTGATTGGTTTTTGTTTCCATCACAAGCCTTATTATAAGCAAATTCTCCTTGCTCCTTTTAGGAGATAATTACCACCTATCAGCTTCATGTTGAGAAGACATTAAGTCATTCCAGTGAGACCTGGGATGAGAAGTCAGCTGGCTAATACAACAGAGTTACTGCCCAAACATTTTATCACTCAGGCTATTGGGTGGCTTGATGTAAATTGGATGTTTCAGTAGGCCGTGTTGTATTACCCATATTCAGGTAAATGACAGATGGGGATTTTTATCATTAAAGCTGTGGTGGGTTGACCCTGGCTGGAGGCCAGGTGCCCCCCAAAGCCGCTCTCTCACTCCCCTCCTTCACTGGACAGGGGAGAAAAGGTATAACGAAATGCTTGTGGGTCGAGATAAGGACAGGGAGAGATCACTCACTAATTGTCGTCACGAGCAAAACAGACCGAACTTAGAGAGGGAATTCATCTAATTTATTACTAGGCAAAACAGAGTAGAGGAATGAGAAAATAAAATCAACTCTTAAAACACTTCCCCCCACCCCTCCCATCTTCCCAGGCCCAACTTCACTCCCGGCTTCAACCTTCCCCCCCCTCAGCGGCACAGGGGGACGGGGAGTGGGGGTTACGGTCAGTTCATCTCAGGGTGTTTCTGCCGCTTCTTCCTCCTCAGGGGGAGGACTCCTCTCATCGTTCCCCTGCTCCAGCATGGAGTCCCTCTCACGGGGTGCAGACCTTCAGGAGCAAACTGCTCCAGCGTGGGTCCCCCACGGGGTCACAAGTCCTGCCAGCAAACCTGCCCTGGCGTGGGCTCCCCTCTGCACGGGTCCACCGGTCCTGCCAGGAACTTGCTCCAGCGTGGGCTTCCCACGGGCCACAGCCTCCTTCAGGTGCCTCCACCTGCTCTGGCGTGGGGTCCTCCATGGGCTGCAGGTGGAATCTCTACACCCCCTCATCCTTCCTCCATGGCCTGCAGGGGGACAGCCTGCTTCACCATGGCCTTCACCACGGGCTGCAGGGGGATCTCTGCTCCGGAGCCTGGAGCTCCTCCTGCCCCTCCTTCTGCACTGACCTTGGTGTCTGCAGAGTTTCTTACATCTTCTCACTCCTCTCTCCCGCTGCAAAAGCTCTCTCTCTAAGTGTTTTTCACTTCTTAAATATGTTATCACAGAGGCGCTGATTGGCTTGGCCCTGGCCAGTGGCGGGTCCGTCCTAGAGCCGGCTGGCATTGGCTCTGTCAGACACAGGGGGAGCTTCTAGCAGCTTCTCACAGAAGCCACCCCTGTAGCCCCCCCGCCGCCAAAACCCTGCCACGCAAACCCAACACAAAAGCATATGGTTAAATGGCAAAGGTCTGAGATCTGAAGTTCATCCTCCATGACAGTGTTTGGAGGCTATTTGTCTGGAAATGTTTTGTCCAAGTTTGCTTCTAAATTTAGGAAGTAAAGGAGAAGGAGGTGAAGGAAAAAAGAAGACAATAAGTGATGTCACACTGCTTTGCATCCAACAGTTCGGTGAGCCTGCTCCTTACAGAGCATGCATTCCATGGATGGATTTTGACCTTTGAGATTTCTTAGCACTGAGAATAATGGCTGACAATTGTCCCACCAGAATATTTTAAATCTAAAGGCCATGAAGTTTATCAGCAACATCTTTAAAAACAAAAACAAAAGCCAAAACCCAACCACCAAAGAACCCAAAAATACCAATAAGCTTTGAATACTCATTTTTTTGAGTGTCTAACTTAGAATGCCATCACCAGATGTTTTTAACTTTAGATGTCCCTGCCTGCATTCTGAAACAGGCAAAAAATTCATGGCTACAGAAAAAAACTGAAATGTCAATTTAATGGGTTACAGATACAGAAAATTATAACCGTCTGGTTTAACCTGTCCTGTGTTAATAAGGACTATAGACTTCCCCTGAATTTACTCCTGTGTGAGTTAGAATTTAATGTTTAGGGAGAAAAATGAAATAATACACCCACATCCAATCTGCATTAAAATTCTTGGTGATGGGATCTGAGGAACTAAATCAGCATGCAAGTGAGGCTAACAGTAGAAAAGGTCAAACTTTTGCATATATTCCTCAGGATAAATAAGAATGAAAAATGCAATACCTTACTAATATAGAGATGTTATGGTATGACGTATCTGAGAAAAAGGAAAACGTTCTATTTTTTTACAACAGGCCATAGGCCTGGTAGCTTACCCTCAGAGATTTAACAAATAAGGGCACAGAAAGAAGCCTTGTTATAATATTTAACATCAGATTTGAACCAAGCTGAACTAGCTGGGTATCTTTCACTGAGAAGATAATTGATTTCCTCCAGGGAGTATGTTAGAACTCATTTGTTTAGACTTCAGTAAAACATTTGATATGGTGCACACAGGAAATGCCAGTGATATTCGAGAAGAAAGGGATGAATATTATAATTGCATGATAGATAAGGAGCTGGCTACCTAGGCACCCATTAGCTTTTTGAAAGCTGAATTGTATTACTGGAGAAGAGACATTAATGGTATTTCTCCAAGACTAGTCAGGACATGGATTGCTGTTAATTTTTTTAATTTATTTTTATAAATTACTTTGGTATAAAATCAATGAAATTAACAATATATGACTAAGTTTAGTAAAACAGAGGTAAATATAGTGTACAATTACTTTCTAGTAACACATAAGTCTAAGTTCAGGATGTTATATCTTTTTTAAGAGTAAAACTAGTTTTTCAATAGCACTAATTAATTCATTAAAACCAATTAATTCTCTAAATAAATAATTTAATAAAATTCTTACTGATCTTAAATATAGCCTTTACTGCCTGTAGGTCCTGGATCATGAAAAATGTACCCTACAGCATACCAGGAAGTAGGAAGAAAGGTTTATGCAAAAGGACAATGATAAACAGAAAATAAATAATAATAAATAAATTAGTTTAGGCTAAGAATTAGAATGTTTCCAGCAATAAAATCAGTGAGACTCAGGAAAGAGTTGTCTAGTTAGGATAAGAAAGACAATAAATATATCCCATTTAAGAGTAGGTTGGATTATGAAAGGGATTATATGAGATGGGTGCTGGAAAACGGGCTTGTGGCTGTTGTGGTTTTGGCCCAGCCTGCAGCTAAACAACTCGCAGCCACTTGCTTGCTCCCTCCCCGGTGGGATGGGGGAGACAATCAGAAGGGTAAAAGTGAGAAAACTCGTGGGTTGAGATAAAGACAGTTTAATAGGTAAAGCAAAAGCCACGGGCACAAACAAAGCAAGAGAAGGAATTCATTCCCCACTTCCCATGGGCAGGAAGGTGTTCAGCCATCTCCAGGACAGCAGGGCTCCATCACGTGTAACGGTGACTTGGGAAGACAAACGCCATCACTCTGAACATCACTCCCCTTCCTCCCTCTTCTCCAAATCCCTTATAAGCTGATCATGATGTCACATGGTACGGAATATCCCATTGGTCAGTTGGGGTCAGCTGTCCCGGCTGTGTCCCCTCCCAACTCCTTGTGCACCCCCAGCCTCCTCGCTGGTGGGGTGGGGTGAGGAGCAGAAAAGGCCTTGGCTCTGTGTAAGCACTGCTCAGCAGGAACGAGAACATCTCTGGGTTATCAGCACTGTTTTCAGCACAAATCCAAAACACAGCCCCAAACTAGCTACTGTGGAGACAATTATCCCAGCCAAAATTAGCACATTGGCAATCCTTGCTTCTCTCTCATTATTTTTAGTGCCTCTGTGTCTTGCAATTACTAAATTGTAAAATGTAACTGAAGAGGCTTATTTCTAGAGGACTTTTATTCACTGATTTTCACCATGAGAGGTTCCCCATAGTAATTAACCTGCCATAATTTCCATAGAACCATCCTATGGCTGAAGGGAACTCTGCTCTTTTGCTGTGTGCTGGTCAGCCTTTGGCAAGCCATCAACTTTGGGTACTTTCAGTGGAGGCAAGAAAAAGGTACATGTTTTTATTTTTGTTTGAGATTAGAAAGGCTTAGGTATTGTAGGTGAGTTTTGCTCTCAAGTCAAGGTAGCTTTACTGCCTCTGAAACACGGTTTAATTGTTCAAATGTTTGTCTTAAACAAACTCCAACTTTAGCCTTGGCACTAATATATGTATCAGCATAAATTATTACCTGCTTATTTCCTTACTGCTTGTTTGAAACAGTAATTCAGATTACTACTATAGTCAAAATGATTTCAATAAATATAACAAATTATGAATGTAATTATTACAGCGTGTATTTCAGAACACAGCTTTATTTACAAAGGACACAGCATTGATTAAAACAGCTTGAATTATGCTAACTACAACACTGAACTCTTTACAAAACCATATGAGAAGCACAGTAATTTGAGTTCAAGGGAGAAGCAGCATTACAAGAAGGCTAATGATAATCATGTTTAAGGTCATTGGCAACTAAAGTACTTACTGTACAGGAGCCTTCTGTCAGAGACAATTACAGTGAAGGGCCTTTGAATGGGGTCGAAACACTCGGAGTGTGTTTCTGTGACAGCTTTGTTCTTACAATATTTATTCTGTTTCTAGTTTATCTGTAGCATAGTATTAAATTTAGAGTGTCACGAGCCAAGTGGTTCATGCAAAACTAAATTGACAGAATGCAATGATGTTGTATTTACACTGTAGCCTTTCTAATAATGGCAATGCCTTGTTAGATCAAAAGCATCCCCCAGGACCTGGGAGGCAGTGCCAGCAGTCCTGTTCACATGCATCACGAAAGCACTGTCAGCTACACAAGGCTATCGGAAATAAAGAAAAATCTTCTAGAATCACATTCTTTTGCATCTGGTCTTCGGTCCACAACACACATTTCTTAATTGTGCCCTGATTTGATTTGTTGCACATCTCTTTTATGACATTTTACTTTTGTCTCTCGAAAAGCAGGAAGTTGATGAGCTATTTTAAAATCACATACTATGCTGTATCTAAACTTCTCGCAGTCTTCAATTTGTTTAATTAATCCTAAATAATACTGTTCTCCACCGGGGTGGCCTCAGTAGTCTGAAGTGGCAAAGGAATTGAAATAACTCCAGTGTGTGTGGCAAAAGCTCGTTTAACACAAACAGGATGTGTAACCAAACAGTCGGGACAGGAATAACACACCGTCAGATTAACACAATCAACACAGAATAACACACGTTACACATGCGCCTGGTGATGAGGGCAGGTTCCGCATTGCCTTCCCTCCCTATCTGTTCCCATAGGTTGGATAATTAAACTGTATCTTAAAGCTCGTGGGAAATCTTTCACAAGTACTGAACTTTGGAGATTATTTTTTATATATTTGTTGATATTGAATAACATCAGACGTCTATCAATGTAATATTATATTATTATTTGTCTGTTGAAATCAAAAGCAGAGACTGAAAAGTGTTTTCATGTAGACCTCATTAGATGGTGGCTTGTATTTTTCCATTTTTTCAGCAGCTTTTTTTTCAGACTTCAGTCTTTGCTATTTTCTTGAGAAAAATTAACTCACTTGGGTCCTGTCCTCTATGAGGATTATTTAGAATTGAAAGAAAAGATTAAAAAAACAATCTGTCATTTTTACAACAGGTTTTTAATTAATATCTGGATTTATGGATTACAAACTCCTTAATATTTTAATGAAAAAATAAGAACAATCACAATGATGTTGATTCATCTTCAAATAGGTTTAGGATTAAATTTTAAAGAAATAATGGAGTTGGTCAGATATTGGAAAATGCTGCTATCTTAATTTTTTCAAGTGTTCTGAATTGCTTATTTTCATATCATATTTATGGGTCAGCCTGTCTTATCAAATAATAATTTTCATTATTTTACCCTTTTAGAGAAGTGAGGAAGGTGACAGTAGGTTAGGCATGAGCATTTACTTCCCCACAGACTGTTCCCCCAGAGACATGGTAAGAAAGGAACCAAAAACACCCACCATTTCCAGAATGCAATGCAAAATCTTATTAAATTTGCCACCTTCAGTCTTCAGTCAGATTATTGGGTGTTTATTTGAAATAAGGCAAGTAGGGTTGAAGAATTATATTTTTTCATTGTGGATATTTTCAACAGAAATATCCATCAAAAAGACATAGCGATATGCATTTTGTTACAGAACTTAATGTGAACACTTCTACTTTTCAGCAAACATTAAGCCTATGTGTATGGTGGATTCTTCTGCTTATTTCATTTTAAGCAACAGACAAGAAAAGCAAAAATTAAAGCACATACATCACAGTATGCATTAACCACAGACATATAAAAAATCTGGCACTCCTACTTTAGCAAATTCATACAGAGTGCCAAGCAAAAAGATAGAGTTTTTTCCTAATACACATAGAAGATAAAATCAGCTAGATTTGCTGTTCCCTGGGGAGTGAACATAATTTCCTTGTGTTTAAGTCTGAATACTTTTTATACTTTTTATGCATTAACATGGGCCCATTTACACGGTTTTGAACAGATGTCAGATTTCAAAATAATAGACACGGCCATGGGTCGATTCTTCCATTGAGTGATCCATTTCCTTTTCTGGTGGCAAAAAAAGGAGGGGGGGCAAAGAGGAAAAGAGACGGCAAGGAAAAGCTGATTCTTTAGTGCCTTGGTCATAAAGGCTGAGCTGCGAGGGCAGAGCTGTTCAGGGAGGTTTAGCTGCGAGGTTTTGGGCAGCCCTGGGATGCATGCACAACTACTAGAATTTAGTTTCACCGTTAATGGTACCATCTCCTCGGCACTGACTGAGGGGCATTAAATATTCATGAGTTTCTTAAAGGCTTTTGGAAAGAAAGTGCTAGAAAAGAGCATTAACATGCTGATCTTTTTACTAGTCTGTCAGTGAGGGGATATTAAATAATTAAGTCAATTTAAGCCGTTTTTTGCACAGAAGGAGGCTGAGATTAGCAGCCCCCGCGTGCTGGGAGATGCTGCCTTTTTCACAACTGGTGCTTTTAGGCTTAGGGAAACAAAAACAGAATAAAAGGGCCAGGTCAACTCCCAATAAGAAAAATGCACTAAAGCACTGTTTGTTCCATGTCATAGCCCCTGTGCTAGATTAGCAGCGCCTTTTTATGGCTCCAGATGGAAATGTGACCTCGTAAAAAACCGCTCAGTACACAATATGTTCTCTAACCTCTGCCCATGAAAAAGGCTTGTGCAAAAATTAAACAGTCATGTAGAAATGACTCAGCGTGCTTGTGAAAAAGCACATTTTCAAAGGTCTATCCTCCCAATTCCTGCCTCCTGACACCTTACGTTATATTTTCCTTTTTGTGCTGAACCTCAGAGAGTTGAGGTGGATGGCTCTCATCAGCTGAACATCATTGCAGCTGAATCTCCAGGAGGGTAAATTCACCTTGGGGTATTTGAATCAACAGAACAAGGGTAATTTTAACTAAGTCAAAATGGACAAAACATGCATATCTAAGTCATGAGAACACATTTTGGGGAGGTTTGCTCACACACACACACACACACATAAAAAGGTCAGAACTATGGGCTGTAAACCACCAGACACCTTTGGGGAATATATTTTCCGGTTTGTAGGTTTGGGTCCAGAATGGAATTGAGCTAAAAAAATGCCAAAGATTGCCTCAGAATAAGTAATTTTCAAACTTTAACTCATATGGAGATCTGGGTTTAATTTCCACCTCTAATTATTATTTAACTGTTTTTGCAAACTGGGAACATTTTAGCTGGGAGAGTTAGAAACCTCTTTCTTCTGCAGAGCATATTTAGGAGTTGATAACGCACGTCAGAAGGTTCAAGGCTTTGATCTGTAAAGGCAAAAAAGAAATGTAAAATACCTCTCTGACATGGCAGATGACGGTTGGGCTATTAGCTGCTGTGGGTAGATTCAGGTCTCTCACCCTCATTTTTCATAGCAAATTTGACAGCTCTTGAAACAGTCCTGAGACAGAGCAGAGAGGAAAAAAAAATCATTGGATGGTAAATGCATTTCCACACAACTCTTCCAAATGGTGTTCACTACTTCCTATCACAGAACAGAAAGCATTTCAAGTCAATTAACACATTTTTTTCTCAAATACATTTTTAATGCTTGTTTTATTTATATCCAGATCATTAATTTCCACTTACTGAACCCAGAACACAACAGAAAACTTTATGTACAGGGACTGGCTCTAACTTGTTTTACAGCAGAGTGGAGGGGGAAAATAAAACTAAAAAAACCTCACTATAATAAATGCAATTTTAGCTATAAAAAAAAAAAAACAAAATCCATGTTTTAAGCAAGATAAAATCCAATCAAAGTCAAATTTGGTGGTGTGGCTACAGAATCAGTCTTTTTGTTACCAGGCTGCTTGATGAGAGTTTGCATCCATGGGTGCTATTTTAATGTTTTCTAAATGGGGGGTTATATCAGCCACAGGAGTACAAGTGCACATTAGCAAAGAGTCCCTTTTACATAGCTTGTGATTTTTATGCAACGTTGATTCCTTCGGCTTTCTTTTTTATTAATATTTAAGGAGAAAGTCACTTCACTATGATATTCAGATTCCAGTGAGATCATTCCTAAAATATTTAAAGTGGATAATGCAGGTTTCTAGAAATAGTGATAAATATAACCTCAGTCTTCTGACCCCATAATACCTGCAGGTGGGGAAATATACTGGAGGCATTTTAAAGATCCACATGCCAGAATGACCCCATTTTTTATATCAAGAAAGAGAGACAAACAAGGACAAAGCCATCAGAAGGTTGTCTGATGTATTCTCCTGGCCACAGTGAAGGTCTTTACAATCTTTTCTGAGAGATCATCTGCTAAGAAAGAAATCCTCGCCGTGACATTGGGCTAGAAATATAATCTCTCTGTGCTTTGGTTTTGCATCAGAAGTTGGAGATAATAACTAGATCATGTTGGAAATGTGTATTTATTCATTTTTCTTAGAATGAGAAGAAAATAATAAACTTTTCTGGAGATTATTTGTTCTGGAAGATCTTCAAAGAAATTTTGAAATACAGCTTTTCTTTATCAGAAAAAATCCCTTCCCTGCTTCCCTGCTTCGTCCCCTGAAGAGAGAGAAAAGAAAATAAAGAGAATATTTATGTGCTAGTGGTGTTTTTTGGTGCTCTCTCACTTTTCTTTCTCTCATGGGTTTTTGCCATAAATCTGCCCACATATATTTTACTTGATCATGGTTAAATCCCAGGTATTAGAGTAAGAAATAAAAGTTTCAGAGATTAGTCACCATCCATCAAGAGTCTAAAGTCATGGAGCAGATCTTGTTCCCTCTGGAGTATGCAAACTCTCAAATGGCATCCTGAAATTTGAGCCTCACAAACCCTCCTAATGGGGAATATAGACCACTTCCTCACATTCTGTCTGGTCTGTGTGAGAGAAGGACATGATATATGACTGTGGAAACTGTACAGAGGATAAACAAGTAACCTGCGTTAAAGCCACCATTACAAGCAAAAAAGGAAATGATAAATTTTGGAAATTTTTCTTCCCCTGTGGCTAATCAAGAAGTGGTTGACTGAAACCTGTTTAGTGCTATAGTGTGTACAGAGCATAGAGTGGTTAAAGACAAGTAATTAATTTCCTCTAACCCTCTCCTTACCACTGTTCCCCCCCTTTCTGATCCTGAATTTTTCTGGTTGCTGGGCTCTGGCTCGGTTTTACCAGCTGCAGGTGTGAGACGGTATGAAACCTTTAACGAACATATCTTTGGCTTGTGACTATATGGGGTGTTTTGCACTCAGCAACATCTTATTTGGCTGAAAAAATAAAAACCTCAAAACAAACATCCAACATCCTTTCCAAAGGCAAAACGCTACTTGTATTTTGGACTCAGCACTTACTGCACTTGTAAATACGCATCAGCATGACTTGTGCTATGTATGAATAGATGCTACACGGGGAGTTTTACTGTCTTATAGTTACTGCAGCAGCGGCAGTGGAGCACAGAGTACATGAAATTTAGATAATTGTGGATAGGAACCAAGTAATTTCAGTTACAGCTATTCCCTTATCCATAAGTGAATCTATGTTAATTTCTTATTTTGTTTGTAACGCTAACTTTAATGAGAGCATACCTGGGACTCTGCACTACTTTCCCTTCCCTTTCTGTCTGAACATGCAAGTATATCCCATTGATACAAAAATATGGGTCACTCTTCTCATGCAGTATGAAGTTGACAAATGACCAGATACATACATAAATCCTTTAAATGACTAAGAAAAGCTCATTTAAAACTCTCAACTGACATCCTCATTACTGCTGTTCAACAACACAAGGCTATTCATGCAATCTGGCTCACATACCATTGTTTGAAAACCATCAAAACCACAGACAGCCGCATGCTGAGATACAATAAATGTCAATTCTATAGTGCATATTTTCTAGAATTGTTTAACGCTGGAACAGTGTGTGTGCCAAAGAACGCATAATCAAACAGGCAGCACTCTTCATTGTGACCATTCCACTGGGGTTTGAAAATTGCTCAAATTTGACCCAGTACAGAAAATGATTAAGTGGAGAAATTTTAGGACTTTGGGTAGCACAAAGCAAGTAAGCATACCATTACGTCAACAGGATTTTGACCCATCAGTACAAAAAATCACCATTGTATGTTGATGAAATCAACTTCTAGTAGGTAAATCTGAAGGAAAGTCAAATTTCAAACTCTAAGTCAGTTTAAAAGAACAGATGGAAGTCAGCCATAAAAGTCAATTATTGTCACAAGTACCCTGAGGTGCCTTGGTCAGTATTTTGTGGACCATTTCAATGATTAATACCCACTGGCAGCTGGTATTACTGCATGGTATGAGCGGATCTACTTGTGTTTTGCACACAGTTTGGCATCTCTGGTTTGTTTGTCCTGGTCATATTTAACGGTTAGTCCCAAAACATCTCAGCTCATCCACATCTGGGATAAAGGACAGCGTGACATTCATTATACTCCTCTCCTTTCTAAGATTGTTCTTTTTGTAATATATTCAAGTAAAAATTGAAAAATGAGGCATTTTTTTAATCCAGCCTGTGCAAAGCCTAAGATAGAGGAGAAAGGAGCACAGGAGCATGATTTCCTAAACAGCATTGTTGACCAATGAGCTCCAGATGCTTTTAGGATCCCTGAAAGAGGAGGAGCAGGTAAGGAGCAGGGATGGGAATTTTCCAGCAGAACAATCTTATGCCTGGGCTATTTTTTTCTCTACCTGAAAATCCTGACTAGACATGAATGGAGATTCTGCTATTTGGCTAAATTTTCCCTGGGAGGAAAAATTTCTTTGAGAAGGCTGCCAGATATGCATAAGTCTGGGACATATGCACAGTATGTGTGAAAAACAGCTCCGCACATTCACAGTTAGCCTGACACATCTGGGAAATGTCAGACTTGCAGAACAAATGATCTATGTATCGCGGATGCCTCAGGTTGACTGAACACAAAGAGAAGACGTAGGTAGTAAGTGTTCCGCAGCTGCAAACCACTGGAGTAGCTGAGCATCCCAAGAATGAGCACACATTTCTTCCTGGGATTAAAAATGGCACTTGTGTGCCAAGAGACATTTGGAGACAACACGCGCAGTCCCCAGCTGGGACATACCTGACCAAGATCCTGACTCAGCCACAAATATGACTTCATCCAGCCCTTCCCAGCTTTCTCTCTCATTCAGCCTCTTTCTTCTTGTGTGATGTCAGAAACATGAACTCAAAATTTCCATTGGCATTCAGAATCCTCAAAAAGTTGCTATTTTGAAGACCATTTATCTATTATAGTAGCAAAGTGACTGTGAAGGATTTGGCTGAAGTTCCCTCTGACAGCAATATTACACAAGCGTGGGACTGCAACTGGAGAAACTACTATTAGTATAAACCAGAAAAGCAATTAACAAAAAGTAGATTCCTTTCAGTGGATAGATTTATTTTTCTTAATGAAGAAAATAGCTAACTTTCCCCTTAAAAAATATAGGAAAATGGAAGCAGTAAGAAGTAATATTACTTTTTCTGGGTTATTCACCTAGACAGAAGTAGGTCAGAAGCTAAAATCACTGTGTCTGGAGCAGTATTTATCAGCCTTTTAAAGCTAAGAGCCTTCTAACTCTCCCCAAAATTAAAAAGCCCACTAATCATCCCAGTAACACTGCCAAACTTTATTTTCCATTTGCAGCAGAATAAGAGTTATGTTAAACCTTGACTTGTAATTTTATTATTTGTTTTCATTTTCCCCTATACAGTTTACTTCCTGCATACCTTCAAAAAATGACTTCTACAATTATTTCACAGACCAATTTCTGTCTTACATAATTAGCCTACAAACAGGGATAGAAAAACACCATCCCAGTTAAACTCCTTCAGAGATGTATAACTGTGAATGACAGAAGAAATAGGACTTGTATGTACAACTGCGAGACACAGTAAACCAATTACTGAACAGCAGAAATGATGGAAAGGGATTTTCTCTCTCATGTGGTGCAGCAGCTCTCCAGGAATAATCAACACAGACATCTTATTGCAAATGTGGATACTCATTCTTTGCATAAAGAACTACTGGGAGCGTAAACAAAACAAAACAAAACAAAATGAGAGAACACACAGTTTGAAGCCTTTCAGATATTCAGAATATTCTGGAACACAAGTATAGATTTCTATGGAGGGGAGAAATTAACGTAAAGTGCCTGTTCACCCATATATAAACCTAAGGTTAATAATTCATACTTGCTTCACATAGTTGTTGCAGTGAGATGTGATTAATTAATGTTTATAAAATACTTTACAATCCTTGGGTTTCCAGAGATGTACTATATATAAATCCAAGCAGTGATGGAGATTACTCTTATTAATTTACTACCACTGCTCTTTGTGTACGATCTCAAGAAACTCCTGAAATTTTAATCTCAAGCTGAAATGTTTGTGCATCTGATTTTGGCATTTTTACATATGATTTCATCACAGTTAGGAGGGCATCAGAAAAATAGATGTAATTCCAAAAAGCTGAAGTGACTCATGTTAACACTGCAGTCCCAAAGCGTAACAAATCTCTATACAGTGCTGTGATAAGATGTTAAAAGTTTGACAGCATAATGAAGTTATTTGTTTACTACACTATATTCTACATCATTAAACTTCATAACTGATGCTATCCAGGACCAGAAGTCAAAGATGTTTGTGAGCTTCAGTTGTGGACCTCCAAAGGAAAATATATGACAGGGTGAGGTATTTTCATTGATTTGTTTTTTTAATTTTTTTTTTTTTTTAATTTTAGTTTAGGTACCATAGGCTAAAAGAGGAGCTCATAAATCATCAGCAACATGTTCTTTCTTTTTTTTTTTTTTTAAAAAAAAAAAAAGTTAATGAGATCCATGGTGTTATCATTTTAGAAGAAAAGTCTCTGAATAAACCAGATCATAAAAGTAATAAGATGACTTGTCATTAGCTGGATTTCCTGAGAAAAACAATACAGCTCTGCATGTGTGCTCACACGTCTATATGTTTGTTGGTTTACCTGCTGCTCTAATAACAGAAATCAATTTACCACATTTTAACCATATTTGACAAAAGACTGGGAATCTTAGATACACAAACTTCTAAAAAGATTCATCAGAATAGGTGGGCAGGGAGAAAACCTGCCAGTATTCCAGCTGAGGTTCAGGCTACAATGTGAGCTCTGATTTTCATTGACACCAGAAACTGCACACAAAGAACAACCCTAAAAAATTATCTGTATGAGAGAAAATTTTTAATTCATGCATTCAATTTTGGAATGGAAGAAATTAAGAAAGTAATTACCAATATCAAATAATGACAGAAAGTAAAACTACAAGAAAGCAAGACTCCTTAGTTCTGACCCTTCCTCATAAATAGTTGTTTTACTTTGCTTTGTAAATTGATGTGGCTTTGTTTCCTTAGAAGATCAAGACATTAGTTTTCCATGTGACAAAGTGTAGATACTTGCAGAAAAAGAACTGAAGTCAAGAAGGATCCAGAATAAAGGAATCTGAGGTGAATTCAATACCAATAAACTGAGGGTGCGTGGGAACATTCCAGGACGTAGATGTCAACAGGAACCAAATATCCCATGTCTATGCCAGGAAATGGTTCAAACTTCATGAGCAGGGAGGCTCATGTTGATTGTTCACAGGGAAAAGTCCTTCAACTATTCTAGTTGTTGACATCTAAAGATGTCCAAGAATTATTTCGGGGAAGTGCTGGTTGGAACAAGGTGGTAAATCTTCTGTCAGATTAGCAGCATAAAAGATCATATTACAGTGCCTATGAATATTTCCCAGCTCATCACAATTCCTCCTACAAAGACACAACATATTAAAATATTTTAAACTTAATCTAACATTTATTTGTCTTGATTGCAATTTGCTTCCTTTTGACTGTTTCTGTTAGCTTTAACGAAAAAGAGCAAAATGGGAGGATGAAAAAAAAAAAAAAAAAGAAAAATAGGTGTTAGGAAATCAAGAAAGATTTTGACATTCCTGCCACTACCATGGCAATCCTTCATGGGAAGTATGATTGCATTTCCTTCCCCTCCTTTGAAGCCTGTGTTTGCCGATAGGAAAAAAATAACTATCATGGATTATGACCAGACACACTCAGAATATAAACTCAGTGTGAAGGGAGCTGGACTGCCCGCCTGAAAATAAAATGCAAATCAGAGACTTTTTCACATTCTCCACAGTCCTAGCAGTCCAGTGTTGGGAATATGGTAGCAAGCTGGTCTTAGCAATGCTGTTGAAATCACTGGGTAGTAATAGTTTAAAGCACTCCCAAAGGTGGTGTAAAGTGAGCAAGGATTGTGCAGAACTAATATTTGACTCAGCTTTATTATGTGATGTCTCAGACTCAGATCCCTTGCTGGCATTTAAACAAAGTTATTGAACATTTTGGACCCCAAAAATTGAAGCTGAAATTTGGAAGTCTTAACAGATCTGATTCCATAAAATTATTTGTATCAGCATTGAAGAGAATAAAATATGTATATGGGTGTTTTTGGATTATAACATCACAGTCTGCTTGGATAAGGTGATGAGAGAGCTGAATTTTCTCTGCATTTTTCGATTTATTGTTAATTACGATTATGTTTTGCTCTAATAAATTGTATTCACACTCAGAATTTTCAAATGGATGCCAATTTTCTATAATAATTTATCAGAAAATGTGCAGAACTGCTGCATGTAGCAAAATGATAAAACTATTTAGAAAAGATTTATTGCACTGCTGGTGGTGTAGCATCTATGACTTAAGATCATTAGTATTTTACCTTCCTGCTCCCAGATCTGACAATATGTGAGGGCAGATTTAGCAGCAGATATTTAACAACTAAGGATTATAAACCACATAGATCATTTGTGAAAGGCTGTTTTCCGTGGGAAAAAAAACAAAACAAAACAAAAACAAACAAAAAACCCAAACCAAACCCACAACCCGATGCTGAAATTCAGCTCTTTTCTTCATGAAACTCTCTTGCATGTTCTCACATTTAAGTGCTTACCATAACAGAAGTGTGACAGACAGACAGACAGACAGACGCATATGGGTGCACAACAGAACTCCATCATGCAGAAGCCCATACTGAAACAGTTCCTTAGCCATCTGACGCGGCTGGAAGCAGGATTTCTAAATAATGTTTTATTACCACCATCAACCTCCCCAAACAAGACAGATAAAGAAATAATTACAACTACATGCAGAAGTTAAGTTAAGGAAATGATGATAATAATGCCATTGATATCATTGATTCACTCATGTTTTAGCCAGAAGAGAAAAAATAACAAGAAAACTAGAGGACAGAACTGGTAAATTTAGAAAGAAAGACTGAACTTGAGATAAGATTTTCTGTTGAAATACAGAATAAATTGTTGGATTTTCTGTGCAGGAGCCCTCACACAGCTTTCTGACCTTTACGGGCACGAGGCTCAGATGAGACACACCCAGACAGCCCTGCACCACCTCGCAGCAGGGCGTGAAAACATGCCAAGATCCTGGCGAGCCTTCCTCATGTAATGTATTTCCTGTGCTTAACTTCCTTAACACATTCGCTGTTTCTGTGCTCCCAGAAATCTTACAGGCAATCTGGTAGGTGAATCTTACAGGCATTTTTTTTTCACTCCTTTAAAGCTATGTCACCCCTGACCAGTGTTCACTTGTGGCCAATCTCTGCCACTTCAAAGACAGGTGACAGGTAGACAATAACTTCAAAATACACCCCTTCGAAGGAGAGCTTTGTAAAGCGCAGTCACGTAAAGCGCTTGTCTTGCTTCCTTTCATACTGATGTCAAGAGCAAATCACCTCTTTACTTCAGCGAAAACAGTTAAACCACTTATCAAACCCTTATTATAGGAGCACGAAATATTTAGCCAACATCATCTACTACCCAGTGCTTGGTTTAGCATGTTGGCTGAGCCACAGGAAGTATACTAATGAAATTATTGTCATTTGGGAAACGGCCCACTCTCTGGAAGCTTGCCTGGATGATTTGATCTGAATCCAACATAACTTGGAAATTTATTTTTCTTTAAAAACTAAAACATACAGTAATGCAAATATGTTAACTAACGCTATCTTCATAAAAACCTGCTGCTGTGCTAAGATATTCCAGTCTGTGCAAGAATTTTAATTTTAAAGTCTGTAGAAAAAGAAACTGGTTTTGGCCCTTTTACCTGCAATTACCATACTAATGAAAGTCCCCTTTTCTCAGTTGAGAGTTGAAGTGTAGCCTTTGCGCCCAGCAAGATTTAAGCCTTTGTATTACAGTGTTTTTTCCTCACCATATGTTTAGAATATCACAGAAAACAGAATCACCTTGGCAACATTGTTTCTACTGTTCCAGTGAGATAATGGCTTTATGTAACTGTTAGTACTGGTCAGTCTCTTAATTGCAGCAGAGACCTGATAAAAAGGAAGCAGTTTTAGAGCAGGCAACAGCGTCCTTACAAAGAACAACTCTTAATCTTCATCTGCAGATCTGATTGTTTATGGTGTTCTCTTTAGGAGGATGCTCGTCCAGATAATGTGTTTTGAAACTTTGTCAGAAACTGCAGCAGAAATAAAACGCTCCAAATCAAGACACATGAAATAGAGTGTAACAATATCCCCCTTCTAACATGAAATTTAGAAATCTAAATTCCTGCACCAAAATCCTTGCCTGACTCCTTTGTCATGTGCTACATTTTAATAACTTCCATAGCTGTCTTAATGCGGTGTATGCCCAGACTTCTGAGACAACAAACATATGGAGCCATCTCAGGTACATAAATTTGGGGCTATGGATGGATGAGCTCTCTGCCCTACAGCCCCTGAATTCTGAATTCAGAGTGATCTTCACTTACTATCCTGCTTTTTTCAGAACATTTCAAGAAAGAATAAACACTTGTAGGTAGGGAAGACGACAGGTGTTTAACTCAGAGTTTTAAGCAGGCCACTAAATCACAAAATAAGCAGGATCTCATACATTCCTTTGAATATTATTTATCAGTTCTAGTCTTTAAAACCCATTGTTCATCTCCCAGCACTGCTTACACTTTGATTAAATAGTTTAGAAACTCACATTGGGCACCTGTTTTAGCCGACTGGGAGTAAAACTTTCTCACATGAGGTGTGGTTTATTCTTTAGCTCTTGGTTACATGTGCTGAGGACAGATCTGATGTGAGGTATTCATGGATGTGGGTGTGCATGTGCAGTTTTTTCTAAGTTATTCACTTCCATCATCTGGCAGAATTTGTAGAAATTGTGTACCCACACATGCATAGCTCTTTTTTTCTTTTTTTTTTTTTCTTTTTTAAATTGTATTTATTCTTTATAAGTAGGATGTATGAGATATTGTGGAAAATAAGCAGAAAAAAATAATTTAAGAAATTTTTTAATAACAAATTTCTTTTTTTTGTGATAAAATGAAAATAGTTCATAAAATAATATAAAATCTGGTTCTAAAATTTAAATCCAAACCTTACATTGTAATTTAGGTTCTCATATTCTTTAACAATACTAGATGCCATCAACTAATGCAGAAATATATTAATGCCATTTTGAAAAACAAACAAACAAACAAAAAAACCAAACCACAGCCAAAAAAACCCGAACCACAAACTGTTATCTGGTGTGAGTAGGAGGGTCCTACAGACATTTTCAAGCAGGAGCAAACAAAGTTTCTGTAGATATCCTGTTTTTCTCAGTCCTTAACAAAATACCTTGTGCTCTCAGAGACAACATCATGGGATAGCGGGAGCCTTGTCTGATTTGATGCAGAAATGCACCCATCTTTCTGGAAATAGCAAGAGTTCCTGTGAATTTTATGCTATCCTTCTTATTGTAGCGGACTCCACCCATCCTGTTGAAGGTTTCTCCAAATGTCTAAGAGAAAGATTTTCTTACAGCTTGAATCATTTGAATGCCCCCCATACAAGATTTGAACAAAAGGTATGTAAAGATAAACACGTTTTGGACAACTTTAGCTTTATAATTTCTTTTTGCTTTCAATGTATGAAGCTGAAAATGCACCTATGGCACTGGAAAATCCATCAAAAACTCAATTATACTCCAGTTTTGATAGTCGAAAGGTAGTGTGAAAAATAGCGATGCTGTCGTCCTGGACAATGACATAAAAATCCAAGATATATAACATCAAAGATGGAAAAAGAGTTTTGTAGTAGGTTTCCACCATTGTCTTGCATTTCAAATTGTCATTTAACCATATTTTAAGCTGAATTTCTAACAAGACTAATTAGAAAATATAATTATTTGTAACAAATAAAAAAAAAAACGAAAAAAACCCCCAAAAAATCCCAACAAACCCTTTATAATTTCTTCATTTTCTTTAGTGTTTTCCAAGTATGGAATTACTTGGGGCTCAAGGCTACATTTCTAAGATGGTTGGAGGCAATCAAGTTAAAACTGCTGCAGCCCTGCCCTTCTCCTTGTGCTGCCAGATTTTGAGTGCTAAACTGGCAGAAAATTCATCATTTTTCTGCTGTTGTTTTGCAGAGTGACATTTCTGCTCCACAGGTTTAGCTGATGTGGACTAGTTCACAAAGAGGGTCACTGACAATTAGATCTGCACAAAGCCAGCAGCAATACCATTGCTTTAAGCCCTACCTGGCCGTGTAGGAACGTGGGGAATGTCACTGCCATAAACAAAGACTGTACGGACAAAGCCCTTATAACTAGGAAGACAGATTCTGCTGATTCCCTGGCAACCATCAATCAGCTCACATTTTAAAAAAGAAAAAAAAAAAAAAGAAAGAAAGGAAAAGAGGTTTTTTTAGAACCCTTTAATTCTGATTTTTTTTTTTTTTAATATTTTCCATAAAAGGTAACTTCAAGGGAACAATAAAACAATTCTTCAGTATTTACTACATAAAACTTGAAGTGGAAACAAGGAAAACATGCAAAACATGTCTTTTCATAATCAAAATTAATATTTTCTGTCAAGAAGTTACAGATTTCCAGTTATTGTATTAATTTTATATATAAATAACCTGAAATGTATGTAATTTTTATATATAATCTACAAAAATTATTTATGTTCTTAAGTTCATATACATTAGATAGCAGAAATAACATGCTCTAGGGCTGTTTTATCAGAGGAAAAGACTCACTGAAGATAGTATAGCCATGGGAAGCCTTCAAAAATCTGATTTACTACTCTTAAAAATAATTTTAAAATCCTGTATTTTTTCACAAAGTGTTTCCTAATTCAAATGGTTCTTAAATCATCAGGAGTTGAATAAACCTGAATATTCCAGCTTAATTCTTATTTTTTTCAAAGAATTCTAGGATTAAAAATAATAAACAAATCTCGTTGCTGTATTACGATATTGTGTTGTGTATAAGTTTGGGGTTTTTTTGAGGGATGAGGGCAGTAATAGCACAGAGTATCCTTATCAAAATGACTTGGGAGCTGACCTTATTAGACTATTGGGTTGACCTCTAAGAAAAGTAATCAGTTCAATTAATTTCCTTATATTTTTATAACTGACTTTGAAGTGCTCTAGCAAACACAGTTTAAGGAAGATTTCAGAAATATCCCTAAGGCTTAGAATATTTGATCCATACAGGTAATACTTAATTTTTAATTTATATGATCAGATGAAAAAACTAGGACTAAGATAAAATAAACATACCTGGAAAAAAGCATGTAGAGTTACCCAGAGCCAATGTAGAACAGAACACCCTTCTTAAAAGTGCTAGATCCATTCAAGTAAATGAGTAACTGTTTTAAACATTTTTCTCCATTGGGGATGGCTTTTTTTAAAAAAATGAACTTGCTTAATGCATTGCTTCTTGTAAATTCCATAGCACTCGTTTTCACTGCAAATGCAAATGTTACTCATATTTCTTCCTGATGGCCTACAGAAGCTGAACTTCTATCACATCTCAGAGCAGCTGCCACAATTCTCTCAAACTTGTTTTTATATTTACAAGGCAACAAAACACACATAAACATCTCTGACATAGTCTAGTGCCTTGAAAATATGCCAGTAATAATTTTGTTGACTGCACTGCTCCCGTGCTACTTTGCTGTGTCACAGCTGCGCTGCCATTCAGGGAGACCTGGACAGACTGGAGACTTGGGTGGAGAGGAACCTAATGAAGTTCAACAAAGGCAAGTGTAGGGTCCTGCACCTAGGGAAGAACAACCCCAAATACCAATACAGGTTAGGGGTTGACCTGCTGGGAAGCAGCTCTGGCGGAGGAGAACCTGGGAGTTCTGATGGACAACAAGCTCTCCATGAGCCAGCAAAGTGCCCTTGTGGGCAAGAAGGCCAATGGTTTCCTGGGTGCATTAAGAAGATCGTGGCCAGCAGGTCGAGGGAGGTTCTCCTCCCCCTCTGCTCTGCCCTGGTGAGGCCACATCTGGAGTTCTGTGTCCAGTTCTGGGCTCCCCAGTTCAAGACAGACAGGGAACTACTGGGGAGAGTCCAGTGGAGGGCTACAAAGCTGATGAGGGGACTGGAAGATCTTATGAGGAAAGGCTGAGAGAGCTGGGTCTGTTTAGCCTGGATAAGAGAAGACCGAGAGGGGATTTTATTAATGCTTAGTAATGCTCCCACGTCCTTCTCCACAGAGCTGCTTCCCAGCAGGTCAGCCACTAACCTATGTTGGCGGTTGGGGTTGTTCTTCCCTAGGTGCAGGAGCTTACACTTGCCCTTATTGAATTTCACATGGTTCCTCTCTGCCCAGCTGTCCAGCCTGTCCAGATCTCGCTGAATGGCAGCGCAGCCCTCTGGTGTGTCAGCCACTCCTCCCCACTTTGTATCATCGGCAAATTTGCTGAGGGTGCGCTCATGAAAGAGGTTCAATTGAGGATAACTGGATTCACAGAAATAATTTCTGATCCAGAAAGTTTCTGATGAATGATGTCTGAGAGCGCTTACATAACATATCTGAATATGTTTTAAACCTCTTTCCTGGGATTCTGCTTTGGCCTCAGCAGGAAACAGGTATTTGATTGGCTGCAGTGAAAAACATACATTTGTCTGTATTGTAAATCTTTAAATAAGATAAAGCAGGAGAAAATGTACCAAACCAAGAATCTACTGAGACCATTTCTTCCTATAAGAAGAGGGAAACCCATGATAGATGTTACTCATGTTACCCAAGTCATTGCAAGTGCTTAAACCCAGAAACCTGACCAAATAATATCCCACAAAAAGCACTATGAATTGCTTGGAATAAAGTAGATCCCTGTCCCTTTCAACTTATAATTTTCTTAAGATAAATGTATTTTATTTCTAGGTAAATAATACTCATACTTCTTTCAAATCCAGGCATTGTTTTGTAGTTGGCAGCACAGAAACCCCCTGTAGAAATGTGAAAGCTGGGGAAAGAAATGATCTATTAAGCTGGGATAGTTCTTACTAAGACAAGACATAGTGCTTTATCTTGTCTAAATATAGGTGACCTAAATGTAAAGGCCTTTACCAGTTCCCTTGGAAGCCTTGCTTAGCTTCAAATGTGTCTCACCAGTTGGCAGTTAGCCAAATATTGAACTTCTATTTATTTCTTTCTATTACTACTGATTAATGTACATACCCAAAGTTGTCCCAGCAGACTCCTCTCTCTCTCTGGCCCACTTTTATTACATAGATTAGAAATCTCTAAGATAAGTCATATGCAAGCACTCCACCAAGTGCCAATACCCTGCTCATCCTCATCGTGAATTATTACAAGCCCAATCTGATTCACTTTCACAGATTTAGTAGTTCTCTTAGGTAAATATGGCCACCAAGAAGTTATTCATTTAATTTAAGCTAATTTTCCTGTATTTCTTTATAGTGAAAGTAAGAGTATTCTGATTTGTATGTTTAGGAAAACATAACTGAAAGATACCAAAAAGGCACGTAGAAAATAGATGCTGTGGGTATTATCAGGAATACTATCAAGACCATGGTCTCTCTTATTTTCAAAATGTGGAGGAGAAAAACCTTTTTTTTTTTTCACCCTAGCTTTACTTCAGATACAGGCTGCAAGACAAATGGGGACAGTTATAATTCCAGGGTTTGAATACAATGTGTGTTTGTATATTATACATGTGTGTCTCTGAGATTATCCAGTGAGAAAGCAGTCAGACAGTGCCTGCCCTGCTTTACAAGATGAAAAGAATACGTATAGCTCCAAAATGGTAAAAAGCATTCTATTTAACTGTAGCATTTTGACATTTTTTCAGGAAAAAAACATGTTAAGAAGAGCTGTCATTCCCTTGCTGTTTGATCAGCACAGCTGAGAGGTGGTTGGGGAAGCACATCTGCCTTCAGATGCCTTCCCAGCAGTGATGGTGCTCCTGCTCCTGATCATGGCCCCCCCAGGGGTAAGGACCAGACACAGTCCCAAGGGCTGCAATGGATGAAATGAGGGAAATTCCTTCAGGCTCCAGCTCTGTTAGCCTTTGCCTCCTGAGTGAGACCCATAGATGACTGTGGGCTCAACAGCAGGTTTGTAAGGCAAAGCCTGAGGTTTAGCACTCAGCATCAGCACGACTTTACTGGTGAACCATATGGAAATCAATGAATATCTGGGGCTGCAGTTTCTAAATGGTATCCAGTAGATGTTGTGCAAAGAGGACAGTGTGCTTTAGTTTCAGGCTGAAGATCATCACAGACACTTGTGTGTCAGTGAAATTATTGAAACTAATATACTACCATAGTATACAGAGGGATTTTAATAGTGGTTTTCAGACCTGTTCTTGATTTACAAAATCTGACACAAGGTAAGCAGTCTGCAAATCAGTCAGACCTCCTTATCCATTAGAAGTGAAGGTCCTTTTGTGTCACAGTATGTCTTTTCCTCTCCTGTCTATTTTAATTATTATGATTCCCTATAAGGATTTTTATCACTCAGTGGCAAGTGGATTGAAAAGTCTCTGTCAGGTGAAAGAACTGATATGGTACTGACTGTTCTCAAATTTCTCAGCAGGCCCTGGAGGTCTATCCTGGCTCAGAAGTTTTATCACAGCAATATTTTACAGCTTGTATACTTAAGTCTTTCTGAAGTTTATTGTTGGCAGGTATAGCATATTCTCCTAGGCTTTGTGGTTTCATCTATTTTTCTTCTCATCTTTCATCCACA
The DNA here is from genome assembly GCF_028858705.1 of Grus americana. Taxonomy (NCBI): domain Eukaryota; kingdom Metazoa; phylum Chordata; class Aves; order Gruiformes; family Gruidae; genus Grus; species Grus americana. The sequence goes on along the minus strand of NC_072891.1, from coordinate 6,336,785 downwards.
TCATGGTAATCAACTCCGCATAGGTCGAAGAACACTTCAAAGTACTCCTTTGAACATCTGCCTCCTTAAAGACATCCCTGCTGTATTCTCTGATAACTTGGATCTCATCCAGTTTTGCTTGATAAAGACTTATGAGTATTTGGTGAACACCTTATTAACTAAACAGGAGAGCAGAAACAGGTTCCTACATTTTTCATTAACATCTGGTCTGAGAACAGTGGGAGGGAAAAAGCCAGCAGCGAATGATCTGCATGCACTGGTTGCAAACTGGTAGCTGCTATCCCAGAAGAAACCACATAGTTGAAGTACCATTTAAAATCTTCAGCAGGGAGCTATCATACCATCATTTATGTTAGTTATGAGGCATATAAATGACAGTTTTGCAACTACCCTTCCAAAATACAAAGCTGAGCTCCTACTTTTTCCCCAACTGTTCAGTCGAAACCAGCTTTTTTCAGTTTCTGAAGCATATGCAGTACAGGGAGCCAGCAGACACCACAGAGAGATTTGTTCTCATAAGTATTCAAAGAAGCTTCAGTGAAAGGGCAACTTATTCCATAGTCACCTGTAGTCTAAGTCTCAATAGCAACATGATGCATATTGAATGGAAGGAAATCCAACCTTCCCATTGACTTCACTGAGGCTTGGTACACTCATTGAATGGTTTGGGTTGGAAGGGACATCAAAGATCATCTAGTTCCATCCCACCTGCCATGGGCAGGGACACCCTCCACTAGACCAGGTTGCCCAAAGCCCCATCCAATCTGGCCTTGAACACTTCCAGGGATGGAGAATCCACAGCTTCTCTGGGCAACCTGTTCCTGTGCCTTGCCACCCTCACAGTGGAGAACTTCTTCCTAATATCTAATTTAAATCTACCCTTCTTCAGTTTAAAGCCCTTACTCCTTTTCCTATCACTACATGCCCTTGTAAAGAGTCTCTCTCTAGCTTTCTTGTATGCCTCTTGAGACACTGGAAGGCTGCTATACAATCTCCCTGGAGCCTTCTCTTCTCCAGGCTGAGCAGCCCCAACTCTCTCAGCCTGTCTTCATAGGAGAGGTGCTCCAGCCCTCTGATCAGCTTCGTGGCCTCCTCTGGACTCGCTCCAACAGCTCCATGTCTCTCCTGTACTGGGGCCCCCAGAGCTGGACGCAGTACTCCAGGTGGGGTCTCACAAGAGCAGAGTAGAGGGGCAGAATCACCTCCCTCGACCTGCTGGTCACACCTCTTTTGATGCAGCCCAGGACACGGTTGGCTTTCTGGGCTGCAAGTGCACATTGCCGGCTCATGTTGAGCTTCTCATGAATCAATACCCCCAAGTCCTTCTCCTCAGGGCTGCTCTCAATCCATTCCTCGCCCAGCCTGTAGTAGTGCTTGGGACTTCCCTGACCCATGTGCAGGACCTCGCACTTGGCCTTTTTGAACCTCCTGCTTAATTTTCCATTCTGTAATGTGTTGTCTATTTTTTTTTTTTTTTTTAATTAAAATGTGTTCCAAAACTGTCTTGCATATTCACAGTGGTAGTTAATTCTCTGACATCTTCCTTTCATTTTCTAGGCCAAACAAATTGCATCATCCACAAGACGAAGAAAATCATCATCAATTTCTTTTGCTCTTAGTATCACCCATGTTATCTTAATATCCTCCATCAAACTCCTATGGTGTGTGCACTTGAATCAAATCTCTGGAGCTTGTCTTGTATCTTTTTGTCATTATATCTGCTCGTATGTTTTTGTCATTATAGCTGCTCTTATTCCCTTTCTAGAAGGCATTAAAACACATCCAGGGTGGAGAATGATGTAAGGCATTCCAAGTGCACTTGATTTTCATACATTTACTCATACTGGATTTTCCTCTACTGCCTCTGCCTATCCTTCCCATCACTAAGTCTGTTTATTCTGTCTTCCTTAAATTGTCATTTGCTTTGGGTTATGGCTTTTGTAAGTTTCCAGAGACAGAAACCTCATCTTCTTCTGTGTGACTGAAGTATATTTATCATCATGTGATAACGTGTAATTCTTTTCTGGAGACGGATGTGAATCAACTAAGATTTTCCATTGCCTTCAAAAGACCTGCCCACTTACACTGACTGAATACCTTAAGTGTTCAAGCTTATTCATTCAATGTCCTAGATAAAGAGGCATCTGTGATTAGTCAGCAGTGTCTAGCAGTGGAGGCAAAGTCAGTTTGCAGGAACTGTCAGATTCTTATTCAGAAAACTGAGTGACTTCACAAAGCTTTATCATTAAAAACATTACTCATTCTCCTCAGTATGAACATTAAATTAATGGGAAGTTTATGAAAAAGGCAGTCTTTTACATTGCTGAGAGTTATGCAATGGAACAAGTGAAATAAAAGTGAGAAAGAGTGAGTTTGTCTGGATAGACCTCAAGATGGAGAGGTTAGCTTTGATGTTTCTGGGGTTGCAAAGAAACTAATGGAAAGAACTGCCTAGGATTCTTTGTCAGGTCACAATGTTGGAAGGGGCTGAATGAAGTCACAACCATGATTTATGAAATAAATCTTAAATCTGCAACCTCTATCCTAATTTAGTCTTTCCAGGACCAGGAATTTCAAACTGTCTTGTTTGCAGAATGCAACAAGAGCAGAAAAATATAAAAACTTTGTCCACTGAATTGCATAGATGTGAAATAGACTGCCTTCCTTTTCTATTAATTATTCTTAAACTATAAGGGTAGCATGATATTGTTTTCTTTCATATAAATAAAAGTAATGTAATATTAATATAAAAGACTTGTTTTACTTTACCATCTTAGCATTGTTCTTTGACTGGAATTCTGTTTTAACTCCAGCCATGAAAAATAATGGCTTTTGAGCTTGGTCATGTAGTTGTTTAAACAGTTGTAAGTCTAAAAGCACTGTAAAAAAATGATGCATGACAAAGTGCGAGAATGGGAAAATCTCATTGTCACATTAATTATCTATTGACAGAAGATATACAGTAGGTGATGCAATGGCTTTGGATGTTCCTGTCTTTATTACCTCTTGGGGGAAAAGTTCATATCATGAAATGAGTTTGGTGCTCTTGAGTGGACATTTGTCCTCATCACAAAACAACCTCATAATTCAGCACGATGTAACAAAATTGGAGAGCTCAAATTGAGGAGGCTTAGAACCAGGAGCATCAGGGAGTGATAAATCAGGCTAGAGGTGCAGGGCAATGCCACTTGGGGTGACTTTCACAGCATCTGTGAGACAATGCCATCCCCATCACAAATCATTTTGCTGGGCAGACGTCCTAAGGAGCTCCACATACTTGAAGGGACAGCTCAAACTAGAAACAGTGCTAAAAAAAAGGCTGATGAGAACTGGTCTAAAAAAATATTCCATTTAACTGCCATTCAATTTTATGAGAACAGAGATTTTAATACTGTACTAAAGTAACATTATGTAATTTTGCCTTTCCTCTGCTAATTTTCAGGGACTTTTTAGAGTCATAAACAATGAGCAGTGTGCATGATGCACACTTGTATAAATAAGAGTCTCTGAGGGGAATGTCTAAATATGGCTAACTACTGTAAATATACTTAATTGAATTATATCAGCATAATTATATATGTTAGACATCCATCTTTCAATTCCTAGTACAAATTCAGGCAAACACTGGTGCATTCCTATAGCTAACTATAAACTGTGTGTGATTTGTACAAAATGAATTGATGGTCTTCAGTTTAATTTTTAACAGCTGACATCATTATCTCATTATTACCTTCTGAGATGGCTGCAGCATGTACCTTTGTTTACTGTCTCTACTAGAAGGCCCACTGGAAGCTTTTTTGCTTATCACAATTACCACAATCTGGCCCACAGAGAGTACGATTTAACTTGCGAGATGTTGACACAGTGGGAGAGTGTAAATCATCACTGTGACACACTAAACTCTGCTTGGCTCATCTTTTGCTGAACTCACTCCAACAGCTCCATGTCTCTCCTGTACTGGAGCCCCCAGAGCTGGACGCAGTACTCCAGGTGGGGTCTCACCAGAGCAGAGCAGAGGGGCAGGATCCCCTCCCTCGACCTGCTGGTCACACCTCTTTTGATGCAGCCCAGGACACGGTTGGCTTTCTGGGCTGCAAGCGCACACTGCCGGCTCATGTTGATCTTCTCATCAATCAATACCCCCAAGTCCTTCTCCTCAGGGCTGCTCTCAATCCATTTTCTGCCCAGCCTGTAGTAGTGCTTGGTATTTCCCCAGCCCATGTGCAGTACCTTGCACTTGGCCTTGTTGAACTGCATGAGGTTTGCATGGGCCCACCTCTCAAGTCTGTCAAGGTCTGCACTACAGAGCTTGGTGTTGTCAGCAAACTTGCTGAAGGTACACTCAATCACACTGTCCACTGTCGCCAATAGAGCCATTGACTGGAACTCTTGAGTGCAACCAGCCAATTCCTTATCCACTAGTGGTCCATCCATCAAATCCATGCCTCTCCAATTTAAAGACAAGGATGTCATGCGGAATGGTGTGTCAAATGCTTTGTATAGGTCCAGGTAGATGACATCAGTTGCTCTTCCCTTATATAGCAAGGCTGTAACCCTGTCGTAGAAGACCACCAAATTTGTCAGGCACAATTTGCCCTTAGTGAAGCCATGTTGGCCGTCACCAATCATGTCTTTATTTTCCATGTGCATGAGAACAGTTTCCAGGAGGATCTGCTCTATGATCTTGCTGGCCACAGAGGTGAGATTGACCAGCCTGTAGTTCCCCAGGTCTTCCTTTTTTCCCTTTTTAAAAATGGGGTTATTATTGCTGTTTATATATGTTACATATATATGTGTGTGTGTATATATTGTGCATATATATATATATATTAGGATAATTCCTTCTTTTCATTGTAGCTATGATTCTTACAACTCAGTCTCAAAATATATTTTTTTTTTCTGTGTAAAGAAATGATTTTCAGTCATTTGTAAAGATATCAGATCATTAATGTAGTACATGAACTGACAATCTGAGGGAACACAGATGGTTTCTGTGTTTAAGTCCTAAGGCCCGTATGCAAAACCCATGAAAAAGGCAATCTTACGTGTTGCCATATTCCACCTTGACTTACAACCTTCCCCAGATTACTTCTGAACTAGATACAACATGTGATCTGCCATAACTGGGAAAAAGGGTAATTAACTGCCATATATTATGTATTTACAAGAGACACCATGGATATATTTGCAAAGTGTTATTATTTTATTTTATTTACTAGCCGGCTTTAATTATAATCCTGGAGGAAGCTGAATTATGGTCCAATTGTAACGCAGGCTGGCAGTGGAGTAAGTTATAGCTGCCACCTTCATGGCACTGTAGGCAACACAGCAAAATAAAATTATCAGTTTCCTTCTTCAAATCTTCCAGACATGATTAGATGAGAGACTAGTCAGAGATGGAAAAGTCTTTAAACACAGAGCTGCTGTTTTTTTAATTCCGTCAGCTAGGTTTGACAGCTGAATACAGTCTTCTGTGATGGAATCATAATGATTAACTAGGTAAAGCAGCTGCACCCAGCCTCTTGTTCAGTTATGACTTATGTTATCCTCACTGACTATAACCTCCATCAGCTCTGCTCAATTAACTGAGGTTAAGTAATATAGATTACTGAGTAATTGGGTGATGGTAAATCAGAATGACTTTCCCATTTTAAAAATCAAGGGTGGTCAGGTATTTCAGAGACAAGATTCAAGGCAAGCATTTGCAGCACCATTGTCTACCATAGATTTTGGGTGGATAAATCATTTAAGATGGGGTTTATCATACCTGAATTTTGTCATCAAAAAGTTAGGTTTGGAGACCAAACTGTTCTTTATGGAGTGACATATAATCACTGGAAAGAGGCAGCCATTTCAGGGGGTGAGTCATCCTGTGCTAAACATCCAAGCTAGATGAGGCCAGCCACCAACCAGAGGAACCTCTCTCTCCTTATTAACCAAAGAGGGGCTCTTAATGACTTGATGTCATGCTTGTTTTATACAATTAAAGTGGCATGAGATAAATACATATTCAGATGCCTGAAATTGGTCATGGAAGATGTAGCAGATGATCCTCAGAGGACATGATGCCTCATTCTTCTTGAAGAGACTAACCTAGTAGCAAATATCTTTCAAAATGTTGCATGTATGGGCTGGTTGTGGAGACAGTCAGAACTTGGAGATTTCATGGGCTTGGTACACCTAAAAATATGACTGTGTAAGCTGTGTCTGTGCTAGTAACTTGAACTTACCCAGGGAGGCACCTGAGCACATCTATACCGTTAAACTGTTAAAATGATCCCTAGCTTGGCTTCAGACCGTGGCAGGCTAGCAGTTCCGTAAACAGTTGCTGAGCATGGTGCAGAACCTAGCATAGTCCAGGGACCACTTCCAACATCAGTTTGTCTGTGGTAACCTTACTGTGAAGGCTAAGGGTGTTTAATAGTATGGAAAAATGTTGCCCCATGCCATATGACCTTAATGTCAGAGAATGGGCTTGTTTAATCCATGAATCCAATTAATGCTTAATCTTAGACTGTATCTATGTCCTCTTCTTCAACCTTCTCTGCATTGTAAAATGACCTGAAGCAAGGTACCCCTAAAACTACAGAGTCAAGCCAGTATTGATATATGTCCCTCAGAAGGGTGGGTGAAATGACATAATAACCATTACCAAATGGTTTCCAATTGACTCAAAGCTTAGGCATCTGCTTGAAAAAGATCAATGAGCATCCCTCAAGGTTTCTCAGGATACTAATTTCTATGGTCTCTTACACATGGAATGACTGCTTCATACCCCTCTATGCAGTGTGCAGCATTGGAACAGTCACAGATGTTTCCCCTTGTTATTTGTTGTCTCATAGCTGCCATCTGTTCAGTGCAGCCTCCTGATGTTTCTCCACCAATACTTAGCTCACAAACTCTTCGGACAAGCACATCTCTTTGTCTCTAAGATGCTTGACCTAAAATCTCTGTGGTGATACAGGGAAAATAATAATAGTAATTGCAATAGTATAAATGCAGACTTCAGCTGTTGAAGGCAGGTAACAGAAAATTCACCTTAAATGCATGTATGTGTTTGTATTCCTGTGAAATAATCTTTCCAAAATAGAAATATAGCCACATATTGTCTAAATACATACAGTAAAGTAGTACTTTCGATGGACAATTTTTGACAAGTGAGAAAATATCACTGAAAGGAAGGGAAAGTGGAGAACAAAACATCAGATTTTAATGGAATTCTTCATGGAACCATAACTTTTTTTCAAATTTAAGAGATAAAAACAAATCAACTGCCCTCCAGATCATCCAAAATATAATTAGTTTAAACCCTGCAAAATAATCAAAGACAAAAAGTGAAAAATTGACCCTTTACTAACAAACTTATATATTTTTCTAATTATATTAATTGTCACTCCAGGACAGACACAAATGACACTGACTACTATTATGGTTTCATGGAAATCACAATCTTTATTTTTTGACAGAATGTATGCATGTTTTAACTGTAAAATTTATAAATAAACCAATAGTAAAAGAAGTCGGGGGGGTGGGGGAGAGGGGGGTGGGGGGGAGTCAATGAGACTATACTCTACTTCATGCCAGCTTTAAAGAGGAATATCTAAAAGACCTCTCCAACTGATCAATCAAATGATTCACCTGGATGGTCAAGGACTGTGAAAGATGGTGACTGACCTGATGCAATTCTCTAGTAGGTCGAGGACTGAATGTTACATTGCAGATGCTATTACATGCTGGGACAGAGCTGTGCTGTTCTAGGGGCAGTTCTGTGAAACATCAGACAGACAGTGCCTTTGCGCTGTCCTTGATGGGATGCAGCATTGTGGCCAATGGTGAAACACTGGAACAGGTTGCCCAGAGAGGTGGTAGAAACATTCATGGTCAGATTGGATGGGGCTTTGGGCAACCCGATCTGGTTGAAGATGTCCCTGCTCATTGCAGGGAGTTTGGACTAGATGACCTTGAAAGGTCCCTTCCAACACAAACTATTCTATGATTCTAACGCACTACATGTCTGTAAGATACCACACTTCTACTAGCCAGTACTGTTGAATAATGAGTAGAGGAGACAGAGCTGTAGCCCTGCAGCCTCCAGACAGCTGGTGCATATGTGCTAAATGGACAGGACACAATGAGCATGAGGCTCTACAGGGTTAAAATCGGGAGCCCCCAGCATTCCCTTTGGGCCTGGTTCTCACATTTGCACATAGACACACATGCATTGGCTGAGCACAGCCTAACTCTAAACCTACATGTGAATGCAAAGCTGAAGGTCAAATACTAAAGTCCTTAAACAGTCAAGATGTCCATTGAAATCAATGTTATTCATTTCTGGGATGGTAAAATGATCCATGCATGCAGAGAGGAGGCAATAAGTGCATCCCTTGTCCTAGAGGTGGTGGAAGCTGGTTCTGCCTCGGTTGCTGGCTTAACTCCTAGCATTTGAAGACCAGCCAGGGACCACAGGGAAAAAAACACAGTATTTTCTCCACTCATATTTGCAGAGAAGGGATGAGAGAGTATGCTAAGTGACTTTATCTATATTACAGGGCAACCATGAATTGGGCCTTCAAGGAGCTACTTCTGCATGAGGGCTGAAGGGAAAGAACTCCAGAACCTGGTCTGGAAGATGCTGTGTCAATGCTGCCTTTTTGAACTATTACAGGTTACTGTGGTCAGCTCCTGATGGGTGGCTTGTGGGGAACTACTATCAGGTTGTACTTTCTTTTTTTTTCTTCAGTGATCCTTTCAGTTTCCGCCACAGACTATCCTTCCTCTTCATCTTCTTCTCTACCATGGGCAGTGAGGACTCTTTCCTTCTGATTTCTCTCACTAGTCCATGAAAGACATCATCAATATAGAAGCGGAGGGCAGCTGAAGTCTCAAAAAAGGAGCAGGAGTATTCTCTGGCTAAGCTCATTCCTTCTTCAGTCGAGACCTACAAGGAAAAGAAAAGTCCATAAATATTGCATAATGCACAGAGCATGAATCAGCATGAAAACATTACAGTATATGTAGGCTGACTTTTTGGATACTGCACATCACCAAACTTTAATTTTACAGGAAAATATTCTAGCAGTACCCAACAGAGAAGATTCAAGAGTGAAAGGATAAGACTGAATTCATGAGATGTTTGATCAGAGTATACTGACAATATTCATGTCCTCAGGTATATTATTTCCCTAATTCTGATGCATCAATTTTTCCATGTATTGCCTCTGTTTAGTGCAGTAATCCTGTACAGTTTGATAGTGCTGATACCTTTATTCCACAGACTGGAACAGATGGCCAAAAAGACATACAGAGAATTAAGGTCCTAGAAAATCCCTGTTCAGCATTAACCTAATCCTGGAGGCAACTTGACTCTTTAAGCACACCAGCTTTCATACCTTAAGATTTTTCAGTCACATTAATTTCTGAGCACGCCTTTAAGTGTTTTGGTCTTGGCAGACCTGTAATCCCATCGCTTAGCTCATGCCTGAGCTGTATGAAGAACCAAAATCTATTTGTTTTTCAGCTCATCTTCCCTAAGTAGCTTCGTGTATTTACTGTTCTCAGAAAACGTGGAGGAAATGTCTCCTTGTGTTTTGAGGAAATGTAGGGGGAGGTATCACTATGAATCTAGAAGAAACCTAGGGACCTCTTTTAATTTGCCTGAATTTTGAAACAGGGATCTTATTCCTATAATTTCCATATTGGCTACCTCTTGGCATTTGACTTGCCAGCCTGCTAAATGGAAAGGTTCTTAATATGCTGATTAACGTGTGGTTTAAATACAGTTTAAATGCTTATCATAAGGAGTACCACTGCCTAGCACTTAAGGTACTTTATTGCACTTTGGGAGCTCATCCAGTAACATGTAACAAGTCTGCAGCAAAACAAGGAGCAAACCCGATGAGCTCCTAAATGTTAAGCTAGCTTTCCAGCCAGTAGACTATAATTTCTTTTCAGTATTTGAACATAAAACTGAATGAATGAACTGTATAAGTGAAATTCACTTCCCTCCCTGGAAGTGTTGAAGGCCAGGTTGGATGGGGCTTTGGGCAATGTGGTCTAGTGGAGGGTGTCCCTGCCCATGGCAGGGGGGGTTGGAACTGGATGATCTTTAGGATCCCTTCAACCTTTAAGGTCCTTTCAATCCTTCAAACCCAAACCATTCTATGATTCTATGAAATTTATGGTGTATATCGCTAATCTAGGTCAGAAATTCCAGCCTTTGTTTTAATTTGTATTTAGATATCATGATTTATTCAAGTAACTTTGCAGCCACCTGGATAAAAAGGCAAAATCTACTTTGAGACAGCCTTGTGAAAGGCTACACAATAGGCTATGAAAAGTCTCAATTGCTACTGTCTACCACAAGACTAGTCTTGTGGGGTTTTTTGTTTTGGTTTGTTGGGGTTTTTCTTTTTTTTTTTTTTTTCTTATTTCTACCTTCATGCACCCAAAGAGTAATTTATATTTATTAGGGAAATAAACCCTGATATTTCAAGACAGAAACAAACTCTTTCATACCTCCTATTAGGAAAATGTCCTTTATGATGAAGTTATGACATCACCATGCATTTTTTGTACCTATCTGTAAAGCTAGACACAGTGTGAAACAGAATTTTGGATGAAACAGAAAATCAGTTTATTCCAGCCTGGAGGTAAATCTGCACCGACCATGTACCTGCGTAACACAGACTACAGAATTCCTCCCCATCATCTTTACATTCAGTCACATACTTTGTAACATTAGTAGGATCATTCCTCTATCTTACAGGTATAATCTTAATTTAATTAAGTATATTGTAAGGGTAAGCACGGAGCTGGTATGCCAACCTGAATAATACTCACTGACACAATGAAAGATTGTTACCACTTTCCAGCTGCTATAATTGCCAACCTTTAGGAAAAGGAGATGAGTAGCAATATGGTCCTTGTTTTTCTCTGAGCAGCTGTGTAAGCAAAATGCATGATTCAATATGTCTATTGGGCACCATTGAGAAATTGATTGTCTGGATAGAAGAATGTTTTGGTCTATTTTGGATTTTATAACAATTTTTTTTCCTTGTTATGCCTTGTTTGAGCTGTAGGAGGATTTTTTTATTTTATTTTGTTAAAGACACTGCAGTTCTGAGCAAATGATTACTCAGAGCTGCAATTTCAGTGAAGATTTTATACGTTCATTACCTAAAAGGAAAAAAATACACATAAATTGAAACATCCTTATGTTAAAGAATGGTAAGCTCGTAAATATAATTAGGGTGCAAGAACAGCAATACTCAAATATAAAAAGTGCCCTTCACTTTTCTCTGATTTTCTAATCTTTTCCCATCTAATTCCTCCTTCATTCCTTTTTTTTTTTTTTTTTTTTTTGTCTTTTCTAGGATTAAAACTATGTTTTCTCCCACCTGCGAGGAAGAACAACTGCAGGGAAGACATGTTATGCTCTGTAATGAAACAAGACTGCTAAGAGCTGTAAGAACTGGAGAATACTCAGGAGAAATAAATTGTACAGAAAAACTTCTCAGCCTCTATGTGGCTGGAGGCTTGTAACTTGGCCAAATTTGGCTAGGTTTCTATAAAAAGCAGCGAAAGTTTTGTTTTGGACTCCAGTTTCTTGTCAAATTACAGAGTTAAAGTTATTAATGGCAATAGTTTATTTCAAAGCATGGTATTTTTCTTAAATGTTGCCCTCAGGAACTGATTAACTGCTTTGGTGACATTTTATGAACTAATTCAGCATGAGGAGGACACCTGGCACCAACAATTTCAGGATGTTTAGTTGAAGTTTTTCAGCTTCAAGGCTGACAAGAGGCTTCTCTGAAATTTAATTCTGTCATAATTGCCACAACTGCTTCCAGCACCAATGAAAATATAGCTATAGTAATTTAATTAATCTGTTTACTGAAGAAACTGTAAGTATAGAGAAATGTCTAGAGGAAAAATACACATTTTTCTTTCAGTTCATAATTTGGTCAAGAGGCTAGACACCTACAGAATGCGAAACAAGGGATAAAGCCCTTGATGAGGTCACTGACGCCTACATAATTCCAGGGATTTACCTTGTTCCCATCTTATTGCCAGAAGAGAAACTATATCATAGAAATCCATCCCAGATCTGCACAGCTCAGGGACTTGTTGACAAATTGCAGCTTCCACAGGTCTGTATCAGCGGAAGATATGATCTGTCAGCGTAACACGGACAGACAGGTCAGGGACCGAGGTCGTTCTATTGAATATATATCTGGGAAGCATGGCTTTATATCTCATCTTTAGAGTAACCCTCCGTGATTGAATCCAGCCTTGTTTCCCAGAGTATAATTCTGGTTATATTGATTCCAATTTAGCTCGTTTCTTTGCTGGTAAACCTTAAGAAGGGAATGAAAGTGGAAGACTGGTGTAGTGAAGATAATGAAAAATGAAAATTTAAGAGCTGGCAGGAGCTTCCTGAGTCTGATCCAAACTTCAAAAACTGTGATTGTCTGGGTGGGGGTGGATCAGGACTTACAGAAGCAGGGCATTGATATTCGCAGTGTAACCAAAGAGCACGATACCCCAGAAGGACAAGTTCATAAAATGAGCAATGAAGCCTCATGAACATGATGTGTGAGCCCCAGGAACACAGTCTTTTCACCTCTTCTTCGGAAAATGTGTGGTTCTGGGTGTCCATTTGGGACACGAGAGGGAAAACATAACAATTACAACAGCATGACGACTGTGGATAGCAAATGGGACTGTAGGTTGAATTTTGGAGTTTTTCATCTCTGGATAGTTCAGGGCAGCTGGAATGCAGCACAGCTTCATACAGACAGGAAGTATTCACTGGCTACAATCCGCATTTTATAGCATTAAGATTCTGTTTGTGGCTTTTGCAAACCTCCCTTGGAAAATTACAAGTGAGATTAAACGCAACGCTGACAGACTGTGAAAGCCGTGATGGATGAGCTGCCATCTTTAAGACAGGCAGTTCCCCGCTAAGGTCAGCTCCTGCACAACCAAAAGGAGAGCACAAAGCCACCTGGGCTGGATGGTGGGTGGGGAGGCACTGGCAATCACTGGCCCCCATAGGCAGAACATAAAAATATCTGGATCTGAAAAGGAAAGTGCACAGAAACTAAACAGATCGATAATCTGCCTTTGCCTTTGGACTGTCATTAGCTGGCAAATCTCCATCAGGATGACACTATTTTGTATTCAGCTTTGCCTCTCCTTTGGTCATGGCAGCAACAGAAGCATCCTAACATAGATTTCATTGATAGAGATCATATTAGCAGTCAGCAGCATCAACCTGAGTGAGCCAGTGGTGGCCTTCATGCAGGAAAGCAATGCATTTCCACTTGTGCATCTCATCCCTGCAACAGCATGATCTACTTGAGGTGGCTTTTGCAGTTTTCCCTGTGACTGGAACCTCAAGGTTGCCTTGGAGAGGTCTGGAGGTTGCAGGTGGAGTACTATGGGTTGCAAGGATTCCCCTAAATTTTTGCTACAAACTTCCACCCTGGCAGTCCTCATTAAATTTGCAATGGGAGTGATAATTATAGATCAAAAAGTTTTGTTCTGTGAATTTTTTTTGCTGGAGACATGAGGTCTTGATTGCTAATCAGAGACAGAAGTGGACACGTTGCTCAACACAGTGCTCATCTAAATCCCACTGAGCTAATAGGAGCAATTCCAGTGGGTTTTGATGAAGGTCTGTATTTTTGACAGGCAGTAATTTATGTGAGCTGTAAACAAAAGATAACTATTTAAGAACATAGGGAGGAAGGCAGCAGCATGAGCAGTCTTGTTTGTATGACAGCAATAACAAGAGGAGTAGGAAAAGCCATGAGTACTCCGAATAAGGTCTAGGAAAGATCCATGTCCCTTTCCTTCATCTCCGGGGAATTTTCTTCTGTTTCCCAACAGGTCCCATTGCAGAAAACAAGCAACCAGATGCCTGGTTCTGTATTAACACCTGGATATCAGTTTAGAGACAGACAGGCAATCCAGAAGAATCCACACAAACATTCACATCCCTTCCCATCACAGTCTATTCCCTTGACGTATCAGAACAAACATGATAACCTTTTGGTACAGGCGCAAACCTATAATATGCCACAGGAAAAAAGTGGAGAGATCAAAGATATTGGCAGTTTCGTAGGCCTCCAATAAGCAAATTTGCCAAGGGAAAAAGAGAAAAATAATCTCATGGGTCTAGAAAGTGAATGCCATTCCGGACAACAAAAAGCAAAAAGATGTGTATTGCCTATCTGACATGAATGATAATTTTATTAATCCCAGCACCAACCACTGAGTTTACGCCAAACACACACCCACGCAGCACCTGCAAGATTTCTCATTAATGATGAACAACAGCCAGGCCTGACCAATTTTCACCAGTCTCAGTTCATCACTCTATGTCTAAAGTACCAGGAAGAAATTAGATGTTCCCTGGCCACCCAGCACTTACAAGCTTCAGGGACCTACCCGGTTATCTGGACAGGGACAAGCTCTGTATTTTGGTAGGTGGAATTGGGTCCAGTGAAGGGTGAGCTGAGCGTTCCTACATTACCACCTGTCTTTCCTAGAGCCAAAGGCTTTCACTGTAAGCATTTGATTCCTGTTTTGAGAACCATGCAACCCAAAACACTAACCCAAAGCAGATCTATTATACCTATGTCATTTTTGACAGTTATTAATTTTTTCCTTGGACAAGTGTTGTATCAACAGGCATGGTGGCAGAGACTTTTTACAGGCTGGTATAAGGATCTTTCCAAGTGTGAAATGCTATTGTTCAGGTCAAAGCTCAAATACTTGGATATTCCAGCAGTGGCTGAGGTTGAAAACCTCAGCAGAACCAGATGAAACAGAAAAATCAATCTTTCTGTCTTTTTAAGACAAGCAGCACTATTGTTATTTGTTCACATAATATTTGTCATGGAATATTTTCTTTAAAAAGAAAAAAACAACAAGAGCAAAAAAACCCACCAAACAACACAACCAACAGCTTCAAGACCTTTTACCTTTCTTCTCTTTCTTCAGATATTTACATTTATAAATTGCCTATCATATTCTGGCTACTGAGCAATGACATCCCTGAAAGGACAGGAAAAAACAAGATCAAGTGGAAATCAATTCATGCTGAAAGAAATGTTGAAGACTAGGCTTTGTGAGTAACCAGTGTTTCTTCTTTGTGGCCAGACATTCAATATGACTATGTTTTAGGTGTAAACAAATGCACAGTAAACGCAGAAGTAAAACAAAAATCCTTGGTGTTAAAATCTCCAGTTTCCATCTCCCTCAACACAAACATTCTGCTCTGTTTCAGAATTTTAAATTAGATTTAAAGTGAATTATTGCTTAAAAATATAAAGTTGAAACTTTTCCTTCTGCAAACATAAACATTTTAACCTTCATGTATGATCATATTCACAAGTGTATACACTGCAGCTACCAATTTGATTTGGCCAAGATTTCACTAGAATTCACAACTAGTTTCTGCTGACACAAACCAGTATTTTTCATTCAACCAAACACGTGCACCTTATTTTTTAACTCAGTCCCTGGGGAAGCAGACACCTTTTCTCAGCAGCCAAGGCAGTAAATGAGTAACATGCTGCAGAAACTTGAGCAGAGAATTTCATGTCAACACCATTACTCTTAAATCCATTTGGAAGTCTTCAGAAGTAATTAGTTGAACAAACCTCACTCTGACTTCATGGCAGGCAATTCTGCAGGCTCAGCTTTGCTGGCTTTCTAGATTACAAAGCTAGAAGAGATAAAAGCTGCCATACAATTAATCATTATTGTGAGGGTATTGCAATTAGTTCTATTCCTCTTTCTCCCTCCCTGAGTTATGTGAAAGCCGGTCTTATAAGAGTTTTCCATGTTTTCCTTCCTGCCTTGCCACTCTGTGATACTTTTTACTGGTTTCACACTTAAGAATTATTGGTGACCAGAATGGGGTCTAGCATGAATGGTCATGGGGGTAGACAGGATTAGCAGACTGGGCCAAGGAGAAGATGTGGTCTTGCTGTGTGAACTTATGCCCTGACAGACCGGATGGTATGGAAACAGCACACGGCACAATACTACGCATCTCACATCCGCAGCTGTTCCAACGTCTGAAGGCACTTGCATTACAGAGGCTTTGGTATTCTTTCCCTTCGCCCCGTGACCTAGCCTTTGCATTTGGACTGGAAGGAAAATGCAGCAGAAAATAATAGGACTGTCTGAGTCTTCTGTGATGAGCTCTGTGGCTTATTTTTAGGGGATGGAAGATCGACGGTGTGGGATTGTAAAACTAATTTGCTCATTTTTTAAAGGAAGACTGTGTAATAGTCTTGCAAAAAATTAAATTTCTAGACAAAACCAGAGAGACTCATCTGTCCCAAATTATGCACTTCTCACCTGGTTAATCACTAAGGAGGGACAAAGCCCACAGCTTAAACTCTCTGTCCTGAGCCAGGAAGAATCATATTCTCATCTGTTCCAATGGAACTGCAAATTGTTGAGGGCTGGGAAAGTAACCTGATCAAGGACCACCAAACACTTGTCCTTATGTTTTTCACTATCGACCACTGTTAGATTAGACTGACATTTTCTCTGACCTGCTATGGTCGTTGCTACATTCTTATATGAAAAGGCCAAGCTATTACTAGCCATTTCATTAAATGCACCTCTCTCAATCTTTTTCATATGAAAAATTTCTAGAACCCATGTTAATTCATACTTGCATAATTTCTTGAGGTTTTTAGCATCTTTTGTGATGCAGATTGCCACCCAGCACTGATTTCAGTCTAGTCTTTCTCTCCCTTTTGGATTTTTTTTTTCCACCCAATATCCTTGTAACACAGGAGCCACACCTCCAGTTAATTTCATTCCTGCTTTGGGCAAATGTTTTGAGTAAAGAGAAACATTCTCCCTGCAGTTGGCTAGTTATAAGCAAGCATAACACATGTGGCTCCTAGGTCTCTTGTTTCCAACTTGTGATAATGTTAGTTTATTATTTCACAAATGTAATGCTAAATAATTAAATCAAGGTCTTATTTCATGTAAAAATCACTGCAGAATCAAGGTGCTGTCTGCAGGTTAGAATCTGAAGTTGTTCTTTTCTAGTACAGACTGTACTCTTTTGGCCTTATCTTGTCAAAAGCAAGACTGATGACTGGGTTAAAGAATCTTTATACCAGGAAATGTTTCTAGAGAGATGGCCTCAGGTTCTGACTGAATTGGATACTCAAAGCCACATGATCTTGCATCAGTCAGCAATAGCTCTGGGTCTAATTTGAAGAGAATGTGGAAGTGTTAAATCCTTAGCATCAGTCTTCAGGATGAACAAGTACAGGTCAATTGCTCAAGGCATTTTTCAGAGATCTGACAATTTTCTAAATTGTCCATCATCTTTAAAGGTACTTTGATTGCAACACTCAGCTGAAGACATAGATGGTCATGAGATGGTTGCAAAAAGCAGACATTTCTACATCAGCTCAGCTTGGAAAGTTCATAAGAGAAGACCAGTTTCCTGTAGGGAAAAAATCTAGGAATTGCAGTTTTATGTTCACAAGAAAGGAAAACCTTTTCATTTTTTTGTCAGCAACCACAAAAAAAATCAATTATCATCTGCTAACAACAGATGGTTATTAAAAAACTTACATGTAAAAGAAGCTGCAAATGTACCTTTTAGACTTTTTTTTTTTAGCAACTAGGAAGTTAGTAGTGCTGAACTTTTATTTTAACACTTAAAGTGATTCCTATTGCTTTGTGAGCACAAGTTAACTGTCGGTCCAGTACAGCCAACCCCCATATTTTTTATCTATCTATAGATGGGAGTAGGCTATTTTCATTTATCTGTTAGACATTAAAATTCCACTAGTCACTTGAATTCAGTTCTTCATTAGGACTCAGGCACTAAGCAGACTGGGTACTGAGTAAATCCACTTAACACCTGGTAACTTATGCAAATCTCTCTATCATTATATTACTTTGAAGATGGGAGTAACACAGCCTCTAACAGCAATATTTTGTCCTGAAAACAGTCCACTGACAGGAGAGGAAAACAAAGCAGGTGTCAGTGATTAGGGCAGAGCAGGACACTGCTTTCAGTGGCTATTTTCCACAGTTGCCTGCTGAAGAGCAGCAAAGATGGTGAAGGGTCTAGAGGGGAAGACGTATGAGGAAAGGCTGAAATCCCTCGGTTTGTTCAGCCTAGAGAAGAGGAGACTGAGGGGAGACCTCATCGCGGCCTACAGCTTCCTCACGAGGGGGAGCGAAGGGGCAGGCGCTGATCTCCTCCCTCTGGTGACCAGTGATAGAACCCAAGGGAACGGCATGAAGCTGCAATGGGGGAGGTTTGGGTTGGATATCAGGAAACGGTTCTTCACTGAAAGGGTGGTCGGGCGCTGGAACAGGCTCCCCAGGGAAGTGGTCACAGCACTGAGCTTGACTGAGTTCAAGAAGCGTCTGGATAACGCTCTCGGTCATATGCTCTGATTCGGCCCCTGTGTGGGCTAGGAGTTGGACTCGATGATCCTTATGGGTCCCTTCCAACTCAGGATATCCTGTGATCCTATGATCCTATGAAGATTGGGAAATGTGATACACGAAATTTGAAGGAGATCAGAAAGAAATCTAGAGAGCTAAATAGAAAACAAGGAAGAGGCAGAAACCACTGTATGTTTATTTGTGTGTGTTTGTACATATATTCACAAAGAGGAACTGTAAATGAAGTAAAAAACCCAAACACAACCAAACAAAAATATTGGTGATTCACACAACTGAAATCATCTTTTGAGGCAAAGTATCTAAAGCTTGTGTTCAGTTAAATGTGTCATTTTTAGATATGCGACCAGTTTACTGGAATTAAATTCTGAAAGTTCCCTTTATGCTTAAGCTGAATATGAGTTTCCAACACAAAGGTCACAAAAATATCTGTTACAAATGCAGTAATTAATCTTGTATGTCATGGCACCACATATTACTTTACACTATACAGAGTGCAACACACATGTATTCTGGTGTATGGTTTTCACATCTAAACATGCTCACAGACACAGCTCACAGGCAGACAGAGAACACCATGTGAAGTTCCTGGCCGTGAAAAGAAAATTGCAACAAATCTCTCCCTTCTCCCTCCATCTCTATGCAATTGTCATCTGCTGGGATTCAGGGATACTGTCCAGGCTGCTGAAGTGGGTATTTGGCACAAGGAAGGCAGAGGAAGAATTTATAATGGATTTATAGAGATTTGGACTGCAATGGAATAATTTAATATTTTTTTTTCAGAAGTTGTTCGCTGAAGTAAGCAACTGTTGCAAATGTATGAGATATCAAGGTGCCTTATGCAGAAATTATAGAACAATGTTTCACCTTTCTACCTATCATTTGGGTTGCTTTTGAAACAAAATATTACTTGCAACGAGAGAGGGATGTTATATCAGGCAATAGAGATGGTGAGCTGGTTTTTTGTTTGTTTGTTTGTCTGGTTTTGTTGTTGTTGTTTTGTTTTGTTTTGTTTTTCCTGGAACATGTAATTAATTTTGAGAGTTTAGTAATTTTGAAGTTTATTGGGAAGGTTTGTCAAACAATCTCATTAGGTGAAATACTTGCGCAGTACCTTTATTAAACTAATGACATTGATTGTCTTCATGTCAATATTAGTTCAGGCAAAATATTACACTTTTGCAGAATATGAATTGACTGAAAAAATTAATGGGAGCTTCACTGGAGTCTTCCTTTTCAGGTCCTTTCTAACGTGCTGAAAGGAGAGCTCATGGGTGACCAAAAGATCTTTTCTTGGTCACAGAAACGTTGAAAGAGAGAAGCCTATGACATAGGAACCTTAAAACAGGAATGACACCTGCATAAAGAGCACCCACTTAGCTCTATCATGTGGTAAGATCCACCAGCATGGACAATGTGTAATAAAATATCGAGTCTGAAGAACTGCATATGAAGGGAATAACAATGAGAAATTAATGTGCTGAGGAAGAAAAAAATAAAAATCTTAAGTGGCCAGTGGGTAGGAAGAGCCGTAAGAATGCATTTAGCTAATTAGACATAATAAGCTCTCTTACTGCCTGCTAACCTCGCTCAAATTACCTCACTTTTGCTGTAGGCTAAGAAAATACACTCAAACAGTTTCCGTGGTAACTTGTTCATACATCTGTAGTTAGCTTGTCCTGTTGGCAAGCTCCCATTTGGTGAGCAGTTTCTTTGGATATCTCTTCTGTATTTACTGCCTGTGGGCTTTGATTTTTAATCAGAAGACTGAGCACCTTAAAGTAAGCAACGTAACAGCTAACAGCTGGCAATATCTTAACTTTGTTCAATATAGGTCCAAACTTTCTTGCATACATCCCAAGACGTCTTGGATACTTTACTAAAAGAAACTTAAGGGATGATGGTGCTTGAAGGTTAATCAGTAGGGTTATTTTCTTTTTTTGACTGAAGCCAGATGGTTTGGCTGGGATGCTAGTTCATGTTTATTGCCACAAAGGAAAAGGAACAGTGAAGAGGCAAGAAGACAGAAGCAGAATAGTGAAGGTGGAAGGATGGCAGAGGGGAGGAAGACAGATATTATCTTTATTGTGCTAGCTCAGGGGCAGAATGAGAAAACAGACTCTTAACAAACAAAATGGCAGAAACTGCTTGCTAGAAGCATCTATTTAACCTCTTCTATCCGTGTTGTATCCATCCAATTACGCAGATATTCTTTTGATGTGTAAAAGATGCTGTATCAATACACCCTGGGAGCCCAAATCATGATTACAGGTGATAAACTCACATTCTTATACAGTGTAATTGACTTTTCAGTCTTCCACTGATCAAGCTGTAGATCAATTTACCTGGTGGTATGTGTGAACATGCATCTACACGTATAAACACACACACACAACAAATGCTGCTGGGATCAGATCAAGCCTCTCCAATATACCTGGCAGAAAACATTGGCCTTACAGCAAAACCTGGATGTGGATACTGACAAAAAATGCTGTAAAAAGTCCCTTCGGTAATGGGAGGCATTGAGCATCAGCTCCTCTGCAGATTAGAGCTGTTTTCTGACATTTATTTATTTTCTGTGTTTCTATCAGCTAGCTAGTTCAAACCCACAGTCTGCCCAGACTCTGAAAAAGGCACTGAAAGGTGAAAAGATAGCATGTGTAGTGTGGATGCCACCAGCCAGGCTGTCCTCCTGCCTCTTTTGAAGGTTTTCCAGAAATTCTTAGAGGAATAATGGTAGGTCATAACCTGGAGTACAAGCTTCCAGGTGAAGTGCTGCTTCTGCATCCTTCCAGACAGAAAGGACTGAAAATGAGGGACAGGAAACAGATAAATTACGATAAATACATAAATAATATTATGTGGGAAATAAATATCTTAAAACATAAAGAGTATTAAAGGCTGGGGCGGGGGGAAGAAAGATACAGTTTCTCAGGAGTAACCTAATTGGGCCGATGAAATATTAACAGTCTTTTATCACTGATAATCAAGGTGGTTGGTGGGTAAATCTGGAACTGATGCAGATTGCCATGCATGCCTGGATGAGTAACAGCACGGTTCGGACTACACAGTGGAAACGTAACATCTTCACCCAGCTACACAGGTATAACGATGACAAAGACAGACAATAACTCATTTGATTTCTCTCAGGAAGCTTGCTCACAATTTCCTAATGGCTGGGTTTTTTTTCTTAAATACATAAATAAGCTTAGGTTTGGGGGAATAAAATTGCTGGTACTAAAAGCAACAGCTGGTGAAAAACAGTAAGTGCTTGGAGCCTTAACAGTTACTGTCACTAGCAATTCAGGACATGTTATCACCCCATTATTTTTTTACCCTCAGAAATAAAATGAGTGTTATTAAATGGTTCAGAAAGCGACAACTGCCTGTGGTAAAGTTTTGTTGTACTCAATGGAAGGAATATTAATAAGAAGATAGGTATGATATCTTTGAGAAAAAGATGTGGAAAAAGAAATGTAGATCCCTTTGCAGAGAGAAGAGGCAATTGCTATGGCTGACACAAATTTTTCAAGCTGGAATTAAGTATATTCTGCTAAAAGATGTATAGAAATCAGAAAATCATAGCATGGTTTAGGACAGAAGAGATTTCTGTAGGTCATCTAGTCCAACTCCTGCTCATAATGGGTCCACTCAGAGCAGATTATTCACATCATGTTCAGTCACGTTTTAAACACCTCCAAGGCAGAAAATCTCACAGCCTTTGTGGGCACTTGTTCCACTGTTTAATCACTCTCACGTTGGAAAAAAAGCCTCATAATTAATCGGATTTTCTTGTGCTGCAATTTTTTTTTCATTTCTTCTCATCCTTTCACTGTGTACCTCATCGAAAAATCTGGTTTTGTCTTCATTCTATAAATTATTAGGTGACTGAAAACAGCAAGATAATTCTCTCCAATTCATCAGACTGAACAAATCCACAAGCTCAGATTCCTCAACTTTCCTGTCACTTTTTGTTCTCTGTGGCCAAGATCATCTTGGGGATTTCTGCTGAACTCACTCTAGTAAGTTATTTCTGGTACTGTGAAGGCCAGACCAGACACAATACTCCAGATACATTCCCACAGGTGCTGAATAAAGGTTCAAGAAAGTGATCCTTGGACCTGCTGGCTACACTTATTACTGATACAACTCAGGTTGCACTTGTCCACCTTCCCTGTAAGGGCACATTGTTATTTCATGGTCAATTCATCCACTGGGACTTCTGTGTCCTCTTCCGCAAAGCTGTTTTTTTTCCAGTAGTGCCCAAGTGGTACTGCTGCATGATGTTGTCCATTCCAAGTGCAGGCTTAACATTTCCTTTTGCTGAACTTCATGCAGTTACTGTCAGACCATTTCTCCAGTCTGGCAATGTCCTCTCTATGTATATGCCTGTGTTGGGTTTGCGTGGCAAGGTATTGGTAGCGGGGGGGCTACAGGGGTGGCTTCTGTGAGAAGCTGCTAGAAGCTTCCCCTGTGTCTGACAGAGCCAATGCCAGCCGGCTCTAAGACGGGCCCGCCCCTGGCCAAGGCCAAGCCAATCAGCACCTCTGGGATAACATATTTAAGAAGAAGAAAAACACTTAGAGAGAGAGCTTTTGCAGCCAGAGAGAGGAGTGAGAAGATGTAAGAAACTCTGCAGACACCAAGGTCAGTGCAGATGGAGGGGCAGGAGGTGCTCCAGGCGCCGGAGCAGAGATCCCCCTGCAGCCCCTGGTGAAGGCCATGGTGAAGCAGGCTGTCCCCCTGCAGCCCATGGAGGAAGGATGAGGGGGTGTAGAGATTCCACCTGCAGCCCGTGGAGGACCCCACACTGGAGCAGGTGGAGGCACCTGAAGGAGGCTGCGGCCTGTGGGAAGCCCATGTTGGAGCAAGTTCCTGGCCGGACCGGTGGACCCGTGAAGAGGGGAGCCCACGCCAGGGCAGGTTTGCTGGCAGGACTTGTGACCCCGTGGGGGACCCCACGCTGGAGCAGTTTGCTCCTGAAGGTCTGCACCCCGTGAGAGGGACCCAATGCTGGAGCAGGGGAACGATGAGAGGAGTCCTCCCCCTGAGGAGGAAGAAGCGGCAGAGACACCGTGTGATGAACTGACCGTAACCCCCATTCCCCGTCCCCCTGTGCCGCTGAGGGGGGAGGAGGTTGAAGCCGGGAGTGAAGTCGAGCCCAGGAAGATGGGAGGGGTGAGGGGAGGTGTTTTAAGAGTAGATTTTATTTCTCATTCCTCTACTCTGTTTTGCCTAGTAATAAATTAGATGAGTTCCCTCTCTAAGTTTGGTCTGTTTTGCCCATGACGACAATTAGTGAGTGATCTCTCCCTGTCCTTATCTCGACCCACAAGCATTTCGTTATACCTTTTCTCCCCTGTCTAGTGAATGAGGGGAGTGAGAGAGCGGCTCTGGTGGGCACCTGGCCCCCAGCCAGGGTCAACCCACCACAATGCCCTACCTGTCAGTGTATCAACTGTGCCACTCAATTAGATACCACTAATGAAGGTACCTTCCATCCCAGGACTCAATTTTTAGTAAAGATATTCAAAAAACTGTCTCACAATTGATCTCTGAAGAATGCTACTAGTAATTCACTGTTAGTTGGACGTTGTACTACTCATCACAACCTTTTGAGCTTGGTGCTCCAGCTATTTCCCATCCACCTTGTAATCTATCTATCCAAACCATATCCCAGTTCTTTGGCTATAAGTACACTCTGAGAGACTTAGTTGAAAGTCTCATTATAGTTGAGGTAAACATAATCCTCTCCTCTCATCCACAAAGTCACTCATCTGAAGGCCATCACAGAACTCACTCAGCTTGTCAGGCATGATTTGCCCTTGGTAAATCCATGCTAGCTGTTCCCAGGCACTTTCCTATCTTTCATGTGCCTGAATGTGCCTTTTTGGGAGGATTTGTTTCATATGTGAATCAACCATTTCTTTTAAGGCAACTGAGATGATTGAAAAAAAAATATGGTCTTAACTGATTTAGATTTAAAATACTTAGCTCAAGTATTGATATTTAAAAATAAGACATCAGCACAGGCTGCACAGTCCTGTCCAGGAACCTCTGTGTACATTCACCAGCTGAGCCCCCTGCCACTTCAGCCTCACTGAAGATTCTACCAAGGCTGCTTAAAGTATGTACATGCAGACGTAACTGCTGAGTTCAGATAAACATAACAAGAGATAACCCTGTCCCATGTAAGTAAAGACAGGTGGAAGGTTTTGATAATTAAAGATTTTGGGTCACAACTGAAATTTTTCTGTGTGCTGGATTTCTACTTTGCCTCTGTTTGGTTTTGTTTTTCTAATGACTTTTCATATATTAAAAGCTTGATTAGATGCTTCCAACACGTTCTCTTTTGCTTACTAGTATTTTATTGAAAAAAGTGCAAAACTAAAGGGGACCACATATTATCAAGGAGGGCAGAATACAGCCTCAAAGCCTGAGACAACAAGAAAGAGAGTAGAAGTATTCAATTCTCATGCCATTTGGGCAAGAGGGTTGAGCAAATACAACAAAATCACTGAAGTAAAGGGAAAAATTACTATTACACCTTGGTTCAGGCTGTGAATGTTGTCTACCTGGACTTCAGGAAAGGCTTTGACACCGTTTCCCACAGCATTCTCCTGGAGAAACTGGCTGCTCATGGCCTGGATGGGCATACTCTTCGCTGGGTAAAAACCTCGCTGAATGGCTTGGCCCAAAGAGTGGTGGTGGATGGAGTTAAATCCAGCTGGTGGCCAGTCACAAGTGGTGTTCCCCAGGACTCAGTGCTGGGGCCAGTTCTCTTTAATATCTTTATCAATGATCTGGATGAGGGGATGGCCTCAAGTTGTGCCAGGGGAAGTTTAGATTGGTAATTAGGAAAAATTTCTTAACCAAAAGTGCTGTCAAGCACCAAAACAGGCTGCCCATCCCCGGAGGTGTTTAAAAGATGCATACATGTGGTGCTTAGGGAAATGGTTTAGTGGTGGGCTTGGCAGTGTTAGGTTTACAGTTGGACTTGATGATCTTAAAGGTCTTTTCCAACCTTAATGATTCTATGATTCTATTATTCTATGATTCTAAAGAAACAGTCTGGTGACAAGCAGTCATCCATCTCTGAACAGGCAGTATACAAAATAAAAAGGAGGAGAAGGGCATGAAGGAAGGGAACAGCTTAGGCCACAGATGGCTTAAAACAATCCAAGAGATCCAGAATGACTGGACCTTTTCATACACAGCTCTGGACACTGAGACCTACCTATGAAAATGGTGGTTTGTTATTGCTTTCCTATGTAGATTTGGCATTTATGGCAATGGTTGCTTTTCTCTGATGTCTTTTGTGAAAGACGAACTATTTTGATCTATATCCACTGTTCAATACTACTTTCATTCTGGAACACATGCTGAACTTTGCACTCCATAATCTGATGGTGGGCCACAGTGCAGACTGCAGAAAAGCTGTACCCATTGGAAGAGTAAATAGCTTAAATGAAAATTGCACTACAGCTCATCTGCAATAGGATTTAACAGTTTTCAATTTCTTTGGTCTTCTAGGGATTAAGGGTCTGATGTTGACTCACTTTCTTTTCTCTTACTAGTGTTCTGTGCATTTGTAAGTCATGTAGTCCTGTGAAATCAATAGGGTTACTCACAGAAAATACAAATGTTTAACTCCGCCCATCAGTTGTAATAGTGCTCTTGCCCTGGGTAAAGATCTCTCTCCTTGCAGCTTTCCTGGGTACAACCAAAACAGAAGTTTGCTGAGGTGGGTGTCAGGTTGAGTGCACTGCTAACAGGCAACCACGAAATGTATCTCAGTAGCATTCCACCTGTGCAAATGGACCTGACTCTTGGATGAGCTGGAAAGGTTACAGCTGGAGTAGCACATAGCCACCAACAAAACATTAGCACTCCAGAATTTAAAGCTATTGTTAACGCCCAGTTCAAGGATTCAAGTGAAATATGCCAAGTATGGCATTCTCTTCCTCTTTGTTCATTAAGTTCGTAGCATGATAGCTCTAGAGCAAAATTTTTTGATGTATAAAAGTTTTCTGAAAGCCCTCCAAAAATCAGAAGACAGCACAAAGAACAAGAAGAATAAAGAATAATTATTGAAGGGAAGATTTTCAAAGGTAATCCTATTTTTATAGAAATTAATTTTTTTTTTTTTTTTTTTACTTACTATGACTGGTGGTCATGGGTATATGAAAAGCTGTATTTAGAACACTATTTTAATACTCATTGATACAGTCTAGAAAGCAATGGAGATGCAGTATCACAGAATCACAGAATCACAGAATCAGAGTGGTTTGGGTTGGAAGGGACCTCAAAGCCCATCTAGTTCCAGCCCCCCTGCCATGGGCAGGGACACCCTCCACTAGACCACGTTGCCCAAAGCCCCATCCAACCTGGCCTTGAACACTTCCAGGGAGCCAGGGGCAGCCACAGCTTCTCTGGGCAACCTGTGCCAGTGCCTCACCACCCTCACAGTGGAGAATTTCTTCTTAATATCTAATCTAAATCTACTGTTCTTCAGCCTAAGGCCCTTACCCCTTGTCCTATCATTACATGCTTTTGTAAACAGTCCCTCTCCAGCTTTATCCATCAAATCAATTGATATAACTGAAAAAAAGAAAACACAGACAAACTTTAAGCTATACAATATGTTTTGGGGGTCTAAATCAGAAGCTGCAAAGTTCAAATTAGAGTTGATTAGGGACAATTGCTCTGATTTTAACTTATTGAAATCAATTGTTCACACACTGTAGAGAAATAGGTACCATCACCTATGGAGTATGCTCAGAAGAATGACACAGTCCTTTAAGAGCTCCCTGTCATTATGTCAGTCCTTCAATGTTTCTGGCAATGACACTATATATGCTATTCAAAAACAGAAGAGAAGAGAAGCTTGTGCCCTATTTCATTCCCACTGAATGGCTGTGCTGGAGCCTCTGTACTGTCATGAGATGATCAGTAACGATCACCTAACTTCTAGGTAGAATGTGTTCCTTGCCACTTAATACCCATTAGATGTTTTCCCATCATTGTTCTTTGTTTTAAATGGTTCTTCCTCACAATTCTTCATGCCCCTTTGCTTCTTATCAACATATGCACAGTACTTTTATCACCTCTCTATTTTCATTTACCTAGGCTAAAGAAATTAAGCTGTCTTTAATTTCCTCTGATAGGACCAGCCTGATATGCATTGTCTGCACCTGTTCCAATTTGAATTTGCAATCATAATCCATAAGCAACTACAGCTAATCTTAACTGAGATTTCACTTGTATCTTCTATAATACCTTCAATGCTTCCATGCCACTGATAAACATATCACTCTGAATACCTCTTGAAGTGACATTTATTTTATGTGCAGTTGCATGAGGTTTGTGGTTTATAATCACCCTGTAAGTGGCTGATATATCCAAGACTTTCTCTCCTGCCTTCCAGCTGATGTGATATAGCAAACAGTTTTGCTATTAGTCCTTAAGGGCATGGCCTTGCACTTTTTACAATTACATTTAATTCCACTTCTATCACTCCTCTGGGTCACACAGCTTTTCCTATACAATAATCCTGTCTCTTCTAGATAGAAAATGCTCTCACTTTGTGTAATCAGCAAATTGTGTCAGTAGACTCCTGCTTTTTTATGCTTAAATCATTAATGAAAATGTTAAAGATCAGCAAATTGAAGGGTAATACATAATATTCTTACGGGGTAGATTCAGTTCCAACTGGTGGGGTCAGAACCAAACCCTCCCTTTCTGAAATGTTGCTTGAATCTAAGAGTGTGTGTGGTTGTATATGTGTGCAACCTAGCTGTCATAATCTTTTTTTTCCAGTAAATCACTCATCTCTGTTGGTCTGTCTCAGCTAACCCATCTGTTACGGTTATACAGAACACAGTTGAGAAAAGGCTGTTTTATGAAATGCTGGATAACTGTCCCTATTTTTATTAATGTGTGATTATGATTTCCCAGCTACATTGGGAGAAAATAGTCTAATAGCATCGCTTCCCATGTGAAAATATCGAGCTGACAGACACTAAACGCTTCGTGGCAAGGAGCCATGAAGCTGTGCTGCTCCAGACACCCCACTCTGTGAACAGCCCTTCGTGCAGCCCCCAGCACAACGGGGGGCTCTGGTTCGCGACCCACTCTGGTCGGCAGCACAGTTATAATTCCAATAATCCAATGCCTCAAGGCTTCTATATGAATTAGCTGCACAGGCTTGATTATAAGTGCCATTTTTCTGAGACGTGGATAGAGCAGATGGGGATTTGCACAGGCCAAACTGTTGGAAACCAGTGATAAGGAAGGAAAAAAAAAAAAAAACCAAGAAAAAAAAAAACCCAACAGAAAAGCGGTGAAAGACAACTCTTTCGCTAGTGTGCTTTGCATTGCCACCTGCCAACCTCAGGCCTTCTGATCTCCTCTCAGTGAACCGTAGAGGCAGCAGTTGGAAAGATCAGATATACGCTCAGGGCAATCTGTCAGAAACTACTTTGTCACATTCCCCAACACTAAAACCCGTGGAAATAAAATCTATGTGTTTAAAAACTGCCCCATATATGGGAGAACTACTCTTTTAACACAGAAAAAAAGCACTGAACACAACTCCTGTACTGACTTTTTTTTTTAACATCACTAAAATATTAGTGTTTTTTTTTTATCTCCCTTAAGCATCTGTGCATTGTTTGTTTGCCTCTGGCAACACAGTTGTAATGTCATTCTCAAGAGAGTACGCTGAATTCCATTATACAACAAATGAAATAAAAAATGGCTGAACAAACCAGCAGATAAATCCAACAACTAATATTTAAGTCATTTAAAGATATTATTTTTCTGTCTTTTGCCACCATGTCAGCCCTATTTGGGCCACTATTTGGCTATACCTTATTTTTTCTAAGGGATTAGACAGAAAAATGGTGTGTGGGTTGTTTTTTTTTTTAAAAAAAAAACCCCAAAACTAAGTGTTGAAGGTTTTTTGTTCATTTGTTTGTGGGTGTGGTTTTTTTTTTTTTTTTCTTTTTTTAAGGTATATTTAAGTATGCATAGGCTGCCTTTGAAGACAAAAGAATATATGAGTAAACTTCTAGCTTTTTCATAGAATCACAGAATGGATGGGTTTGGAAGGGACCACAAAGCCCATCTAGTTCCCAAACCCCTGCCACAGGCAGGGACACCCTCCACCAGACCAGGTTGCCCAAAGCCCCATCCAACCTGGCCTTAAACATTTCCAGGGATGGGGCATCCACAGCTTCTCTGGGCAACCTGTTCCAGGGCCTCACCACCCTCACAGTAAAGAATTTCTTTCTAATATCTAATCTAAATCGACCCTCCTTCAGCTTAAACCCATTCCCCCTTGTCCTGTCACTGCACTCCCTGATAAACAGTCCCTCTCCAGCTTTCCTGTAGGCCCCTTCAGGCACTGGAAGGCCGCAATTAGATCTCCCTGGAGCCTTCTCTTCTCCAGGCTGAACAACCCCAACTCTCTCAGCCTGTCTTCACAGGAGACATGCTCCAGTCCTCCAATCATCATATTTTTTTATTCTATAATACTTCCTTATACCACATAGAACATGGAAGCATATCTCCTTTCAAGTTCAAAGCACCCTGCAGATATCCAATTAAGTTGTATATGAACTTGTTATGTGGTATAATCTTATAATACCTGTCAAATCCAGTGATAAGTATCCAAAGCATACTTGGATAATGAGGAATAGATAGAAGGAAATAAAATATTTTTCCACCTATACTGTCATCCTTAAAATAATCAATAAGCTACATTAAATTGAATATTCCACCTTCAATTGTAATCCCCACACAAGAGCACAGTATAATTTCATACCTGTTTACCTGTGGAGTTAAGAACAGATTCCTCATTTCTTTATTTAACCTATGAATTGGATATCCTATTTACTCTACCATGTACTAAGGGGGCTGTTGGAGTATTTTATTTTCATTCAGACCTCATTTCACATGGGTCACACACAGGAATAAACTTGGCATCTTATTTGAGTCTCTACAATGAAACCACCATGTACTGGCAGAATTTGGCAGACTTGGGCAGTTTTTGCTGGAAAGAAGCAAGTCATTATAATGAGGTCAGGATTGAATTGTACTGGCAAGGCTCTATGTTAGGATGTTTTCACAGCATTTCTCAAAACTACTCTTGAGTACAGATGTTTTGTTGAGTTTCAGTACTTCTATGAGACCTATATGTACTCACATCTTTTGAAAAATAAGTTTGAAAATTATTAAGTAATTACCCAGGCAATATAATCTCTTTGGCAGTCCTCACTATAGGATGCTTTTCCACGGTGCTCAGAGATTCATAAATGTACTGACTGACCTGGCTGCCTAATATAGTCTCAGTAATATAATTTCTTTCATTTTGTGCTAGAAAGTAGCAGGTTGTTAAAATAATTATTAAGTCTAGCCATCCTTCAGAATACCATGGCCTCTGAATAATGTAGTTTCACTCAAATTTATGCAAGATGAATTCATCTCTGTGAGCAAATCACTGCAATTCCTGTTCATTATTGAAGTAAAATTTAACATACATTTTGAGCATGTTACCTTCCTTTTTCTTTCCTTTCCATGTCTGCCAAAATTTTCAAAATTTACTCAAAATAGATAGTATCTCCATTTTTTGCTTATGATTGGAGAACTTCTGACTGACCCTTATTTTCAAAGGTCAGGTTCTACAGTCTTCTGAATAACAGACACTTTCTGAATACTCCCTAAAAAAATCTCCCAACATCTACCATACTTGGATGTTTTTAATTTACTCATCAGTGACTTAACTTTACTCCCACTGCAAATATATTAGTTACCTGTAATACTTAGAACGAGGCCAATAAGAACTGCTTTTGAAAATCAAGCCATATATCAAACATACATCATCATCAGAGTCACTTTAAAATCAATGACAGTCATCAGTCACCCAAAGAAAATCTAATCAACCAACCAAAGGTCAAAAAGACATTCGCCTGTATCTGGCCAGTCCCATGTGATGTCATGTATATTGTAGAGGCAATTAGGTAGCTATATTAAGTCTTTTATCAGAAAAAGATTTAATCTTTACTGTATTTTATTTTTATTTTGTGCAGTCATTGTGATGCATTCTGCTGAGTGTTTTCACTTGCCTATTCTCCATCCCTTCCTCCCCCCTATCTTTTCAGATATTTAGAAGCATGAAGCTGAAGAAAATAAAGAAAATAAAGAAAAGTAGAGCATTTTAGAGGTAAAGCAGATATCTCTGGAGCTGGTTAGTTCTCTTAACACAGAAACATGTTGCCCTCCATTTCCCATTGTAAGTAATCGTAGTTATCAGATAAAGCAGTCATCAAAAGGCTTTATATGAACCATTATGCTTATATAAAGCAAGCTGCTCTTTTGTCAATGAGAGAAATTCACAATTATCCATTTTATATAAGTGGTCAGAACAAGTTCCTTTACAGTCTGTAGATCTGCTTTCTAACACTTGCAGACATCTCCCTCAAAGCAAAAACCTCTGCCTCACCAAGGCAAATGTTGTGAATTTTGACCCCTAGGACTGTGCTTGCAGCAATAACAATAATGATACCAATAACTACCTCTTTCCACTGCCACACATTGCACAGTTTTGGACTCATTAAGCCTCAAATTGTACCTGTTTATTTATTATGGGGTCCTCTATTCAAAGATGAAGAAATAGAGGTGCCAACAGACATATAATCTGCTTCAGTATTTTTCTCATTACCACAGTCTCAAATGCACATAACATGCAGACAATAATAATATATAATATTTATAGACTTTTAGGTACAATTAACTAATTAGACATCCTCCATAGTAACACAAGCTATAGAGTTTCATTTGTCTCAGTGCCTTGTGCTAAAAATCATCTACAAAGGAAAGTATCCAACCTTGGCAGGATGGAGACAAGAGAAGGAGAAGCTTCTGTGGTGTCATGCTGCCGTGGTCAAGCACTGCTGAAAATGCAAAGCCTCTTTTCAAATATGAATGGGCTTTAACTGTAATTGAATTTAGCTCCCAGCCTCTGCTGCTTGTTTCAATGCTGGCTACAGTAAACATTAGTGGGGATTTTGCCCCCACCTCTATCCCTCCATGGGGTATTTACACTCTGCAATTAAGTCATGTCTCAACCTTCTTTTCAATAAGGCAAACAGACAGAGCTCTTTAAGTCTCTCATAGTAATGTGCTTCCTGCAGGCCTCATCCCTGGAACGATATATATTTTAAGAAATGAAAAAAAGAATTATCTTTTTTTTGACCCATTCTGGTTCAATAGCAGTGTGATACAGAAGCTGTCCTGGCAGTCAGAAAAAACAGGGACGTTGTATTACTGGACAAATGGATTGAAGACAACTTGATTCTAAAGCAAAGCACAATGTGAAAAAGGGTAGAGTTTGTATTACAGCAATATCTAGAGACTGTAGCCAGTGTTGGGATAGATTTCATACTTCATGATCAGACACAGCCTAGAGATTGATGAACTCAGTCTACAGAGGCCAGCGAAAAGAGAGGTGAGCTAGAAAAAGACACAGAGAGATAAAAAGTCTTGCTTAACTTACAGAAAAGGTCTAAAAGAGGGCTGAGAATAAAAAGCAGCTCCCCTGATTCCTTGTGGATTGCCCCTCCTGCTTTCCTTTTGCTTTAAATTAGTTTATGAATGTGTTCTATAAACACTGATGCCTGAGATCAAGGTCTTTGTCCTCAGTCACTGTGCTGGCATATAGCCCTTTGGATTTTTCTTGAGGGTATGTCTGATTTTGCTGTGAGACCTGCAGCATTTAACTGGTCTGGGACATATTGCCTGTATGACTGTGAAGCACAAATGAGGACAGCACGGAAAGAGCAGTGGTGATTGACTCTCCTTCCTTGCCAGGGCCAGCATCTTCTCTTCAGGAGCAGCCAACTGCTATCAGAAGAACACCTGGAAACCTCACATTAAACAGGATGCATTAAATCACACATTTTTGGGTGGGGGTTTTTGTTCTTTTTTCTATCTAATATGTAATATACAGATTGCTCCTGATGCCTACACTGGGGCTTTACTGCCTTTAGTCTCCTCCCCAAATTTTGTCCTACTATATGGGTGTGAAAAAACAACTGGAAGGTAAAAGAGTAATTCACTTCTTCCCAGCAACCATACTTGGAGTAATTCCTGCTTTGTAAACTACCTGTCAACACTGTCTCTCTAAGGCTGATTAGTGAGCCGGTGGACAGGCCTTCATGAAATGGCTTGTACTGGAGAGTATCCTCATTATCAAAAACTTTCAAATGACAGGAATGGAAAACTTTTTTATTGCTAATGTGTGACCACAAATCATAGAATCATAGAATCAGAAAATCATAGAATCATAGAATCTTTAAGGTTGGAAAAGACCTCTAGTATCATGAAGTCTGACCGTCAACCCAACACCACCATGTCTACTAGATCATGTCCCAAAGTGCCATGTCTACACGCTTTTTGAACACCTCCAGGGATGGTGACTCCACCACCTCTCTGGGCAGCCTGTTCCAATGTCTGACCTGTGAAAATTTCACTGAAGAAATTTTTCCTAATATCCACCTTAAACCTCCCCTGGAGCAATTTGAAGCCATTTCTTCTTGTCTTATCACTTGTTGCTTGGGAGAAAAGACCAACACCCGCTTGGCTACACCCTCCTTTCAGGTAGTTGTAGAGAGCGATCAGGTCTCCCCTCAGCCTCCTCTTCTCCAGGCTCAACACCCCCAGTTCCCTCAGCTGCTCCTCATCACACTTGTGCTCCAGACCCTTCACCACTCCATTGCCCTTCTCTGGACACACTCCAGCACCTCAATGTCCTTCTTGTAGTGAGGGGCCCAAAACTGAACCCAGCACTCGAGGTTTGGCTTCACCAGTGCAGGGTACATGGGGATGATCACTTCCTTACTCCTGCTGGCCACACTATTCCTGATGCAAGCCAGGATGCTTGAAAGCTACGTCCAGAGACTAACAATGTCAGGCAGCCCCTGAACCGGGCAACAAACTGTATTGACCATTTATTGACTTATGTAGACCCTTTTTTAGGTAAGCTGGTGGGTATTGTTGTTGTTGTTGTTGTTTGGTGGGTTTTTTTGGTGTTTGGGGTTTTTTGGGTTTGGTTTTTTTTTTTTCCAATAAATAAAATTAAAAAAAATGGACTACAACCCATGCACTAGTCCTAAATTTGTATAGCTAAACTTTCTTTGTACCTCAAAGAAATGTCCCCTTGTTTATATTGCATAGCAAAAATAGCCTGTGGCCTTACCTCCTTCAAAATCACCTGTGGACATCATACTGAAAGCTGCTACTTCTCATGCATCAATATTTCCAAGTGAGCATGCTAACTATTAAACAGCACAAATAACTATGTATCAGTGCTTGAGCCCTCTCCTTGGCCCTAACCAGAAATGTCAGAATAGATCTTGGACCAACCTTTGTGTCATTATGCTTATCTGATATAAGCTGTGCCTAACAAAGTGGGATCACACCAATTCGGTTCCAAACACAGATACCTAGAGTATGGAACTGCTCATTCTAGGATCCTGCTATAATTAGTAGACGTAGTGCTAAACCACTCTCTGTAGATGCCTTCCCCAATTGTGAAGAGGATGACAGACAGGCTGCCTCCTATCCTCAATTATTTCATTACAAATCGTATGAATTGCTGCCCAAGAGTGGTGTGTGCTGTGGGATGCCTTAGATTATTATGGTGGATATTTGTGTCAATTTTCTTTGGTTTGTTACTACGCTTGCTGCTCAGGACTGCTGTTAGGGAAGAGAGGAAAAAGGAGAGCTGTGGACACTGGGATGGTACATGGTGATGTACAAACTTATTCATTAGTCCAGGCACGGGTATCTGAGCAGTTCCAAGAGTGTCTCCCGCTCAGGAGACATAGTACTAGTATGATTGTTGCTATTATTACTATCACTCATTTGTTCTAGTTAAAAGCAGGGAGGCAGTCACTTTTGTGGACTTTACTGTAGACACTGCCATGGACTTTGCCTCTACCAAGGAAGTTTTTGTTCCTGGTGTTCACAATTATAAAGCATATCCTTGTTTTAAGTCTACAGCACTTTTTCTCACTCCTCTGGTATACTCTGTCAGCTGTTTCCCTTGTTTTATATAGCTTTCTTACAATGTATTTCTGTGTTATCCTTACCTTCTCATATAAAAACAGGTGCTGAAGGTTTAGGGATGTGTATTTTATAGCTATACTGGATTTAATGACTGCTCTAAGAGATTCATTTAACATATGAGTCTGAGCAACTCTAGTAACAACCAATATCCAATAAAGCTGATAGAATTATTATTTGTTGCACTTTTACTATGGAAAATGTTCCACAATGTGTGATACACCCTGATTCATATCTTACCATTTATCAAGAGACGTCTTCTTAATAGACCTTGTTAACCAGAAAAGAAACCTTTTTTCCCACTTTATGAGGAGTAAAACATGATAAATAATAATGGGGGAAATAACTGTCAAGCAATTCACAAATGATATGTTGTGAAAATATGGTACCTTGATGGCTTCTCCTAGGAAGACACATGCCTCAGAAATACCATGATTCAGAAGGTACTTTACTTATAACGGATAAAATGAATTTGGATGGACAAATGTCAGGTTAAAGCTCAAGTTGAAGTTGAATTAATCTAATTTCAATCATGGTATTAAAATCTTGTGCTAGGTAGCCAAGAAAAGTTATGCAGAGATGAGTCAGGAGATGGGTGGTGGTGGCATTGGGCTGAACAAAGCAGGCACGTTTGTACCCTAAAGATTTCTGAATGCTTCAATATATGCAGCAGCCACCCCAGATTGCTTTGTGTGCCACAAAACTGCTTTCCATGTCAGTGCATCATCAGTGGGTAAGTGATGCTTACCCAGTCCTCAGGGTTTGCATGGTGTTTGGGAAGCAATATTAAAAATTTTCCTCAACATCAGATTTTCTTCTCCCCAGACTAAATGAATTTTAACATGTCCATCCCTACTTTTATCTATAAGAGATATATTGAGACAGAATAAGAACCTTATTCTGGACACTTAATCAAATTATTCAAGATTTTTTATTAGCTAAATAATGAGAAATAGTGAAGAACATAATTAAAATAAATGAAACATATGAAACATGTCAAGAAATATGTAAATTTAGGCTCTGTTTTGAATTATCTGAACAATGATGCAGGCATTGGAAGTCTTAAACAGGTCATTTGAATATAATGTTAGACATTCTCTAAGAATTCTGCAAACTTGTCTGTAGTACAAAAATGCATCATGATGGCATTTTTCAAACATGCATACGTACACAAACATTTTCATAACCATTTCCCTTTTTTTTTTTTTTTTTAGAGGAAAAGAGAAGAGAGGAGAGGGAGAGAAAAGAACTGTAAAGCAAGGCAATGAAAAAGTATATTTGTAAAAAAGTAACCAAACAGAAAGCAATTTGGACCTTTCTGAAATGTTGGAGGTTGTAGTTAGTATCTGTTGATTGGTTCCATAGTATCCAAGTAGAATATAAAAAATAGCTTTTCTTCTGTCTTGTTTAGTGGTAATTTTCAAACCACACTGAAGATAACTTGAGTTGCCCAAAGCACAAGATGATCTTGACAATTTACCCTTACAAGAGAGCTTTGTGACCTAAAGGCGCAACAACAAAATTAGAATCTTATTATAGACTTGGGACCAGTTTGGGGTGTAATACTATTACACCAATTCTCTTCTCTGCAGGATAACAGTGAACTTAGAAAATATTATCTATTGTCTTCAAGACTGCAATGCAGCAGTACAGCAGTACAGCAGAAAGGAGAAAAAAAATCAGCAGTTAAATGGCTATAACTTTGTTAGAAGGTAAGAGTTCACATAGCTTTCCTTACCTGTAATTTTAATATATCAAGTAAAAAATACTTAGATGGTGAAGAAAAAAAACAATGCAAATTTCTGAAACCTCAACCTAGTATTTCACAGAATCACAGAATGTGGTTGGAAGGGACTTCTGGAGATCATCTAGGCCAACCCCTCTGCTAGAGCAGCTTCACCTCGAGCTGGTTGCACAGGATCGTGACCAGGTGGGTTTTGAATCTCTCCAGAGAAGGAGACTCCACAACCTCTCTGGGCAGCCTGTCCCTGTGCTCGGTAACCCTCAGAGTGAAGAAGTGAAGAAGTTGTTTCTCATGTTGAGATGGAACTTCCTGTGTTCCAGTTTGTGCCCATTGCCCCTTGTCCTGTCCCTGGGCACCACTGGAAAGAATCTGGCCCCATCCTCTTGACATCAGCCCTGTAGATATTGATAAACATCGATAAGATCTGCTCTCAGTCTTCTCTTCTCCAGGCTAAACAGCCCCAGCTCTCTCAGCCTTTCCTCATAAGAGAGATGCTGCAGTCCCCTCATCATACTCATAGCCCTCCACTGGACTCTCCCCAGTAGTTCCCTGCCTGTCTTGAACTGGGGAGCCCAGAACTGGACACAGAACTCCAGATGTGGCCTCACCAGGGCAGAGTAGAGGGGGAGGAGAACCTCCCTCGACCTGCTGGCCACGATCTTCTTAATGCAACCCAGGAGACCATTGGCCTTGGCCATGAGGGCACACTGCTTGCTCATGGTTAACTTGTTGCCCACTAGGACTCCCAGGTCCTTCTCTGCAGAGCTGCTTCCCAGCAGGTCAACCCCTAACCTGTGCTGGTGCCTGGAGTTTTTCTTCCCTAGATGCAGGACACTTCACTTGCCCTTATTGAATTTCATTAGGTTCCTCTCCTCCCAGATCTCCCTGAGTGTATCAGTCAGTCCTACCAGTTTTGTATCGCCAGCAAACTTGCTGAGGGTACACTCTGGCCCCTTGTCCAAGTCATTGATGAATATATTGAATAAGGCCAAACTCAGTAGTGACCCCTGAGGCACACCACTAGCTACAAGCCTCCAACTAGACTGTTTGCCACTTATCACAGCCTTCTGAGCTCTGCCATTCAGACAATTCTCAACACAGCTCTCTGTCCACTCATCTAACCCACACTTCCCAAGCTTACCTATAAGGATGTTATAGGAGACATTGAGCCTCACTGAAGCCAAAGTAGCCAACATCCACTGCTCTCCCCTCATCCACCCAGCCAGTCATGCCATCACAGAAGGTTTGTCAGGTCAGGCAGGATTTCCCCTTGGTGAATCCATTTTAACCACTCCTGATACACTTCTTTTCCTCCACATGCTTAGAGATGACCCCCAGAATGAGCAATCCAAGTTTTTTAATTTTAATTAGTGACATTAATTTGTTTTCCTCATCTTTCTGAAGATCTCATTTTCATTTTACATTTGAATTTCCATATTTGTCTTACATATGAGAGGGCTTTTGTATGCTTTAGAGTTGGCCACAAATTGAACCTCAGAGATCTTTTGAGATATGGAATATTTAGATTAAATCTCAGCTAGGGACCTAAAATTGAGAATATCCTCGATTTCCAATACTTACTGAATACGAAAGTCTGTTTTCAACCCATGAACTTTAAACACATAACTAACTTAATATCATAGTCACCTCTTGTTTCCTGTACAGTTAACAGGTAACGGTCAGTTCAAGTAACATCTGAGCTGCTCTTTGGAGCACATAGGCTTCCCCTCTAGTGGTGAGGAAGCCACAATGATTTCATCTGTAACTACATATAGTATTTCAATTATCTAAAAAAATGATCTAACCTAGACTGAAGCTCATCTTTATTTATACCTTTATGAACACTCATGAAAATAGTTAATGTCATGAGATTATATTATTTAATTTGGACCTACATCTTATTCATCTTTCAAACTGCTATCATAAATCCCAAATATCAGATGATATATACTGATGGTTTTCTATGGACTATGCAGAATGATGGTGGATTAAAAGAAGTTTCAGTTGAATTTCTTTACCTTCATTTATGTGAAAAAACCCACTCTCTAAATAATCTGCATCTAATTTTTTTTATGAAATTGCTGAAAACTTTTTGAGTAGGTATTTACGTTTTTGTTGCAAGTGACGTATTCAGCAGTGAGAAATAAAAAGCTTGAGTCATGAGCAAAAATTGTGTAGCCAAAATCAAATGTCTTCTTCTAGATCATCAATAAATAGCTATAAATTTCTCAGATCGTTATGTGAAAAAGGGAATTCCAGTCTAATGTCTGGAACATATCTAATTAGATTAATGGGAAGGGAAGAAAATAGGAAAGCTTTTTTAAAGTTTGATTTTAGGGATTCTGTAGTCTGCAAATATTTTTAATTTCTTTATGTCTACTTAATCTAGAAATTCATATTGTAACTTAAATAAC
Source organism: Grus americana (assembly GCF_028858705.1). NCBI lineage: Eukaryota > Metazoa > Chordata > Aves > Gruiformes > Gruidae > Grus > Grus americana. The sequence goes on along the minus strand of NC_072891.1, from coordinate 6,297,032 downwards.
TATATGACTTTGCCTTTACAGTTCCAATTCTTCTTTTTCATTTATTACTGTCACTTAGTATGCTTCATCTAACATCTAGCTTCTAACAAAAATGGAACAGATCTTGCCATACTTGCATAAAAAATCTATTACACTTCTGGGGCTATTTATATAATGGAAGAAGTTAAAATATTATATGCAAGAATCTTGACTTGGATTAGAATAGACTAGACTAGAAGTTTATTGCAAAATTACTTCACAGTTTTGCTGGAGATTCTTTTTCTAAATGAAACCTTTTTTAAATTTGATTCCAACTTCTAGAACTGTTCTACTGATTTGTGGGATGAACTTTTATGGCGATGCTGTTCTACATCTATAAAATAGGACAAACACTTCTTTCTTGCCCCTTTGGAGTTAGATTCCTATTGATCTGCTCATATTTATGCTTGTATCACACACTTTCATATCAGAATGGTTATTAACTTCAGGTACTTTATGATGTGGGTCATCTTATAGCAAAAACAAGTATAGAAACTAAACTTGATTGAGTTTCCATTTAGCTGTTACTAGAAGGATTTAGCATGGGGTTTATATCTAGAAATAATACTATTTTTTTAATCCCATCACCTTTACAATATCATTTTAAATAGATTAGAATTACAGCATCATCTGGATTGATGGAGGGAAGTTATCAAGGTTATTCCCTCAAAAAATGCACTGGCCATTGAAAAACTACCTTTGTTCCACCTTTACCTTCATTTGAACTTATTATTTATTTCTCTGAATTTGAATCAATTCTGTTTAAGGATAGAATGAAATGTCTTTACTGTGACAGTAGTCACACACTGAAATAAGTTGCCCAGAGAAGTTGTGGTGTCTCCATTTCTTGGAGATTTTCAAAACTGGACACAACCCTGAGCAACCTGTTCTAGTTGACTCTGCTTTGAGCTCTGGATGTTCTGCAGAGGTCCCTCCAAGCCTCAAGTAAGTAGGTTGTGTCTGTAATTCTATGATTCTATGAATAAAATAAAACTTATTTGTTATTAAAGTAGCCACCTGTTCAGAAAGGAACACATTTTATAGTAGCTCATTCTACTGCTCAGTTTAGAACAACAAATTCCACAAACTTAAAGTAGTAAGTCACTGGAAGGATAATTTGCCAAAGGACAAACTTCTGCATAATATTGTTTGTTACTCCATCTGGGAGCAACTTGCTTCAGTTGTATTTGGACACAAATAAGTCAAATGTTTTTTTTCCGCAGTGGCAACAAGATTCAAGCCTTCTGCACTACAGCAGTTCCCATGTTCTGAGCTTTATTTATGTGGAGGTTTTTTGCACCATGTAAATCTGCTTTGAATCTGAAGAGAAAGGATAAGTATATGCAGAACCAGAGACCAGTACACATTTGGATGAAGATAGCTCTTTAAGTCTCAAGGTACACTTGAAAACAAAATCCCAGTGGGCATCCCACCGAAGTACTGCATCAGAAATTTACAGTCTGGTATTATTCATAATCTTCGAAGAATGTAAAATTAGGAAAGGGCCACTTGCAAAGAGGAAAATTAATCTAGTGTGAACAAAGAGATGGATTTTGTGGATTCACAAGGTAAGAAGAAATCTCCCATTAATCTTATTAATTTACTGCAGTAGTAAGTGTCATGCATCTCAGTTCATTTCTACAGAGATTACAGAGATGTATGGCTTTGACATATCCAGTTTAATTTGCCTGTATAAAACAAAACAGTGGTTCAGTTGTAAACAGTGTTAAACACGTCAGTCACACAAATACCTGAATTACAGAAGGTAACAAGAGCTGAAGAGCTACATCCTTATTTTCAGCAACATCTGTGCAACATCTCAGAGAAAAGCCTAGTGACCTCAATTGAAATAACAGGACAAGAATATCTCAAAAAATGTCTCTGAAATTAAAAGGTTTCTGTTTCAAAGCTTTCACATGGCTAGGATTATTGACGATGTAAAACACAACATTTAACAGCGATGTCCAGCTGCGCAATTTCCCTGATTTTTCTACCCTGTATGGGCCACTGTACACACAAAGTAAATTAATGGCTGCTTCCTTTGAGAATTCACACAAAGTGGTTCCCCAAGGAATGAAACAGAAAGTGAAGGAATGAGATTAAGAAAATGCTGTACTAAGTTTACACAGGACACTGACATTTTCAAAGGTCTACTGTATAAGCTTTCCTGTTCTTTTTGTTGTCATCAATGAGTGGAAAAATACTGAGATGAACACAGAAAGTTTATTCAATAAGAATATCTTTGTTATTGCTTCTCTCTTAGATAATCGATTTCAGTGTGTGCATTGTGTGAGTAATGCCACAATTTATCCTGCTCAGGTCAATTCTGAAACCCGTTTTCTCTTATGTATGACTTTTGAGTTCACTCACTAAATCTCTCTTCACCCTTTATTTTACATAAATGAGGGATTTACATTAGCTCAGCACTCTGCAGCACTGTTCGCTAGCAACACCACTTTTCTTGTCATTTATTTTCCATGAAGCAAAGCAAAACTGTCAGGATATCACAAGAACTGTTTCAAGTCTCATTTTGTAAAATTACCATTGTTTAATGTTTTTAAATACTTATAAAGTATCTCATACTATATGAGCTAGATTCAGAGAAAAAAGATAACTAGAAGTCTGTCAACTATTTTTAGAACTCTCTGAAAAATATATTTAGTTGTCAGATAGAATACCTCAAAAGAGAAGAACACGTTCCCCTTATATAGAGAGAGAGATATATATATATATAAAGGTCAAAGTATATTTTGATCAATAAAGCAGTCATCCAAAGATCTAAATATTTAGCTGCTAAAACTATATTTCTTCTTTTGAATTCCCTCTCTGTATATTTTCTGTTCACCTGAGAGTTTTAAATTGTTGATAGCACTGGTCAGTCTGGCACTGTGGTGGCATTTGAGGTTGTATACTCATGGGTGGAGATGCTTGGTGATGGCGGGTACTAACATAAATGATCTGGTTCCAAAAGTGAATTTCAAGTCCAAATGTGCATGTGCACTTCATTTTGTTGCAAGATTTAATTTGTTGGCAACACATGTCTGCTAATAAGCTCCATTTACTGGACTCGGATGCTTGGGCCTACATTTCAGTGATCACCTCTTTAATACAGTGAAGATAAACCCAAGTGACTTATTAAAATTAATAGCTGTTACCATCCTTCCATCACCTATATTGTATCTTTTTTGCTGTTCTTTTTGTTCTTCTGCAAACACTTAAGATTTTTCTCCCTGCACATACACTCCCAAGCTTTACAGACTATCTTCCACATATATTGGCCCATTCTTTTCACTCTGTGAAACCAATGGTTCTTTTTCTAATGTTTTCTATTTACTATTGACTACAACCAGTCGCATCATTCAACGCAATTTAAGTGTTTGATTCATGTAGTCCTTCCTCTATTTCTCTGCTTGCAAACACATTCTGAGCAGAGTCATCATTTGTCATTGTACACCAGCAATCTGCAGCCATCAATTTGCAAGGTAAGGTTTATTCCTGAATTGTTTATCTCAGCAATTACACACTTTGAATTCAAGGAGTGTAATTTCTAACTCACAGGAAAGAAACTGATTTCTAGGAGGAAAGGTTTTGGGGCCCTGTGGCTAGGAATCTGGTTCCCAGGTCTCAGTCTGGTATAAAGGGAGTTTTTACTGTTGCGATTCATATTTCTCCTTAGTCAAAGAAGCTTGACTAAATTAATAATTTTTACACTGAATCTCATTTGAGACAAGGTATTTTTATTTGAGCAGTGTCAGGATAATTATCAGTACCAGTTTTTCTACATTTCAGTTGACTACCTGTAGGAAAACAAAACTAAAAATTCCTGCGTTTTTTTTTTCCCCTCTTCTTTTTGACATTAAAAGCATAGCCAGCACTAACAATCAACAACTTAAAAGCTTTTAAAACCTAAAATTGGAATTCATATTCCTAAACCAGGAATACATCCACCTGGAGTTTAGACTATCATTTAATGTAAGCAGCTCATGCTAAATTCTGACCACATTCCTATCAAGTAATTTGCTGTAAAGACAATCTGTTTGGGAAACATGTAGATATGATAAAGAAAAAAACTATTTCCAATTAATAACATTAACTCTCTCTATTCTACTTTCTCGTCTTTTTTATAGGACACATTATGAGAGAAAAAAATAAACAAATCAGTAAATTAATAAATCATCTGGTAAAAATAAAACCTTATCAAAATGTTTGAAATTGCTTTTAAATTTTATCCCAGTAAAACAATGCACAATATTATTTTGTTACGTGACTAAAAGTCAACCTTGAGCAGATGAAGTCATCAGGTTGCTGCATACCCAAAGCACACATTTATTGCCCTATAAAAGAAACTCTTGTCTTATAGCTTAAATTAAGGCTTGTTACCATGAAAATTTTTGAGTCACGTTATTAATGAACTGTCATTTGTGGTGGGATTCTTCTGATCAAATATTAATCTCTTTAATGGGGACCTCAACATCAGAGTTAGTTTCACAAGACTCCCTGTATATTAAGATAGAGAAATAAACCCTTCTAAGATGTGTTTCACCCCATCATAAGATAAATGTCCAAAACAGTTCAGGAAAAGAATGTGTAGCACTGTCCTTTTTTTTTGCCAGTACACTATTTTAAAAATTCACCCTAGCCTGTTATCCTTCTAAGTTATATGGCAGAAGCAAGCAGAGGTAAATCATCACTCCACTTTTCCTTTCTTCATTGTATAGTGCCAGTCCCTTATGGCACTGCATCAAGATGAAGTTCATGGCCTTGCTTAGATCTTCTAATTTTTAATTTTTATTAGGGTCTTTTTTTTCAGAAAGACTTTTCAGAATATTTTCCCCTCAGATCCTCTTTGCAGGTAGATCTTCCACAGCTTTTCACTTTCGTGCCAAATTCATGATACTTGAATAAGGTTGTTTCCCAAAATGTCTAGACTAAAAAAAATCATGCCTTGCTCTCAGTTACTATTTCACCTAACTTTGTAATTTTCAAATTTAGGTTCAAATGTTTTGGTCAAGGATGGGAGTTTAAATGTCTCCTCAACTTCAAGGGTTCAAACTGACATCTCCTATAATCCATGATCACTATACCACAGAGCAGTCCCAGAAGACAAGTGTACTGGTCTTCCATCTGAACATTCCTCGGCAGTCAAACCACACCAGGCACAGGCAGGTAAAAAGCACATTCAGGATTCAAAGGGAAGCTGCTGGGTTTTCACCCTGCCCTGAAGACTACATTAGATCACACAAAAAAAGAGGTATAGATTATCCCAGGAAAATACACCTATGGCTTGTGTCTGCTGAATTTCATAAGAAAGAGGACTTCATTCATCTTGGAAGGAATATCCCCCTTTTCACTTTCAGCTTTACTTTTGCTAAAGAAAACTCCCTTCTGTACACAGGGGAGATAGACTTTGACATGAAACCTGTCGTGAAAAGATATATACTGAGGCACAGATTCGGATCAGACTGTATACAGAAACAAATTTTTTTTTTTTTCTTCTATATCATACCATAATTTAAAAAGTGGTAAATAAAAATAACATATATTTCATGTTCACACACATACATGCACACACACCTATATTTATTTTTATTTTTCAGCTCTTAATTACTCATGTAGAAAGTACTTAGTAGAACAATTGGATGTGTCTTGACAGGAAAAAAAAAAAAAAACCAACAACAAAACAGATTTTAGTTTTACAATGCTATCAGGCTTCTCTGATGAACTTCTAAAGTAATCTAGGAAAGACATGTTCATTAGAGTCTATTACTTGGCTGGGTAATTGCTGTTCGTATCAGAAACACAAATCACAAGAAAGGCTTATTAAAACAACCTATTAAAAATCTCAGACAGACAGACTGCTCTGCAGTATCTGCCACTAAGTCATGTAAACAGTACCAAGGAAATTACAAAATTGGAAATCCTTGTTAAGGTTATTTCGTTGTCTTTCCGCTTGTGAGAACAGGATATTTTTTTTTTTCCCCTACTATTGTCTGTTTATGAATACCTTATCCCATCTAGTGTGCAGTGAGTCAAAAAATAGAATATCCATAATTTCCTACAGCAGATAATTTCCTACAGCAGATAATTTCATATACTAAAAGACTTTAGTACTAGGTTCTTTATTCTTGCTGTTGTCTTTTTCTTGGTTTCACCCTCTCACTTATTAACTCTTTTTATTCTTATCTGTCTTCCTGCTTTAAACTGATCATCCATTGCCACAGCTGATCACTGCCCATCACTTGTCCTTCTGCTGACCTAACCAATTTTCCTTCCTTATCCTCCTAATAGGTGCATAGGTAACAACTATATTTCTGATTCAGCAAAGCAGATAAAAACTTAATACTAAGGAGATACTCCTTATATTCCTTAATATTAAAAGAGATGGTTAAGTATTGTGATACTTGACTTAATATTAAGGAGATACTTTTGTCTGTCCCTCATCATTAAAGTGCCAAAGGAAGTGTCAGTAATCATGAAATGCAAACAACCCTCCTATTTAGCATTACCAGCACCACCCCAGTACTTTAGTGGGTGAAGAGGAGATCTGGCACTCATGAAATCAAAATTTTAACTCAACAACCCAGAATACCTGACCAGAAAATACCAGAGGGACCTTCTCTCCTTTTTCTCATACAAAGGAATGGCTTAGTGCATTGTGGTGACATTTATAGGCAACATAATGATTTTGCAGTCAAACTTACACATATACCACTGTTGACAGCTTTTTAATGTTTCATCAGTTACATACTAAGATGATGTGGAAGGACACATTTGGTAAATATTTGATGAATGTCATCAAGACAAGGGCAGAGTTACATTTCTAAGAATTTAAAATTAATAAAGGAAAGTTGTAGGGGGGGTGTTGGTTTTTGTTTGGGTTTTTGTTTTTGTTGTTTTTTGTTTTTTTTTTTTTTTTTTTTTTTGTCCTGAACACCAATCTTCTATTTCCTAAAAGATCCTAAGGGGTACCCTAGGGAATGTTCAAAAAGACAGTCACATAGAACTAAATTCATGCTGATACGTTAGGAAGGAAAATGCTGTTATTTTAATCTCACTGGACACTTTAATGCAATTTAAAATGTTTGAGATAATATATATTCTTCATAATTTCAGGATAAAAGGTTTGCATAGCATTATGTTTATCATAAGCCTAGAAGGAGAATTTTACTAATACACTGTTACTGTCCTGGTGAAAAACAGTAAAAGACAAAAATTTAGAATTCTCTTTGTCATTTTAAATGAACCTTTTTCCTCTACAATAAACAAAGTATGGCTCTGATATTTGAATCACGGACCTTTTCATTTGCTAAAAACAGTCATTATTTTTAGACAAAAATAAGTTTTAAAATAACTGTAACAGATTTTAATCCCATCAGTAAAAATTAAAAAACCAAACAAACAAACAGTGGATGCAATTAGTGCAGAATAAGGTTAAGGATCTCAACATGAGATCAATAAAACAAATTAAAAGATACAAATTGTTATCCTTAAGTTATAACACATATTCAGGTATCCCATTAGGTGTATGGTCCCCTTTCCCACAGTCCCTGATGATAGGTTATGTTTGATTTTATGTATATAATACAAATAATTTTATAAAGAACATTCTTATGTAAAAAATTACCACTATTAAAATGCTTATTCTCATACATTCACTTTCGTATATAATTATATATCACATTTTCCATGCGGTCTTAATTCTGCCCACCTATCTGTGCAATCTTGTTATAGAAATCAGTAATACTTTCTTAGTTAGACCTTCTAAACTTTTACTAGGCATACTTGACTTCATTTTAATAATGCCTGTACTAGTCTACAATTAGTCGTCTTTTAGCATTACTTCCCTACCCCTTTGGGGTTGCACACAATGGTGTTCTCCCCCTAACAGTCAAGAAAGAAAATCTCCTCTGTCATCCTTACTTGTCTGATCCTCTCCCACCATCCATAAGAAGCAGAAAGAGTGGCTACTGACAGTGATCCTTACTTTGTATGAAGAAAGCAAACCTGCCCAGGAAAATGTCATGCCATGCATTTTGACTCTTCTGCTTGCCCTCCTTCAACAGTGAGCAAGCTAGGAAAGGGAATGTGCCCTGCAGATGCACTAACACCATTGACAGAGGTATGGTTTCTGCTTTTGAGGAGAAGCAGATTGGTCTCCAGAGCTGAGAAAAATAGGGCCCAGGCTGCGTTAAGTTATATTGTTGGAGGGAGACATATATTTCCTGGACAATCATCTCTATTGATGAGGAGATACAATGCCAGCTCCAAACTTTTCTTCCTCAGTCCCAAGTTCAGACAAGGATCTAAGGACCTCGGCATTGCCAGTTGGGCCCATGACTAATATGGAAAGGCACTTGAAAGGTATCACAGCAAAAAAGAGCCAAAATGTTAGGGAGTATGAACGCTTTGTGACACTGCATGGATCTGCCTTGGGTAGCTTATGAAGTAAGTTCATTTGAATTGTCTCTGTATCTGGCTACAGAGAAAAAAAAAAATCATCTGCAAGTTGTTGTTCAGTAGGTAGACATTAAATTTCACCACAAATGGTATTTTGCAGTAATTATTTGACTAAGTTGAGCAGCTACTGTATATAGTGCCCATGGCTGAAATTAAAAACAGACAAATTGAAATGAAAAGCTGACTCTTAGCCAAAGTTGAAGGGATGCTGCTGATACCATCTGCTAGTACGGCCCACAGGAACCAGGAAACCACAGAATTAGCTTTATGTGAGGAATTATATTTCATCTGCTTTTTAGGGAAGATTAACAGGAGCCTGTTGTCCAATTGAAATATTAGTACCCATTTAATATTGCTTCTGTTTTTGCTAGGAGTGATTTTAAATCTCTGTTGAGAAGTGTAAAAGCTTTATCCAAATGACACAACTTTTGCTGCATTGAAAACCTAAGTGAAATCATAGTCATAAGTGGCTTTCTTGTGTATTTTCCAGATGTGCTACTAATGATCCAGTCCTAGGATACAAAGAACAACATTTTTTAGTTTTTCTTTTGCAGTTCTAAAGGCTGCTCTTTCTCTAGTAAACAGCAACCTTATGTAGGGAGAAGTCTTGACTATTTTGAAGACTGTTATATGTGAGAATGAAGTAGTGAAAGCTTTGAGGTTGGTCGTGGGTTTTTTTGTCCTAGTTCAAATTATTTTTTTAGATATGAGATTCATTATTATATTAAAACAGTCAAAAGATGAATTTAAATATTTTTGATAGACTGCAGTGAAGTAAGCTAAAACCCAAGACTTCCAGTACATAGGAAAATCATAGAATCATAGAATAATTTAGATTGGAAAAGACTTATAAGATAATTGAGTCCGAGTGTAAACCTAACACAGACAAGTCCATCACTAAACAATATTCCCATGCACCACATCTATGCGTCTTAAATACCTCCAGGGACAGTGACTTAACAACTTCCTTGGGCAGCCTGTTCCAATGCTTGATGACTTTTCCAGTGAAGAAATTTTTTTCTACTATCCAATCTAAACCGTCCCTGGTGCAACTTGAGGATATTTCCTCTTGTCTTATCACTTGTTCCTTGGGAGAAAAGACCAACACCCGCTTGGCTACACCCTCCTTTCAGGTAGTTGTAGAGAGCGATCAGGTCTCCCCTCAGCCACCTCTTCTCCAGGCTAAACAACCCCAGTTCCCTCAGCCACTCCTCATCAGACTCGTGCTCCAGACCCTTGACCAGCTTCGTTGCTCTTCTTTGGACATGGTCCAGCACCTCAATGTCCTTCTTGTAGCAAGGGGCCCAAAACTGAACACAGTACCTGAGGTGCGGCTTCAACAGTGCTGCAGTACAGGGGGACGATCACTGTCCTGGTCCTGCTGGCCACGCTGTTCCTGATAGAAGCCAGGATGCTGTTGGCCTTCTTGGCCACCTGGGGACACTGCCGGCTCATATTCATCTGGCTGTTGACCAACACCCCCAGGTCCTTTTCCGTCAGGCAGCTTTCCAGCCACTCTGCCCCAAGCCTGTAGCGTTGCCTGGGGTTGTTGTGACCCAAGTGCAGGACCCGGCACTTGGCCTTGTTGAACCTCATACAGTTGGTCTTGGCCCATTGACCCAGCCTGTCCAGATCCCTCTGCAGAGCCTTCCTACCCTCCAGCAGATCAACACTCCCACCCAACTTGGTGTCATCTGCAAACTTACTGAGGGTGCACCCGATCCCCTCATCCAGATCATTGATAAAGATATTAAAGAGAACTGGCCCCAGCACTGAGTCCTGGGGAACACCACCTGTGACCGGCCACCAGCTGGATTTAACTCCAATCACCACCACTCTTTGGGCCAAGCCATTCAGCGAGGTTTTTATGGCACAACTGAGCCTTAAGGGTTCAAATATGGCACCTTGTCCCTGCTGCAGATAGAGTAACGATAGTCTGGGAGGGAATAGAAAACATCTTCCAGTGATCTTGGAGCCCATTAGAACACGAATATAAAAACAACGTGATATAAACAAAACAAAAATAGCTCTAGCCATACCTGTGAAACGACTGGGAGAAGTGATTGGAGGAGAGTTTTTCACTAGTGTGTTTACTGAAGGTGTAAAATGAACAGTGTATGGGCAGAATGTTTCCAACTAAAAAATTGATTTTGAGACTGAACCCCAAACTGGTGGATTCGCTGTCTGAGGGCTCAGTGATCTAAAATGGTGCTTGAATTATAAGCAAAGTTAGCTATTGTCTTTGGCCTTAACAGCTACAGAAAAGCTTCTATGTAGTTTGACTCTAGAGATGCGCAGGGACTGCGGGAGTTTTATAACGTTCAACGGTGAGATTTATGTTTTTCTAACTGCGTTAATATCATGCAGTTGCTGAAAAAAGCAACTGACACAAGGTGAAGTGAGAGCTAGGCTTTTTATATCCGTCATTGCCACATGCTGTCTTCTCAGCTAAATGAGAGTTCCTGCTAGCTCCACAGCTGATTGTTAACTGCAATAGCAGTATGGATGCACTTTTCTTCCAGAGATAGGTCCTGAGGTTCATTTTGTCATTCCTTATTTTTCTTTTGCTTTTTCTTCAAAATTAAAATGCTTACTTACAGGTAAGTTTACTTCTTTGTGTGTATGCGAGGTGGGAAGAGTTTTCGAAATCACATTTCAGGCATTTTCCATCACAGAATGTCCTGAGTTTTTATGGATTATAGAATAAAGAACCCACAAATCCTCTATGTTATTCATCTTGAACTGGATGTAGAAACCCCAGTGGCGCTGGTATGGGAGAAAATAGTTTTCAGCAAAGAACACAATTCTGGTTTGTAGAATCACTTTCTGCCTTTTTACACATAGAGATGCCATCAGGAATTAATGCATTTTCTATACAAGGGCTATATTCCCAGTGCACTAAATTTTAGAGCAAAGCAGGACAGGTACTGAATGAGAATACTTTCACTAAAGGAAATGAGGTCTAAAAGAAAGGGTTATGTCAAGATAAATTCAGGGCTCCAATGAAGTCAGTTGCCAAATTTCGTAAATTATGAATTAACCAGTACAGCAGAGGTTTTTTCTGCTCATTCTTAATATCAAAGGATCTCTAGCAATAAGAGGCAGTCCCCTCATTTTCATGCTGTATGAAAAGCACTACACCTCCAGTAATTACTAACCCCATGATCCATCACTAACAAAAAAAATGCACTGCCAGTGATTCTGTTCTCTCTGCCCAGCATCAGGACAAGATTTTGTTGTTACCCACGAAGAATTTTTACTTAATGTACAACCTTTAGGATTAGTATCTTTGTGTTCTTTTATGGACAATACATTGGTTTTGGTTTATTTATTAACAGAATATGCACCACAATGACCAAGACTCCTGCTGAAACAGTCTTTGCATTGTAAATTAGTTCCGATATACCCAGTTCCTGGATTTCCATTAAACAAGAAATGACTCTTGTAAATGAAACTATTTACCATGCCAATTACTAACACTATGATATCTTATTTCAGATTTTGTTAATCAGAGAAAATGTAACCTTGAGTGTTATTCTCTGCTCTGGAAATCTACTTGAAATGGTGGCCAGAAAATCTTATTTCTTTTCCTTTTGAATCTATTCTAGAAGCTGCATAAAATTATATAACAATGTCAGCATTAAGCAGGGAGATAATAACTGACATTTCAGATCTACTAATACACAGTTATAAATCTGATAATTTTATATCTCAGTAGATTTATTAATCTGAAAAAAATCATTTGAAGCACTGGGATTTTAATAATCATATTCATATTAAATTACTTTCTGAGGCTAACCTCTTGCTAACTCTACTCTAAATCTTTTTTTTTTTTTTTTTTTTTTTTATAAATAAGTGAGAAAGCTACACAGGATTTTTTTTTTTCAATTCTTAAGAACATCACATAACTACAAAGTTGCCATTTTTAAGAATAAGGTACATCCTTGTTTCACTAGTCTGTCTGTGCTATTTTAAACAGAACAGATACTTCCCATCACACTGTGCAAATGCCAGGTATGAAATATAGGTTCAATTTAGGCCACTGGGACTCTTTTCACTGACTTCAGTGGGGCTAGGATTTCTCCCCATGAATTCAGCTTTCAATACCTTGTTTTTTTGACTTCATATACAGCCAAAAGCAAGAGCTGATGTATGAGTAGCATTCAGCCACTATTAGCCCTAGGAAGTACCATAACACATCTAAATTATAACATCTTTCCTATTTTTTCTTTGCTTTCAAGGGTTGTAATTTGCTGCTTATCTACAACAATATTAAATTGCTTCATCCTTCCTACATGTGCACTGAGCAACTCAAGTTCTCTACATTGAATAGCAGAATCATAGACTAGTTTGAAACTTATTTCCAGTCTATTCCTTATGTGAGTCTTTTTGCCATCTGGGAAAGGAATATTTTGCTCTACTTGCTTTATGCTATAGAGGCATAAAAGAAATTCCTACTATTTCTCAGTGAATGTCATGATGGCAGATGTAGCCTGATCAGTCTCCTCCAACAAGGCTAGAAGTGTGAAGTATCCTTTACCGTCAAACATGTATTATGTATGACTTAAAAGTGAAAATATTTTGTCTTTTCTTTTTTTGCCAAAACTTCTCAGTGTTTCACCCAGGCTCCTCCCCCCCACTCACCCACCCACCCCCACCTTTTTCTTTTCTCCGGATATGTTTTACAGGTATAGGAAAGGGATGGGAGATAATAGTATTTGTAATCAAATGTTTGGCTTAAGGGATCATGCTAAATTTCTTAGTTCGTATTTTCTTTAAATGTTATTGCTGAAAGCAGCCAGATCGACATCTCTAGAACTGAAACTACAGGACCACTAAAACACTCTGACTGGTTTTCAAGCTTTCCAGTATTTTCTCCCTTGCATGTTTTTTTGTCAAATATTCAGTCAATAGATACTGGTTTTAAATACCTAGTAACAGGTAGGTTAAATGCCTAGGTAATAGTCTTGTGGAACTTTGTAAAAAATATACAGAATGTATGAAAAGTTTTCAAAGCTAAATGAAGAACTGGGCCAAAATATTCAAGGAGTATTCTTTCTTTATCCTACTGTCAATTTCCAAAATGTAAGAAAAGAACATTTTCTTACCAGTTTAACTACCTTGATGTCATTTCCTATAAGAAAGCAAACAACACAAAATTTTCATTGGATTTAGAAAAATTGACCAAGAGTGAAAGAAAAGTACATGAACATTTTTGAACTACTTTTATTTTTGTGGACCTGGTAGTGACACTTGCTTGTACAGCAAATTAATGAAAACGCTTAATATGATATGGAAACTGCTTCAAAGGGAGTTGGAATTCTCCCCCAAAGGATTTCTTTTTCCCTGATAGACTGATGAAAAATTACCAGTTTCAGAATATCAGGTTTCTAATTTAGTGTCTGAATATAAGGTAGGTAAATAGGATCAATAATACCTATCTTGGCTCACAAACAGATGATAATGTCTGGCTCATTTTAATTCTTTTGCATCTGAAATGTTTCCAACCTCAAGGAGACATGACAGCACATAATACATAATCTACATTCATGTGTTCAGTTCAATATTGTAACAGCCAAAGTCACACTGAAGAGAAATATTTCATTATATTTTGAAGAGAGGTAGCTTATTTTAATGTTATATTTATTTAGTACAATGACCTAAAGGGAAAAGTAGCAAAGACATAATTTGAAGACCGTGTTGAAGTTACCCAGTCTGTATTCAGAGAAGTAGTTAGAAGAGCAGAAGATTTTGGAGAATGATGTGGTACTTCAAACATCAGGGAAGTCTCAGAGGCATTGCACTACAAACTGACCTAGTATTCCTCAGGCTGTTTTCAATGGCATGGTTTTATTGCATATTTTGTTTACCTAGGACTACACTGACAATAAAGTCTTCCAGTGTTTTATGAAGGCATCGGAAGAGCTAAAAAGGAACATACTTTGTCCTCTTCATCCCCTGTGTCTGCTCCCTGGGTGTTATGGAAATGATCCTTCCATTGTGGATGAGGGGGAGATAGACATCTCAGTGTAAATTAAGCACCTAACATGATCATACTTTTTAAAAAATATCTTTAAGCTTGCATATGCACTTTTCTAGATACTTTTAAATATCTACTATCATTTGAAAAAAAGTATCATCTGGGAGTCTGAATCTTACTGTATGATGATTTTTTACAAATGGTCCTTAAGCATTTAGGTCACTTCAGTGTTCTTGCAAATATGAACCATGGCTAAAAAAACAGCCATGGTTCAAGTAAAATAATTCACAGCTGAGTCATAACACATTATTGGAATACAACACTGGACTTCATAACATGATCACAACATTATAAATGCTGTATGACAGTTACCTTATAAAGTGGCACATGTTCTTTTTGTAATACTTTAAAAATTCTCATTAGGTTTTGTCTTCTCCCTACTTGAATAAGACAAAACTTGTAACATCATGTTATTGTACCATAAAATAAAATTGCAATAAAGTATGCTGAAAGACAGGAACTTAACAGCAAGTTCTGAAGAAAATCTATTTTGTATATAGGGATGCTGCCATGTTTTTGCTTCTAGTGGATTTTCTTAGGAGGAATGACTCAGGTGTGATAGATACGTTTAATACTTTGCTCACTTAGGTATGCAGCTGTGTATTGAACGGCAGCTAGCTGATGCCACACTGGATGCAGTACAACTGAAAAAAAAACATTCTTGACATGTTTGACATAAATTAGTCATATAAAAGGCATCATTGCTAAACTGTCTGAACATAAACAAAGTTCACTTGATATTGCTGAATGAGCTGGTCAGGTAAGAGTCCTCTAGTTGTCCTTATTCCATCAGTAAATGCAACTAGAAGAAAAATTATAGGGAGACACTAGGCAAAATATACCTTTCATCTGAGCAGAACTTAGTGGACCCAATATAGGGTCTCATTCTTCATTTTTGAAAGGGCTTGAAATCAATGGCAGTTTTGACTAAATAGGAGTTATGAGACTCTTTAGCACTTAAGTATATGAAACTCACAGTTAAGGCTGAAAAGTTATATTTACTAAGCAAAATCTAGATTTTTGGAAGTGTGATCATGATAGTCTGATAGAAAGTCCTAAAGGAACAAGGCTCCATTTCACATCTGTGAACAATGTGAAAGGGTGGCTAATCAGTTCAGCTGGGAAAAAAAAAAAAAAAAAAAAAAACACGTGAAAGGGGGTGAATATTTTAAAAATACATCACAAATTGAATAAAGTCTTTCAAGTGTAGACACCTGGAAGTTAGGAACCAATGCTTGACTCATTCTCCAGCTTCTTTTTATACTCAAGAGAAGAGACAGATACCCCTGGGCCATGTGCACTACTTGCCTTGAATTTCTGTTTTTGGAATGGTTGGATTGCTCTCTGAATGTGTTTATATCTATTGCCTACAGGGTCTGCAAACAACAAATTTGTTTAGACACTTATTTAAACTTTCTTAAGTGCAGCAGGATGAATCCCACTGCATGTTTTTTTAAAATTGCTTTCTTGATATGGCAGAAGTGTAAGATAATTTAACTAATGAAAGACAATGCAGTGAAACTGCATTTTGAAAATGTAAAAATGGTTGGACACCATCATAGGCTGATTTTTTCAAAACCAGTTAGAGACCTGAGACACATTCCACTTTGTAGCTCAGTTCTAATCCTAAGAGAAGTTACTAACTGCTGACCTCAGACATATTGGCTGATTCTCAGCTCCTTTCAAAAACTGTTACAGCCAGGATGGCAGCTGACATCATATATAAGCATGATAACTGGAAGACATTTTCAGTGTAATAAAATCTGGTTTATTTTATAGAAGACATTTTCTTCTCTTGAGTAGCTCTGTTAGCATGCACTTATTCATCTATACGCTCTTTCTACCTTTTTTCACCTAAGTTTCTAAAGTTTCTGCTTTTCTTTTTTCTTTTGAGGACTAATATTATCACTTTCATTAGATCTCATCAAGTCCTGAAACTAAAGTAGCAGCATCTGACTATTGAGCAAAATGGAAAAGTCTGATTCTACAATGCCAGACTGAACAATGTGTTACCTCTGGCCCATGTATTTAACACCAGAAATCATTTTATCTTCTGCAAAATATCCCATAGGCATGTTTGGTTTGTTTTCACAGGAGACTGTTAGGTAACAGCAGACAAGGCATATTCAGATAGCCAATACAAAGAGTCATACACTAATTCTGTTCTTTCTTTGAAACGGCAAGGTTAACATCAGTTCTGGTATGGATAACATGTAGCTGTGGGCAAACTTTCAAGTTAATGTACTCTTTGAAGAGGAGTTTGGTTGCTCTTTACCAGCTAAAATCGTCTGTCTGTATCTGGCTCTATAGCTACTCTCCCAGGGGATCAGGAAAGTGTCTCTTCATGCATAGCTGTTTTATGGCAAAACTATCTCAAAATAGGTAAATCATAAGGCAAATCAAATGGCATGGTTTAATCTTAGGGCTAGAATGACTGAGCTATATGAACCTTTATTGCACCATGATTTGTTTTGCTTTGTTTTGAACATAGTAGCAGCAGTAAAATACCTGAAGTGATTTTCACAGTTCTATAAGACAATACAACATTTTGGCCTTTCTCAAGAAATGCATTCTCATATGATTTGTCATGTCCAAAAGATTCACGAAAGGCATGACACAGCCTTATAGCACAAATTAGAAAGAGCTCAGTTTGACTGACAAGAGGAAAGCAGCTTCTGTCTGCCTGACCCATGTCAAGTATGGACAATGAGCCAATGTAAAGGTCAGTGTGAACAACACTTCAGACTTCCAAAGATGAAACAGTATGGCCAGTAGTTATGAAGTCTGTGAAGCCTGAAATAAATTAAACACTTTCTGAAACAAATTTTACACTTAGAAATTACTCAAGTATCTAATACATTTTCTGCAAACTTTTTGACTTTGCCTCACTAATGGCATTTTATTTCAAAGTATACTTACTAACAAAATTATTTGCTTCATTTTCCATTATGTGGCAAGCAGATATCTTTTACAATAGATAATTTCAGAAGTGTGCTTCCTAACTTGCAGAGATGGACTCAATGTTCCCACAAATATGTCTAACTGCTTAGTTCACTCATTAAGCCACCAATATTATTGCTATGAGCTGCCCAGAGAAGGACACACTTAGAATTCCATTTACTTCAGAAGTTATGTGAATACATTCATAGCATAGAGTTAGAAAAAAGGCAATCCAGAGAAGAAAAAAGTATCTAATTTATGCAAAAAATAAAAAGCAATTTGGGCGGATTCAAGCAGTTTTGGGTAAAGCTTCATATAGAAGAGAAGACTGAGAGGGGATCTTATCAACACATAAATATCTAAAGGACAGATGTCAAGAGGGTGGGGCCAGACTCCTTTCAGTGGTGCCCAGCGACAGGACAAAGGGCAACGGGCACAAACTGGAACACAGGACGTTCCACCTGAACATGAGGAAAAACTTCTTCACTCTGAGGGTGACCGAGCCCTGGGACAGGCTGCCCAGAGAGGTTGTGGAGTCTCCTTCTCTGGAGAGATTCAAAACCCCACCTGGACATGATCCTGTGCAACCAGCTCTGGGTGATCCTGCTTTAGCAGGGGGGTTGGACTAGGTGATCTCCAGAGGTCCCTTCCAACCCCTACCATTCTGGGATTCTGTGATATGCATGTGCCGTGAAAGGTGTCTTTTGTATGTGCTGGCATGGAAAATTAACTTAAACACAGAAGTCTACAGAAAAGCGAAATACTAGCTTATTAGCTTTACTGCTTCCAAAATTATCTGTTTGAATATCACCCGCATTTGTTGCAAATTGATGACTGAAAAAAATATATTACTGCTTATCATAGTTTCTGTGACTGTGTCATCTCAAAGACAAACTCAGTGAGTATCAGACCTCTGGTGTGCTAAGTTCTGTGAAAGTGAATAGAAAGATATGACCTCTCCCTGGAATAGCTCGAGATTCAATTTCAGACATAGCAGACAAGTGTAACAAACAATAGCTGCATCTCACAGTTTCATCTGTAATTATTTTGCTTGCAGAGTGCAATAATTCATTATGGACCCACAGTTCAGTAGTAAATTAATATTCCCATTCCCTGTGGTGGCTCAGCTGTTCTGACTATAAGACCAGAATTAAAGTTCTGACCCATGTTTTCATACATACTTCCAACCTACTCACACTCCAGTAGCTTCTACGAGAAGGTAAATTCATTATGCATTCTGAAGAGGAGATGCAAACTGAGTTACAGTCTACCAGTGTCCCAAAGGAAAACAAATAAAAACAATCTTTCTGAGCATGTTGCATTTTTTACACTAATTATTTCCACTTTAGATTTTACGCAGAAAAATGTTTATCATATTCTTGAAGACTAGCATATAGTAACAGTGGAAATAAATATTCCTCAGACAACTGATAAAGTTGAAGGTTCTTCGCAGCTTGTAAACAACCTAAATATTGCATGGCATATAAAAAGGCACAAAAAAGGAAATCAATTCCAAAACTGAAAATGAGAAAAACAAAATCCCGATAAACTAAATTAACAAAAATCAAGAAGGGCAAGTTTGTAACGGTGACCTTAGCTGACCTACATTAGAGGGTAATTACTACCCAATCAATAGTCCTTATGCATAACTATGGACACATATGGTCAATGGAAAGTGATAAAAGAAAGGTGATCAATAAACATTACAGTCTGGCATACAATTGTCCAAGAAGAGGAGGGGAAATATATTACTCTGCAAAGCCAATGTATGAACAGGGATTCATCAAAGATTGGGATCTGAGCAGTTTCCACAATATGCTACATCACTATTGTTTTTTAAATCCTTCCTGTACAACTGAGTTAAATGTCTTGGTTACAACATGGATGCTTAATCATCAGCTTTAGGGCAATTCCATTTTGTTAGTATATGGATTGCCAACATTCCTGTAGAACCCCTACAAATCTTGCATGGTGCTTGTGAAAATAAACATGCTCCACTTAGCTGTTTGAGATCAGAATCAAATCAAAATATTGTTTCTTTGCCAGGACAACAGAAAAGACAGAAGCAAGGCCCTAAGCTTAAAAGCTTTTGTTGAGATACTGAACCTCCTGTTGATGTCAGATATACAGTTTCAGGGGTCTAAACCAAAGTGCAATGAAATATCTGATCAAGGAGAGGAAGAAACTCTTTTATTGAATCCAAGCAATCTTGAATCTGGCCCTTGATGAAGACCCAACTGTAAAAAATAACTTAGTATTATTCCCTGTTCACTGCTAGCAAACCAGTTATAAGCAGTCCTTCGGAGTTGTACTTTATATTTCAGAAAATGTTCCTGATTTGTAATCTTTGCAATCTAATTTACATTCACTGAGAGACAGCAGTCAGTCAGCTATATAATATAAAACACGTTTACTGCAGCTTCACACATATACACTTCTCCTCCTGCAGTCAAAGAGCGTTGATGAAAATTATCCCTGGGACATGGTTTCTACAGAGAGCACATGAATTTTTATACAGGCAATGTTTAACTATTCCTTGTGATCCTGGCCAGGATCCACTCCCTAATTGTGTCGTTGGTCAGAATGAAAAATAGAATCCAAAAGTATTCATATAAAAAGTATGATTTCGGTAATTGAAAATTGGATTAGGAAGCCATTCCCCACAAAGAGAAAGACAACAGACTTACTGTTGTAGAAATATGGCAATCTGTCTGATAGATCTTCCTAGAACTAGTTCATGTATATTATCGTGAAAAGTGCTTAGATGATTTCAAAGTAGATACACTGCTTTAAATCAAGAGAATGTGCAACTTCTTGATTCCCTCAAAAATTCCTTTTTAGAAGAATTTTACCTGTTCTAATATTAACCACAAATAGTAGTATAAATCAAATTACAATTCCATTGTTAATACTGCTTTTAGATCTCGTCCCTCTGGATGCCCAGAGCATGTTACCCTGATTCTTTAGTGATGTCAATAACATATTCCTTGTTCAAGTTGGTCCTGACTCACCAGTGTGGTTCCAAGAACTTCATCAAGATTAGCTGCCTGAATAAGTGCTATGGAATAAGAGTTACAATGTTCCAACATCAAACAAAGCAAAATAAAGTTATCTTCCTCCTCCCATCTTTTTCTACATATTTTTCACTAAGCAGTAGGGTTGTTTAATATTGTTTGGTCAGAATGGATGGATGAGGATTTCAGAACACGACAACACCTTTTCTAGCTGTTCCCCCATCCTTTTGCTTTCCCGTGATTAATTTGCTATTATGAATAGTCAGTTTACATCTGGACATGAAGCTCAGAATGACACCAGTCTCTGAATCATTTTACCCTGGGGTAGTGATATCGTCTGTTCTATCATTACCCGCATTATCTAAATTGCTTGAACATGTTTATGCACAGCTAATGGATTGTATTGTAAGGAATAATGTTTTGGCTAGACGTAAATCTGGTTTTAGACCTCATTCCATGACAAGTATGTTAATAGCCTTTATGCATGATTTGTTTGTACCTCCACACCATGCACAATTGACAGGCAGTATTGTTGGTGACTGATAGTATCTTTATAACATTAGATTTAGATGATTGCGGCCTTTGATTAAAACACATTAAACTTTCTGCCTGTGCTATTACATTGTTTGGGATTGATTAAAGAGATAATGATGTGCTTTCTTGAGTAGGGCTGCATGACTAATTACTGGTGGTTCTCCTTAGAACAACCATATTCGTGAAAGCGATGGACCACACTTTATGGATCTCAGTTCTGCGAATTTTACTCAGTAAAACAGAACTTAGTCCTAAAAAAACAATGGGACTGCTGCCATGAGCAGCTTCAGATAGCTTATCCATTCAACTTACTCTCTCCAGTTAAAAACTGAAAAAGTGAGAGCAACATACGCATTTGATGTCCTTTAAGTAGCTTACCAAAGGACCCACAACTCTTTAAGGAAATATTCCTCTTTGTTTTCTACTCATCCCAAAGGTAAACAGCCCTTCCAGTGCCTGCAAGATTTCTCCAGTGCATTAGCTCAGTTCTGCTGATGGAAAGGACCTTTCCATTCTTCAGATAAAGCCCTTCTTGATTAAGAGGAACAGATTTGCACGAACTATGGCAGTTGACCTCTGAGTCAGAGAACAGACCATGGGGCCTATTCTTTCCTGATATAGCTGTGTTCTTCATCCCTCCGTGTGGAATTTCAAGCTTCCAGCACTGAAGCCCTTTCTTCATTCCCTGGTATTAGATTAGAGCATATTTATTAATTAAAATTACATTATATGTGTATATATGTATGTACATATATATATTCTATATGTATTCCACTATATATTTACTTCAGCCTGTACTTCACATGTGTGTTATGTTCGAGTGGCAGATGAAGCCCTTTGCAGTTCCTAAGACAGACAAGGAGATTATGCATGTCTTTCATGTGGATGTGTAAAGCCAGGTTAAGATCCTCCAAGCATTGGCAGAGTCTACATAAATAGTAAAGTTCCAGATGTGGGTTTACTAAGGAGCCAACATGGGTTTGATCTCCTCTGTTAACACTGGCTGGTGTAGTGTGCTGCCATTACACTTCTGTGATTGCAACTTTGTAGTGTCTTCATTTAAATTGGGACTGCAGTTTTCCCTGCTGTCCAGTAATTTGGCTATTAACACATGTAATAGATATTTATGACTTATTTGCATATTAAGTCGAGAGATTTAATTTAATGGCCATTATTATTATTACTAGTGGTATCATAGAGAAGGGATTATCTGTAATATGGCAATATCTGTAATGTGTGACGTAAGAAAATGTGTACTCCTTGAACATCTATAAAGTAAAATCAATCCTTCCTTCCCCACTCCCCACTCAATATAAAAAGCCTAGCTGCAGATAAATGGTAGGCGAAGCTTTCTGCTTTAGCAGCTTTCTACCGTCCCTCCTTCCTAGTTACTGTAATTGGATAATGTTCTGGAAGGTATCCTGGTAATAGCAGAAAAGTTGAAGGTGGTGGTCCTCTTGACATATGACCTTATCAGAAAAGTATCAAATGACAATGTTTCTCCCCAGGAATAATACCCCTTGTACTTGTTAACATTTTCAACACAAAGGACCAAATGCATCACCGAGAAACAACATCCTGCAGGTCAGAACTCAAGCAAGGTAAAAGCAATTGCTTTTACAGGCCAAATGTTCTGCAACCACAGCTTGCAACATTAGTTTTTCTTTCCTTTAATTTTGCTAGATTGTTGCACAGACATAACATTGCTTGATCTTGATGTGCACTTAAAGAGATTCAACTTTGTTCCTTTATCTGTTGAAAAGAGTCATCTTTGACTTTGTATGCGAAGAAATAATGCACTGAGTTCCCGTGTACCCCCTCCCATAACCAGGAACAGTCAGTCAATCAAGCCACACAATACTGAAAGAGGTTAAATGTCCTCTGCACACTATCATAATTCACCAAACATATCAGGCAATAAAATCCCATGATAACTCACCTTTCATGACAAACCTTGTAATGAGAAGTGAAAATGGGACAAATTCATCTATTCACTTGACATAGATTGTAACTAGAAGGAGAAAAACTAGCCAGAATTAACCCATTCTTGTAACAATCACATAGCTGAAACCAGATGTTTCTCCTTAGCTGCAGACTTGAGTGGTGGTTCTTGATTTCATTTACCTTCTTTTCTCTCAAGTAGCAGCTTGACTAGAGAGCAGTAACTACAAATGAATGAAAAAAAATATTTGGAAGTGTCTAGCTATCTCATGCCTATTTCCATGGAACAGAAGCTCAATCCAGACTTCCATTGAATGTAGATGCATAATTGAACCACTGTCTAACAGCTATTCCCCCTTTAAAGAAACCTGACGACTTCTTGTAGAATTTTTAACTCACAAAATTCATATATGCTCAGCTGTCAGAAACAGATAAATTCTCCCCATTTTATGGAAACACTATCGGCACAGACCACATGATACATTTAATGATGAACTGCAAGGTAATAAGAAAACAAAAGGAATTAATTAGTCCCATCTTCAAAAAGATGGTGCCACAATCCAAGCGCCTATAGTCAGATCCTAAGATTAATGGAGTTTTACTTCTTGGGTAGATGATGGGACTAAAAAAGCTGGAAATCAACAGATATGAGTAGCTCACATTTTCCATATATTTGCAAGAAGCCATGCAGGATACCATTGAAATAAGGCTGATTCTGAAACCTCTGCTGTATCCAGTATTTGAAGACTCTCATGAGGGGTCTCAAATGACTAGAGCAGCTTTTGCATCTTGATCTTTATAAATGAGAAGTCTAAATACCTTAGATGTCTCAGGAGAATAGAGCATATGATATCACAAAAAATATGGGAGTAGAGAGGTGGCTCAACTACATAAAATTATATGAAAGCAGAAAGCTTAAAATATTAAGACTATGGCATTGCTGACAGATTCTGGAAAACTACATCATGTAGTATCAAAGTGACCTCTGCCCATCTTCTCACACCGCATCAGCTTGTCATTTGTTACTATGTCTGTTGACAGCACATTATGTGATGAATCATGACATAATATGAAGGACAATATGAAATGAAAAGGTAACCTTTTGTGACACATATTGCATTAAAACACCAATAACACAAGCAACCAATAACATTTCCATCTCCTCGGAGGATTAGAATGAATGCCTCCCATTCTTATATGGGAACATGTGTTTACAGATTCAAGTTAAAATGAGTTTGCAAGTAAATGGACTAGTATCCTGTTATTTTGAATGCAAGTGAGATCATCTTACATTGAGGGTCATTTTCTCTCACAATATATGTCTGTTCTGCTGTATGGTGTTAGTAGCAAGATCTATTCCCCGGCTAGACCCTTTTCAGGAGAGAATGGAAGTGATTTGGTATCCTCTGTGACATGTATAGGAAACTTCTGAAGGAAAACCAGAGTGAAAATTCTTCCACTCTTCAGGGAGTTGGAGTTCTCAAAGGAGCAGAGCAACCCCCTCTACCTTCCACCATCAAAACTCTTGTTAAACACAGCAGTGTCCTTAGCTAGGAAGGAGTATGGACATTAAAAAAAAAAAAAAAAAAAAAGATGGTAGAGGGAGCAATAAAGAAGAAATGCCGGGAGAAGACTGATGGCAAAACAGCAATAAGGAGAAAGAGAAGAGATGAAGATTTACTAATACAAACGGTAAAAAATAACAAAAGAACATTTAATGGAGATGGGAAACCATTGAAAAATGTGCTTGGAAGCAGACAGTTGAAAGAAAAGCACTGATGTGAAAAACAAAGCTGGAAAAAGAAGAGGAATCAGTTCCAGGAACAAACTGGAATATTCAGAAGAGAAAAAGGACATGTAGCCCAGAGGGAGGCCCTCTGTTAATATTTCAACCATTGCTTATACTTCATCAAATCTCTTTAACAAGTAATACAGTATTTAATTTCTGTATTACTTGACTATGAAACAGAAAACTGGGACAAAGTATTTTGTCATTAAATACTATGCTTATTAGCAGATTTTTTCCTGGGCTTTCCTGACACAGTCCATGAGAAACTGCTTTTTTTTTTTTTTTTTTAATACTGCACCTCTTCCAGATATGGCTCACTACCTTTTCTTTCTAACCTTACATTGCCTTAAATGGCCCTAAAAAGGCATATCTGAAGAGCGTGATCCTTTGCTAAGGCAATGATAAAGCTTCTACGATCAAAACTATCTTTATATTTGTTGTTTGCACAATTACGCTTATATCATGCTAGTGCTGTTACTGCTTTGAAACTGTTAGTGACAGATATTTATTAAAATATGAGTGGTAGGAACAAGGAGAATGTAGAACATTTTTTCACTTTCAAAAGGCAAACAGAAAACAACAAAGTAAACCAAGTTACTTATTATGTGGCAGAACTGAACCTCAAATGTTAAAAAGTTCAACTTAACCTAAAAAGAGATTGAATAAATTCCTAGGAGAAAAATTCACTGAGGACTATTAAACATTTCACCTCTGCCTCAAGAAGCTTTTAGTCCAGAAGCTGCTTGAGGATTAGAGTGTGTCCTGAAAAAAAAGGTCGTTATCTGTTTTCCTGACCTCCCTGGGCTCTGCTGGTGGGCACGGTCAGAGACCAAAGGCTGGAGGAGCGACGTCTGCCTCACCAGGTCACATCGTCTGCGCTCTGTCATGGGGAGGAGCAGCTGACACTGCTGACACGTACCTCGCAACGCAGAAACACCCGTCATAGGTCCTTGGAGTTAGCTCCAGATTTGGAAACAGTATGGCTGTATCAACACGCTTCTAAGCACAGTCTAATTAAGCAAGACTAATTAGTGCTTTGAACAGTGTCTTACAAAAGAGACTAAACTGTTTCTGGCCTACAAATTATCTCTGTATTTCTCATCTGCACAATTTTGTTTATTTTGTGTTTGGTCTGGGATCTCTATATTATGCCATGTAGAGATATACACAGTATCCTTGTTATGACATTTGTTTTTCTTATTCTTCTACCAGTGCTTAAAATAAATGAAGAAGGAATTAATTTAAAATTGCATATCTATATGTTTTACACTATCTGTACACATAACATTATCTTGTATATATTCCTCTTCAGGCAACTTTCCAAGCTGCATTAACTAAAACTGTCATCGTACATATAAAACATATTTCAGATGTTCTTTCATATTTGCAGCATCAGTCAAACTATTTATCAAACCAAGAATGAATCCCTTTCATGTCACCAAATTGGCATCCATTTCTTGTTAACAGACTGGCTGAGCAACCAAAGTAATAAGTTTTAGGAAATTGATTTTTTGTAAATTGTTTTCTACTAAGGTTCAGTTTTGGGTGATAGATTTATTCATGTGATATTTTTTCTTCTCCTTTCTGAAATATTTCTTTTTATTAATTAAATAGTTTTTATTTAGTCATTAATATGACCTAGGCAGGCACGAGCTAAAAATCATGCCTCCTCCAATTAAGGAATTAGTTATGATTTGGAAATACATTCATCTTTGCTTTGTGGATTTTTTAATTCTTCATAAAGGAAACAAAGACATGCTGTTAAACTATAATAAAATCAGAAACGTCTTTTGACAAGCTATAACTGTAGTTTTCTTGGTGGGTTTTTTTTTTTTTTTTTTGTGAAGCAATCTTCTCTAGATGAACAAGTGATGGTGACAAAAGTATAAATACCAGTCATTGAAAAAACATGTACTGTTGAGAAGTAGAGCACACTTTTGCTGTGACTTTTCCTTAGAGCAGGGCTCCTTTATTTTGCATTTCAAAGCAAGATGATGTGGTCTATTATAACTTCTCACTTTGAAGAAAAAAGAAATAGTTCCGAACAGGAGAAGAGGAGAAAGGAACATATTTATTCTGCGTGAGTTCTACTCCTCTATCGCCATCATTTTTCAAAAGGTATCCTGAGCTCTGTGGTAGATCTCCACTCCTACTTTCCCTCAGAAGTTGAATTTCTCTTGCAGCTGTGATTTTCGAACTAAAGAATTAGTAGCTCTTTCTTCACATGCACAAAACCACTCTGATGACTGAGAATTACATTTTTACAAAATACACTGAGTTAAAAGCATCCAGAAGGAAATAAACCAATGCTGAATGAATGAACTGGAGAACAGCCAATCTAATCAACTTTTAATAATGAAACAACGCTGCAATACCACCTGCTGGCCCCAACTCAAGCCCAAAGTTTTTAGTACCCTACAGCCTTATCGCACATGTGATATGCTAAGCTGTGTATGTTATTTTAATCCTTCTTAAGTTGTTTACATACAGAGAAAAAAAAAAAGAATTAGTATGCATTATTTTGAAATTGTGAGAGAAGGATGGGGAAAGAATAAATTACCTGTGGCTGCTGAGAAGGTGAGGTGGTAGAAATAAGAGTATCACATCCCTAATCATTTATCACAAGTTCTCTGAACAGGGGTTTTTTGCATTAATACTTTACTGCTCTTTCTTCACCAAAGTCTTCCTCTAAATACAGCAGGAATAGTTCCCTCTGTTTTTCTCTCCCTTCTTTCCTCCGTATTACAATAACGAAACAACACTATTGCTGGCCTCCAGCTGCAAAATTCAGGACTGACAGACCATGTGAGCACAGTGATTTTTGAAAACACAATTTAGTTCCAAGACTCCAGTTTTGCATCATTAAGAACTGGTGCTTGGGTGGCATTGTATAATCAATGTCCCTCTCCAAATTGTAATTAGTGTTATAACAGAAAGAAGTAAACTCAAGTCATCGTAAAACTTAATCATCCAAACTCTCATTTATGTAAAGCTACAAAATAGATGGTTATTCTTCTTTTACATGAAGGTTTCAGATGAAACTTTGTAAGAGACTTTAGGCACTTTCAGCAGCTCATCTTATTCTTTTTAAAACAGCCATTATGGCGTTTTTTTTGTTCTTTTTAAAAATTAAGTGATGATGAAATCTGTGAGGTTGACAAGCCTGGAATATGATTTTCCTCTTTCCGTAATTGTCCTCTCTCTGTAGCCATCCTGCCGAAGTTAGTGGAAATGCTCCCAAGACTTTCTGTGGGAAGAGTGAGGCCCTTCATTTTTTGTGCCAGTATGGCATAACCAGTGAAATTTCCTCCTGCTTCCTTAGGACACTGTGTTTCAGTGCTATAAAGTAGTGAATGGCTGGTATAATTTTGCTGTTTACTCATCTCTTTGTTTACAAGTCTTCAACCTTTTAGTTTCTCTGAGAAGTGCACTTGCAATGATGATTTCTCTGTGGCAAAGGACTCTCCCTTAAAATTTTAGTGATACCAACATTGTGTCATATTGGTTAATGAAGTTGTCAAATGTTTTCCTGTGGGGTTATAGATTTCAGTGATCTCTAAGTGTCCTATTTTTTTTAATTATTTTTATGCACTGGCATATAATTTCATTTTTTAACCCCTCTTTCTCTTTTGCTATAGTTCCACACAAGACACAGCTATCAGCATACCAAAATGTATTAGATCTGATCTAATGTCCACTGTACACAGAGGAACTGTTCCCAATTACTGTAGTAGATGATGAGCAAAAATGTGTTGATTAGAAAAAACTACATATATTAAAGCCCTTTGAAAGGACATTATAGATTTCAATCTAAACCTGGGATGGTGGAAAATGCAACTAATCAAAATAGGTTTCATAGATCAGCCAGACATGGAAACAACAAACATGATCATGGTATAATTAACTGATTGTTGTAACATATTTGAGCTTGGCTGTGAAGCTGTTTACATCCAGACACAGGGTATGATGAAAGTCTATGGAATTCCTTTCTTTTACTTTGATGAGCTTTCTGTCAAGTTCATAATATTTACAGTGCTTGAAATGACATGATTGAGTCATAACTATAGCTGGTCAGAATATATGAATTTGTTTCCAAATAAATTTCAAAAGCAATGGGTTTTAGTATAAGCTCTTCATGGAAAAGCCAATTTATCAAAGTACTATAAACAGAATTATTTTCAGGTTTTGATGTACAATTTTCTAACTATCAATATTGTGAAAGGAAATGAACAGTTTAAAAAAGCTAGTTGAAATGTCGGTGAATGTAAAAAAACCCTCCAGCTCAAGCAGAAATATTCCAACCATACCTGCTCATTGTAATAGGCAGCAAAATATCAAATAAACATGTTAGCAGGGCATGGTCCCAGATGAACTATTAACAGCCAAGGAAACATTTGTTGTAGGGTTAGATAGCTTTTAAAATGATCCCTGAGCTTTTCATTAATTCCCTGGCCTATACCACTTGAATAGACAATGCTTCTTCACAACCCAACTGCGTTCTTCTGGCAGTCATTCTCTATAGATGTCCTTTGTCTTAAAACATCTGCAGTTGCAAAGGGATCCAGCCATGTGTCTATATAGGTGCATGGCTAGCAGGAGTGGTTAATGGGATTTTCAATTTTCTTTTCAATTTTTGCTTTTTCCACTTTAGGAATCTAAATAATTGAAAAAGTATTGTGAAATACAAATCCCATCGAAATCCCTGTACACAATAAGCATTTAATTATTCAAGTCTTTCTACTGTTATCACTGAGGTAGTAATTGGAATTTCTTTTGCAGCGCATGCTGATTATACTCGTAAGAGAAGGAAAATCTCTTTATTTCATTTTTTTCTGTTCTTTTCCATTATTCTTTTTTCAAATGGAAGAATAGTTGGAATCTTCCTAAAGTTTTCAGAACACCTAACCCATACCATTATCCAGAAGGCTAAATCTCCAGCCTATTCATCCAAAGAAGAGTTATTCAGAAATGTAGCAGTAGAAATGCCGTTACTGCCTGCTTCCTGAGGATCAGGGAATGCAGTGTCACAGGGTGGGGTTTTTTGCACTAATATGTTTTCTTCAGTTGCCAAAGGTTGTCCACATATGCTAAAGAGTGAGAACAAGCAGGATAGTATGCTCTGGGTAAGACAGAAGACTGTCGGTAAATAGACTGTCGGTAAATGTAGGTACTTAGAAGGCTGTGCTTTCACATCTTTCCAAAGATACATTTCCCCTTACACTGCACTCCACAAGAGATCTGGAACACGTGAACAACTGCAGACAAAAAGGTACTCAAAAAGCACATTTACAACCTGCAATGGGTATTCTGTAAAACACTGGATGCACACTACACTACCGAGCTCCCCGAATTGTCATCTTAATTAGCTAGTTGTATGTACACATAGTCATCTTCTATTAATACTGGAGTCCTGTAACACAGTGATCAATGAAGCAAAAGTTGATTGTAAAATGAGCAAGACATGGAAAACGGTACAGACCAGAGAGAGATTATAATGTGCTAATTTCATTACTGTTACACAGTAATATTAGCAACACTATTAATGGCATGGCATGGAAATATCTACCTTATGTAATTGTGTTGGGTTTTGTGTGGCAAGGTTTTGGTAGCGGGAGGGGCTGCAGGGGTGGCTTCTGTGAGAAGCTGCTAGAAGCTCCCCCTGTGTCTGACAGAGCCAATGCCAGCCGGCTCCAAGATGGACCCGCCGCTGGCCAAGGCCAAGCCAATCAGCGCCTCTGTGATAACATATTTAAGAAGGAAAACAAAGGAGTTAAAGGAAACTTTTGTAACCGGAGCGAGGAGTGAGAAGATGTAAGAAGCTCTGCAGACACCAAGGTCAGTGCAGATGGAGGGGGAGGAGGAGCTCCAGACACCAGAGCAAAGATCCCCCTGCAGCCCGTGGTGAAGGCCATGGTGAAGCAGGCTGTCCCCCTGCAGCCCATGGAGGAAGGATGAGGGGGTGTAGAGATTCCACCTGCAGCCCGTGGAGGACCCCACGTTGGAGCAGGTGGAGGCACCTGAAGGAGGCTGCGGCCCGTGGGAAGCCCACGCTGGAGCAAGTCCGGGCCGGACCGGTAGACCCGTGAAGAGAGGAGCCCACGCCAGGGCAGGTTTGCTGGCAGGACTTGTGACCCTGTGGGAGGGACCCCACACTGGAGCATTTTGCTCCTGAAGGTCTGCACCCTGTGGGAGAGACTACGCTGGAGCAGTTCGTGAAGGACTGTAGCCCGTGGGAGAGACTCCATGTTGGAGCAGGGGAGTGTTGAGAGGAGTCCTCCCCCTTGAGGACAAAGAAGCGGCAGAGACAATGTGTGCTGAACTGACCGCATCCCCCATTCCCTGCCCCCTTGTGCCGCTGAGGGGGGGAAGGTTGAAGCCGGGAGTGAAGTTGAGCCCGGGAAGATGGGAGGGGTGGGGGGAGGTGTTTTAAGGCTTGATTGTATTTTCTCACTGCTCTACTCTGTTTTGCCTAGTAATAAATTAGATGAATCTCCTCTCTACATTCAGTCTGTTTTGCTCGTGACGGTAATTAGTGAGTGATCTCTCCCTGCCCTTATCTCGACCCAAGCCTTTTGTTATACTTCTCCTCTCCCATCCCGCTGGGGGAGGGGTGAGTGAGCGGCCGCGTGGCACCCAGCTACCGGCTGGGCCTAAACCACGACAGTAATGGACCCCGGAATGTATTTACCTTTTTAGCACAAAACCAAGAAACAGTGGGGTTGTGTCCCCGTGGTCTCTGCCTGATTTAGTCACCTAATTCATTGCTACCTGATTGACATGCCTTCCAAAACCCAGGTGACTAACTCATCTCAATGTTGCAGCAAGTTGTGCTGGCTAGTAGTCATACACCCTTAGAGGCCTTTGCCTGGCATTTCAGCGTACAGTGTTCGGGACGCATCATTCTGTAATTAGAACTAACAATATTCACAGTGGCCATGAGAAGCAGATAATCTTAAGACTGTGTAACTAAACATGAGTATTTACAAAAAAAAAGTTCTTTTGAAAGAAATATTAACTTTATGAGCTGATTGAGGAGGAGGAAAGAACATCTTTAAAATAAAACTCTATCTATATCTTTGATTGATAAGAAATTAAATTATACTTGACATTTAAAAATAGAGAGTATCCAACTGAGGGCTGAATATATTAAAAGCACTTAAAACATCATGAGATTCTATTCATTTGTGAAAATTAAAATCTTAATGAAAGAATAAGGAAATCACTTTTCCAGAATTATATGACATGGTCTTGATGCTTTAGCAGGGGTGTTGGGCTAGATGAACTCCAGAGGTCCCTTCCAACCTCTGCCATTCTGTGATTCTGTGTAACACTAACCTATTCAGCTATAAAAATTCAGTTTAAAAGAACCAAACCATACCAACAAAAAATATAATTACTCATTGTGGAATAAAAGCAGTCACAGAAGTTTCCAAAATTAAGATCGTGAAACAATTGGAAGGAGGAAAAAAAAAAGTCTTTTAATTTTTTCAGGTGATTCAAGCAGAAAACTGAGTCGTGCTTGGAGCAGGGTCAGTTTTGGAGAAGAGTTATTACTTTCCTTTCAGGTTCAAGTCTGGAGAACACAACATGAAAGAACGAACCTAAAATGAGACCAGATACTATATTACAGCATTTTCTGTCTGAGAAAAACTAATGGCAACAAATTATAAATCAACATAAGCTCACTCGCATCTCTGAATTATTGAGCACAAAAGTAAAACTTTTGAGAGGCTTAAACAATTTATCACGTGCTAAGCTTTCATTAGAAAATTAGCTCATGATATGTAATGACTTTCCTATACATTTTAATTTCTTTTAACTGTTCAAATAGAATTTGAGTAATAACTTCTTAATGTTCACCACAGAAGGTAGCTAAATCTTTAATGGCCTCCTGGTGCAACCAGTTTAAAATTGTAATTTAATTGAGGTTTATGCAAAAAAGAAAAAAAGAAAACAGCAAAGACACCTTCCTTCTTTAATATGTAAAATAGCTACTATATTTAGTTCTACAAAACTTAAAAAAAAAAAAAGCCAACTATGTTTTCTAGATCCTCAAATAGCGTAGCTTTAGTCAATCCATTCTGAGAATTTCTCTCTCAAAATATTTTGCTTTCTTATATATACTAATAGAAGTCAGACTATTATTCTTCAAGTGGGAGAACTTTCTCCCTTGACTCTTTCCTTAAGCATGGGCAACATGTGTGTTATCCTTTGTCATCAAATAAACATTCATTTTAAGATAGAATGATAGAACCATAGAAGGGTTTGGGTTGGAAGGGACCTCAAAGCCCATCTAGTTCCAACCCCCCTGCCATGGGACACCCACCACTAGAGCAGGTTGCCCAAAGCCCCATCCAACCTGGCCTTGAACATTTCCAGGGATGGGGCCTCCACAGCTTCTCTGTGCAACCTCTCCCAGTACCTCACCGCCCTCACAGTAAAGAATTTCTTCCTAACATCTAATCTAAATCTCCCCTCCTTCAGCTTAAACCCATTACCCCTTGTCCTGTCACTACACTCCCTGATGAACAGTCCCTCTCCAGCTTTCCTGTAGGCCCCTTCAGGTACTGGAAGGCCGCAATTAGGTCTCCTCGGAGCCTTCTCTTCTCCAGGCTGAACAACCCCAACTCTCTCAGCCTGTCCTCACAGGAGACATGCTCCAGCCCAATAGCTCCATGTCCTTCTTAAGTTGGGGAACCCAGAGCTGGACGCAGTACTCCAGGTGGGGTCTCACCAGAGCAGAGCAGAGGGGCAGGATCACCTCCCTCGACCTGCTGGTCACACCTCTTTTGATGCAGCCCAGGACATGGTTGGCTTTCTGGGCTGCAAGCGCACACTGCTGGCTCATGTTGAGCTTCTCATCTATCAATACCCCCAAGTCCTTCTCGTTGGGGCTGCTCTCAATCCATTCCCTGCCCAGCCTGTAGTTGTGATAGATAGATATTTACTAACTAGATGTTAGATATTTATGAAAATCCCCTTTGAACTAGACCTGCAATTCCATATTCCATTTCATTCTGAATTCCGGGATGTACATTGTCCAGTTCTTCTGATTTAAGGTTATTTTACTTTAAGATTTAATTCTAACGTTGACTGTGGCAACTTTCACTTCCACTCTATCACCTCCTGCACACATCTTGCCATTGCTCACTTTCAATGTAATCTCCTTTTAAAACACAAAAAAGGTATTAGTTTAACTTTGGAATGCAATTCAACAATGTATTGCTTCAGCCACAGCCTCTCTGAATGACTGATTCCACTTTATCCTTTCACATTCTCTTGTAATTTATATTTGGATTAGTATTTTTTTAATATTTACTTTGACTTCTGATTTTAAGATCTAACAAAATATGGCTTTTGGCAGTTCTCCCTCTACCTATTTGCTTCTTGGCCTCTTCTCACTGATTCCAGAGTAGATTCTCATTTCTGAATAATTTTTGAAACAGGAATGTCTCCCCTTCCTTCCTAGCTCCACACCTCTGTCACTCATTTTTTTATCCTGCAGAAATACAACCTTTCACCATGTCTTTTAGCCCGCTAGGTTTGTTGTTTAGCCTTGTCAGTACTGAGGTCATTCTGAGAAACCTGGTAAATCCATATGTCAGATAGGAAAGCCTCACAGAGGCAGTATAGATGCAGCATTATGCTTATTTAGCTTCTCACTGATGAAGGCATGCACCTTATTTCTTACCGCTCACCTAACTAGATTTTCACGAGTAACTCTAGCTATAGCTAAATCCTAAGGGTTTTGTCTATTCAAGACTTAAGTGATGACCCACTGAGTATACAATCATCTGTAACAGCTGCCTTTCAAAGGCTTCATGGTCCATCTCATATACTAAATTTAAAAGATTAAACTACCTGTTAAACAAACCTGTGTGATTTCTGATGGGCTATGCACAATGTTCATTGGGGAAATCAGGGACAGGTTTTTATAGCTGAAACTCATGTTCCCACTTCATGCTTATGATGCAGTAAACTTTGGCATGAAGTCATCAAACATCATGGTCTGGTACGTATGTGACTTTCTTGCACAAAGATTACATTAGACCTGGTTCCTAGCACATGACATCACCTTGTCAGAGATATTCACAATATCTGATATTATACTCAAGGTGTTCAATGACCCAGAATTACAATATGTGAAACATCTGAAGTGCCTGAATAAAAACTACGGTTGATAACTTTACTTCTCAAATACCATAAGGATTTTTAAACCACCATTAAGTTTCTCTCCAGCAACAACAAAGCTTTTTCCACAGCTTTTTAAAAAACAAATCTACGAATAACTTTTTCTAAGGATCTAAAACTGAAATCTTGTGTTTCATTCCAAGACCAAGATTATTTTTCTTTAAACTACTCTTTCTAAGATAATTATACAGCAGAATGTATTTTAAAAAAATCAGATAGAACAAAACATTGCCAAAAGAACCCCCACTTAGCTGATCATATATCACTCCTCCTATGTTGAGAATGAGCCACATGTGACAGACAGTAAACATTTTGCTTATTGTATTACAGGAAAACATTCAGACAATACATCAGTAAGAGTCATACAAATATATACTTGGAAAGGAGTGAAATTACATAACTTAATAAATAAATTATTATGGAGTAACCAATTTCCTATGATTACCAAAGAGTTTGTATAGCTTCAGTTTCCTAAAATATTTATTCTGAGGCTCGTCCAAGGCTCAAAATATGTCCTGCTAAGAGATCAAACCTTATGACCATTTTATCCCTGTGAAAACTGAGAGATTTTGAGGTCATCTTCTGAATTAAGAAAAAAAAAGAAAAAAAAAAAAGAAGAACCTGCATACAAATCATCCATATTTCATATGGCAACTCTGTGAGGACTACCAGCAACAAGGGGGGTGAATGTGAAGTTGATACAACACTGACATCTCCATAGCTTTAATTTTTTTGGAGGTTCTGTAAAACAGTTTTCACTTTGGTCAGAATGTGTCATTTGATATACACTTTTGGTTGGATATAATCTTTAAAAAATGCATTATTTTGAGTTAATTCTAAATAATATATTCACCTTCAATTTGGACATTGATTAAAAAAAATTGTTACTTGCACAACATCACAAACAGTTCAGAGAAGAGCAAAGTCTGTTCCTTGGAAGGGAGGTTTTCACTGGCTAAAATCTTCTAATTAGAAGTCCATTCAAACCTCAGACAGTTCAAGGGTCACTTTAAATATTAACAGAAAAAGCTAACTTTTTTTTTCTGCTCGACCCACAAGACTTCCTAGTTCTATTATACAGCTCCCTTAATGTGGTTTTGAAAGTTTTCACTGTATTTATGAAGTGCTTGTGATTCCCAAATATTAGACTTGATGTAAGTATGCACTGTTGTTATTACTAGTGTCCACATCTGTGGAACTTTTCTTAAAAAACAGTTATGTCTCCAGGTGGTGATTGACTCTGCAAGAAAGTTCTGTAGGAAACAATTAGTGAATAGCAGTTTCATCACTGTCCTTCTTAAACCATACGTGCACCTGGTAGGAAATTAACCACAAAGGATTTCCACTTTATGGTGTTATTATTTCTGATCCTGTTTAACAGATTGTTTCTGTATACCATTCAGAGTCTCCCTAATTTATCTCTGTCTATTATGGATGCTCTTGATTATACACTTATTGTGCTGTGTTCTTACAATTGCTTTGTTTAAATATGCCACACACACCATCCAAAAATACAAACACAAAACCCCATGAGGAATAATACGGCACTTTCTACCTGTAGACTCTGACAGATGGACTGCTATGAATTTCATTTTCACTGGGATTTTATATGGACATATCCTGTCTTTTAAGAATAGTTAAGATAGATGAGATTTTCAGTGTTATAAACCATAAATAATCTTACATCTGAGTTAGTCATCTTGGCTCCATTTCCTCTTTATCAGTGAAAAGAAATCAACATTCTCCCATATGGTTCATTCAAAGAGCCTCTTTAGGATGCTGCTCATCCTGCTGTAGAGCTCTATGTTTTAGATTTCCAGAGCGAGGAGAGATTAGTCCCAACCCTAATGATGTTAATAGATGTGAATTTAAGATCTGACCCCGTGAGCACAATACAGGGGATATGTCTACTTGGGCAGACCTCAGCTTCCTTCTGTATGTTGCCAGATGCATATAGTCAGGGAAGAAAAAAGATTCACTTGGAATCTGAACACAGATGCTAATAGAGCAGGACATGGTGTCATATAGGTGAAACTATATAGTTCCCAGAAAAGGGCTTTTGTCTGGCTATCTTGCAACTAGACAGTGAGCTATGTTTCTTTGAAAACACACAGTCAGACACGGTCTGTTAATTTGCTAGCATTCAAAAGAAGAGAGGGGAAATCCTTGGTAATAATAATTTGGTAAATTGTAGAAACCCCACTGCTTAATGCACACATACATAACTACATTACTCTAGCTGATTACAGCCTTACAGATTATCATTTCTACAGAATGTATATAAAACAGAGGTTGGGGGGGAGACAAGAGAAAAACTGTATAGTAGACCCAGACCCAGATCTCTCTTGTTGAAAAACTGAAGGTCTGTGTCTGTGATAAAACCAAATGGCTCTTTGTTACAAATTTCCTGATGGAAGCTACGTATACTAATTTCACTAACCCAAATTGAATTTTATGTGACAAACCACTAGTTTTACTGGGGTGAAAAGCCCTTAATCTGCAGTGTAGACTGCAGAATATTCTTTGTACTTTTCTTCCTTTGTCTTCTTTCTTAAATGACATGAAAAGTGACTTTCCTTCGGGAGAAAAGCCTATGTTCCTCTGACCCTATGTTAAACAGGATGTACCTGCAAGTCTGATGGACTCTCTCTTCTAAGGTAATTGCAAAGCAATGGAATTGCGTAGTCAGTGTTATTAGCTATTCATCCAGATCTGTTTCTAAATTCCATTTCTACTGCCCTAACAAAACCCAGTATCTACATATTATTGAACCAGAGACACATAGATCTCAATAACTGTCTTTAAAATATAAGTAATCATGCTATCTGTATTATGTTAATCAACAAGGCAGAACTGTGAAGGAAACTTGGAAAAAAAAAAAAGAGGAAGAAATCCCTTCTGAATGTTTTTTTCATAGTTCCAGTGAAGTTACACTATCACTGTCACAGTATATGATACAGAATGAAAATAAAGTCATCACTATATACAACAGAAGTTACAGCTTCTTTGCAAAGATTTTCATTCAGACATAGGTATTAATTGACATTAAAAATAGAAACAATCAAAAACACTACAAATGTGCAAAGTATAACAATAGAAGAAATGTCTGCCTTCCGCAGAGCTGCTTAGTATTCAAACCATTGCCCCAACACACACAATCTAGATGACTACTTATTATAGTTTTAATGTAATAACTTGGATCATTCACATTCTAGAGTGTTAAATAAGTCTGAAAACAGAGGAGAAAAAGATGGTTTGATTTCAGAGGTCTAAGATCCTTTTCCCAGCTTCACTACCCTTTATGAAACCCAACTGCTATCCTGCTGGTTGTAAAGTGCTCTGAGAAGTTTCCTCACCCACATCACCTGCACATTACAAATCTTCGTGAATTGAATGCAGATATGCTAAGGTGCTAAGAATATCTACTCCTATTTTTAGACTCTTCAAAGAGCTGGGGAATTTAAAAGACTGTTCATAATGTTGGAGTTGGTATATTCCTGTTTGGAATGTGGTTTTACCTGTAACTTACCCATAACTTCTTGATACAAGGTTTCCTGTTAGATAATTTCACATCTGAAATGGCCTCACCTCTATGGACTTCCCTCATGATCCCCAGTCTGCGGCTGATGCTGGTTGCTGTCCCCAGATCTGATTCTGACCC
The DNA here is from genome assembly GCF_028858705.1 of Grus americana. NCBI lineage: Eukaryota > Metazoa > Chordata > Aves > Gruiformes > Gruidae > Grus > Grus americana. The sequence goes on along the minus strand of NC_072891.1, from coordinate 6,258,447 downwards.
TGACTTTGTGGCTCCTACTCCCGACTTCTCACATTTGCCTCTTGACCACAGACTCATCTGGGAATCTGGACTCAGCCAGCCCTGGTTCCCATAGATGGATATGCTCTGCTCACGTCACTCGGGTGCTGTGGGACTACCGTGTGTTAGCAAAGCCACTGCCTCGCTACGGTGTGCGGCTGTTGGCTCCCCTGCCTTACAGAGCGGCCAGCCCATCCTGCTCTCTAGAAGTTACACCAGTGACTAGCCCAGTACTGGTTTTTACAGTGAAGTCACTGATGTATGTAATGAATGATCTTTCTTTTATTTCAATAACAAGAATTTGATCATGGGTGAATAACTCCCTTCCTTGTAGAAAACTTATTACCTGGATCCTCATCAGCTTAGAAAATTAGGGGAATTGGCTAGTAATCTCCGATGTCAGACTTCTCAAAATGAGACAGGAGCCTAGTAGGACAGTATCTCCCTAGGTCCCAGCAGTGGGGACATGCACGTCTGCTTCTGCTTTGGTTGTTGATTATAAGTCTCTTAATGGGGAAATAAACAAGAAGCAGAACCAGAAACTTGTGAGTGATGCAATCCATTAAGCAGCATAAATTGCAAATTATGATGAGCCAGTATTCTTTGTAATAGTCTTGGAGCAAAATTGATGAACAATCTCTAAAATAAACAGCATTCTTATCTTTATGGAGATTTTGAATAATAAAGAGATTCATGCAAGTAAAAGCTTGTTCACTGATAAGTTACAATGAGAAAGAGGGATAAATTTACCAAAAATTCCACTGTTGAAAAAAACTGAGAATATTATTTGTTGTGAAAGTTATATATGAAATAAATTTACATACTCAGTCAAAGCAACAATTAAACTAAAAAGACAGGCTCTGGTAGTTGTTCCTTGGGATGGTGCAGGGACCTCTGCGGGTCCCTTTAGGAACCATTTCCTTTGGGAAAAATTTCCTCCTACCCAAACTGCTTTGTTTACTGAACATATATGATTTGCAGAATATATAATGCTTTCAAATATCAGATGCTCTCCACAGCTAACATCCCCCAGGATATACTCGTGATCCATATATACTTTTAGTTTTATCTTATTTAATTTCCCCTACATCGACTATGTTTTTTCTATTCCCAAAATTATAACCCAGAAAGAGAATCAAAGTCCAGTATACTTTGTTTGCAGACCTGGTTATCTATATGTGGATGCCAAGTGTAGGGCACCTGCAGCTTGGTGTAATCCAGATGTTCTCATCTAAAGAGCTGTATGAAGGAGGCTTCCTACTAATTCTTTCATATCTTCCCTGATTTTTCATATGCTAATGATGAACCAGGTAGCTGACCTGTCTGCCTCCTCTTATTCATTACAGGCAGATGTGTTACATAAAGTTTCTAAAAGCCTCTAAGACTGAACTATTGATGCATGTTTTACAATCATCAGGAAGAAACAGCCAGTGCCAGATAGGTATTTACCACATCCCAAGAAAAGTTTCTTAAATGGGACAAATGATTGTCTGAGTGCACAGAACATCTGTTCCTCCTCTTGAACAACAAGGGAATGGGTGACCAGATCAAATTTAGACAACTTAATTGTAGCTTTCTTAGGTTAGTCAGATGAGGGGCATCCTACCCAATGAGAATATACTTCTGACGGTGCCTTGTACGTTGGTGTTGATGTGTTAAGGTAACAAACCCAACTCTTCCCCCACCGTTTTTCAGTATGCCTGGAAATTTTCCTGAAGTTCCCAGCTGAGAATAAGCTTGTATAAACAGCTTGTGCATGAAGTAAGCTTGCACTCAAGAGTGGTGTCCAATTTGTGCTCAGAATTTAACTATATCTATCCATGTTTCTCCCTGGTAATTACTAGTTTCACGGGGATCATTTTTTCAGTCATGTTCTTGCATTATGAGATACACAGAATACAAATTTGTTTAACATTACTTACACCATAAAACCCAGAATAAGTGCAGGGACTTTGTGTCATTGCTTCTCACAATCTAGCAACATTTTTCATTTCAATTTAGAAGCAAAACCTAACTGCTTCTTTTAGGGGTATGGGTTTTTTAACTGAAAACAAATTACCATATTGTTTCATGGAAACACAATGACAATGTAACAGCTAATATTCATCTATACTAAAACTACTCCAGCCCAAATAATTTTGGTTTCAGCCAATTGTCTCTCTACTATTAGCCATAGGATAATTAGAATACAACCAATCTTAGTATTATAATTACTTGCAGCTTAATTCTCACATTGACCTGATATTGCACACCACTATGGCTCATTACACTTGTTTTATTACCGCAGTGTACCAAAAATTATGTTAACATTCTTGCTAGCTGCAACATAATCTTCTGGTTCACCCACACACAAAATAGCCTCCATTAAAGGTGAAATAATAATAATAAAAATATCACAGTAAAACCTAAATGCTTAGTTAGACTCTGCTTTCCAAGAATCACAACAATTTACATAATTGTTCAGACATTTTTCACTGCATATCCCTAACCATTCTATTTTGTGTAGAAAATTATATTTATATATGCTTCTGCAATACTCAGAGATATTATATTCTATGACAGCAGGAATTGAAATAAAATGAGTTCATAAAATCAGTGATGCCAGTGTATTAGCAGTTTGCCCTCAATATTTTGCTATAATGGTTATCAAAAGTGCATTAATCTTTCTTATTGAAAACTATTTATATACCCCTAATTATCATTAAAATGTTATTATTTTGTGTACAGCACAACAAATTAATCTTCTTTTCTATTAAAAAGAAATAATCTGATTTTTTTTTTCCAGGCTTTGACTGTTAATGATGCTTCTGTGAAGCATACACAAGAGAAAGCTCAAAGAAAAAGAATTAAAAGAAAAAATGAAAGGAAGAACTAAAAACTTGTTAAAAATTGCAGACAAGGTTTATCAGTTTCCCACTTAATGGTCTATTTTTGCTGAAGACCTTTTTAAGTGTATCTTTTTCAGTGAAACACCCACAGTTATTTACTGATTCTTAATAAAATTAATTAGAATGAAGGCCACAAAACCAAAATCTATGGATCAGTCATGGAAAAAGCCACACTACCTACATAGCTGAGTAAAAGACGACTCAAGTAACACCTGGGTAACAGACTCCAACACAACCAGTCTAAAAAGGAATGTTTTAGTTATTACTGACATCTTCTGATAGCCTCTATTTCACCTTTTAGGCAAGAATTAAGAAACTGAAATAAAGAGAACCCTCCAGGAAAGCCTTACCTAATCTGGCATGACACCTAATACTTGGGGGAAACACTTTCTTAGGAAAGACGACTTTCTGGAGTTGTATGAATGGCATGTCTAGTGATTTTTGTTGAACCAAGTTGTATAGATTCCTGAGTTCTTCTAGAACGTATGGGACTCAGAAAATGGGATTACTAGGTGCAATTCTCACTCAGGATCCAAAATATTAGTGCATTCAAAGGAATCCAATTCACTCCTTGAGATATTTGGAGAAGGAAGCAACATTATAAACAGTTATATTACTCCTGCCAGTTCATAGGTACTTCATTTACATTGACCAGAAGATCATTCTGCTATGGATTCAACAAACAGATTTAATGAAAGACAGACTCTGATCTAAGACTACACAGTCTCAGAAAAAGTATTAAATTCACAGCTCATTAAAAATCAAGACAACTAGGTTAGACTTATTTTTTAGGCCCAAGTTATCAATCTTGATCCAGACTTCCAGCCTTTATTTTGAGAGGCTAAGGTAAAAAACAGTGTGATATAGTACGTTACAGTACAATATACTACATGACAGTACATCTTGTGAACACCTGCAACTATTTAGCATGACCAGCAACTTCAGAAACTCATACTGGATTTGAATAAGCAAATAGATGCTGCAATATATAACTGGAGTCTATCTGATAAAAAGTTTACAGAATGGTAAACATTAGGAGAAAAAAACTGCATAAAGAAATCAGTAGTCAGGGTAGAATGAGCATCTAATTACTTGAAATATTAACATTTATGCAGCAAAAGTAGCCTGCTTTTAAAAACACAACATTTCATACCAGGATAATGTCTCAAATCATACACGCTCTTCCTGAACAACTGAATGCATTTGCAGCTTTGGAACATGAGAACGAAGTGGCAACTGCCAATCTTCTCTAACATGTCTCTGTAGTCAAAGTTGCAGCTCGCAATAAAAAATTTGTGTCTTTTAATTGTGTGACTAGTCCCACTATGCATTATGATGCTGAAGACTCAGTTCTAGTGACTTTATCCATCATTCCTCCTGAGTGCAGGAGCAGTAGTGTAGCAAACAACTCATCTTCTGACTTGCTGAGGCTCCATCTTTAAGAATACCGAAGCTAGATGAAAGCCCTACATGGCCATTCTCCTTTCTTTGGAGTAGGAAGGATGTCTAGAAAGTAGCAATATTAAAAATAGAGACTATACAGTTTATTAAAAGGAAAGACAAAACATAGAAAGACATTTTTCTTCACTTATTTCTAGCACGATGGCCAAATACTGCAAATTGTGGGGAATGTAAGCTTGAACTTGCAAGGGTTTCAATTCAATAATGTTGGCTCCAAAAGTTAAAATCACCTCTTGATATGTGATTGAAATCAAGGATTTTTACTCAAAGTAAACACAAGCTTAATCTTTTAGGAATGCCCATCACTAAACATCCACTTTCAACGGCAATCTTATCCAGGCTCCTCTTCTTGGGAGAAAGGTGAATGCAAATCTGAGAGCACAGGAAGTATGCTTGATTTTTTCCTTCCTGGCACATCAGATAATTTGGATGACTACTTTGTCTATGCACCAAGTGTTTTCCCCACATTGCTGTAAGCATCTCAGCTCTGTGCTACAGAAAACAAACACTTTTTTATGTTTCCCTATATTAGCCCTTAGATTCCAATTTGTCCCTCACTATCTGAGATAAATGGGGTCACGTAGATCCTTTGCCTGCTATTTGACTAGTCTTAATTATTTATTTTCTGTCATTCAGGTTTATGACTATGCAATAAAAGACAGGTTTAATGGGCCAGTAGTCCAGAATGGGAAATCATCCAGCTAGTGAAGCATTGAGGACATCAAATTAGTGGCACTGCTGATCAGTTTTCTCCCCAGCTTGACATCTGTTTGCAAACACTCACAGCCAAAATTGTTTTGAAAGACAATGTCAGCCTTAGGCTTTGGAGCTTGCCTCCTCAGATGCATCAGTCAATCTCTCCACCCCTTACTACTTGTTATTTTCTGCTGTTAATGACACAAAGCATATAATCATGCACAAGGGAGATAACATTATCTGGTATTTTGATCTGATGAGTGGAAGTCAGGAATCCTGGACTCTATCTCTGACACCTTTCCTGATTTCTCTTGTGAATCCTGTCTTATGTGCATAATTAATATGTACAATAAATTAGAAAACACAACCAGACGTGAGAAAAGTTTCTGGAAATGTTTAGTTTGAATTGAATTAGCTGTCAGCATGTGATGATTCTTTGATTTTCCTTTCCAGATGCTATTCTAGTAAGTGTGACTACTGTTAAGTATGTCCCTGCACTTAAGGAGAAAATAAAACAATATTAAAAGATACATAGACCTTTGGAAAGAAAGGACCCTTGGGACCATTGTTCTAGACTGCTTTATAGTGCAGACTGAACATCTTTATCCAGTGATTCTGCTTCAAGCTAACATTTGCTTGGAAAATAGAGTACCTTAGAAAAAGAAACAAAGAAGAAAATATAAAGAGTCCCAGTGGAAACGAAGTACCAACCACCAGTAATTACCATATAACATCAATGATTATATAATAATCATATAATCATAGTATGAGTACAGTGATTACTCTATATTAACACTATGTTAATACTGCCGTACACATTAATGTATAATATATGAGTGTATGTAAATGTAAATATTTATGTAAATTAATGTTTTCATGAGACCTCTGTGTGTTTCTCTTATCACAATTGGTTGTTATAGTTCGTTTGTTATACACATATTACAGCAGAAAAGCAGTAATACTAAATAAATCAGCCCACAATTGATGACAGCCCCCACGCTATCATCAGTAGCAGCAACTTGCTCAGGGACAGGACATGAAAATAGACCTAACACAGAGAATACTTCTTCCACTATATCCTTGCAGCTTCTGTGAATCTAAGGCTCAGGCACTTCCTGAACTACAAATGTCATGTTTTTTCTTAACAGTCCTTGGATGGCTGGTTGAATTGCTTTCTAAATCCATCAAAAAACTTTTTACATTTACAATTCCTGCAGCAATGAGTTCCATAGTTTAGTTATGCACTGTGTAGGAAAGCATTTTCATTTGTTTACCATAAATCTGATTAATCAGATGATAATTTAATTCTTCAAAATTCTTGTAAAAACAATGAATATTCTTTATTTATTCATCTTTTCCATTACATTTTCCCCCCACGTCAAAATTCTCCCAGTCTCCTGACTGAAACATCATAATTTATTTGATGTAGCCACATATGGAGGCTGTTTAGTACCCCTGATTATCTTTGCCTACCTACTTTTATGTTTTTAAATTCTACTATATCACTTTTGAGAAAAATGGAGAAAAGGACACTACCGCTTCTCACAGTATTTAAGCAATGCTTAATGACATGTAGCATTTGCTTTGTTCTGCTCTGTTCTTTATTCCCTTGCTAATATTCCAGCTTGGGTTTTTGCTCCTACAGAGCATTGAGCTGACAGAAATCAGTCAACAGTAATTCTAAGGTGACTTTTTGTTGTCATGATAGCTTGTTTACGGACCTTTGCCATGTATTTATTGTCATGGCTGTCCCTTTACTACTTTCCAATTTCAGCACTGAATTTCATCTTATCATCCAGGTTTTTATATATTAAGAATTACTCAAACCTCATCATGGTCAACTGCCATATTTACTACCCAAAATAGTTAAATATTTTTTAAAATTTTTATCTTATTATTCAGTTACTAATGGATATATTTAAAACAGGAATATCTATATCTACATGGAGTTACAATGATAATCTCTGTTCATTATTGACTATTCTTGCCTTTGCTTCTTCTGCTTTTGACACTTATTAATGTGATATATCTTCCTTGAATTTTGTTTTTGTTATTCACATAAACTTTTTTGGAAATTTAAGGAACTGAAACCCTGTTCCGTGCAAGTCTGTTGACTTAATCAAAGAATTCTTAAAGACTTGTTAGGCATGAGTAACCTCTGTGAAAACCATGATGAATTTTGCCTGTAAAATATATATTTATTCATGTGCTTGTTATTTCTGTTCTTTCTTATATTAGTTATCAATTTGCTCAGCAAAACTCCGATTTACTGGTCTGTAGCTCCCTGGACTGTTCTGAACTTGCCAGCTCCCATTTTCCAGGTGCTGATTCCATTTTAAGCACAGTTAATAGTTCAGCAACTTTATACTTGAATTCTTTTAGAACTCTTGGGTGAATACCATCTGTTCCTGATGATTTGTTACCATTCCTATTATCAGTTAGTTCTAAAGCCTCTCATTTCCAGCATTTTTATAAGCTACCCAAGCACTGAATGTAGACAGCCTACTAGAGAAACCCTTAAACCTGAAGTCACAGTTCTCAATTTTGGGAAGCTTATGTTCAAACTGAAGATCTTCTATAATGATCACCCTTATTCTGATATAAATAATGAACTAAACTTAATGTCTTAATTCCATTTTTCAGTTTAGTCACCTTAGCATTCTCACCCTTTCCTGTGATTGTTCAGAATACAAATTTCACAAAATCCTTTCATTTAAATACAATATTTATCAACATAAAAACCACAGATATGGAGGCAGGTAAAGGCAGAACATTGCTGACTTTGTTCAGACCTTAGACAGAATTTCAATGAGAATCACAAATGGGGAAAAAAGATATGATATAGACACTGTTGATGCTCTCATCAATATAGAAAAATTGAGGTAACCTAAATTATCCATCTATTTTTGATGACTATCTAGACAAATAAAACCATAAATTGAAGAAACAGAAGACTTAATACATTTTAATGGATAATGGTATTATGGAGTTTTTGAATAACATCTTACTACGTAATTTCAGGTAGCATGGGATTTCTTTCTTATTACTACATTGCATTAATTTTCTAAATATCACTGGATTTTTTACACAACTATTTTCTGCCAGAGATTTCAATACTACGAAGCTTTCTGCTGCTTCTTTCTGGTTTTACTTTTTAAAGCAAAATAGCCATTCCAACCCTATTTGCTTTAATGAAACACATTTCCAAGAAACAGCAGACTTTCTAGTCACGAGGTTAATTTGCTAATTAGAAAAATAAAGAAAACTTCTATACTACTGTGTAAGTTTGGCATAACAGTAAGCCTTTAACTTAAGTGAACAAGGAGAATAAAAAAAATCCTATCAGAAATATTCCATAGATTTTTAATGATTTTTTTATTAATTATCTTCTCTTTCCCTTAGGGTCTTTTTACCTGTGCTCCATAAAAACCAATTTCTCTTTTACGGATGTTCCATATTGAAAATGCCACGCAATCAGGACAAATATAAAATTATTTTTATGTGCTATGGTTTAAAAATTAGTAAAAGCAGTATTTTTTATTTTTTGTGTTAAATTTAAATGACATAGATGGTGCTAGGCTGACAGCCCTGGGGAATGAACCACTCTTTCTGCCCACAGAACACTGGTACAAACAGTGGGAGTTTCTCCACCACATTCTGAAAAACTAATTGCACTTCAGACAGACAGGGCAGAGGCACAGATGAAAATTCAGTTCTCATTACCTTTACATTTTTCACCCCTGTTACTCAGAATGCCAGGAAAGATTTGCAGAAGCAAGTACAAGGGCACTTTTACCATTGTCCCATCTAGCCATGTCTTCATATTCCAGATTCCACAGAGCCTGAAGGAAAAAATATACTGACTTCCCTGGATTTTTGATGTTATATGGACACTTTTCATCTAGGAGTTATCCTTACACACAATTCTCTGGTACTAGTTCCCCCCAATAAACACAAAGGACTGAAGCATATTTTTTCAGCAAGGAAAACCAGTAATTAATGAACTGAGACCTTTGAGCCCTCCTCACCTTCCACTTCCTCCTCCTCACAGGCTCAAGTGTTTATCAAATGATATACAAAACCCTAGCAAGAGCAAAGACATCAGATGTGGAAGTGAAATACTGTTTATATTCAGAAGCATGGTAATATTAAATACTTTTAAACTCTTATACAGCAATTATTCAGAGGCCACCACCATGTCTGAAGTCCTGCCTGATACTTCCCAAAGGACTTTCAGGCTTCAGTCTCACTGATCACAAAGCATTGCTGACCCATCTATTATCTCTATAACTCTCCTATTTTTTTTTTTTTTTCAATCCCCCCCCCCCCCGACAGATCTCAGGGATTATTACAATCGCAGATCCTCACACTGAAATTAAACTATTCTCAAGTTCTAAGTCCCTCCAGGTTTTGGGAGCATTATAGTCCTGAAAAGGTTAGCTGGTATAACGAGTCATAGAATCATTTTGTCACAGGCAATCATCAGTGAAATCAACTCATTCACTTCAGATGGGAAAGAAAATGGGATTAAAAGGAAACACAACTTCTCCATAAACAACATTTTTTCAGTGGAGTGCACCTGGAAAGTAGCTACACAGATCTGTAGCCCAAATCAAGTCAGATGCTGTTAGGTCTGATGAATGCTCAATGAACAATGCATAGATCATTTTCTCTACTCCCTCTTCCAACCTCCTGCTCTTCCACTTTCTCTTCTGATTCCACCAAACACACGACCATCTGGCATCCCTTCCCAACCTACACCAAATATCCTATAACAAACCTATTAACAATATACCTATTTTTAATGAAATAGAGAAAATCAGCACAATTTTCTTCATATGATATGCTAAGAAAGAGAGCAAAAGAGATTGAGAACGCCGCCTGAAGCCCACATTCCTGCCTCAGTTCAGAATTCATTAAGCGAAAATGCCCAGATAATGCCTGATCGCCTGCAGTCCGCGTAAGCCTTGTGTTTGACTTTAATGCAAAATAGACCAGAACTCTGTGGCGATAACTCATGTGTGGTTTGAAGCAATTGCTACGAAGGTTTGACACGATGATAAGAAAATGAGTAGGTTTGGTCTGTAGTTTCAGTGGGCTAGGACTAAGCTCATCTGGGGTAATATCACTGAAATTTCAGAGTGGGGCAAAAAACCCCAAAATATATCTATCTATCTCCTGCATTCCTCAGGTTTAAAAATCCAGAAAGTCATGACCTGTGGAAATGAATGGAGACTCTGTAACAAATTTTACTTTTTTAATATTAAGGAAAGAAGAGATTATATGAGTCATGGCTAGGAAAAGAATGGAAGAATTGTCTCATAGTTTTGGTAATGACAAACATCATTAAATGTAAAGACACTGTCTTCCCCACCATCTCAGAGGAGATGTAAAGCAATTTCAAAATTTCAGTGACTAACTATATATGACAGGAATACCCAAAGGGTGACCTGTGGTGCTGATGAATATCCTATACCGAGTACATTGTTGGTGTTAGATTACAATGTTAAAACATGCAGACATGCAGAAGCACACAGAAAACCCTGCAAATTTGTGTCAGTTCTTTTACCAGATAATTTTAAAAAATTGACAAGACATTATTTTTCTACTTATTAATCTTTTTGGATCGCAGTAGGTGGTAAAAATGACATAGATGGAAACAGAGGGAAATAACATTCCCTGAGCAACAGAGGAAATAAACGCAGCAATTACAGCAGGGATGCCCATCCTTTTTTCTTTTTCAAATAACACCCATCAGGACAAGGTGGATGAAGATATTAAACTGTATCAACTCCAATATCAATTTCAAATAAACAACATACCATACTCTGACTTCCAGACTGGGTCTGGGGTTCTGATCAGTAAAACTGTGTGATTAATAATGCTAATGGCTGTAACACAAAACCTTGAATTCTGACATTTTGTAGATGTTTAACATCTTGAGTGTGAACGGTAGTAATATGCTTTAATGTCATTTTATCATAGGTAATTTCCTGGACCTTCTTGATTTAACTATGCTATATCAAACAATTTACTCAGAGATTTAGAAGCTGCCATTATAAATAGAGTTTATAGCGTAAAATTTGGACACTATGGATTGGAAGTTTCCAGACTGGATATAACACAGACATATTATCCCTTTCATTTTATTTTTTGATTGGTGGTTTGTTTGGGTAAGGGGTTTTGGGGCTTTTTTTTTTTTTTTTTTTTTTTGGCTTGTCATGACTGCACAGCTTAAACGACACAGTGTGTGAAGGTAACATGCTGCTATTCTTAGACAAGTTGTTAGATCTGGATAAAAACAAACCTCCTAACTTCCTAATTCATCGGGGGGGGGGGAGGAAAAAAAAAAAGAAAAAAAAGTGAGTCATTAAGGAAATCTTCAAACACCAAAGATGATTAAACTGATTAATGTTCTTTTCTTTAAATGCTAGGTCATGTTCTTATTATTTGTGACACCATGATGAGCTGTAATTAAATTCTGGCAAAATTTCTTCTTTCAAGTAATTTGAGCTACTGCTGCAAAAACACACAGGAAACTATCCTTGCTACCAGCAATTCAAATTTTTATAAAAAAAAATGCACTCAGTAAATGTTGTCTCCTATATTAATCTGCTACTTTGCCAAGGGTCTTTCATTTTTACGAAGTTGCTTATTACTGTTTCACTTTCAGGAGAGCACCTTCGCTCAAGTGCAGATTAACATGAAGAACATGCATTAGTTCCACTCTAATTAAGCATATGCCTAAATAGTTTCCTGAACTGGAACTGTAGTAAATAATATATGAGTTAGTCTGAAATTTTGATTTTGCCGATGTAAAAATAGCAGCATATATATAAAAAGATACCTTCCCATTGCATGTCGTGAGCTTTCACATATATGTGCCCATGTGGAGCAAATGAGAAGATAAATCTTGAGAGATGGCAGGTCATATTGCTTCAGGCATAGATGGTGGAGAGGCAAAACTGTGCCCCAATTAGCACTGCCTGATGAGGTACGTTCATGCTTGTCCCCATTCTGCATTCAGAACAGGTTGATGCCTGGCTTGTGCACAGTGTACAAAAGGAAGATTCACAGACAGGACAATGAGGATTCCACCAATTAAACTGAAAATGAATAAATCGGAATTTTGCAACCAGAGTTTTGGAGCACTGCCCCTGGAGCAGCACAGGGACTGAAGTGAGAGTCACACACAGTTCCTTCCTCATGCCTTTCTCTGCTGGCAAAAAATGAACTACGGAAGTCCTTCAGGGATAATTAGCTTCCTCACAGATATTGCTTCCCAGCACAGGAATCTGTATGGGCTACTCACTAAGCCCTAGTCACCCAACAAAAGATACCACTGTGGTTTTCTTTGCTAGCAGTACCTCTTTGTGCGGTCACGATGTAACCAAGGAGTTTCCCTCTGAGATGCTCTGAGGAATGCAACAGCATCCTGAACTTAGTCACAAACAAGTCTACTCAAGCCCATTTTGCAATACGCTTGTGTGGGTAGTTTTCTAACAGCACTTCTTTGCTTTAGTTAAGAAAAAAGATCCTGCTGGCATTGTTGCCAAATGAAAAGTGCATTAAAGTCTTTACAACAGCTAATCTCCCAGTTTACAGACCAAACAGACAAATCTCACAGTCCAAGTTCACCTTGAGGAGCAATCTTGATCGAGACAAGAGGTGAGAGGGTATTTCTGTAGCTTCACACCTCTCCTCTGAGGTGTTCTCCCATTGGAGTCAAACATGGCCACACCAAGTCAGGATTTCGTATGTGGGGAGGACAAAATCTCTGAGATGGAAGGTGAAGGTAAGGCAGGTAGAAGTAATAAGTACTGGGAGCCTTTTAAAACAATATAAAGTGTGTTGCTGTTTAATATCCCTAGCTATGATGTGACATTGCAGCACCATCCCTAGTGTATACCCATTGCTACATGTCCTGTGCTGTCCTGCTCTGGCTACAAGCAATTAGTTGCTTCTATTTTTATCTTTAGATATCCAGGTTTTCTGCTATAAAAGTTTTTTATCTGCAATTTAGTTATTGTTTCACTGCTGTTTCTTCTCTTATAGAGCAGCTTATTATCTGCATCTTAGTCCCCTTCAAATGTCTTCTGCTCTGTGTTGAAGGGATTACAGGGCTTACTGAATGGTTCACTGGAGGTTAACACAATTCTGAATCGAGAAATGAGCCAACAGTTTCATTAAAATTGTCTGTATGTCTGATTGCACTTACTGCAGCCTGGGTAATAAGAAGCTGTGGTTTGAGTTTTTTTGTGGAAATATAAAAGCATTGTAATTACAAAGAGGTAAACTATGTATAAATGAAGATTTTATAGAGACAGTTAAGTTAATAATAATAGAATTTCCTTCCAAGAGACTACAACTGCCAAATTGACTTGAATTGCATTGGCATAGAAAAGCACATACTTTTTTTTTTTTTTTTGGGGGGGGAGGGGGGAGAAGGGGGTGTGCTAACAATGAAAGATTTTATTTAAACCATATAAAGAAGACTTCTTAGGACAGTGAACAGTGTGAAAGAAATTCTGAAAAATCAAAATCAATTAAAAATAAATAGAAATTAGAGGTGTAGAGGAACATGACAGAATCCAGATACGTATTTCGGTAATGTAAGAAAGTGATTATCAAAGCTTTGATAGCTTTCTAAGATAATAAAACATCATGACAACTTCAGCGGTTTTAGTTCCAAATATTCAGACAACTGTCATAGCTCCATCAAAACATCAAAAATGGGTTACATTATTCAGAACTTGAAGAGCAAAGGAAGAATATGATGTGACGTCATGTGGGAAAGGCAATATGTAGGCAAGCGAATGTAAGTGACAAAGGCAGCTCCACCCAAATTTAATTCATTTTCAGCAAGCATTCATGGTAGCAAAATGGAACTACATGGATGTCCATGGACAATAGCCAAGATGACATCAAGATGCATGAACAAATTAATCAAAAAATTCATTGCAATATTCACATAGTTTTGAAGCATTTTCCCTTCTGTGCCATATTGTCCTCTGGCTTGTTTCCATTAAGGATACCACTATGTTTTTTGTGGTCATTATTTAGGCTAAATGCATCTAAGATATTGTAAGATCAGATCACACCATTTATTATTATTCATTCAAACACCAAAGGAAAGCTGAGCACGCTTCAAAAGTCTAGTCTGTAGTTAGCAGCAACAGTAACAACAGAATGAATAAGTAAGTTTACATTCTCAAATGAAAGAATGTCACAAACAATTTATTTAGTCTTCATCTCACCCAAGTATTGCTGTATAAAGCCTAGGAAGCTAATTGACCATGCCTCCCTCTACAGCCAACAGAAAGACAGATATCTTCATGGGCAGATTCATCCCATTTTATGATACACTTCATCCCTGGAGATACTTAAAAGATGCATGGATGCAGTGGTTTAGTGTTGGACTTGGTAGTGCTGGGTTAACGGTTGGACGCGATGACCTTAAAGGTCTTTTCCAACCAAAACGATTACATGATTCTATGATATGTGATAATTGCTGTTTTTCTGCACGGATTTCATAGATCATCTGACCAACTCATTTAGTCTAATGTTAAATAGATACTATTCTTTGTCAGTGAATAGCAGCAAAATACATTTCTCTTGACTGGCAGTTAGAAAGTTCAGAAGAAACGATGAAATCTTTCACTCTTTGTGTAGGGCATTGGACTGATAAATGGGAAACAAGAGTCCAGCAGACAGACTCCTCCACCCAGCTGTCTTTAAGAGAGAATGGAACTGCTGATGGTAAAGGACATTTACAAATTTGAGATCAGTTTTAATTCCAAAAAGCAAAAGAATTTAGCTTGATACTAAAGTAAGAAGTTCAGACTACTGAACTTTCATGACTAATATGAATAAGAGAGCATCTAGTAATAGTGCTTTATAGTCATGCACTGGAAAATTAAAATACAATATAATGTCTTACTCTGTAAGTATTTTCAGTGTCTCAGCCAAGCACCAGAAGGTATAGACTGACAATGTTTGAATTATACTGAACAGCTGTTCATATAAAATAAACCAAAACAAAACAAGTTTTAAAAAAAAATAAAAATTAGCTGTCTCATACTCAACAGATATTTCAATGTTTTAGAAGCTAGCATGAAAATAGAACAAATGTCAAAACGAGAAATCTAAAAGTTGATGCTCACAGTATCTGATAATCAGTCAGCTTATCTTGAACAACTTCCAGAGCAAAACCTCATTGAAGTGAGAATGTTCTGCAGGCAGCTGTTTCTGATCATGAGAATGTATTGAGCCACCGTAATCCTGGTTTGAGAATTATCTTATGGTATAATAAAACCTTAGAAAGAAAATATAATGTAGCCCCTGTAATTAAGTTGCAATCCAATTAAGATATTGCTCCGTGTTAAAGATAGGTTTCATATTGATTTCATGTTTCCTACTGAAGGAGGGAGGGTAGAGAGAGAAGAAAGGAAGTGCTTTCAAAAGCACTGTTCCTGCTCAGATTTGTGCTTGAAGTGCATAAGACAACTCATGTGTAGAAGGGTAAACAACTGTGTACTTCTTTTCAGGACCAAGACTATACTGCCAAAACTAACTACTTTGATGAGAGGCTTCCCAGAGAGGCCAAGAGCTGAATGAAGCGTGACATTCCCTGTAACCTTGGACTCAGTGGACATCAGCATGTCATCCGTGGACTCAACTGAGCCCACAGCTCATTCCTCAGGACTTGAAGA
Organism: Grus americana; assembly: GCF_028858705.1. Taxonomy (NCBI): domain Eukaryota; kingdom Metazoa; phylum Chordata; class Aves; order Gruiformes; family Gruidae; genus Grus; species Grus americana. Next base: position 6,242,672 of record NC_072891.1, on the reverse strand, counting down.
AAAGCATATAGGAAAAACTGCTCCATGAAGGCTGTGCAACTTCTACATAGGTATAATTTCCAGAAGAGTTCTCACATCCACATTAAAAATTTGAAAAAGCTTCTAGAAAGTATCTATTTTTTCCAGCTCAGAGCTCCAGCACACTGTTCAAAGGATCTTATGTAGTTAGTTACCCTCTGAATTGCAGAATGTAATATAACGCAATCATCAGTAGGTAAAGTCTTATAGATATTTTTTTCAAACAAACTTTCAGCAGTGCCACGTCTTTATTATAAAATAGAATCATAGAATGGTAGAACGGTGTGAGTTGGAAGGGACCTCAAAGATCTTCTAGTTCCAACCACCCTGCCATGGGCAGGGACACCCTCCACTAGCCCATGTTACACCAAAGCCTCATCCAACCTGGCCTTGAACACTTCCAGGAAGGGGGCAACCACAGCTCCTCTGGGCAACCTGTTCCAGTGCCTCATTACCCACACAGTGGAGAATTTCTTCCTAACATTTAATCTAAATTGACCCTTTTTTAGTTTAAACCTATTGCCCCTTGTCCTATCACTACATGCCCTTGTAAACAGTCCCTCTCCAGTTTTCTTATAGATCCCTTCAGGGACTGGAAGGCTGCAATTAGGTCTCCCTGGAGCCTTCTCTTCTCCAGGCTGAACAACCCCAACTCTCTCAGCCTGTCCTCATAGGAGAGGTGCTCCAGCCATCTGATCAGCTTCGTGGCCTCCTCTGGACTCGCTCCAACAGCTCCATGTCTCTCCTGTACTGGGGCCCCCAGAGCTGGAGGCAGTACTCCAGGTGGGGTCTCACGAGAGCAGAGCAGAGGGGCAGGATCACCTCCCTCGACCTGCTGGTCACACCTCTTTTGATGCAGCCCAGGACACGGTTGGCTTTCTGGGCTGCAAGCGCACACTGCCGGGTCATGGTGAGCGTCTCATCAACAAACATCCCCAAGTCCTTCTCCTCATGGCTGTTCTCAATAAATATTGTAATATCTCAATAAAAATTATTATTTTTCATTAAAAATGGAAATTTAGCATTAGCATCACATAAACTCAAATTGGATCAGTTGTTTATTGTATTTTTTAAAGATGAATATGTTTTAATCAAATATTTATCTATTATACAGATTTTAAACTTCAGTAATAATCAGATGCTCATCTGGGGTAAAGTGACAAAGCTTACCTGAAGTAAAAGTATGTATTGTAGTTCATATTAGCTGGTCCTAAATATTTCTGAAACTCTGAAGACATTAAAAGACATACATTTATTAACCTAATGACTTTAATGTTAGAAAACACTGGAATTAAAATTGTATCTAATCAATACTTAATGTTCTATGTTTTTACATCAAACAGCTACAAGATAAAATACATATAATACTTAAATATTTCTTAGAGCAATGGCTAAAAATCAAGGAATGGACACAGATGAAAGCCTTAGCCATTCATGCCCATTCACTTTCCCAGTGAATCTCTGAATACAAAACAGAACACGGCCAGAAAGGACTGTTTGCAGCTGCAGTACAAATGGATGGAAAGGAATGGAGGATGGAGGTGGCCTTGGTACCAGATTGGATGTGTACATCAAGATAATGAGTAATTATATTTTTTCCCACAGTTTTTACACAGTTGTTCCCCCACACTGTTCTAGAGAAAATGGAAAGTGTTTATTCTTTAGGCTGATGCATGTAATTAAAACTTGTTTAAAGAAGGAGTACAGACAAACCCATTTAAGACATTAAAAATGGCAGGCATACTTAAAAGAACAATAATTTCACTGAAGCCATCAGAAAATAAAAACATTATGTAAAAAATAATAAGCTGGATGCTTTTGTTTTTCAGTAGTGTTTCTCCTAACATGAAATTTTAATTGCAGATTAGTTTTATTCTTGTAGTCCTGTTGATAGATTTGAGGCAAGCGACATACATCATTAATTGCATTGTGTAGAGGATTGCATTTCAAACAAGAGCTTTGCCTGATCGAGCTACTACAGCCTGTCTGATTGTTGTGGAGTTGTCATTAAATGGAAATGATGCCCGGGAATGTTGAACTTAATGTTATGTTTCCAAATACTATGAATAACATTACAGTAGCTTTAATGAATTCCATAACAGAAAAATCTCATTAAACAAAGTAACCATATTAGCCCTGGTGCCCTGGCCAAATTTCAGTCTGGCTAGTTGCATTCTGACACCTACTATTTCTCAGTTGTTTGAATTTAGCATGTTTGCGTACCTCACTGTTTGTTCATTGATATGTTAATGCTGTGCTTTGTCAGCTCATTGCTGTCTGTCACCCCAGAGTTAGCTGGCTACCACTCTTGACCATCCAAGTGCTTTTAATGAAGCTGTAACTACAGTACATGACCTTGAAAAGATTCCTTTCAATCCACCTTTCCACAGTTCATCAAGTTACTTAGATATTGCTTAACCTAACAAGTAAGCATAGATATAACTTATTTCAGTGTTTGTTAAACATACAACACAACCTCACGTCCTGGTTCTGAAATAATGAGCTGCGGAAGTCCATTAACATGCACTTAAAGCCGGACACAGAGATGACCTCCCACACGCTAGTGCTTCAGTTTAGCTCAGAGAGGCACTCTGAGCAGTATCTCCTAATCACCTGCACTTAACCATGCTTTGCTTTGAATTGTGGAGTGCTGTCTGAGAACATGACCTGAACTATGGATGAAATTTAAGCGAAGATATACTCCAGGAGCACTTCCACACTTCAGTACCGACTAGTCATGGAGAAAATGGCCCTGGAACAGAGCTAGTCCAAAGTTAAAAATAAATTCCTGAAATGTGGACATCATAATAAACTCTTTTATTATGCAGCTTTACTCCTGTTCGTTCATACTACTTCCTTATGTAGACATAGTCATATACAAGTGCTTTATTCAAATGAGCAGATCTGCATCGTGTTATCTGAGTAGTCTTTGAGGTAAGGATGTCCCACAGCTCAGAGTCTGGTTTGCAGAATATTTGAGAAAACCTTTCTGAGACTGCCATACTTGTTGACAGTTGTAGAGGGCTTATGGAGGAAAGGATTCTGAAGAGCTAAATCCTGGCTCATTGAAAGCTTTTTTTTTTTAAAAAAAAATAGGACCATGATTTGGAATTGCCTTGATACACATTCAGGTAGGATCTTCAGTAACAATCTTGTATAATAGTTTTTTGTGTGTCTGTCTCGTCTCAAAGACATAATTTCTAATCTCATTTCCAAGTGCTTCTCCATGCCCTTTATTCTTGAGTGCTGTTTGTGATATCCAATTCAGACATTCATGCACATTACTTTTCATGTTTGGGAGACCAGACAAGATCATCAAGGAGCATGTAAAACATTTTCATCAGGCATATATTTTTATATGCATTGACAGTGATTAAACTATAAAAGCCCAACAAAACATAAGAAAAGAGATAGTACCAAATATCTCTGGGAGGGGGTCTTCATATCACTTAGTGAACAGAGTGTGGTCGGTTGACCCTGGCTGGAGGCCAGGTGCCCACCAGAGCCGCTCTCTCACTCCCCTCATTCACTAAACAGGGGAGAAAAGGCATAACGAAATGCTTGTAGGTTGAGATAAGGACAGGGAGAGATCACTCGCTAGTTGTTGTCACGAGCAAAACAGACCAAACTTAGAGAGGGAATTCATCTGATTTATTACTAGGCAAAACAGAGTAGAAGAATGAGAAAATAAAATCAACTCTTAAAACACCTCCCCCCACCCCTCCCATCTTCCCGGGCTCGACTTCACTCCCGGCTTCAACCTTCCCCCCCTCAGCGGCACAGGGGGATGGGGAATGGGGGTTACGGTCAGTTCATCACACGGTGTTTCTGCCGCTTCTTCATCCTCAGGGGGAGGACTCCTCTCATCGTTCCCCTGCTCCAGCATGGAGTCCCTCTCACGGGGTGCAGTCCTTCATGAACTTCTCCAACCTGAGGCCTTCCCATGGGCTGCAGTTCTTCACAAACTGCTCCAGCATGGAGTCCCTCTCACGGGGTGCAGACCTTCAGGAGCAAACTGCTCCAGCGTGGGGTCCCCCACGGGGTCACAAGTCCTGCCAGCAAACCTGCCCTGGCGTGGGCTCCCCTCTTCACGGGTCCACCGGTCCGGCCTGGAACTTGCTCCAGCGTGGGCTTCCCACGGGCCACAGCCTCCTTCAGGTGCCTCCACCTGCTCCGGCGTGGGGTCCTCCATGGGCTGCAGGTGGAATCTCTACACCCCCTCATCCTTCCTCCATGGGCTGCAGGGGGACAGCCTGCTTCACCATGGTCTTCACCACGGGCTGCAGGGGGATCTCTGCTCCGGCGCCTGGAGCTCCTCCTCCCCCTCCATCTGCACTGACCTTGGTGTCTGCAGAGTTTCTTACATCTTCTCACTCCTCTCTCCGGCTGCAAAAGCTCTCCCTCTAAGTGTTTTTCTTCTTCTTAAATATGTTATCCCAGAGGCGCTGATTGGCTTGGCCTTGGCCAGCGGCGGGCCCGTCTTAGAGCCGGCTGGCATTGGCTCTGTCAGACACAGGGGGAGCTTCTAGCAGCTTCTCACAGAAGCCACCCCTCTAGCCCCCCCGCTACCAAAACCTTGCCACGCAAACCCAATACACAGAGTATTTCTGAAAACCTCATCTATAGGTAACTGTAGGTAATCAATCATATCCCATTTCTGTTGGGATGAGATCCCATGTGCTGTTCTCTCAGCAGAACAACTGAATTCACATCCCTCCCCCATCTATATATAAGTACCCCAGAAGCTGCACAGATTGTACTGCACGTTGCACATGGCACTGTTGTTTGAAGCCTCAAGCTGCGTGTTAAACTGCACCTGGATTGTCACCATTAAGGTGACGGTCTGATTTAGGGAGAAAGTCAATGATCTGGAAACAGATGTGAAGTTTTAACTGTGCATCATTAGATCTTCAGGACTAATTTCAGGCTTAACACTGCCTTGAATTTACTTCAGGTAGAATAAAGAAGACAAAGAAATGGGGAGAAGAGTGACAGGATAAGTGGAAAAGAGTAGACAGGATCATGTGAGCACAGATGCTAATGAACTGAAAAACACCATTTTATTTAACTGTTACATATGTCTGCAAAGAAGTCAGTCATTTAAAAGCAATTGTAGTGTGTATGTGGAGCCTCTTAAGATTTCCATATAGGAATTTTTTTTTTTTTGGTTGTTTTTTTTCCTCTTTTTGAAGTTTCTGCTTAAGATTGAGGTTATTTCCCTTTCAGTACCAGGTTACAATCAAGCCGTTTCTAAGATGGTCTCTCTCTAACTCACTCCCTTGCACACACACACATCAACACAAACAGCAAGAAGCAGAGAGGAAGTGAAAAGAGTGGGCAAAGATTACTAAAGACTGTGAGAGCCACAGTCAATGCCCTCATAAGCAAAGAAATCTACTACTTTATGAGGGGGTGTGTAAGGCCCTGATAACAAGTGAATGTTGCAAACACCCATCTTGACATGGACAGGGATGGGCTGATGATGACCAGGGAGTGTTGAACAAGAACGGAGCCTGTGGAGGCAGGATAACGCCTTGTGAGACCACTCCTCAGTTCCTGAAACACGTAAACAATGACCATCTGTGCCCTGTGCACCATGTGCCTGTGACGGATCACCACTCGCTTGGTCAGCCCTGAAGGGGGGCAGTGAGACCCCCGGACCCCCACAACCCACTGACTCATTTCTAGAACATTTCTGAACATTCCTGAGCACGTACTGCGCCTGCTCAGTGATGACAGACCCCCGCCTATGGGGTGGGCACATCGGGTTATAAAAAGGGAAAACATAAGTTTTCGGCACGCACCCACCACCTGAAGACTACAACTACGAGCTGAGAACATCACTGGATCCAAGGGTGGTGGTATCTTCTCTCTCTCTCTCTTTTCTTTCTTTCTTTTCCTCTCTATCACTCTCTTTGTCTCTAACTTAATTTTCAGCACATTAGGGTAATATCATCACACGTTTTGCTAAACCCTTACCTTTCATAGTTTTGCTAAATTTTGAGCATTGTTATGACTTTTGCCAAGCCTCTATCTTTTGTAGTTCCACTGAGTTTTAAGTAAATTTATGATTGGTTTGAACCTCTAAAGTAATTGTTGTTACTTCTGATTACTGCGCAGAGAATTAAAACTTAACCTCACCCTCACCCCCTGAGTGGGGTGGAACAGGGTGGTGGCTCAAATCTTGTATGCAAATCAAAGTGAATCTGAGTCTTGTTTGTCCTCATCTTACCTGAACACTCTAATCATAGAATCATAGAATCATAGAATTGTTTGGGTTGGAAGGGACCTAATAACACAGTCATTGGCTTTTCAAGCAAAGATAATCTTATATTCATTTATCTATTTTAACTAGAATATTTTTCAGTCTCACTTTGAGAAATCTTTAATTAAATCTAGTACGTTTATGAAAAAAACCCAAAACAACAAAAACCAAAAAAACCCTGTATTTAATTGTTGGTAACTTCCAAAGAAAACAGGTTTTTTGCCATGAAGATCTTCACTGAATCTATATCCATATGGAACATATATATAACTTCCAATGAAAATAGTTCCATTCCTTTTCAAGTAAAAATGAAGAACATTTGGATGTAATTGGCCAAGTCTCCTTTAAGATCTATAACATACGAATGAAAAGTACTACTAACTCTTTAATTTATTACCAATCCTAGTGTGTTGTTCTTTGATTAAACCTCATCTTGTGCTAATAATTCTCAGTAGTACTCTACAACATATGTTACAGAAATCCCTGAGGTAGCCAAGGAATAAGCCAAAAACAGCAGTAAAGTTGCTTACCTGTCTGAATTCTTCAAGATCTATTTTGTTTCCCACCAACACCAAGGGGATGTCATAGGTGTGCCGAACACGATAAATGAGTTCCTTAAACTCAGCAGCTTCTTGAAATGATTGGCGGTCTGTGATGGAATAGCAGATAATGAAGCCTTCTCCGCCTCGCATATATTGGTCCCTCATGGCTGTGAATTCTGCCTGTGGAATAGGAAGAACATGCTCAGTAATTTGGAAAACAAATTTATCCATCTGTAAATAATGAACTTGCTAAAAACTTCCCCCATTCCCTACATAATTTCTCATTGCTTGTTTTACTGTTTTAAATACAGCATGCTGAAACTTGTGCATCCTTCTGGGGTCATCATCCTGGATAATACACCACCAGGATTTCTCTTAGGACAGTTTTGTGGGTTTTCTTTTTTTTTCATTTTCCCATCAAGGGAATTCTGTCCTCTAAGAATATGAACTTATTATGCCAGTGTCTGTATACAGACAGTACTGTCTCATGTATTTCTAGAACCTTCTGCAGCACTTTCAATGACTTACAATTGAATGAATAATAACAGGTGTAAAAGAAAAGCTATATTACTATCTAGGGATGGGAGACAGGTACAAACTCCTTACTATGCAATCAAATCAAAAGGTCAGTGTGGTGGGTTGACCCTGGCTGGGGGCCAGGTGCCCACCACAGCCGCTCTGTCACTGCCCTCCTTCACTGGACAGGGGAGAAAAGGGATAACGAAACGCTTGTGGGTCGAGATAAGGACAGGGAGAGATCACTCACTAATTGTCGTCACGAGCAAAACAGACTGAGCTTAGAGAGGGAATTCATCTGATTTATTACCAAGCAAAACAGAGTAGAGAAATGAGAAATAAACCCAAATCTTAAAACACCTCCCCCCACCCCTCCCTTCTTCCCAGGCCCAACTTCACTCCCCATTTCTCTCCCTCCTCCCCCTCAGTGGCACAGGGGGACGGGGAGTGGGGGTTGTGGTCAGTTCATCACACGGTGTCTCTGCTGCTCCTTCCTCCTCAGGGGGAGGACTCCTCACACTCTGCCCCTGCTCCAGCCTGGGGTCCCTCTCACGGGAGACAGTCCTTCACGAACTGCTCCAGCGTGAGTCTCTCCCACGGGCTGCAGTCCTTCACGAACTGCTCCAGCGTGGTCTCTTCCATGGGGTGCAGACCTTCAGGAGCAAACTGCTCCAGCGTGGGTCCCCCACGGGGTCACAGGTGGAATCTCTACACCCCCTCACCCTTCCTCCATGGGCTGCAGGGGGACAGCCTGCTTCACCATGGCCTTCACCACGGGCTGCAGGGGGATCTCTGCTCCGGCGCCTGGAGCTCTTCCTCCCCCTCCATCTGCACTGACCTTGGTGTCTGCAGAGTTTCTTACATATTCTCACTCCTCGCTCCGGTCGCAAAAGCTCTCTCTAACTGTTTTTTTCCTTAAATATGTTATCACAGAGGTGCTGATTGGCTTGGCCTTGGCCAGCGGCGGGTCCGTCTTGGAGCCGGCTGGCATTGGCTCTGTCAGACACGGGGAAGCTTCTAGCAGCTTCTCACAGAAGCCACCCCTGTAGACCCCCCTCCCCCACTACCAAAACCTTGCCACACAAACCCAACACAGTCAGTAATATCAAAAGGACATTCATTGACTCCCACTAGATTTAGAATAGTGCCTAGTAAAACAGGAATATAATCTGCAAAAAGTTTTGCTGTTTCAAATGCTCTCAGAGAAGCTGGGGGTTTCAGTTCAGGGGGGATACTACCATTGCATGAAAATGAACATTCAAAATAGTGTGACAATTGGCCCAATTTTCTCCTCCTGATTTTTTCTGTATTTATGTATGTATTTATTGTCACAGCAACACTTCTGGTTATGGGTATCATTTTTAAAAGTATTTAACATGTGCCACATCGTACAAAAATCAAGATTTAGTTTTCAAAAACTAGTCTCAGGCACTGTGGCTTGAGAATATGTTTTAAAGCCAGTTTCTTTTTCAAGTTTGTTTGTTTTTCTTGATCATAGCCCAGAATAACCCAATACCATGGCAACAGTCAGTCAGGATCAGAATCCTTCTGACAGAATCAGTTCTCCAGAGATATTAAGATGCAGGAAGGTCTGATAAAGCAAGGAATACACGTATCAATATTGGACCATTTCTATGAGCAGCAGGATGCAATATCATGTCCTGTATTTTTCACTCTGTTAATAATTTAGGCTAGCATTTTTAAAACAGTTTAGGTTACATATATATCCTCAGTTGTTGCTGGAAATTGAAGGGAAGTGGATTGCTTAAGCTCTTTTAAAAGTCCTAGCCTTAAATCTCTCTCAATAGTCACTCATGTTGATTGATAATACTTCCTGTGAATAGACTTTCGTGTTGACCATTATCATTTATTCATGATGTATCTTTTACCCAAGGGCTTTCTTATATATCATTCAAAATATTTCACCTGCTACAGGAAAAAGTTCATAAACTAAGCTATGAAATAGCAGACTAATAGGCAATTTAAGGGTAGGATTCTGCTTTGGGACTTACTCAGAATTTCAAAATCTCTAAACTATCACCACTGGCATCCCAGGAGAGTTTATTAACTACTGAGCTACAGCATAGAGTGGATCAGGCCATATTCTATCCTATCCTCTTGACACTGGATGTGTAAGAAGTAGGGCAGCAGTGGGGAGAAACAAAGAAGACGTCAGACAAAAAGGATTCTACACTCTGCTGGTTCAGGTGAGACAATGACTGGAGATATGTCTCCGTTCCCAGGTCTTTGCCTGCCATCTACATTAGATAGCCACTGGATTAATAACCAATGCAAGACCATACCCAAGATCTCCAAATCTGTGCAGGGAGTGTTACTGACTAAATGCAGAGACATACTCCCAGTCCTCACTGACCTTCAGCTCCCAGGCTTTCCTGCCAGAACAAGGGTGTCTCTGCACTGCCCTGTGACCCCGATTTTCTTCTCTTTGGATCAATCACCTAGAACTGTTCTGCACCATGATTATTAGGGTAGTCACTTTTGTATGAGGAGCTGAACAAGGCCAGGAACCCTTTGAGCTGAGCAGGTAATGGAAAACTTATGTGGAGTTAAATTTGTGGATTAAAGCTCCTGAATTTAGCTGTCAATGTGTATCTGCAGGCTATCTAACCTCCTATCACAGATAATGGTAAGCTAGTCAATGCAATTAATGGACTACAGATTGCTTCTGCTGATGAAAAATAGTTATCTCTTCAGTTATCCATTTATTTATTTTCAGTTTTTCTATTGTTGGTTTTAGAGTGAGCTGAACATTTATACAACTGAGTGGAACTGCTAGCTCCCATGTAGACATCTAAAAGTAGATGTTTTGGTATGGAACCTAAATCCCAGACCAGATGACCTGTCTTCCTGAGTTGAGATTTCAAAAATCAAGTACTGTAACACTGTATGATTATTCTGCACAGCCTTTTACAAAGAATGACCTCTGCTTAATGAGTTGATCCACCTCTAGGAAGTGCTCAGGACTTTGTATGCTCATTTATAGCCATTTATGGAAAAATAAGAAGGAATTAGGGCATATATTCCTGTTTAAGTTACTCACAGTAAGTGACTTTCTGCAGCGTGAGGACTCCTAGGATCGCTCCCCAGGAATGCTTAATGCCTTTCCTTGATGCCAGGAGACCCTGGGTTTCTAATATTATACACTGAATCATTCCAAAGGAACAAAGTGCTCAGCTTTTGGGTACTACTGTTCCTGAGTCAGAGTCTGGGCAGCATTCTGGTTCATGCCTGGGCATAATTATGATTTTAAGGATATGAATGAATTTACTTCTGCAGTTTATTATTATGATGTTATTGCTGCTGATGTATTAGACTAAACAGCCAAAATACTTCAGTGTCATGTTTGCGGTGATCCATTTTCAGAGGCATTAGTTATTCTGTGCAAACTGGATTGGGGACATCCACTTGGTTTTCTGTTATTAACTCAGTTAGTCATTTCCATTCTTATTTTTTTCACTCAGATTTTCACTTCTCAGCTTTTTCCCCTTGGCATGATTGTTCATTACAGAGTCAAGGACTCCAAGGTCAAACATAAATAAGCCTTTTCTTGAATTTCAAAAAAGTGTGGTTTTTTTTTCCTCTGTTCACCAAGAACCCCAACGTATTAATATATACTAAGAAAAAGAATAAATGCAATTTCCAATAAACATACTATAGCAATAATTTATGCATATTATATACACAAGGCAAAGGACTAAGATGTAATAATTCTCTTTGTTCATTTTTTAGTTCAAGTCTTATTCCAGATTTCACAATTTACATGTATCTCTACAGTAAGAAGAACCAAAATCCAAGTTCACCCGGGTTTTGTGGATATTCAGGGGTACATGAGAATAGACCAAAATGTTTTGCAGATTTTTCAGTGGTTTTATTTTTATATTTTGCCTGGTTCCATTATAAAATAAGCAACAGTGTTTCTGTGCAGCTGGCACAATAATATCTTTAATTGTTTCCTGCTGTAAAAGTGGCTTTTTAAAAAATTATTCAGGAATAGTACTAAATGCCATTTGCTACTCAATAAGGGGAAAATATGGAACATTCCAAAGTCAGCAAATGCCAAAGGGAAGAGACAGAAGGAAATCACACCTCCTCAAAAGGAAATCAATTCTGAGAATTAAAGTGAAGATTTGTCATGCTTATAGCACTTTGCAGCTTGACAACAGTCTCTAATACTCTCTTGTGTATTATGACTAAGACTTTACAGAAAAGTGTGGTAAGATATCTTTTGAAACAAAATCTTCTTGGGAGAGATCTTATACTTGAGAGCAAGCATCAAGTCTGGATAGAAACAAAATAAAACTTTTCTAAAAGTTGAAGGAAGGCAGCATAACTTTTTCTTTTTCTTTTTCTTTTTCTTTTTCTTTTTCTTTTTCTTTTTCTTTTTCTTTTTCTTTTTCTTTTTCTTTTTCTTTTTCTTTTTCTTTTTCTTTTTCTTTTTCTTTTTCTTTTTCTTTTTCTTTTTCTTTTTCTATTATAATTGAATGCAGAAAGAAACCTGATACTAGTCCTCATATGGTGATATATACCTACGTGTTGTTGAAGAAAGTTAGCAAGAAAATCTCTCAGTGATTATGTTGCTCCTAAATAGATGTCACATTTGCCTTTTATCAGGCATCTCACATGATTTTTCAAAAATGGCAGAACGGCCTCAGAATGACGTATAGCAGCTCCCTCAACATGCTCAGGTGCATCCCATCCTGTTGTACACCCAGCTTAACTAATTGTGCATTGTCAATCCCCCTCTACTAAGGGCAGCAGAAATTCCTCAAACTTTCCTGCGAGGCATAAAGGCCTTGGAAGCATAAGAGCACACCTTGCCTATAAAGGCTGGGATAGAGAAAGTCCTAGGTATGTTAGTCCTTTCGGTGTTCCTCATCATTAGGCCACTCGTTCATTTCAGTAGCAGCCTCTCATTTTTCTTGCTGTTTGATTGTCAATGTACCTGTAGAAACCTATCTCGTTGCCTTATACATATCTCAAAAGTTTCTACTCCAGCAACACTTTGGCTTTCATAATCCAATCCATTCATGCCTAAGAAATACATCCATACTGATCCTTGGGATACTGTCCCTGTGTCCACATTTCCTCCTTCTGCAAATGCTTGCATCTTCTTTTATCTTTTAGAGAACAATTTAGCAAAGAAGAAAATACTTATCCTCTGGTTTCTCTCTGTCATCTTGATTTATACTCTTTTATCATGTTTTTCATAACAAGCAAGAGAAAGCTTTTCATGAAGAGCAATATTTTTAATTAGTTTTAAAATTCATATTGTTTTCATATAAATATAAATAGGACTTGTATGTTTTCTTTTTGTCATTAGAGATTAAAATCTTTTCCAAATAGCATCAGTAACTTAATGTCTCCACAAAAGTAAACAGAGGCATTGAGCAGCAAAGTCAGATAAACTACCTTTAGGTACATAGATCCTTATGAAGGATTAATTTATGGATTGCTAAAAACCATAACAGTCTGGATCTAATGTTCACCTCAGGACAGCACTACCTTGCTGACTGAAATAATCAAGGAAGATGTATCATAAAGTTGACTGAAGCTAAACCTGGTTATTTACTGTTTCCTAAGTATTTCCTCCTGAACGATGCTGGAGAAAGAGTGCTGGGCTACAAAAGCTTTTATCCAACTCGGAATAGAAATTGTTAACAAGCAACCTCCTCACATCACCATTTTACACCAGCAGAACTCAAAACTGAAGCCAGTTCTCCTGGATGCCTGTGTTACCATTGCCAATAGATAGCCAGAAAGGATAAGAGAAAAAGGGGGGAAAGAGAAGAAAAAGAACAACAACAACAACAACAACAACAAAACAAACAAACAAAAAAAAACCCCACAAAAAAAAAAAGGAGACAGGCAATGAACAGTTGATCACTGTGTGTGTCCCTTCTTTTTCATTGTGTGGTGATGTGTTTGAGGACAAAACACAGTGTAATGCTTAGAAGTACAGTCCTTCTCCACACTCCTCAGAAGTGTAGTGCTTAGAAATTTAAAGATGCAGCACCTCAGAAACAAAGGTGTCATGTTTTTCAAACTACACGCACACTCCACGCATTTTGATGTCTGTTCTTTTTTTATGATCTTGGCTTGTATCTCTGGAAGAGGTCAGAATCTCCCCAGGGAGGCCAGCCTCACAGTTTGAGAAATGCCACTTTCTATATCTTCTCATCTTGTGTTCTGCTTGACTTTAGAACCAGGAATCTGCTAACAGATGTTCTTAATCAAAGCTGTCTCCCTGATTACCACAGAGGTCATTCTTATTATGAAGGTTTTTTTTTTTACATTTCTAGTGAACATGGGAGGAGGAGGGGGTATAGTCTTGGAAACAGGCAGGATGTTGTTCATCTATGACAATGAACAAACAAGGATGAAATGAACAAAAACGACACAGGAAACTCAGTGCGGGGAAAAAAAATCTTTCAAATAGTGAGTGAGAGAATCAAAAGTAAAGACCATGCAACATAAAAGAAATATGTGAAAATACATTGATCACTTAAAAAAAAAAAAGAACCAGAATTTTTGGCTACAAGGAAGTTGACAATTTCTTCTATCTTAAGAAAGTTTTTGCCAACATGATCAAAAAATTATTTTTAGCAGCATTTTTTTTTTTAATAGCCAAAGCTAAACCCTCCCATATCTCTCTGTTAATAGATTTTCTTACACACATAAACATCACAGTTGACGTCACTGGGATTATATATTATTCACCTGGCACTGCTTGTCATAAAGTGTGCTTTTTGGTTTTTTTTTTTTTTTACCTGCTGAAAGAGATTTACCTAATGAAAGTACACTGATGAGAATTGCTGTGATAATTACTTGGCTTTCACTAGTTTTCCAGTCTTCTTTTTGCTTGTTTGTTGGGGGTTTTTGTTTGTTTTCAGGGGACGGATAAAAGCAAGTAGCTTTTAAAAGTTTATTTGTAAAAGAAACCAGCAAGAAACCTGCAGCAGTTGCATTTCAAATGAGAAAGCATCCAAATAACAAGTTGAGGGGATATTATATCTCATAACCACCATAATACCACTACTAATCTAGATGCAAAGGATGGGACTTGTTTCATCTGGTTTCTGTCGCCTATTCTATATTAGTCTTCAAGTTTCTCTCTACAGTCAGGAGAGAGAGATGATCAACTCCAGAGAGTAATTAAACCCATCCTGAAGTGTTTAAGATATCAGGAATGATTTTCTTTTTTACCTCTCTCACTACCTCAACAGAGACTAAATACCAATCACAGCCTCTGAGTTCTACAACATCAGCCACAGTCCCTGTCCAGTCATATCCTTCATACATTTGGATGATAAAGTTTGTCCTCCTCTTCATTTTCAATTTTTCATGTAGTTTCTACAAGGCTCTTTTATTTCCAGTGGAGTTCGAATGATCAAGAGGAAGTAACATCTAGTGCCTAAAGCCAATAGAGGATTTTGCCTTCACAACACTCAGGAGTGGGAAATGCTGTCCCCCAGCATGGGTTAAGTTCCATCTGGAGATAATAAACAGATAATATTTTTCCATCACAGAAGTCAAAGTTCCAAACCTGCTGCCTTCGCTCACAGGATTTCAGCGTATCCCAGCAGTGACAAAACAGAAAACAAGAAAGCACTGAACAATATCAGCATCACTTCAAACTCTCCTCTTGCTTCCCTCCTATTTCCAGTCTTCTTTTGCAAACAGCAACAACAAAAGGAGTTACATAGCAAAAGATAACAGAAAAGTTTGCAGCAGGTGGTACTCAGCCACCTGTGCCAGCCTAAACCATCTGCCGCATCACTGGGTGGAAGGAAGGGAGCTGAATAACAGCTCAGACACAGACCAAAGAAAATGTAGGTGCTCTGACTTAAATACTGGAGGATAGGGATTGATTCTGCTCTGCATTGTCTCTATACCATTCTGGTTGTGTATCAAACCCCTCTCTCACAACCCATTTTGCCTGCTGTAGTAGTGATCCAGGAGCAGTTCAAAATGGGATTAGTATAAATGAGAATTAGCCCATAAGCCTGCAGTGGAAGTGGATTATTATTATAATCAGTCCCTTGATTAATGATCAGTCAGTGTCTCACAGCTTATAATTACAGGAAGGAATCCTTGCTTCTGTTATAAAACAGCAATATCCCTTTCCTTCTATGAATTTGTATTGGGGACAAAATGTGCATCACCGATGATGGGAACAGTATAAAGATAACATAAGAGATTCAGTCCATGTTCCTAGCAGACTAATGTCTTTCTGAACTTAATCTGACAGGCTTCCAAGGCAATATTATGAACTCCACATTGTATAAAATCAGTAGTCTTTTCTTAACTCTAGGAATGTACAAGTAAATAGGTGAGACCAACACCAAAATTAATCCATAATTTAGAAGAGACCAGCAACAACAATATCAATACTATTGAAATCAGTGCCTACTTATCTGGCCACTCCTTTCCCTGTTTAAGCTAATTTGTTTACTTGAAAAGGGAAACAGGCAGGAAGAAGGAGAATATTCATGACAGGTGATCTTTGCTGGAAGACACGGGTATAATTTTCAGTTTTGTGACAAACAGCGGTATTACTTCTTAGCTGCTATTTCCAGGGTTTTCTAGGGGTCAATGCACACTCTGGAAATGGAGGAGATGATTAGCTCACCCAGGTAGCTGGTGACTAAGAAGATGATCCAAGCTGAGTGATGGATAGTTGATAATTTAAGAAACACGATTAGATTTGCACTGAATGTGAAATGCAAGCATAGTCTTACTTCCTTAACATTTGCAAAATTTTGTCTGAAAACTTTCTAAAATAGTTTCCCTGTTCTACCCTTACCCTACACTTATGTTCTTCAGCATCAACCTATTCCCTCTAGAAACAAGTCTTCAGTCCCAGACAGGAACTGGTATTACATCAGACCTCAGTTCAGGATGTATTTGCATAAAGAGAGATGGATTCTTTCACATCGGTTAATACATCTTTAATCTCTGACTACTGGACAGATTTTATGAACCTCCGAAGTCCTGAATAGAAAGAATTAATTAGTTAAAAATAAAGACATTAATTTCTTAATCTGAGTTACTATATCAGGTTAATTCATATCTTCATTCAGATGAGTTTGAGACTTTGAATTGGTATGTCTAAATTTTCACCCTTTCTGAAAATCGTCAGTTTGTGAGGTTAGTTTGATTACTGACTTCTTTAAATTACTGTAGGACACAATCTGGTTTCATCGTTTGTGAACTCATGTCTTTTCCCACAAATGAGCTTAAAGATTCTTGTTCCCCTTCTCTTTTCAGCTATGATACTTCTTCCTATCATATTTGGTATTGCTCACAGTCACAGACCATGCAGGATTAAGTCTTATGAAAGGCAGGTGTAGATGTCCCTTCACACCCTGGACGCTGATGGATCACTATTGCACTGCCCCACTTGCTAACAGCAGAACATTTTGTATGCACTTGCTGTTCTGTATTCACATACTGTTCTGCTTCATGGCTGCCTTACAAAGTAAGATTGAACCACATCAGCCTGGTAGGAGAAAAAAAAATAAAATAAAAAGTAAAGAAAAATAAATAAGGAAAAAAAAAAGATAAATGAGAACAACTTGCAATAAAATAACTCAGGACTTAAAAACCCCCCAGCATCTCACAGTGACCCTTCTTTCTCACTAAGGAGCTGCTAAATAACCTGCACTGGCACTCAGACCCTCCCTTCAGAAGTAGCTTCTTTGCACTGATGTTCCCAATGTTCCCACTCTAATTGCCCTCCTGCCTTCAGGTGATAATATATTTGCCAATTTGCTGCAACTGTGCTTTTGTTAACTTTATTAATCCTGCTCCTCCAAAGATGGTTTGTCATCTGCAGTAATGAAAATATGCAGTCCATCACCTGCGATATCATATCTACTTTTCATTTACCCCAAAATATGGATGAAATCACCGTATCAGTTCTCCACAATGCCTGTAAAAATGCCTCGGTGCTACACTCCCTAACTCAGAGAGCTGTCTTTTTCTTTCATATTAATGCTAATGGTTTCTCTCTTAGGGATAAACACCTTAGTAATTTTCTCCTAAATGCAGACACTGAAGCAATCTTCATTGTTAACTACCTCTTAAACCCCTAACTGCATTTGGTTTATCATGCACCATATAATACTTTTCCCCCTCCTCATTGGTATGCAAGAAAGAATAAAACCAATTTTCACCTTTTATCACAAATGCATCATAAATGGTAAAGGGAAAGAATTAATAGCTTGATAATTACATTTTAGTAAACAGCAGAGGGGAAGAAAAAAAGACAACAACTCACTAGTGAAGAGGTAATGACTGCAGCTGCAAGCAAGGGCTCGCCAGGGATTCAAACAAGCTCTTGTCAGCTTACATGGGGATTTCATACTTGCCATCTTCCCCAGTGAGGCTTGTGCAGCCTTGCAGAAGTGAAGCAGGAGGCTATGGAGTCAGACACCGCGTTGCTCTGATAAATGACTGCAAATGATATTCTGGCTTGCATATATATTCTCTCATGATGACTTCCAGAACAAGTGTGCTTACCTTAAAAATTCCATAACGTATGTATTTGTCTCCCCTGTGCCCTACTCATCACTGGAGATATAATTTGAGCTAAGAATCTGAAAACAGGGTGGGGGAAGAATTAAACAACCTGCAGGTTGGCTTTTTTAGACTTTTGTAGCATTTAATCAATTGTGAGCTCATTTCTGCCCCTGAAATTTAGCTCAGTGTTTCTCTGAGGGACGTGCTCCCTGGGGACTACATAAATCATCAAGAATGTGAATGCAAAGTACCTATGTTATAGCTGCACTGATTTTGTATTGCTTACAATATTGAAATCTGGTATGACTCTGCAACACAAAAGAACTAGGTAGCATTATGTGCACAAAGATAGTCACTGGATTGGCATCTACACAGTCCTGCAACACCACTCTCAGTGACCTTTTGGGGACTTGTGGGAACAGAGCCTTAGCTGAAAGACCAGGAATATATGTCACCTCAACTGTGAGCAGTTCACAAAATCCCTCTAAGGTACCTTCATGTGAAATGTAGCTATCCTGCACTAAGTCATGTTCAGTGGGACCAGTTCGTCTCTAACAATTCAAATATCTAACTTTTTATGGAGCTGATCATCACTTCATAAATTCAACATACACTGAGGATTTCACCCAGATATATCACTACAATATCTAGGTTTTAAAGTAAATCAGAAATAGTTTAAATGAAGCTAATTCACTTCTGGTGTGGTAAATGACACCATCTCATTTTGAGATCCATAGCCTCTGTGTCTGCCTATAAAGTGGGGGTGTAGTTTTCATTTCTTTAGAAAAAAGCTGTGAGGACAAAGAGAGAGCTCCAAAACTGTAGTCTTGAGGTGTCTAAGTTAGATCAATAGATTCTGAAAGATGCTGAGTAGCTTCTGAGATTTGCCAAAACTGTCCAACACAAGGACACAACTCATCTGTGATTCTGAAAGTTAGTGGAGTCTGACTACTTCTTCTGAAGTGGGCCTACAGGAAAGCTGGAGAGGGACTGTTTGTCAGGGAGTGTAGTGACAGGACAAGGGGTAATGGGTTTAAGCTGAAGGAGGGTCAATTTAGATTAGACGTTAGAAAGAAATCCTTTACTGTGAGGGTGGTGAGGTACTGGCACAGGTTGCCCAGAGAAGCTGTGGATGCCCCATCCCTGGAAGTGTTCAAGGCCAGGTTGGATGGGGCTTTGGGCAACGTGGTCTAGTGGAGGGTGTCCCTGCCCATGGCAGGGGGTTGGAACTAGATGGGCTTTGAGGTCCCTTCCAACCCAAACCCTTCTATGGTTCTATGATTCTATGATTCTTCAGCTTGCTTCAAGGTGTTAGTCAGGTGCCCCACTGTGAGTAAGAGAAGGTACACTGTGAGTAAGAGAAGGTACAGCCAATGCAGCTACTGCTAACCTTTTGGGGGTTGTATTTGCAAAATTTTTGCTTCCTGGCATGGTTTGTTTCACATCATCCGGCTGCTCTGATAATGACATGGAACTCCTGTGGCAACAATTTATTCTCCTCAGCCATTAAGCACAAAATAAAAGCAGGCAACAAAATCTATGCAGCTATGCAAGTTTGCTTCTATGGAAGCAAGAAAAATACTGAAATATATCCAGTTTAAAGAGAAAAATACTGAAATATATCCAGTTTAAAAAGAAAATAGAAAATGTTGTATATTTCCACTAATTATTGTCTTGAATTTCTACTTTGCTCTTCACTTCTTCTTTTAAATATTTTGATAGATGAAAGGTTACAAGCAATGGAGTTCAAAATTTACTGAGGTTTACTTTTTTTTTTTTTTTAATTGGTGGGGGGCAGATGCCACTTCCAGGTTCTGGGGCAAAACTATTGGAACTTCAGCTGTGAAAGATGTCTTTTGATTTTAGGCTTTTTCAGCCCCCTTCTGCTAGTGTGAAAAGAAAACAACATCTTTAGAAAGCCCGCCAGATCTCTCATGCAGTTTTGCAATTCAGATTTGGATGATTCAGATAAGACTATGTAACTTTTTGCTGTCGTCTTTTGTTTTTGTCTAGAGACACCAACGTTCAATGTATGATAGGGTATCCAGCAGCTACGGAGTAGCATAAAAGACAAATAAGTTTTGAAAATTATGGTTCTTTGGGACAACCCACTTTTCCTGAGAAGCTTTAACACCGTGCTCTGCAAAAGACCCTTCTCTTGGTCATTAGCTATTGTAAGATCAAATGGCACCAGGCAGTACTGTTACACATTTGTTTTCTCAGCATGAAAGCCAAGTTTTTAGTCCTGGAAATACCTTTTTGATGTGAATTTGTAAAAATTCATATAGGTTGAAAACAGTTTTCAGCCCATTGGAATCACTGGTCTGTGTTGAGCTGCTTGGTAACAAGTAGCTTTTGTTAGGCAAACCTCTGTAAAATGGAATTGCTGGTGACATTATCTAGGGCAGCCGCAGATATATAAAGAAATCAGGACACACTTAGAGCATGCCAAATGTCTTCTGGAAGTAACCTCAAAGGTCAAAATGCCATTCAACAGTGGGAAGAAGAAGTATACAGTACAGTGTGTAATGTTAGAAGAAAAGGCAAATTAACACAATCACAGTCTTGTGGAGGACCTGGATGAAGTTTCGTCGTATGTGATGTATTTATATAGGTGTTTTCCACATGATGTACACCAGAACACACACACACACACACAAACAGGAAAAAAAAAAACAAAACACAACACCTACAAGAAAAGATCTGGAAAGAAGAAAAAAGAATTTTGCTACTTTTATCAGAATTAGTAATAAAGGATTTTCTTCTTTTAAATTTTCTTATTTTATTCAAAAAATTCATAAATCATTCAGTAGTATCACTGTATATTTATTTATTTTTTGGAATTTCTTAGTTAAAGAAAGACAAAGAATAGCAAGAGAGAAAGCATTTCAAGAGAAAAAAAAAGAATTTATTAAAAAAAGAACAGATAAGACTGGAAAGTATTCCTCCACCTTCAATATGGAACCACTCACATTGACTTTACTGAAATGGAATGGTAGCGAGGGGCAGGAAATCCGTATCGCTAGACGCAATAAACCCTGATGTTCACCCTAAATGCCTGCTCCCTGCAACATCTTAGTGCACCTGTTTGTCAGAAAGATTAATGCAGACCTAGAAATACAAACTGATTCATCCTTTATTGCACCCTGATTCATTCATTGACAGAGATGGGAAAGGAAGTTGGGAATCTTAGTTGCTGGTTACCTGTTCTTGCTAAACTAGTATACCTTTTTTTTTTTTTTCTTATGTGACAGTAAATGCCTAGATCTTTTCCCACTGAAGCCAAAGAATATTTTGCCCATAATTTGAAGCAAAATTGAGTCGGGTCTGCAGTGTCATCTATGATTTACTGGAACTGTTTTTTCACTCAATATCTGTGCCAAATAAATGTTTCTTCAAAATCTGTCCATTCCCAAATAAAATTACTTGGTCATGGGAGCGATTTTACTTCTCCTTAGAAAGTACAGAACAGCTTGTCTTGAGAATCCACCAAATTTTCAGTGCTACAGTTTGACTTTCTAAGTATGTCATCATCCTGTGAAATAACAACACATAAAGAAAATAAAATTAATGTTCTTTACCTAATACACTGTGTTAATGGCTGCTACTTAGTTCAGTACCACTGTGCTTTAAAAATAAAAAGGATTTCATTTACTCACTAGAGTACCTAACAGAAAGTGCACTAAAATTATTTTCCCTTTAAAAGAACACGCTGTAAAAGCCCATTAAAATATAATTACTGCCAAAAAGGCATTTTATATTTCCTTGAGATAAGCTGCAGTAGTGTAGTTTGAAATTTGACTTCCATTGATTCAGGAGTAGAGCAGCATGTTTAGATAATAAGCAGAAGGATCTCAGTTAACAGCTTGAGTGAGTCATCGGACTATAGTTTTTAGTCTGAGAAAGTGTTTATCTGAAGGGCTCTTGGGACTAATATGGTTCCTCTTCAAATCTTGAAGCAGGGGACAAAAATCATAGTCCTGGAGGTTGGCAGGATAAACATGTCCCGTGATTTGCTAGCAATTTGAGAGATGGATTTCACTACAGAGTGCACCGTTGTTGTCAGGTTGAAAAGTGTCTGCCTGGAAATGAATTCATGTGCACACATCTCCAGACAAAGGAAAAGCTCCCTGAAATGGCATGCCATCACATTTTAAGGACAATTTTTCAAGTCTCTGACTCACACCTGGGAAATATACTGGTGCACTAAGTTTATCATAAAAAGCTCACGTTCTAACAAGCAAAAATTGGTGCAATAATCTTGAAATGCACTGTCTCATTGACAGCTACAGAAATCCATTTTTCTGCATATTTGCCTGCTTTGTGTCTGAAAACAAGCTTGCCTATTCCACATAAGGTCACCTCAGATTGTTTTTTGGTGAAGGGAATTCTGTCTGATGCTCTTTTAATGTTCGGCATGAGGTCTAAACAGGGAGGTTGGGTAATGTGTCATCAGGAGGAAAGCTGTGGCAAGAACAAAAGCTCCTGTGTCAGTCAAGAGTTTATAAATACAGCAGCAGTGATAACTGCTGTGTGTGCTCCACAAGGAGGAATTCAAACCGGGCTCCAGAAGTAGCAACATATTTTTAAGTTATAAGAGACAGTGAGAAAGCGCAAATGAGTGAACAGAAGGCTTCTGTAACTCTGTGTGGAGGCTTTTTGTTCATGGTTGGAGCAGTTGGGGGTTGTCAGTCTCTGATAATAATTGTGAAGGGAGTTGAACACAGAATAAAGGACTTGAGGTCTGAATGTCCTTTCATTTGCAGCTACAACTTTCCTGGAAGTCAAAGAGTTTTCACCAGTTTAAATCAAATATAAGTTAAAGCAGATGCAGTTTATGACACATTGGATAAGAGAAGGGAAATCCCAGCACTACTTCCCCCCGAACACCTCTCCCAACTTTAAGAGATAGAGAGGGGCGCATGGGTGAATTTCAAGTGGGAGTTACTCAAAAAATGTCCCATGAACATGGTTGAACAAGGAAGCTCAAGCTATCTTTTGGGATAATAGTCTACATTTGCAGATTTCCATCGAGATTTTATTATTTACTCCACATGACAACTTGTAGCTAGCCTACAGGGTTAAAAGCTCACTAAATATAATTCCTCCTGAAGCTTACTCTCACATTTACTCTCTACTTTTATTTGCTTTTTTGGTTTGTTTTAATTGAAATATAGATGCAAAAAGAAAACTTTTGGTTTAAGTGAACTGCTAGTTAAAGAAGAGCCAAAGGCATCGACAGCTTCTTCTAGCAGCAAATGAGAGGTTAAGGATACGTGTATTCCAGATTTAGTTGTGCCATTGAAAAAGAAAACCAACATCAATTTTTTGTTCCTTTCCTTCTCGCTGCATGCCACGTTTTCAAGCCTTATGGTAGGAACTGCTCAAGTAAGTGCTGTTTATGACAATTCAGCAACAACATCAGCAATACCTGCTCTTGAAACTCTCTGGGGTAAACGTAACCCTATTCTGTCTGAAGTTGATTGCGGTGAACAAAGACAGGCTACCCTGCTGGCAGGTGTAGCGAGTGGTGAAAAGCAGGGGTGGTGAGTTCAGTGAAGTGTAACTACTTTCACTGGCCCTACGTACATTAAGAATGTGCCTCTTGTTCTGTCTTCAGTGAAGAAACAATATTGAAAGAGCGCTGGAGGACAATTGATGATGTAGAAAAAATACATCCAGAGTTCATGGAACATCAGTCTCCTTTCTGAGAGGAGCAATCTGTTGTATTCAATAGCGTCTATGCATACGCATGAGAAGAGGGAGATCAATAACTAGATGACCAATACTAATAATTTATTTATGTTTCTGGTTTTGACTTTGAATGTTTTTTAACTTCATAAAGCTGAGAACCAGAAATGTATTTCTGAAGCACCACCTATGTTTTTGGTGCTCCAAATGCTGTTTGTCAGTTAAAGTATAAAAGATTTTTATCCAGTTTCAGGTATGAAATCAGATGTTCATTTTTAACTCTGGACTTGACAATAATGAACTATATTAATTTTTAGTAAATCACAATATTTGGTCAGTGTTGAAATGCTCAATTAATGCATATGTACGACAAGGAAAAGAGAAGCATATTTGGTGAAAAATGTTCTCTAGAACAACAACAAAATACATTAACTTCAGGCAGTCTCTCTATTGACTTCCTCTGTTTCCCAAATAGGGAAGAATTATAATTTTAGCTCCTTGAACTTCTGAAGTGATTAAAGTAATTATTCAAAGTTGATGATGAAGTATTTATGACTGTGAGGACACTCAGAGAGAAATGAGATTTCCACCACATGATTTAGAAGCTGTAACACCATCTCTGCTTTAACATGAAACCCAGCTAGGTACCATCAGAGCACACCATCATCAGCATAACTGAGCGCTTTGGATTTTCACCTTGAGTCACCAAAGACACAGTAGGATTTCAGTTTGAACTTCAGTGAGAGTAACATTAATCCCTCTGTGAGGAAAGAGGCTATTTTAGCTGTTGACTTCAATGGGAGTTGAATTAGGTCTTGATTTATTCTGGAGATGTGCAGTGCAGATAGAGAGGCAACAAATTCAAAGACATCTGCAAAGACAAGCAGCTAAATCCAGGATACTTAGAATGGACAGTTTCTGAAAAATAGGGGTGTAGGAAAGTGGGAAGAGCTTCCTAGCACAGAAACAGTGAGACATGTTTCAGTGATGACAGTCTGCATCTGAAGAACAGGGAAATTTAAAGCAGAGATTTTCTTCTATCAGTTCCACTTGGATCTTGAGGTATAATATCTATGCCCAGGCTCTACAATCTGTGGGGCTGATGTATTTGCAGAGTGTAGTGCTACTGCCACAGGTCTTTGCTTGCTCCAAAATCTCTGCACCGCATTTCATTACACGGTCATTACATGCCATGGACCTCTAATATTTATGAATATTTTGGTCCCTCCTTGAAACAAAACTTAAAACTCTTCAACCTTTCTTCACTATTGCTTTCACCAGCTTTCACTGTTTGCATTATTCTGATTTCTTTTCTTACCTTACATGTGTCAGTTCTGCTAAAGCTCATAATATTGGCGATAAATCCCTCTCCACAATTAAAAATGAGGTTTTGCTCTAGCCTTTTTATGTGATTAAAATTCATGTAAAAATTGTACAGTTTTGCAGGGAATTTTTCCTAAAAAGTGAACATGACTAGCAAAAGATGAGCTTTGTTTAAATGGGAAAACACAATATTTTCAGCTACTTAAAAGGCCAGTGCATAGGGATATTTTTTCCTTTTTCCTAAATCTAAAAAAAAATAATTTCAAAGTCACTGAAGATTACACTGCAGTTGTGGTTTTTGGTTGTTTTGGGTTGTTTTTGGGGTTTTTTTTTTCATTTTAAAAGACATTGACAGAAAATTAAATACCATTAAAAAAATTTGCTCTAATTACCAAAAAAAAAAAAAAAGCTTTGATTTTGAGGGGCCTTAGGAAGAGAAGGAAACTCTCAATATCTGATTCTATCTTTTTTTTTTTTTTTATCAAAACCACAGACTTTTATGTTTCTAGTAACAAAAACAAATGGAAAAAATCAAAGTAGAAGAAATTAATCCTCTTGGGTTTTATAATATATTACTCCCCAGCTCAAAATAAAAGCATACTATCCATTCTTGGTTCATTCATCATCCATTCTTTGCTTTGATTTGATGTTGTTTTATTTCCTTTGTATACATAATATTTGCATTACTGATGCAAATTTAGGATCAGATAGGTCATCTTCTCTGCCCCCGTCTCTAAGTGGAGCACACTGCAAGGAGCTCTGTAGCTGCTCTACCTTCTTCTATGGTTTGCAGAGTTTAACTCCTGCACTCTCTCAGAGTCTCCACAGCAAATTAGGAACACACCTATGAAGATGAAGAAATCCATTTTGCTCCTCTTTCCGTCAGCAAAAAGCTGGACACATAAACTGTGATTTATCATTTCTCTTCAGCTCTGGGTAAGAAAGTATTTTACTTTTTAGCATTTTAACTTTACAAAATAGGACTAAAGTGAATTTAGGAGAGAATGAAGTAGATGTAGACAATGAGCAACGACAATAAAGGATAAGGCAAGTGGTCCCTAATACTAATACCTTACAAGACTAAACAGCTGGAGATATAATTCCCCTAGCGACTGCGTACTAATGACAACATAAGGCTGAAGTTGCTAGGCTCAGACTTCCTTAGTGAGCAAGGAAGATGCTGCTTCCTCTTCCCAAACAGAAGTACAGATATTTTCAGAAATATTGAGTAGCAACTATGATGTTCCTTCTTTCCCCCAGCCAAATCATTGCTGAAGCCATGCTAGGACTATTATGCATAAGGAACTTCTTGGGCTTGTTATAATAACAAATTCTAGGTCAATTAAATTCACAGCTTTGGAGACATGCCTTGAAATTTAGCTTAAATTTTCTGGAGAATCAAACACTTTCACAGGAGACTCAGCAGCAAGTCACTGGTTAACTGCTGAGACTGTATAATTTTGGGTCAAGGAAGAAGAATAATTCAGGGCATCTTTTGATTCCTGAAACTGGGTTGTGTTCACTTTGAAATTGGCCTATATTTCATTCACATGTAAAACTCATGCCACAGTCCCCCTGAACTACATTCAACTTATATGACTTGATGCTATTCTAATCCTTGGCAGCAGACTGCATTCCCATTCCTGCAGTGCCCAGTTAACGTGCATTCAGACATTTGGGAAGCTGAGATCAAGGTTTCCAGGTTTATACTTCCTAAATCTTCTTTTATTTGTTTGTTTTAAGGATCTACCATCCTCGTTGACTGACTCATTCCTGTACAAGGTGCACACACACTATGGAAAATCATGAAGCTATAAAAGCCTTCAAATAGAACCTGACACATACCTCAGGAAAAAATCAACCACCTGCAACATTTTGATTAAACAATAAAAACATTTTGAGATGCAAAGGGGATGAACTGAGTCAGGTAGAAGAAATTCTTTAATTTAAGCCCTTTTTTTGCCTTACCGTATATAAAAGTTAATTCCCTGACTGACGCTCACATGTGCATATACACATTATAAATACACTGTGTGTTACTTTTGGCATTAAAATATTTTCCTTATCGGTGAGCATTTGATGTTTAAATGTCATGTGAGGAGGAAAAGAATGGTAAGAAAACCCTTGATCTACAGGTAGAATGGAAGATTCCTGTAATATATAGAAAATAAGGAATGATAAACAAAAAAGACAAACAGCATTTATTCATTCCATGACTGTAATAGATGTTTCTGCATACAAGAGAAAAAGAAGCAAACAGCTTTTTATCTTCTACTTTACTAAATTTGTTTGTCTTTTCTGTTCAGATTTTGAAGTTGTAGTATACCAGTGAAGCACTCTTTTAATCTTCTCCTTTGTTAATTCCTCAATGCTATTCTGTCACTGCTCCCTTTATGTTTGAATAGGGAACCTTGTTTGTAGCTCTGTGACCCATATATCTGAGGTTAAAATCTCTAGTTTCATCTCTGATTGAATGGTTTACATTGGGAAACTACTCACCTGTCCAGCAGTGTCTAGAATGTCCAAATAGGCTGGTTCATCATCAATTCGGACTTGAGTTTTATAGGCATCCTCTGAAAAACACAGTGCAGTATGACTAAGCATAGGAGTGGCTCAGAGAATGGAAAATGAAATAGCTTTGTGAGTTTGGATTAGGCTTTTCAAAAGCTCTCCAGTCTGACCTAACTTTGCTTTCTTTCAAGTTCAAAGACGCTTTTTTTTCAATCCTACCATCACTGCAAAGTATTAGTAACAGGGAGTCATCTAGTCTTTTCTATTACACTACTGTAAAATATTAAAGGGCATTTGCCTCTCTTTAAAGGGATAGCACAGACTACAGATGGTGTTTAAGTCGCAAAGTTTCAGAGTTGTGCTGGTGCTATGCAGCAGAGTGGTTTTTACTTACCACAGTCACTCTTTCACTGAGCTTTTCCAGGAAATAGTTTCAAGCTAAAGATTGTCTAAACTACTGGGAAAGTCTCTCTGTGGCTGAAGGGGGCTTCTGGCTCAGATATGTCAGACTAATTAATTAGTTCTCTTAGCTCATGATTTTGTCAACCTAAATTTGGAAGGAGAAAAACAAAAAAAAGGTGAACTACTATTTGCATAAGTTGCTTTCCTCATATTTCAGTTTAATTCCCCTCTCAACATTTGTACTTTCTTTCCAAGGTTAAACAGAGCTCAGATACCAGGCCATGCTTATACTTGAAATAGTCTTGGAAATTATCCATGTTGTTTAATTAAACAATAATGCATACCAGTCTAAGTCATTTTGGTGACTGATGTTATGCTTTGGCTGTGCATTGAGGCGTGAAGACAAGACAAGTGCATTTAATGCATCTGAGAAGTGTCATTAATCATCATAAGCATATGGCTGGCCCTGTCCAAAGACTCAATCCTGCAAACCCTGGCTGCCAGAGACCCTCAGGACTCAGCTTTCAATAACTATTGAGATAATATTGGGATTATAGTATGGGATTATATTGCAGGTAGCTGGAATTCTCAGGACATTCCAAATTGGGCACTATTATATATTTTGCATTATATAACACTTTATAAAAGCATGTAAAAACCTGCTTTCTACCTACACAAAAGAAGAACTAAAGCACTCAGATATGAAGGATTCTGGATGGCTTTAACTCAGTCCACTCATGTGCAGTCAGTGGCAAACTATCTTTAACGGCATAATCACGTAGAGTAATTTCGATGACTCTCCTACTTTTAGACGTCAGTTCAGCAAAGTACTTAGGCATATGCGTTGCTTTAAACAAATACCTGAGCCCATTGATGTTAGAATGAACCAGAGGCTTAATTAATTCTATGATACACTGCCTTACTGAGAAAGTTAGAGCACTCCAACCAGCATATGTTTCAGTCAATAGCTCTCTTTCTAGGGATTGCTGAATAAGAAACTCCATGCCAAAGAGGGACCATATAGTGTGAATTAGGCTACTTACAATTTAAGTAGTCTATTATGGCATGACAATAATATGTATAGTAGATTTTTTTCTATTATTTTTTATCTTTTTTCTTAACTAAAATTGAAAACCAAATATGAGAAAAAGTAAAATCCAATATGGTATCTTCTTCATATGAATTCTATTAATACTATAAAGTATTATTAATATATTTCCATTCAAGTGGGTATCCATTGTCATTACAGTCATGCATACATAATTAACATATGACTTACATAAATTTAGCTTGCACTCTTGGCTCCACAGCTGGATACTCTAAAGCCAATATGCTTATCCTATTTCTATCTTCACTTAGACCAATGTGAGTTTTAATGCAGTAGTTTTAAAACAGTTGATGCAGAGAGACATTTGAATACTGAAATTCAATTTGGATAAAAACGAAGCTGGAACCTAGATAAATCTTGTCTTATTTGCTAAGAAAATGAATTAGGAGTTCATAGTTAGTTATAACTAAAAGACCCACTGGCCGCTGAATATAAGTCATAGCTTTCAGGAAGTAAATTTAAGATATCTATGCTTAATACCCTGCTGATCTACTCCAAGTGTACCCTGATATCATGCCACTGCATTCAATAATGTTTCAACTATTAAAAGCTGGACCAAAGCTATGTTTATAACCTTTTTACTCTGCAAAGATAACACTGAATATACAAACCCATTGTATTATTTTATTTATTTTGTTTTCTCAATCTACTGACCATAATACACTTCATAAAGATGTGCCAGAATCACTGTCCTGTTTTCATTATTAATATATGCTAACGTCTTCTGTTGGTGGTAGTGAAACATATTCTGTTGAGAATTCACCAAGCACAGGAATCTAAATGGTTTTCTAGGCAATTGTATTTGGAGGATGCTTTTTACTTGTGGGTTTGCCTTTGCCCCAAGAAATGTAGAGATTAAATGGGAAGGAGACATGACTTTCCTTTGTAATATGGAACTATGTGCGAAAATAAAGATAGTACAGATAATTTAGAAAAGCTTAAAAATATCCTCAATTGAGGTGTGATAAGCCAGGGTATTCTCAATCTGTATTTGAATGGAAAATAGATGGGACATAGCAACAATTTATGACCTATCAGATTCTTTATGATCAAGCACAACCAGTCTTTTGAGAGGCATTATCTTTACATTTACTTTGTGTATTTACTGATCTCCTGGGCTACTAGGACCATGAATTTTCTGGTGTAGGAGGAGGAAAAAAGATTCATAAATTGAAAACTATGTTTCCCATCTCATGTTATACGGACCAAGAAGACAAGCTAAGAGTGGAAAATCTGTACCATTTAGTTCTGGTCTACAATTAATACTTTTAAACTGGGATTTCATCTCAGAAATTAATGGAAATGGAGCCAAGTGAAGGATTACATAGACAAACATCTTTATTTTGTTCAGATGGACTACAGGTCAGAGGCATTAACCTGGAAAGAAACAATCTCCTAGAGATCAAGAGTTGGATATGTCTGTATGTTGGACTCAGTCAACATATTTTTGTTTTATCAGTAGCTATAATGCTAAGCAGAAACCCTGGAGTTTTCACATGCTTCCTAAAGGATTTCAGAATGGAATACTACATGTCTAGTCTTTTTAGTTCAGGCAACATTATGGTCACATTAAGGAAACAGAAACCCTTGGGGGCAACATTCTGTTTACTTGTGGAAAGAGAAGAAAAGAAGAGAAGATATTCAACTGAAATAACATCTGAATGTATATAAAACAAAGCAGAAAAGTCTTCATCAGGAGCACTAGCAAACTCACTGTCTAATCTCCTCTCTTTAAAAATTATTCAAAATATTACAGATGCTGTCGGGTATATTTACACTATTTACAATATTTCAGTGCGTTACAGTTTCTTTCACCTAATTAATTTATAATACTGATATCATGTTCCCTTTAAAGTTAATTAGGAGCTCCTAAGTTACGTGTATCTGGATATTACATGCTACAGCTCTAAGGACTGATATTTATTAAAAGGCCAAACTCTAGCTGCCATTTCGGTAAAGCATTAAGATAAGGTACCAAAAAAAGACAAGAATAATAATGAGACATTAGACAATAGCTATATTTCTTATACTAAGTTTAGTTTTAGTCTCTTTCTGTGAGGCTAACTGTAAGGTTCCAGTTTTTTGTCTAGGTAAAATACAGCAGAAAGTTAGGGTATTATAAGAAACAATTGTGAATGGAGTTTATGGATTTTGATGTGAGATATAATGATGATTCAAACACAGACTGCAAGAATTAGCATTTTGTAGGTGCAAAAGAGAAAAAATATATAAAAATTCTTGCATGATTACAATCTGTATAATATGTGAATATATGAATATATAGTTAAAATAGCTGATAAAGATTTTATTTTTCATATAGAATATGGGCTTCTTTAAGAATTTTATTTTCTACAAACATTAAAACTAAAAATGAAAAATTGATACAAATTTCAGCTTAAAAATTATACTACTTGGTTTGAATTATTACAGACAGTCTACTATTTTGCAGAGTGGGAAAAAAACAAGTAGAACAACTATTTTCTGAATGGCACCTTCTTCTTTATTATTATTTCATTCCTCTTTTACTTAATATGTCATTTAAATGAAGAAGAAATGGTTTTTTGAAGGGTATTTTTAAATATTTTTTTCTTAGTTGTTTGATTGTCCTTTGCAGTGCTATGAAAGAAAAGAAAAAAATTCTTCCTTAAGCCTTTTGGTACCTGCTTTTTATTGTAAAATGAATACATACTCTTTTTTCAGCTTTCCTTTTTTATAGGACATCATTTGGGAGACAGAAGTACAATAATTAATGCAAGGTTGTGTTGTGATCAGTTACCTCAGCACTGGAGAAGCTAGATTCATAAAAAATATATCAAAGCTCTTTTTTCAGCTATGAGCAGGTAACTGCTTCATGACAAATAGATTTGGATGGTGTATGATTTAAAGGGGAGTTGGAATGGGCTTTTCATCTGCATTACAAACATGTTCCAGTCGCTGAAATATAGGTCAGCTGCTTCTTCCCTCCATTTGCTAATTCTTCTTATATTCCTTCTAAATAAATAGTCTCTCTTCTTCTCTGTCTTATACACTACCAACTGCAGTTAAAGCCAGTCAGATTCTCACATCTATAGATAAGCTAAAAGACATTTTATTTGGCTAAGGAGGTGCCAAACCAGAAGGAAGTCCAAGCTCAGTCACCCACACCTGGAATTCTTCCTCGTCGTGTTCTCCCTGTGCATCAAAAAGACAGCAGGAGAAACAGGGTTTTTGTGCTTAGATTGATTTAATCCAGAGATGCTCCTGAATGTGGGATGATCATGAGTCTTTGGCTGCATGAGTGCTGTTTCTATTTACAACAAGGAATTTTTAAACAAAAAGAGGGTGGATGAACAGGGACTTACACCACTGTACCAACTACTACATGTGAACTCCTTCTAGTTGAGATAAAAATATATATGTCATAGGAATTGCCTATCAAAATACATTGGTCTTAGAATTTCCCTTAGCATATAATTATTTTCCTGGAGTATGAGTGTTTTATAATTTGGGTGGGCATTGCTATCAGCATTTTACAGACAAGGACACCGAGTCACAGCGGTTGCCTTCCTATGAGCTATGCACACGTGATAAGCAACGAGTGGCTTAGCACAGTAGAACTGACAGATTTGATTGCCTTGTATTCTGTAAATACTCACGTAGATAACAG
The DNA here is from genome assembly GCF_028858705.1 of Grus americana. NCBI lineage: Eukaryota > Metazoa > Chordata > Aves > Gruiformes > Gruidae > Grus > Grus americana. The sequence goes on along the minus strand of NC_072891.1, from coordinate 6,210,108 downwards.
TATCCTTTAAAATAAGGCAAGTAGGAAAATTAGCACTAGACTAGCAGCTAGGATACTTAAATATCCCATTTCCAATTCTGCCTAGTGTTACATAATTCTATGTTATACCAGCAATTAAGAATACTTCAGATTATTCTTTCCAGTGCTACTGCTTTTTATTTCTTAGCATTGAACTGCATTTGCCATTACGCTGTCACTTGTTTAGCTTTGTCAGGTCTTTGTCAGATCTTTCAGGTTTTGCTCACTTTATTTTAACAGCACCAGCTGCCGTCTCCCGCCTATATAAGCGATGGTAACAGACAGCATCATTCCAGGCAGAAGAATCTTGATGATGGGTTGCAGAACAGAGGAAAAAAAAAAAGACAGCTGCCTTTCCAAACCCACAGAGAGTAGCTCTTTCTTCAGTAACCACACACTTCGAACACCTCTGCTGTTTCTATGAAAGAGACGCAGGTAAGTAATGCAGCATTTACTGCAGGTAGTAACTCTCTGCTAGCTTTATTCTTATAAAAAGACTGTAGAGTAGGCCTTGAGAAAATTAAAATAATCCGAGAAAAAACAAAGCATTAGTCATGTTAAGTGCTTATTGTAAAAGGAATTCATACATTTATTCATTATACATTCAGTTGCATGATGAGAAACACAGCACTTTCTATCTTTCAGTTTTCATTTTAGTATTCAAATTACCATAAACATATTTTCAGATAAGATATTAAAACAAGGTCTTGGCTACATATGTCTTCAGAAAAGATTCTGTAATGTAGTTTTCAAATGGCCTTGCTAAATTCAAATGCATATTACTGTTGTACATTCCAACTCTCCTTATTAATTTCAATTGAAGATGCAATTCTTCGTTTCCTTTATTTAGCCTTTGTTCAGCATAATGACATGTTCTTAACTAACTGCCATGTTCTGGTTTAGAGGTTCCTGCATTTCCAGTGGCACATAAAAACAAATCTTTGAGTGTTCATAAGACAATTCATCATTTCAAAGAGTAAAGATGCAAAGAGAAATACAAGAAGATATATTCTGTAAGCCTGAAAACAAGAGCAGAACACCTCATAACTTTTAGTTGATTTTGTCCTCCTGAAATAAACAGTTCTAATATCTTCAGTGGAAAGAGGAACCATAACTAGACTGTGCCCATATCCTCAAATAAACCTCTGCACTTAATCCTGCTACCATCAATGAAAATTAGTGCCTAAATATCTGGAGAGGGACAGGGCTTAAATTACCTGTTGAACATCCAGAATCATTGCAGCATAATAAAGATTTGTGTTTAGTCCCAGTAAGTCCCACGCAGTCTGACTATTTATTAGTAGCAGTTTTTAACTGAGCTATCTTCACTGTCATACTCTCATCTCACTCCTTTCCTAACTCGGGCTCTGACTGCCATTGACCATACTCTGTCTGCATCCAGTTACAATAATAAAACTAGAAGCTTCCTCAGCCTAATAGGCATTCTGTTTGGTTCTCACCTTGCTACGGTGCTCCTCTTTTAACGTCATTATGTACCTGTCTTAAAACAGATGCTCTCAAATTAAGTTTCTCCCTCTTTTTGGGCTGCCTAAGTTTCTGGTCCATGCTCTGCAGGGCAAGCGCACAGCTGCTGAAGGAGCCTGATTGATCTTCAGCATCGAGTACTTACACAGCAGCTTTCTTGGTGACCTGAAATGTACTCAGTGCCTTCCAAATGGGAAATGGGTTATACACTTTCTATCTTTTTTTTTCTTTTCTTTTCTTTTCTTTTTTTTTTTTTTTCCCCCAGTTGTACCTATAGATATGTACAAGTATCTCTTCTTCAGTGTCAGCTTGCAGTTTCATTCCTGTGGTACGCTTACATTCTCTACTGAAAAGCAGGGGGGGGAAAAGCAATTTAATCTCACTTAGTCTGTGGTAAGCACAAAAAGAAGCATTATCTGTGCTCTAAAAGGTTTTGTGTGAACAGAAATGTGAGTGAATTGAACTTTGCGTCAGTTAAATCTGGTTTGTCTTCTCCCTTTGGGTCCTCATTATCATGATGTTTACTAAAAAAACAGCTGGAAAAGGAGACAGTGGCCTGGGTGGCTTTCAAGAAGAACCAAAATTAAGAGTGATTTTGTTGCACAAGGCGTAGCATGGGAGAGGTTTTCATCTACATATACTCATCAAGGAGGAGACAAAGCACGATGTACAACAGAAAATTTAAGGTAAGATATTCACTTTCAGGCGGAGACGGTCAAAAATGTGGCCAGCAAAGCAAACTCATTGCTATATTGTCTGGTCACACAGCACCTTGCTCACGGTCAGATGTCTGTCATCAGGGCTCAAGGTTTGTATATGGTACAAATAAATTAGAACAGTATATGTAAACATAACAACTTCAGTCTGCATTCGTGGTAGCAAATGCTCCTCAGAAATCAGTCAAAGCCATCCATTATTTATAACAATTCTGACTACAAGAAGCACCTTCTCCACTACTACTTCCCCTCCATACAGTGAACGCTTTCACACTGTCGACTTGGATGCATCATAGTACTTTCACTTCAGTTCTGACTCAATATTCTGATATAAGAAGTCAACAGATGCTCCTACACCAAGTATTGATATTTATCCACTCCCAAGAGGTGCTTCATTATAGGGAGATGAGACATATACACATATTTATGTGGTTTTACACGTTTATGCATTGGTATGTATGTACCTACATGTACAAACACAGAGAGACATGTAAGACTGAGAGTATCTGAATGTGCAAGAAGAGAGTATCATAAATTAATCCCTATGTGAAATACCTGCAGTGTGTAAACCTCCTTCCCTAGTCCTGAAAAAATTCAGGGCCAGGAGCAGACTGAAAATTAAACACAAAAAGATCCAATGGAAATGTCTTCTGCTATAGAAACGTAGATTACATTTCTATTACTACACCATATATTAATTTTTTACTATTTATTTGCAACATTTTATTTTCTGGTTGCAGATATGCATTTCCCCCCTTAAAATATAATTATTAATAGCAAAATGCATATTCACAAGAGCCCATGAAAAACAGAATCATTAAGAGTTCTGATCAAGTTCTAACTACAATTCATATCACCAAGATGAAGTCTAGAAAACAGTGTACCCCTCTCCCTTCTTTCCCATAGGCATATGGATGGGGAAGCTGGTTACATTCTTACATTATAACATATTTTGAAATGTAGAATTCCCCTTGATGTACAATAGTGATGTCTTATTAATGATGAGCTCCTGCAGAGTGGCTAGGATACAGCAGACATTTGGATAAAAGACTGACAAAGTCTATCTGAATACTGCCCAGTGCAGTGACTCTCATTCATGATGCAAATGCTGTTATCAACAAAGCCACCATTTATGATTTTAACCTGCAAGCATGCACAGATGTGACTAAATTTACAATTATAAAGGATATGACTTGCTGCCCAGAAAACTCGCTCAGCTCTTCCTCAGAGTACTCCAGTCCTTCAAACAAGATAAATTTTGCTTATGAAGTTTCCCACCCATGTGAATAAGACTATTTGAATGACAAATATTTTTTTCAGAACCAGCTCTTAAAGAGAAAATATGATTTCATACAAATGTTACCATTTTTGCAAATCAAGACTAATGATAACTCAGGCAAACCTTTGCTGTAGCACTTGCTTTTCTGTTAGAAACCACTTGCAATATAGATAATGCTACTAATATTTAATAAAGGCATATCATTACTTTCTCTGCTTCCAGAAAAATGTCATTTACTTCAAAGACATACATGAACAAAGTGAACAAAGTACTCCTGTTTAATCAAAACATGATAATTAACAGGAGTCCAAGTACCCTTATCTTGGGGAACAAGAATAGCAGGTAGCAATTTCACTACTCTTTCAAGTCCGTGATTGTGCTACTGAGTGGGAGGATCTGACAGCTATGAATTCACTTCTTGTCATTTCAGGGGGAGTAATTAACAAGTTGACTACATCTGCGTGGCTATTAGCATGGATGGTGCCTTGGATTAGGTGTAGATGGCTGCCGGCTTCCATGAAAGAAAGGTTAATGGAGACATTTGTCCTGTGATGAAGAATTTTGAATTGGGTGTGATAATTCATCCACCTCCAGGAAACCATAGCATGAGTATCTCTTCCAATTTAGAAAATCATTTAAGGAATATTTTTATAAATCACAATATATAGGGTATAGGTAAGCAAGTTTTCCAGTGATAACCCTATTTACTGATTGCAAGTCTGACTTCCGCTCCTTCTGAGTTCATGATCCTAATCATAATTTAACATCACTGTATGTGGGTTGTGATACCTGTAACAGAACAGAATGACTTAGGTGTTCACGCCAACTTTAGTCACCTAATTCCCAGTTCTTTTGAATCTCCTTTGTTGCTACACAACATGACATTCCACCCTACTTCAGCCCTAAGAACCTTGGCTTTCTTTATAGTATTTCACATTTGGGATCATTATTCATCTGACTAACTCAAGATGCAGATGTTAGGGTGAGATGAACCATGCTCTAGAACTTCAGTGCATTTATGTTATGAATTAGAAACCGCAACCTGCATGTGACTTCACTGTGGTTTATAGTTCTGGATAAACATATAAACTTTCCTGCCTTAATGTCACCAGCCAGATGGATACTTGGCTCACACTTAAACCCAGTCAGGATCTATAGACTAGGAGCTGAATGCCTCAGTTAGAGTGGCTAGATCCAATGCAAGTGTGTATATGAGATGCTACCAAAAACCCTACAGTAGCTAAGAACCTAAGAAGCAGCTGTTGTCCCAATTTTCTGTGATAGGTCAGTGTTTGGAGTATCACTACAGGCCTGAAGGGAGCCCTGAAGAGCTCAGCTCTGAGAATAAGCTCTTCTGTGATAAGGAGCAGCACTCTTCAACTCCTTTTTGCCACTTCAGTTTATCAGATGGATCAGTAAGAGACTTGGTGTATCACAGCCTGGGGAGGTGAGGATTGTTGGATTGAGTCAAATCAAATACATCAGTTGCTGAGATAGAGACCTTCTGCCTGTATGAAGCTGATAAGAAAAAAAAAAAAAAGCCTAATTTATGTAGAATAGACAAAAATATTTTAATAATTGTTTCCATTCTTGGCTGACTCTTTCTACATTCTGATATGGTAGATAGCATTATGAAAGAATTCTAAAAAAATTGTTTATTATAATTATTACTAATATTACTGTTAGTAAAAAAATATACCTCAGAAATGTTTTGATATTGTGACAGTTATGAGAAAATGCTTTTTTTTGCTTTCCTGAATTTTAATCTGGCTGATCAGTGCTTAAGAATAGCAACCGCAAGTTCACACTTCTATACCATTTTTGGTTATTTTTCTTCTATGTTTAGCAGATATACAATTAAACTCAGAGGTTTCTGGGAGGAATAGAAAGGTTATATACCATGCTTTGATCTTTCATTGACACTTTATTCAGTGGAGAAGAGAAGACGGCCAAGGCAGGAATATATCTTAGTTCTAACACAAAGAGAGATAATGGAAGATAGAAAATCATAAGTATGAACCATGAACACTTAAGGGTTATTGATGATTTTGGCACTTTTTTGTATGTAAACATGCAGCATAGGTCTCTCATGGCAACACACAAGAGAAACACATTTCTCTCCTGTTCCAACCATGGTAGGCAGATGTTTGAGAAATAGAATTGTTCGTCTGTTTGCTTGCTTTCTGAAACAAAGGAGAAAGGGAAGTCAGATCACTGGCCAGAATATCAATTAGGGTCATTCATATTAGGTAAATGCTCCAAATGAGAATATAAAAAGTTGAGCCATGGAAGATCAACAGTCCATCTAATCCATTTTCCTCTTCTGGAGAGTAACCAATAGCCCAGGGAATCCCACAATGATTTTTGCCTAGCTTCTCATCTTCCTGTTATTTGCACCTCAAGAGCTCTTCTGATCTGAAGGCAGAATCTTTGTTTTTAACAGCCCTTGGCGGATTTTTTTTCCTCCAATATTTTACCTAAATGGTTTTTTAATCCATCTACATTTTTGGCATAGGTAATTACCTCTATTGTCTTTGAGAATAGAGATCAGCTTAGGAAGGAATTTTGGTTCATGGGCTGATGTCTGAGGGTGACTCTGCACAAGATGTTTGACTCAGTTTTCACATCTTGCCTGTGCCAGAAATAAAAGGAACTCTTTTCTCCTCTTTCTTCTCTTCTTATACTTTCATTTCACCATAGGTTTTGAGCTTGCTGGATTGCTCTTGCTAAAGTGGTTAAACTCATTAATCTGGTACACAGCTATTCTGTGTGACTTAGTTTTCTTCTGCACTACTCTTGAATCAGCCTGCAAAATTGTCCAATGAATGCCAGCAAGCAAATAAAGCTGGGAGAAGGGCAGAGATGAAGAGTGGCACTTCCTCCTTTTCCACAAATGAGTTGCTAGATTTGTCTCATCTCATCTCACAAAATTACAATCTGTTGCAGAGCCTGCAAAGTCTGTTCCTAGCAGGCGATAGCTCATGCATCATTCCTTGTTCATGATTTAAGGTAAAGAAATTACATATAGCTGTACACTGTGCCTCCTCTATACACTATTTCCTTCCCTGAGACCTCACCGTGTGCTGCAGAGACTGTCTGGTACCACTGTGGCTGAAGTGAATCTGCTAGCATAGCTGCTGTGTTACGTTCTCTAAGAGCATGAATGGTGGACACAGACAGACAGCTGCATTTCCAAGACTAAACTGCAAGCCTAAACGCTCATCAAGGTGTTCTGATTAACCTCCAACCTTTGGGAAGGTGCTAAATGACAACTGTAGGAACAGCTCTCTAGGCCACCTACTCCCTAGAAAGACATGGACTGCATTTGCCTGTCTGCTATTGTTTATAACAGAGATATTAGCAAAGGAAAACTGGATTAAGCATTATTTCCCAAGTCTCTGACAATGCTGATAATGAGCTGTCACCTGGTGTGAATAGCCCTCAAATAATTGCATGAGTTGCATTTGTAAGAAAATATGAAAGTGACAAAGCAGTAGCAGACACTAAGTTTGTGCCCAGGATTTTAGATGTGAATCATCTTGAGTATGGACAGGGAAGTGTAATTGGTTGCTTTGGTTATTTCTTACGTGAAGTCTGCAAACCATTTAGGACTGAATAACTGGCTTATCAAATCAAAGTCCCAAGAAAGAAAATTTAACAGCAGAGCTAGACATCATGTATCTGAATAACACAGCATATTTCAAATGGGGCCAGACTGTTTCATTAATGAGGAAAATACTGAAATTCTCAGCAGCGGAAGGGGTAAAGAATCAAAGCTCGTCTTGAGCTGAGAATGCATCTAAGTTAGAGGATATATCTCAGACTGAAATGTTGAGAGAAGATCCAACTATCAATAATCTGCTCTTTAGAGGGAAACTACCAACTGTACAAATAATACCAGGTAGGTATCTAAACCCCCTTGCACTTAATGGAAGTATAGATTCTATTCAGATGTCCACACATGACTCTTGCGATTTGATGTGCTCTCAGGAATCTGAGAGTCTGATTTTCCTTTACCGGACTAGGAGGGCTCCGGTGCTCCACAGGTCTTGTATCACATCCTCAGAGGTGATGATGACACAAGACCTGTGGGAGATCCATAGCCTTCTGGATCAGGAACTTGAACCCAAGCGAGATACTGTAGGACATCTCAAATGGCTCTTGAAGTCTGTGATAAGGGGAATGAGCAAAGACCTAAATCTCTACTACTAAATCTCCCTGAATCCCACAAAAACAGAACCTAGATACACAGTACCTGTGTAGACATTTTAATTTAGGTGTCTGAACGTGAGGCTTAGTCCTAACATAGCAGGCATTATCTCTGTTTGCTCTTCTTTGTGTACGTAAGTCAAAATGCTTAATACCAAAAGTACTAACCTCTTAATGTGATGCATGATGCAGATAATACCAACAGATAGAAAAAGGAAAACTAATAATAAAACACAGGTTTAAGATTATGGTTCAAATGCATACACCAGTATTCTTCTATATTATCTATTTCTCATTTTAAATGATGATGAATATGGAACACAAACATAGGCAATTTAGCTATGTCTACACAGTAAGTCTGAATACCCTTGGAGACAGTCTTTTGAGACAAATTGTACTGGTTCCAGATCATTTTATATGAGTTGTTTATCCAGTCTCAGATAAGGCTAATAAATGTATAGAGAATGATGAATGAAAGGCAGTGGTGACTATTTAGCTATCAATCATATTAATTTTTTGAAAAATGATGATTTTGGAGCTCAAAACCAGATGTGGCTTGTTCAGTTCAATCCAAATATATTACCTTGTATGGAAAAATGAGAACTAGAAAGAAATTAGGGATGGAGATAACATGTCTTAGGTAATAGTAGAAATTATCTAGGAACCTTTTATACTCTAAAAATGAATTTGAATAGTACTTTTGTAGCAAGATGTCCCTCTCCTGATCTAGTAGATGTGTCCCATCTTTGTCTTCTTTCACGCTGTCATTACTAATTTCATTTTTGTACCTTGAAAACCAATATAATATTCTTTACCACACAGATATTTTTGGTAGATATTATATAACCTTAAAATCTTTTTCAGTCACATTTTATCTTTTTTCTCAAATTCACCCACACATTTCCACCACTTTATTAAAGATGAGTTTAAATGTGTTTTATTTGATGCATTGGTGAATGCATTTCTTCATTACGAAACCTCATGGAAATTCATGTGCTTAATGTGAAAGTGCCTCCCATCCCACACCCATTTCAATTAAAGTGTGACATTGACACAGCCTTAATGCCATCAACTGCTCATTTGACACAAACTCATGCAGTGATATCTCACCAAAACAGGAAGCTGCTTTCGCATCTCGTTTGCATTATGTATTCATTTTAAGATTAGTCACATGGCTAATGAGCATCTTGGAGGCTGTCCAGTTTGCTACACTATGTCATGCTTCCTTTCCTGCCACTCTGCTGCCATTAACTCTCTGTGATATTGCCAAAGACTGTACGGAGTGTAAATTGCTCTTATCCTTTTGTTCCAGAAAATGATCACATCCACTGCCACTTGGAAATTGTTCCCATTGTTGACTGCAATTAAATATTAAATGCACACTGAAATAATTTCATTTACATGAAGTGCTAACCCCTGAAATTTTGCCCACATACGGTCTAATACTAAAAGAATTTCCTCCTTCCCCTCCCCATTTACTTACAAAAATGATATGTTTCTGTCTCAAAATTCTGAACTGCAATGTTTATAGCAAGCTTAAAATACAGTCATTATTCCCGCTTTATCTTGAAGTGGCATTAAACTCAAAGTGACACCATTAAAATTAGCAGTTTAAGTAGCATTTAACCTTTTAATCAATGTTTGCTCTGTATTTTGAACAAATACTGACACATCTATTTGTGTATTTACGTGTATGCACATTTAGTTATATCTTTATATAATGTCTGCAGTCTGAGTTTCTCAAGATTTTATCAGCTTTTCTAAACTAAGACAATCAGCTAAAATAAAAGGCAGTTTCATACATTAGAAGGGACCATTTATTGAAATCATTTATTTTGACATCGTATGTCTGATCCACGATGTACAGAGGACTTCTCTGAGTAAATTCCTATTGGGGAAAAAAAAGTACCACTTTAAAACAAAACAAAACAAACAAATCAATAAACAAATAAACAAAAAAACCCCAAACAACACAAAAGCAGCCTCCTCCCTCAAATAAACTCATACTAGTCTTTGAAAAAGTCTTGGACTTAAAAAAGTGTTGGACTAACCATCACAACATCCAGTAAATTCTTCAAAAGTGTAGCTACTCCTATAAATTATAAACACAGAAAGAAAAACATGTGAATAATGCTACATCTATTTGCATAGTCTTTTAGGATCAAAATTAGCACATTTTAAATATATCTATTATGACATACAAATCTATAAGCACATGTATCACATAATGTAGCAATTGAAATATCCTTTTAACAAAAAAATCTGCATCATCTCACAGTAATGGCAGCTTTCTGTGATCAAGATCCCCTGTAATATTTTGAAAATGTCAACATATAACAGAATAAAGTTGTAAGTATAAAGCACCATTATATTAGAATTGCATATTTCTACTATATTGCTAGAGATATGAGTTACTGTAGAAAAAAGAAAACCAATGCATTAGTAACATAACATCAAATGACAATGAAAAGGAATGATAGGGAAAAAAACATGTTCCTAAGGACTGCCTCAAAAAATGGAAAAATAACGCCTCTGAATTTTTAAAGCTACATGATTATTACTGCACAATGTTTAGGATAAATTCCTAACTCTGTTTTTGGAGGGAAGCAGGAGTGAGAAGGGGAAGAATGTTCGGCAGCATATTAAAGTGAAAGGATTCCTCTGTGTTCGCTGATTAGTAATAGTAAGCAATTTTCACCATAGCCTCATGTTGGACTAGACAAAAGAGAAGTGTTTTCTCATCTTTAGACTCCCCTTAAAGCTCACTGTCTTTTCGGTTTACAGATGAAGTATAAAATAAAATAAGGAGAAAAAAAATTCTTCTAAAAATCTTCAAAAGTCAATTGCCCATGAGTATGCTTCTGTCAAGAAAGGAATAGGTCAGGACAAGAAATGTGTTCTTTATACCAAAAGAATCAAACTTCAGAACATTTCTTAGAACTGAAAAGAGTTAGGCTTTTATGAAATACAATATGAAAACCTCTTGGCAGCTATTTATTTTTAAGTCAAAGCAAAAACTTTGTAGATTCCTTGTTTCAGGTTTTTTATGTGTTCCTAACTGATCACACAAGATGGTTTCATGGGTCCTTTGTAGGGACAGAATGTGATTTGGTTCTGCTTTTCCACTAGAATATCAACCAGATTATATCAGTCCTATGCTCATGTGCTTTGGGAATGGTTTATTCTCCCTTGCCTTCTTTACCTAGGTGCAAATATATTTCAAAAGAATCTACAGAAATGAAAAACAGCTGACATTATTATTCCGCTCTCATGTCAATGCTTAAAGTGGACAGAGAAAAGTTAAAATGGACAAAGTTATTGTAAAAATAGGAGTGTCAGTGAAGTCTTTCCCATGAAACTGAAACTGATAGACTTTTAAATTAAACAGACAATTATGTTATTTACAAAATCACCTCCATTTTACACTCCCCCAACCCCCGTTTCTATTAGGACAGCTTTTAGAAAAAGCCCTATCAAATGCAAGAAAGTACGGCATCCATTCTGACAGCACTACCTACTTAAATCACGGCTAACTTCGCACAGTGAAGTGTCGTGGTCACTGCTGCCATAATTTCACGCCATAGAAAACATAGTGAGTGGAGTTGCTAGCACAAGATAAGTAGGAAAAATATGTAATTATTTATTAGATTCTTAAGTCCATGTAAAACAAAAGAAACAATAGACTTTATCTTAAAGCTCAGCCGGAGAATAGGAGACTCAGCAGGTTGGTTAATACTGAAAATCCGTGGCTTATCATTCAAACACATCATAGAACTTTTATTGTTACTTCCAGAGAATATCACCCTCTCAGTGACACCTATGGAAATTGTTCCTTTAAATGCCTCCCCCCCGCAACAAAAACAAAAAAACAAACAAAAAAACCCCCCAAACAAACAAAAAAAAACCAAACAAACCCATAGGTAGGCAGAATATGTTATTTTTAAAGAAGTACACTAATCACTAGTCACTATGCCCAGAGAAGTTCAGAACAGCTCATGAGTTCCATAACTAGGATACATATTACTGAGGAATGAAAGCAGACTAAAATGTATGACACAAAAGAAAGGCAATATATTGATTTTCAGAGAGATCAGTAATATCAGAGACAACTGAAAAGCTATGTTCAATTTTCTGCTTTGCCACTCTGCCAGAGTGAAGGTACGTTTCATACGCAGCTTGTTTTTTTCTTTCCTCATCATCTGCTGCTGAGTTTCTGTGAGAAACAAAACTCCGACTAGACAGATCACTGCTCTGCTCCAACATGGTAACTTCCCCATGACACAAAGCATCTGTTTGTGGCTAGCTCCTTGCGGCCTTTGAGGAATAATGTCTCCTCTGGCAGCTCCTGGCATCAGCATAGTCTTGGCCCTGAATATGCTCATTCTGGATCACCTAATATTTTTTTAGACTGATGTAAAATAATTAAAATTTAACTACCAGTAGGTATGCAAAAAAACCCATCAAATGTATTCTGTGATTTGAGACAAGGGGCTCAAAAGTAGTAAAAACAATCTCAGCAGTATAATTTTTTTCAGTGTATTGAGATATTTAAATGTATTTCTTTGTTGTTACAAGTCAGATAACAAATGATTCCTTCTATTTTTTGGGGGGGTTTATGTCCAATTCTGAGTGGTCATACCACAAATTTCCCCAAGAGGAAGCATACATACTTAGCCCAACATTATACTTTGCTGTTTTAGCTTGTAAATAGACAGGATTCTCTCAGACATTCATTCTCAGGATGTCCTCAGCATGAACTGAGAGACTGAAGTGCTGAACAGATAAAACTCAGGGTTGCAATTTCAGTTCTGCCTCTAGCCAGCTGTGTGAGTTTGAATTCAATATCTCATTTCTCTGTTCTCTGTCTCCTTCTCTTTTCTCCTATGTAGAGTGTTGCTGTTACCGAGTAGAAGCTGTCTCTTACTCAAGGAGACCTTCATCCTTATTAAGTCCTTTAGGTATTCCTGCAGTATGTACTTATAATGCATCATAAGCTTTCCTTCTCTTTATAATTATCTATTATTCATACTGTGGTAGTGTCTAGAGACCAATAATTTAAGATGATGACAAGATACAATATATGGATAAATACAGATGGCAGGTGGATAGTTAATAATAAAGATGGGTGTATGTACATAACTTAATGGTGTCAGTAACTACTAATGCTCCTCTTTTCCAATTAGATCTAATGATTATATTTTCCTGAGTGCAACAAATGAATTTGTAACAATTCCATAGTAGCTTTGCCTTTAGAGTTGACACATCTCATTTTTATTTTGTAATATTTTTAATGCTTATAAAGTTACTAGTGGCATTGAGAGTTTATGTATATATTATTTTTTCATCATTAAAATACCACAATTTACCAGGAGTTCATATCCAAGAAATGTGGAATACTATAGAAATAACAGATTAAAATAAATACTACTCTTAGCTGCTCTACTTAGCAATGAAGTAATTTTATAGAGGTTAAATCTAGGTTTGAAATATTTGAAAATTTCAAAGATAACAAAAATATTGTTTCGTGTTGTTTTGGCTGAGGTGGTTGGAAGCCCCCTCCCCACCCCCTTTTTTTTTTCCCCAAAGTGTTAATGTTTTTAATGGCTCCCACTTATCAGGCCTAGATTCTGCCGTCTTCTCCAAGGTATAATTAAATATTATACATGGATTGTCTCTATAAAGGCAATGGCTTTTTAGTATAAGTAAAATTAACTAATAAAGCCACCCTTAAATGAATAAACATTCAGTTCTGATTTCTACCTGAACGTGACATACATTTTTTTACTACATTCATTCATATTAATAATTATAGTAGTGCTCAAAAGGTGCTCAACAGCAAGAAAAAAACTAGTCTTTTGGCAACCATTCTTGACATCATAGAGTCATAGCATATTTGAGGTTGTCACGGACCTCTGGAGGTCACCTGGTCCAAACCCTTGCTCTAGCAGGTCCACCTAGAACAGGCTGCCCAGGACAATGTCTGTACAGTTTTGAGTATCTCCAAGGATGCTCTCCTGTACTGGGGAGCCCAGAACCAGACGCAGTGCTGCAGGTGGGGCCTCAACAGTGTTGAGCAGAGGAGAAGGATCACCTCCCTCAATCTCCTTTCAACACTCCTCCTAGTGTAGGTAGGGATACCATGAGCCTTCTTTGCTGCAAGGGCACATTGCTGATTCATGCTCAACTTGATGTCCACTGAGTGTTCAGCAGGATGTGAATAGGTGATATGCCAAATAAAACAACAGGAATCCGGAGCTGTTCAAGGCATTAAATTACTTGGGTTTATACCCTGTAAATATCTTCCAAATTTGTACCCAATTTAGAAGGGTGAAAAAAACATTTGAAATATTTTAATGAGACACAATTTTTGCCACAGCCTTTTTGAATTAATTGCTTTCAAAATAAAAATTCAGTTCAGTCAACTAGAATTAATCGCAAATCTCTCTTCCAGCTCACTGTCCCATTGTACTCCAGCCATATAATCATGCAATGATCAGCATCTAAAGAAGATGACTTTCAGTGTATTGCAGCTATATGTGAATATTTATGATTAGTTAAGTTTATAATGCAAGTATTAACAAAGTATGTGATCCCAGACCACGACTCCAGTATATTAAATTCATTATGTACTTGATTTTTCTAGAGAAGGTCAACTATGAGTTTAGAAGTGGAAAATAGTACTAAAATAACAAAACTTTTAAAAACACACTCCAAACTGGAATTTTTTAAATTATTTGAGTATGTTGAAAGATTGTTTTATATCTTGTAAGATTTTTTGTTTCTGTGATTATATTTGCACAGCCATTAATAGTTACAGACCATAAAGCCACAAATCTGTTGTACAGAGCATTTCAGTAAGAAGTAACTATGCTATGACCATGACACAATTTAATTGTCATTACAAAATTAAGATTTAATCTAAAATTTACAAATCTTATTTCTAAGTGCTATTTAGGAGCAGCTCCTCACTCTATGACAATCTTGAATAGGCAGAGATTGAAAGGGATAAAGAGAGAATAAAAACTTTACTTACCTATAGTTGGATCATGATAGTCAGGGAACCGATGGCTTATGAACTGCATTGTCATTGCTGGAACAGAGAAAGACAGAGGGAAGAAAAAAGAATGATACTACTGTCTTTAAATTACAACTACTGTCTTTAAATTACACCTGAAAGATTTATTTTTAATATTGCTTGATTTTTTAGCCAAGTTTTCTTTTTTTTTGGGGGGGGGGGGTGGGTTTGTTCTGTGGGTTTTTTTTTAAGGCTGCATTAGAATTCCACTATAGCTGCTATTTGGCAATTTTTTTTTTTTTTTTTTTTTAAGTACTGCACTTGAATGATAACTATCAGTCACAACACGTCAAATCAAACATGAGATTCTACTTTATGTCTTGAAAATCTTGGTTACCTTCAACAGCAGAGGTCATGAACAAGAAGTGCAACATTTTAAAAATTCTGTGTAAAATACACCCATTTTTTAAGTAGCATTGCTTTAGTTTAATATTTGCCTTCCTTATATTTTCAAGAATCAGAGGGTTAAGGAGATAGTTTTACAAAATGATACAGACAAGGAGTATTAAACATTTATTAGCATGTTAATAAATTATTGCATCTTTAGTGTAGACAAATATAAATGTTAAGAAGCAACATTATAAATTCATAGTAACTCAGAGAGGGTAACTGTATAAAAAAAGCTCATTCAGTCTATACATATTCTTGGGGAATAAATCTACATGCGGTGACACTCATGTCTTCTATATTATCTGTTGTCAGATGCTTTACTTTTAAGTACTGTGTATATTTGGACACTTTCATTTCCAGGACACCTGGTTTTTTAATCACGACAGATTTTTAGGCACCTCCATCTGATAACTGTTAGTGGTTTATAAAGAATAAATTGGTGCCCTATGTGATGTGCCTAGTTTGCTCTGAGAAGCAGAGGCACCTAGCAGAGATGTTGTTCATATGGTTTATGCCTACACATTTTGAGCTTTCTGAGGAACTGTACCACAAATTAATTTATTTCACTACCTGCTGCTTTTTCTTGCCAAGTTTTTTTGTTGTTGTTTTTGTTTGGGTTTTTTTTTGTTTGTCTGTTTTTAAAAAAGCGCAAACTACTCTATATCTGATCTCATTCTGTTTCCTTTTGGGGCTATGCCTGCGTCACAAAATCTGTTGTTACAATTGAAATGGAAACTCTCAGAGGACACCCAGAACTTATGGTAAACATTCTTCCTCTCTCCTGAGACAGCGGCAAAACAATACATCGTTTATATCCTCATTAAATCTACGGGATCTAAGAGGACTGAAATAATTTAGAAGCATCATACTGACTTTCAGCTGTAACATGCAATATGTTAGCCACTGGGATGTGTACAATTTTTACCTCCCAGACCACTATCTGTGAATATGCATCATCAAAACTTTCCTAAGAACCTAGGCTGCACACAGTGCTTTAGATGGAGATCTGAGGAGAAGGCCATGTCTTGCAATGTCAAGTGTAACAATACTGACGGGTATATACATCTGATCCTAGTCTCAGTCCAGAGCTCTACATAAACTGATTTGGCTATGGATAAGAAGAATCTGGAGAGGTACAGAATTTGAAAAAGGTTTTCACAGAAGCACTCTACATAGTGAAGTGAAAACATCTTATAATCAGCGGGGTGGGGAAATGGTGAATAGAAGTTTCCTTTTACATTTTACATTTTGTCCCACAACTGCTTCCATGACAGCCTTTTGTCAAAGGCTCCTCCTAATCACCAGGCAATTCACCTCTTTGGCTTCTTCAGTTCTTGTCACCTCTTGCACGGTGATTAGCACCCTCTGCTACATGGTTTTGTTTTCTCAGACAGAAGGAATTAAGGTACACTGTCTAATCTTTTTTATCACTGAATTACAATGTAAAATAAGGAAACTGGGGTATAAGAGTTGGGAATTGCAATTCCTCTTACTCTGAGTGGTTTTTAAAATAAGAATTAACATTTTTGTTAAACATAACTGAATATTAGTGCAGCAAGTATTGTCAGAGCAGGTATAACAGTCCACTTCCCCTAAGGGAAAGAAACAACTAGGTTTTGACTTCAAACAGCAAACCGCTTACTCCATGAGGATGGAGGACAAGGAAGTTGCAAAACATCAGGTCTGAAGTACAACAACAGCCATGTCCAGATTTGCCAGATATTCCAGAGTCTTGGATGGTGCATATGCAGAAATTAGTTCTGAATGATAGTCAGAAGTTCTGAATGATGGTCAGAAGTTGATGGAATGCTTCCCAGAGCAAAAGAAGGGTCAATCACTACTGACATGAAACCACACAACTCAGCTGTTGTGTGGGATTTTAATTTGGGAATTAGAATCATAGAATGATAGAATCATATGATAGTTTAGGTTGGAAGCGACTTCAAAGCCCATCTAGTTCCAACCCCCCTGCCATGGGCAGGGTCACCCTCCACTAGACCACGTTGCCCAAAGCCCCATCCAACCTGGCCTTCAACACTTCCAGGGATGGGGCCTCCACAGCTTCTCTGGGAAACCTGTGCCAGTGCTTCACCACCCTCACAGTAAAGAATTTCTTTCTAACATCTAATCTAAATCGACCCTCCTTCAGCTTAAACCCATTCCCCCTTGTCCTGTCACTACACTCCCTGATAAACAGTCCCTCTCCAGCTTTCCTGTAGGCCCCTTCAGGTACTGGAAAGCCACAATTAGATCTCCCCAGAGCCTTCTCTTCTCCAGGCTGACCAACCCCAACTCTCTCAGCCTGTTCTCACAGGAGAGGTGCTCCAGCCCTCTGATCAGCTTTGTGGCCTCCTCTGGACTCTCTCCAACAGCTCCATGTCTCTCCTGTACTGGGTCCCCCAGAGCTGGACGCAGTACTCCAGGTGGGGTCTCACGAGAGTGGAGTAGAGGGGCAGGATCCCCTCCCTCGACCTGCTGGTCACACCTCTTTTGATGCAGCCCAGGACATGGTTGGCTTTCTGGGCTGCAAGCGCACACTGCCGGGTCATGTTGAGCTTCTCATCAATCAATACCCCCAAGTCCTTCTCCTCAGGGCTGCTCTCAATCCATTCTCTGCCCAGCCTGTAGCTTTGTTTCAGATTGCCCCCACCCATGTGCAGGACCTTGCACTTGGCCTTGTTGAACAAGACCTGCTTACAATCAAATCTGTCTGGGGTCCCCAGCAGGACAGCTTGAATACAGTGTCTTCTTCACTGATACCAACATCAGCTCCAAAGTCAGTTTCCAGAGTGAATTAATTTTGAAAACTAATAAAAAAATGATATGAGTATTCCATACTGCTTTATGTAAATATTCTTCTTGGTCACTCCTTTTTTCCTCATCTATTATCTTTTTTTTTTCCATATAAATTAACACTTACACCTAACAAATCCAAGCTAACATCAGATATTATTATGACTATTTTCCTTTGGAAATCCAAATAATATTGTTCCAAATTTTTACAGATCAATAAATTAGGGAACTTAAAGTCTAATTTATGCCACACACAAAGCCCTATATCAAAATGTGGCTTTAAAGCAGGATATTAAAACTGAATAAATGGATAAGACTGATATTTGAATAAATACATATACATGTAAAAGCAGAGTCAGTTAAAAAATGGTAAAAAAAAAAAAAGGAAAAAGAAGAAATCCACACACATTTTAATCCATAGCAGATATTGTGAAACATTTGAATTGCAAGTTGCCTGAAAATTTTTAATGAATATTTTATAACACTGTGAAGATCATTCCATTTAAATGGGACATGTACATCACATGGCAACTATGATAAGTAAAAGGATCATTGTTTTAGATGAATAGTATCTTCTTTATATCCATCTGTGGCTAAGCAAATGTAGATTGCCTCAGTTGAATAAATGTAAGCCTGATATACATGAGTTTGTAACTTTAAAGTTCTCTTATGTTTTCAAGAATAAAAAAGCAGTTCAGATCCTGCATTTATTTTTCAGTTGTTTCCAGTTATGCTTATCCCATGTTCATTAACTATCTGGAAAGGTATACATGATACCTATGCAGGTATGTATATATTTTCTATGAATAATAAACTTAGTCCTGTCCACTACTTTCAATGTAATTCCCACTCTCTTCCTAATAATATTTTATTTACCTCCCAGTAGGAAATGCCATGCTTAGAAAAAAGCTGAGATTATATAATTTATTCTAAAGTATCCTTTTGATCAGTGCAGAAATATTAAATTTCATGTAAGGAATGTATCAACTTTTTAAAATATGTGTGCCTGCGTGGGCGAACATGCCAACAGAAAACATGCTTCAATACCCGTGCAGTAGTGAAAACAGATAGAATAGAATCTCACCATCCTTCTTATTTGTTCTAAATTTTACTTGTACCTACAACTTTGAAAGCAGTCCTATACCTATCTTTCAAGGCCGGAGAGTGCATTACGAGCTTACACAATATTCTTTATGGTAATAGTATCCCTGATGTGAACATCTCATCCTGAGCTTCCTAACCATCTTTATTCACCCAAGAACTTCCACATATTCATACTCTTCTGGATGCTGTGTATGATAATGTATTAATCTGTTTCCAAAAGAATCTTTATCACAAAATCCTACACTTTAAAAAGTCTAACAAAATGATCACAGTAGTTGCAACTCAGAGATCTATGATTCCATACGGTTGATTCACTTTAGTTTACATCTACTATTCCAGTGGATCTTTAACTTTTGTTTTTTAAAATATTGAGGTTTCAAAGATACCAGCATAGAAGATGGGCTTAAACATAATATAATATGGTAAAGTTAGTGGACTTATAGATTGGTTCATGAAGTTCATGAGAAAAGAAGAAATCACTTATTATTAGCATGGAGAAGGAAGCTATAGAGTCTAAACCCAGAACAACAGCTCATATTAACAAAGTATGTACCATAGGAAAAGAGTGTCACAGAAAAGAAAAAGTTATAAGTATGTTAAAAGTTTAAGAGTCATCCTTGCCTCTATCAATCTGTAAAATGAAATAGCTTTCTAAAAACATGGACAGGGCATGTTGAACATACCTGACTTTCTTCTTTTGATAAGGTGTTGTATATAACTAAATATGTAAAAATGTTACAGTATCAAAGTTAGACTATTTCAGAAATGAGACAAGCATTTTATTATTACTATTTTATCTCTGAAATACTGGATAGTTTGAACAGTTCTGGTCTGTCTGATGGTTTCAAACCCACAAGACCCCAAACATATGATCTTTTCAAATGTTCATGCCTGAAAATCAGAATGCTGACTTCTGTTTCATGGGCTTGGAAAAATGATGAACATCCTTATAACTAACTCTTTTGGAGCTCATTCCTGAATTTTTAGATTGACTTGTCAAGTAAAAAGTTATTTGCACTCATTCTTCTGCCCATTGAATCTTATCAAATAGACTTTTTATTAACAATGTGCAAACATATACATGATGAAGAACTAGAGGTGAACACAGTAGTTTTGTAGTTTTTCCAAAATCTGCTCTCTGAGTTGCGTTAACACCCACAGCAGGTTTGAATGGCTGGAGACACCAATAATGCTAGACTATATTGGGGGGGTGGGCGGGAAGAAAAAAGTTAGAAAAATCTCTCAATACAGTCTCAGGAAGATTTCATGTACATTCAGTTTCTGCAAGTTTAATAAATCAGTGTAAGAGACAACCAAGAAAAATAAAAGCTATTAAAGCTAAAGAGAAATTTTGCTGTAAAACAAATGGGAGACACTAGCTATGAACAGATTTAGGCTATGAATTAGAAAATATTTCTAGGCACCACATGAGGGATTTTCTGAAACAGAATTCAAACATAGATGTAAGAGGCAAGAAATGTCTTTCATTTTAAGGTGCTTCCTAAATGAAAGGATTGCCTTGAATCAGTGACACAGAAGGTTCTTTGGGAGAATATTCCCCTGCATTCTCAATTTCAGGTGGGGAAAATGTTAATTTAATGTATGATATTTTAATATAGATAGCATCTATAATCAAGTTTTCAGCTATCAGTGATGAAAATGAATGTTTGCTTTCCTAAAATACTATGTGCTTTTGATCTCAAATGTTTTACAAAAACCCTCTTATTTTCCAGGGAGAAGTTTCCATATGGAAGACACTGCCTTGTAATAACCAATGACCCTATGTTTATGATATACTTGTGTAGGGAATAAACCCCACAAGAATCCGACAGAGCGTCATATACAATTCATGCAGTCAAAGACAGCCCATCTGCAGTCTTTGCTGTTTTGTACAAAACGTGTTGCACTTCTGAGGTAGTGCACTGTTATCTTTTTTCGTACCCCTTACTAAGAAATCTTATGAGATAGCAGACCTCTCTATCAGTCGACAGCTTTCCAGGTCACAAAGGACTATGTGATTTGAGTATACAGTATATTTCCTCTGTTTTATTCGTATTTATTTTATCTACACATGCTGCATTTAGATCGCATTACATTTTAGAATAAATAACTGACAGCAGTAGTCACCTGAACCAAAACAAAAGGACCCAGAATGATGAAATAATGTTGTTACATTCAAGTGCTTCGCATCAGCATGAACCAAAATCACTAAACAACAGCTACAACGTCAAAGGTAAGAGAGGTTGTGTGTTGTCAGTGGAGAGAAGATCATCCAAACCAGCAGCCTTCCATGATGACATATCTTGATGAGATGGAGACCAAAACCCTTATCTGGAAGAGTATGTGAGTGACCTGCCTCACACTGAAATCAATGGGATTAGCCATTTCCCGTAGTTATGTGTTGTGTTAGATCTGAGCATTGAACATCCATAGTGGCTGAAGGTTATGTCTATCAGAAGGTGTATGATGTCTATCTGAGAAGTATCTATTTTGGTGAAAAAGATGAATGAGAAGAGTGATGTTTAATGCAGGGTATTAGAGAGTTTTATGAAATTTTAAGAGTAGAGGAAAGGTAAGTAGACATACTAGGCAATACTATCTAGCAATAAAATATTTTTGCACATTGAGTATAGTTAACTGTATCATTGTCCCATAACATGGTAAATGGCAAAGTGTATTGCTGGATTAAAAATCTGGATTTTTTTTTTTTTTTAAACTGGTTCTAATAAACTCAAAGATCTCACTCCACAATAAGACACTCATCTTCATACTGCTGGAGGATGTGAAGATTTTCAAGCAGAAGTTATATTTTATTTTGTTCATATATGCTTCCCAAAACAACCACTACGGACTAGATTCACTGATAGGATAACAGCCTAAAGGCACCTTTGTTCTGACTTCATACAGCCATTTTTACATTGTTATACCTGCTAAGAAATAGGATAAGAGTGTTGCCACACCATTTCAGGAAGGAATGCTACAAGGCCTGTGAGCTGCAATTATTAATCTTTTAGGTATTACGATGTATTATTTATGAATGTTGGCTGTGAAATGAAGGCAAGATAAATTTTATTTCTCTGTGTTAAATTCATTCTGGTGTATTAGAAAAATACAGAAGCTTGCTGTACAACGTGTTCTGTATGCTAGGCTGCTGATACAGCATTGCTTTTTACATTTCTTTGCTAAAGTAGTAGGTGTTTTGTTCACCTACCAAAGCTGAAGTCCACAGCAAAGAGTGGTAAGCAGCAGAAGGGCAGAGTTTTAAAAGTCCTAAGTCTTTTAAATTAAATCTGTCTTATCAGAACAAAAATGAAACACACAAAACCCCAGAACACGGAAATTTTAAAGAGAGAAAATTCAAGTTACGAGGATAGTCAAAACAGAAACAGGGAATTCCTCCTCGTCCGTTGAATTGTTACAGACAGATCCTTCTGTTAATTTGTGTTGACTTGGTCTTGGTTAAAGACTGAGTTGCAGAAAACACTGCACAGGCTTCTGTGGTCCTCTGAAAAATTATTTCCATCGCATCCAAGGCCTATCCATCTTCTACTTGCTCCTGTCAGTTCCGACTCTCACTGTCTTGCATCCCATTTCCTCTCTGGGAATCCACGCTTTCTTGCCAGGAAAGTCATGTTCTTTCTGTCTCTCCAGAGGATCCCAACTAGATCCCTCATTTCCTTGATAAAAAAGTGTAATGAACAAAACTACTAGGGAAACATCTTAAAATAAATCTCAAGAGGTAAACAAAATAAAATAAAAAACCATATATTTGTAGTGATTGAAATAGGAGAGCGACTTTTGTTGTTCAAACTGCAGAACAAGAAAAAGGCTTGTTCATATAGTTTTGTACCCTGTATCATTGTAGAGTAAGAACAGACTATAGTCAAAATATGTTAGAGTTGTTGGTGACAGAGCAAGGCAGAAAACAGCTTTCTTTGGAGAATATTCATGGGTTTATAATTTCTCCTCTTGCATCAGAAGGAAAAGAAGGACTCAATTCAGAAATTTATACATTGTGACAATATGTGGCCCCAGTGTAAAAGCAAAGAATTAGGAAGCAGATGAGCAGAATCAGTCCTCAGAAAGAAATGATAGAAAAAAAAAAAATTGTTTTGTTTTGGGACCCACCTTGAATGAATAAACAGAAATTACTAATCTCAGAGTATGTCTCAAGCTACTCTTTCTCACAGATGTAAAGACATAAGTTCTTACTATTTCTCTTCAAAGTGTGATCAGTGGAACAAAGACACATACTGGGTGCTCGTTACAGCTTTCCAGCAGGGACTGAAGCACAAAAAGAGAAATTGCACAAAAATTCATCTTGGACTTGATAAACTTTCAGGAAACATTCAGCAAAAGTGCTCTCACTGCAGTAAAGTTCCATGTCTTCTGATTCAGCACATTCTAGTGAAAAATGGTTGTACTAAAATGTTCTGACTAACATTAATATCTATATCCAGACTCGGTTCCTGGTGCAATGTAGGAAGGCAGAATGCACTGCATTGTAAAATTCACATTAAAAATACTGTTCAATGTTTAAGGAAACAGTGAAGCAGATGTGGCTTGTATTTATTCCCTGTATAAGAGACATCATCATAACATGATACAAATTAATGGTAATGACAAGGTAAATCACTACCACTTATGCACCATTTCCTCCACAGTATATCCCTGACTCCTACCAGAAAGGTCTCCTACAAAAATACTGAACATTTCCTACCCTGCTTAGCTTATATGACTTGACAAGGTGCATTAATAAACAGAAATTACTTCTGTCAAATGCTGCTATTAGCCATTTTCCCACTGTGTTTCTTCCATCAAGTTAAAATTTGTGAGAAAACATAATGTGTCTTCTACTGTGCTTCAGCTAGAAAATCCAATGGTAACTTAAGCCTTCCATTAGTGAGCAATCCAAAACATAATGACATAAAAAGGTTTTAAACCAGACTCCAGTATAATGGGACTTTTAAAACAGAATACATTGAATAATGCTAGAAAGACTCATTTTTTGCATATTATTTCAGAGAACAATAGACATGATCTTCCACCATTACAAATAGACAAGTTTCAATTAAAGTCAATTGGTAAATCTCCTAATTTTACAAAGGAAGTACAGCAAAGAAGAGAAAAATACAGGGCAGTTCTTTGTACAAGTGGGCCCTGGCTTGCAGCTACCGGTCTCAAGCATGACTACCTCACTGTGAAAAAGAGTTTCAAGGAAGGATAAAGTCCTTTCATTCCATGGAAAGAAATTTCTCAGTAACCACATTTATTTCTCTCCTTTTTTTTTTTTTTTAAACTGCTGACATGTTTTCATGTAATGATAACTTGAGATGCTCTGACTTGCTTTACTGCTGTTCCAGGTAGCAGTAAATTGACATTGTTTGCAGGTTTCCTAACATAAACTAGTGGTTAGCTCCTGTGATACCTTCCATGTGAAATTATACCTTATATGTCAAGCAGTGATGAATTGACAGTGACAGCAGCTATATTTTCTTGCGAGTGGGAGAAGAGTTGCTCTTCTGTAATGTGGTACCAACTTTTCAGTACTTCAAACCTATGGTCTGGAAAATTGATGACACATCAAACAGGAAGATACAATTCTTCAATTTAACCCCTCACAGAAGTCTTATTCGGGGTTAAAACACAGACCAGCTTTTTTTTTTTTTTTTTTGCTTTTTTTTTCCTTCTTACCAATGCTAGGATTTTTTAATATATCAATTAAAGTCTTACAAGACTTTACAGAGGATAACATCCAGACTCACAGATATTGTTGGCACCCAATTCCCTTTAACTTAACAGGGTTTAGGTCTTTACCTGTCCTTGCTGATCTGAACAATGACCTGTGTTTCTCTAAAAAAACCCCAGATCTGTTATTTAAAGGTATTGATGATTAGAATGAAGAACTCGTTTTCTGCTACTGAATGAAATTGCATTTAAATGAAAAAATTCATGGAGAGAAAATTGACTTTGATGAAATTCAGGAGAGGAAATGAAACCAAATAATGGTAAATTTACTGTTTTGGATTGATGATATTAAAATTATTCAAAGTACAGAAAAGATTTATTAACTTTATTGTTAAATATTTTATAGCATATTACCTATAGTTACATTTCTACTATAAATTATATGATTTATAGATAATTTTTAATAATTTTCATCTTGTTTTCCAAATTTTCTATTTACTAGGTGTGTTGGGTTTGCATGGCAAGGTTTTCGTAGTGGGGGGCGGGGACAGTTTACAGGGGTGGCTTCTGTGAGAAGCTGCTAGAAGCTCCCCCTGTGTCTGATAGAGCCAATGCCAGCCGGCTCCAAGATGGACCCGCCGCTGGCCAGGGCCAAGCCAATCAGCACCTCTGTCATAACATATTTAAGAAGAAGAAAAAAACTTAGAGAGAGAGCTTTTGCAGCCAGAGAGAGGAGTGAGAAGATGTAAGAAACTCTGCAGACACCAAGGTCAGTGCAGATGGAGGGGGAGGAGGAGCTCCAGGCGCCGGAGCAGAGATCCCTCTGCAGCCCGTGGTGAAGGCCATGGTGAAGCAGGCTGTCCCCCTGCAGCCCATGGAGGAAGGATGAGGGGGTGTAGAGATTCCACCTGCAGCCCATGGAGGACCCCACGCCGGAGCAGGTGGAGGCACCTGAAGGAGGCTGCGGCCCGTGGGAAGCCCACGCTGGAGCAGGCTCCTGGCAGGACCTGTGGCCCCGTGGAGAGAGGAGCCCACGCCAGAGCAGGTTTGCTGGCAGGACTTGTGACCCCGTGGGGGATCCACACTGGAGCAGTTTGCTCCTGAAGGTCTGCACCCTGTGGAAGAGACAATGCTGGAGCAGTTCATGAAGGACTGTAGCCTGTGGGAGAGACTCAGGTTGGAGCAGGGGAATGATGAGAGGAGTCCTCCCTCTGAGGAGGAAGGAGCGGCAGAGACACCATGTGATGAACTGACCGTAACCCCCATTCCCTGTCCCCCTGTGCCACTGGGGGGAGGAGGGAGAGAAATGGGGAGTGAAGTTGGGTCTGGGAAGATGGGAGGGGTGGGGGGAGATGTTTTAAGATTTGGGTTTATTTCTCATTGCTCTACTCTGTTTTGCTTGGTAATAAATCAGATTAATTTTCTCTCTAAGCTCAGTCTGTTTTGCTCGTGACGACAATTAGTGAGTGATCTCTCCCTGTCCTTATCTCGACCCACAAGCGTTTCGTTATGCCTTTTCTCCCCTGTCCAGTGAAGGAGGGGAGTGACAGAGCGGCTCTGGGGGGCACCTGGCCCCCAGCCAGGGTCAACCCACCACACAGGGTAGTTTAATATGTTAGCTTTCTCTTTCAATGTAAAAGATAAACAACAACAAAAAAAATTATTTTGCTCAGAAATTGTCTGATCTATTCTTTAACATCCTCACATTTTTTCCAGTGATAACAATGGTGTTCAGATCATATTTAAAGGAAATATGCTAAGAAAGGTGGAAGCATTTCTGAAGATAGATCTGATAGATCAGAAACCTAACACCAGCACATTGCTAAAATCCCAATCAAAATTCAAATTCATCAAACACCTTTGATTATTCCCAGAATGCTGTCTCAACAATTTATTTCCTACTGAAATATTTAAACTTGTATTTATCTTAGTGGAGTTACTTATCTCAGTGGAGGTAAAAAACATATAATTTGCATTATAAGTTGAAAAGTGTTCTTCACTATCAACATGACTTTGAACTGAACATATTTTCCTTGTCAGATCTCAGAGATGTTTCTTTCTCAGCTAATTAGGCAACACTTCACAATGAAGTCAAATATGACACACTATCAGTTATACCAACATGAGTTCTTAATGTCTTTTCCACTGTAGTAGAAAAGTTTCCATAAGATTAAGGAAAGGTGAGGTTCTTCAGCTGGTGAGGCTCTTCAGTTGTTTATTCCCCTCTGCACAGACACATGTGCACACGCAAATCAAAAAGCCTGATAATTATGAACTGTTAACCAAAAAGCAAATCAAACATTTGAGAAAGCCTGGAATTGAGGATAACAAGATCTTCTGGATGGGGAAGAAGTAGTTCTGTTTTGCTACCAGCACCATGTAGAACATGGTTATGCAGGGAAAATTAAAACCCAAAGGTAAGAATATTGAAAAGAAATTGTTAAAATAAGACTCAAGTTCTAGGGCAATCCTTTTCCAATGTAAATCAACTCCTAGATTTATCACTGTTAGTCAAGACTCCTACAGTATTAAAATACGCACTTCAGCTGCAATATCATAAATGCACACAGGAGAGAAGCTATCGATTTGCACTGGCATACTCTAAAGGGCTGCAGGTTTTGTGTGCTGACTTTAGGTGGCTCCCAGCCATGAGTGCTGCCTCTCTAATTCCTCTGTGAGACACTGGACTCTTCCTGCTAACAGCTGATTTAGCCATTCAGCGAATTTAGCCATTTATGCTAAGCTAGTTATGCCAACACTTATGCTAAGCTTGAAAACTATTTCCCAACAAGACATCCTACAGTTCTAAACATTGACTTTAACATTTTAAGAACATGGAAAGGAATATAGTAACTAAATACCTAGAGGTGTTCAGATGCTCAAGTTCACAGATTCACAGATTCACAGATCGGTAGGGGTTGGAAGGGACCTCTGGAGATCACCTAGTCCAACCCCCCTGCTAAAGCAGGATCACCTACAGCAGGTTGCACAGGATCATGTCCAGGTTGGGTTTGAATCTCTCCAGAGAAGGAGACTCCACAACCTCTCTGGGCAGCCTGTCCCAGTGCTCGGTCACCCTCAGAGTGAAGAAGTTTTTTCTCATGTTCAGATGGAACTTCCTGTGTTCCAGTTTGTGCCCATTGACCCTTGTCCTGTCACTGGGCACCATTGAGAAGAGTCTGGCACCTTCCTATAGACACCCACCCTTTAGATACTTATTAGCATTGATCAGATCCCCTCTCAGTCTTCTTTTCCACAGACAGCCCCAGCTCTCTCTGCCTTTCCTCATAAGAAAGAGGCTTCAGTCCCCTCATCATCCTCATAGCCCTCCACTGGACTCTCCCCAGTAGTTCCCTGTCTTTCCTGAACTGGGGAGCCCAGAACTGGACACAGCACTCCAGATATGGCCTCACCAGGGCAGAGTAGAGGGGGAGGAGAACCTCCCTCGACCTGCTGGCCACGATCTTCTTAATGCACCCCAGGAAACCAGTGGCCTTCTTGACCACAGGGGCACTTTGCTGCCTCATGGAGAGCTTGTTGTCCACCAGGACTCCCAGGTCCTTCTCCACCAGAGCTGCTTCCCAACAGGTCAACCCCTAACCTGTATTGGTATTTGGGGTTGTTCTTCCCTAGGTGCAGGACCCTACACTTGCCCTTTTTGAATTTCATATGGTTCCTCTCTGCCCAATTTTCCAGTCTGTCCAGGTCTCCCTGAATGGCAGCGCAGCCTCCTGGTTTGCGGGCCACTCCTCCCAGCCTAGTATCATCAGCAAATTTGCTGAGGGTACACTCTTTCCCCTTGTCCGGGTCATTGACGAATATGTTGAATAAGACTGGAATATGACCAGAGCTGGAAAAAGACCAGAGCTGATTGTGAAGAAGAGAGCTCCAAAATGTAGAAAACAAAATGGACTTTGGAGACAAAACAATGGGAAATAATGAGCTATCTCAGAGGACAGTACTGGGTCTAGGGTCTCTGTTATTTTTACTTTACAAAGACTTAATAACCACTGTAAAATTACTTAAGGCTTAGGTGACCATGTGAATCTGGGGAGAGGTGTTTCTAGTTTTTGACTCTGCTGTTGGCTCTTTATCCTTTGACTATCATCAACATCTTTTTTTGCCTCAGCTTCCACACCTGCCAGAAAACCCATGGTATCAACAATATGGACAGAGACCTCTGAGATTTACAAGATTGCTGCATAATATCTGGCTACGAATGCATTCCTTAACTGTTCCTCTAAAATCAAGTTAGCAAAACCGTGAAATTTTTAAGAACAGATTTAACCAATCCCTTCAACATGAAGTTAGCTGGATGAAAGAAAGCAGGAAGCATAAGAACAAACACTTTACACAACAAATATGAGTTACTAGTACAGTGAAGATGAAAAGACTACCAAGTATAAGGATGAAAAATTAAAACAGCTACATAGCTTCTCATCCTCTTCACCTTCTCACAGTGCAAACCCGATTGGAAGTTCACATCTGCCACAAGCGCATTCGTATTGCTTGACACATGTACGCGCTACATTATGATGATATATTGACAGCGGGCACAGTTGCAAGACATGTTTGGGGGTGAAAGGTAGCACTTCAGGCACTGAAAGAGGTGATTTATTATAGCATTAGCCTGATGCTGAAAAGGTCAGAAAGCTACAAAACAGACACAAAAGTTCTAGAGGGCTGATTGTATTTTCACAGAGAAAATCTACATTAGCCTATTCAGGTTTGTACCCTCAACTTGAATAAGAAATGTTAAAGCTAGCAATACTAGCAACACGGAAAGACTTCACAATGTTTTTTTCCTACAGCTAGGAGGGGATGGCTCATGACCCAGGAATGAGCTTCAGAATACTCAGGCTCCTGGAATAGGCTGAGTCTCAGTCTTTCGTCCTTCTGGGGTAAGCTTACTTTCATGTATTTCATAATGAACTTTCTGTCCTTGATGCTCTTGTCATTTATTCTAGTGTGAACCTAGCTGTCTCAGGGGTTTATGGTGCTATGTATCACCCTAGCTTGATGGGTGACAGAAGCCGTATTTGGTGACCCTAGACTTTTCCATGCAAAATCAGCAACAAATAAAACAAAACAAACCCCTAAAACTCCTCCCCGCCCCCAAAAGCAAGCCAGAAAACACCACAGAGTGGACTTATAGGAATCTCAAAAACTTCCCTCATATTAGATGCAAAATTCATCTAAGGATTTCTGGAGCTTAATTGGGAAAATAATATATTGGGATGGGACTGATGAGTAAAAATAGTTGTTTGCACTGTGAAAAAAATCCTTAAAACCAAAAAGATCTTATTCAGGCCATAGAAAACATGGATATATTTAGCCATTTCTGGATTTTCCTAATTACTCTAGAAAGTTGTTCTGTAATCAGATTTCCTTAACAAAAACAATTTTGCCCCACAATTAGGACCTGTACTATGGAGGATCTGCTCCATCATAGGTCTGGGTTTAATGTTTTCCCAATCCCTGCAGTAATTATAACACTGCAATTTTGTCATGGTTCAGCAATGGTGACATAACTTAGTTCTCTGAAGATAAGGATTTTGGAGATGACTGGGAAACAACAGAGGAACTTTTTCAAGATCCTGATGAGCTTATGACTACCTAAAACACAAAGCAATCCACAGCTTTGGGTTATTACAGCTGGAACTGTTTCCTCATGCGTGCTAAGAAGTATTTTGGAGGACTTTTAAGGGCTCAGTGAAGAAGATGGTATTCAAGTACTCCATATCCCAACTGTTTGATGACACTGTGCTATGCTGATTCAGAAATGAGTCAGCTCAGTTACAAGAAAAGAGGAGAAACAGGTCTTTTTTGAAGGTACTTGCAGTGATATAGATGTGACAGAATGACTCATTTGTCATCAGTGTTTTAGTCAGCAAAGTCTTTGGCTCAATGGCAAGTATTTATAATTGGAAAATAAAAGGAGGCAATCAAAATCAAGTAAGCAAACAAGATTTGGATGTTAGACCTGTTCTATAACATCCAAGTATGAGGACATTCTGTAACCCCAAACACCATTTTAATACCAGTATCGTCCCGGTCCAACTCACTGTACAAAGTGCTTTATGCATTTCTGTCTGTTCCAGATGCAGACGATATAAGTTTGCTGCAGCACTCACCTAAGTGCAGAGTGATAAATCCCTGTCTATTTCCTCAGGAAAATATTTTTTTTTTCATTTGTAGCATTTCCTTCAGTACAGGTTTTATTTCAGTTTTAGGTGGCATGTCTGATAGGGCTTGGGACATTTTCCTTTGAGAGATCCTTCCATAAAGCTTTGGAAGGACATGAACCCAAGATCCACAGAAATCAATAGGAGCTATTCCATTTATATTAGTATGTGTTTCATTAAATTTTTACTACCACAATGCTCTTTCCCCAATGTTCTGAGTAGGAGTAATTAAATACCTTTCAAAATAAATTATAATGGGTGAAATTGTGATTCCACAAAAATAAATGGCAAACTTTTTTTTTTTTTATGTTATTTGGGTTGGAATTTCTGATACCAGTGAATGACTTTGCAGTTATTTGTCTTTACGTTGCATAAGTGAATACATTCACTACCTATAATTTTGCTTTGGTGTAAATATGTTTTCACACCTCAAAAGTTTGATGATTTTCTAAATTAAAAAAAAATAGAATACCTACAAACATAACATAATTTTTGCAGTTTTAGTTAAAAAAGAATCAACTAGTGATCTTATTATTTTTCACAGAGAAATGCCTTTTCTTGCAAAGAGAAAATTTTATAAACACTCAGCACTAGAACACAGCTATCTCTAGGAAGCTGTGTTATTGAAAGGATCCAAAATTTGAATGAAGTTTAGAAAGAAAGGGCAAAGTCTAATTATAATGATATGTTCTATTATAGATTTTAAAACCCTTTTTGAACATTGCCATCCACCTACATCTCAAATACATGCATAAATGCTTCATTGTGTGTTCAGTCCAAAGGTCTGACTAGCGCAGCACCTTACATCCAGCAGTAGGTAGGCAGGAGACTGTAAGACACTCAGCAGGTATAAAGTGATCTTTCCCGGTACGTACTTTTCTACTGCTAGTATTCAAAGTATTAGGCTCTGTCTCAACTAGCGATCACATCTGGACCAAGGTGTTGCACTCAGATTTCACATCTGAGCTATAGAATTGCATCTGGAAGTTTCATTGGCCCAACAGTCTATTCCTTATGAGGGTAGTTCTAAATTAGGCTATGATAGATATATTCATCTAAAACAAAAAGGATTGACAATTATATAGGATCTTCAAATCTGTGCACAGGTGAAATCCAAGCAAATATGGAGTATGTATGTGATGTTAAAATTATTTGCTGGCAACTGCAAATAGACTGATTTCACTTAATGATCAAATCAGCTGTTAATGACATTCAGGAGGCCTTGGTTCTCAGGTAGGTTTTTTTACTCATAAGGCAATAAAATGTTGATATAAATAGAGGCCAATATTTGCTGGGGGGGGGAGTGGGGGGGCAGGGAGTAAAAGATACCTACAAAACAACTTCACCTTCCAGTTTCTTATCAGTGGTCTAATCCACTAGATGCTTCATCAGGTAAGAGCTGAGGAGGCTACTGATCTTATGAGTGACTCCACGTTTATCACTTCCACTCTGTAGGTTGTGGTTTTTTCAAGTGTAGAATGGGCACAGTGTACTGTTCTTCTTTGCAACCTCAGTTTTGTGTTGTATTATAGAAAGACCTATATGAAAACTAAATTTTACAAAAAAAAAAAAAAATTGTATTTTTTATTATTATTTCATACAGCTGGTCTGCATTTGTGTTTATATAAATTGGGATAGGTGAAATCCTGAGTGCATTAAGGCCAGCAGGTGTGCAAGTGAATTTATCTTATTTTCTATGTGATAGTCTTCACTTTTCAGAAGCATTTGGTAACAGATTTCTCCTTATTCTGATACAACATTTGAACAATAAATTAATTTAAAATCTTAATATTTTTAATGTTGACAAGATGGCTGGAAAACAGACAGTAAAAATAAAGAAAGCAAAACCAATGGAAAATTATGACAAAGTAGAAGTGAACAAAGAAAAATTCTAGTTATCAGCTGCATATGTATACCAAAATGTATATATTTTATAGTGCATGTTCATTGCTATCTCCAATCATATAAGCTTTTGAAGTCAAAACTGGAGCATTTGTTTTACTTTAAAGGCAGTGGGGCTATTTGTATGTTTAAAGATAAAATTATGCTCATGTGAACTGTCAAAATTGGATATAATCTGCTAATTTTCAAAATTCAGCAATCCTCAGTGAGTTTGTACACTGTTGAAAATCGAATCAAACCAAACCAAACCAAATCAGAAACTATTCTTGGTAGAGCAAGATATTTAGAGAAACTGTTGTAAAAACTGTATATTTAGAAACTAAAGAGTAACATCAATTTAATATACTTCTGTATTTTAAAATATTATATTCAATGTATTTCTATTTAGAGAAAATAAACTTTATAAGAAACTGAATATTGAAATATACTACCAGCCTTGCATATCATCTTGATAAATGGTTAATATGGTGGGACAAATAAAACTGTCAGGTTTTTTACGTATATCATTGTAGTTGGAACAAACTGGATAAAATATGTTATGAAACAAAATAGAATTTCATAAAATCCCCAATTAAGACATGAAGTTACATTTCAGGAAGACTGCTATATGACGGTCTCTGAATTGGTTCATGAAGGCCAGTGGTCCTTCAGGGTATTAGCTGAAGAGCTAAATCAAGTATGGTATTAAGAAAAGACAAGTGTATCTCCCAGCATATAGGGTTCCTTTTCACCTATGTCAAAAACAAGCACTTGCACAGCTGCATGGAGGATAGTTTTGCCTTCTTGGCAATTTCAGCACTCTGAACAAAACAGCTTTTCTTTTGTTACCATAACAGAGGTCACATAAACAGAAGCTCTGACTAACCAAAGGGAGATAAATAACCCAGTGAGTGGGATGAGAAGGAAAGCTCTTTTATTAGTTTAAAGACTTCTGGAGCAGAGTTTATAGGGAAGCCAAGTAACAACTAGCAACAACATGAAATGTTTATGCATGTCTATGGAACCCAGTTATTCTTCTCTGTCTTTCCGTCTTCCCCTAATTTACTGTTCTAATCAATAGACCTATTTTCTGCCCTCTTGGATACTACCATCCCCCTTATGGGTTGATGTAGATAACAAACAGCTCTAGCCCTTGGCTTCACCAATACGAAACACTATGTACAAAATGAGTTACTGCAAATAAGGTAAAGGCTAGTGTCATAAAGCTGTCACCTTTACCTCCAGGATTTTCCTTCTTAATAGCCCTACACACTTTCTTGTTATCATACACTGTAATTTTTTTTCCTAAAACGCTCAAGCTGCTATTAGTCAGATACAAAATCATTCAGGAGCAGTAAGCAAAGGCATGTGTCCTTAATAAACAGCAGGGTAGACAAGAGCTGTCGGGAATTTTGGAGTTATTTCTGCCAAAGAAAGAGTCTGAGTCTACACTCCTTGGTGCTAATGATAAAACTCCTCAGTTAATCTGGGGAGGATCTGACTGAAATCTTTACTAAATACTCTTAGGTCATTGGGACACTGAAGCAATTGTATTTGAATCTACAGCTGGGTATTTATCTAGATGTGTGTATCTCTGCTGCCACCCTACCTGTTTTTTAAATTACAGCTTCTTATATCGATCAAATTAATTCAAAATTTCATAACTTATTTTATTAAATTATCTCAACACAATTCCCTTTCACTTCAACAACATTCCCTTGTATTACTTATGTGTACTTTCATGCCTCAAAAAAGTCACAGATGAACTGTCCTGGACACCTACAAGGACCTGAATTTCAACCCCTTTCCTAGGAATAAACACCATCTTACAATTCTTCAGAAGAGTTATTTTAATTCCATTTTTACTAATGTAATGGTCAAACAGCATGAAATAAAGGTCTAGACACATGAGGAAGACTCTTAGCAGGAGACAGCTCTGGATTCTTACCTCTTACCATAATTCCACACTTCCTAGAAGTTGCCATGGAACTTCATGGTGACAAGAGTCTGAATTTCGCCTGGTATCAAATGAAGGAATGTCACTTATTTTAAGTACTGTTAAAATAACTACGGGAATGGAACATTATATATTATTAACTCATAGAGAAGAATTATTGTTTATCTTAGGTCAACCCTTTTTATATATTTGAGAAATGTAGACAAAACTAAGCATTCCATTTTTTATCTGAGGTACTTCTTTAGCATTAATCATATGGTCGAATTTGCACTGGATGCTGCAAAAAGCTAAAATGATGAATACTGAATAAGTAGCTAGTGGCATCACCCAACAATAAATCATACTTTTTCTACCTGCCCAGTTGTGCATTGCATATAGAAATGTTAGTCACAGACTGAAAAACAGTGCTTATCATAAATGACAGTTTAATTCTATGCTCTGGTCACTTTGCAAAAGTAGCTCTGAAAAGGGCATATGGTCCAAAAGGTAATTGGACACACAAATACATACATATATACACAAATACACTATATATATATATATATTTCTACTTACACATACAGGTACATGTACGTACATATTTCTTTTTCTCTGGAGTTGACAATACTCTATGGTGTGTCAACCTTGGCATGTGAACTACATGGTCAATTTAACATATTTAACATGGTCTTGTGTTATCTTTTAATCCTTTAGATTTTCAGCCTTTCATAGAATGATAGAATCATAGAATGGTTTGGGTTGGAAAGGACCTCAAAGATCACCTAGTTCCAACCACCCTGCCATGGGCAGGGACACCCTCCACTAGACCACGTTGCCCAAAGCCCCATCCAGCCTGGCCTTGAACACTTCCAGGGATGGGGCATCCACAGCTTCTCTGGGAAACCTGTGCCAGTGCCTCACCACCCTCACAGTAAAGAATTTCTTCCTAACATCTAATCTAAATCGACCCTCCTTCAGCTTAAACCCATTCCCCCTTGTCCTGTCACTACACTCCCTGATAAACAGTCCCTCTCCAGCTTTCCTGTAGGCCCTTCAGGTACTGGGAAGCCACAATTAGGTCTCCCCGGAGCCTTCTCTTCTCCAGGCTGAACAACCCCAACTCTCTCAGCCTGTCCTCATAGGAGAGGTGCTCCAGCCCTCATATGTTCATATGTTTGCATTGTGTACAAATTCATGGACACACTTGTACACACATACACACAAACACACATGTATACATTTATATTCCAAAGCCACAGTTTATTTCTACAGTCCCATAAGGCCCCATCTGAACCACTAGCCTGTTGAAACGCTAGTGTAACCTGTGCTATTTAGGTTATCTCAAGGGGACAGAGTGAGAGTCCATTAGTGTATGACTAAAAAAAAGCAAAATTTGTCTTTCTTCACCTCCAGTACTACTACAAAAATCCATATTGTGTGCCTAAAGGAAATACAGATGGTTGCAGATATTAAAATATGCTTTACGACACACCATAGGTAAAGAAAAACATCTGCCTGTAGGATTCTGTAGAACATATACACAAATTGTACACTAAAAGCAGCCACAGTAAGTCCATTGTAGTTTGCATAAGACAATCTTTTTTCTTAAAATGGTAGCATGCATTTCACATGCAATCAGTTTTATCTACTTAATACATTTTCTGATAAAGATAGACATGATTTTAGGAAAAAATATTAGGAAAAATAAAAAATTATGAATCTGTATTTTATGTTAAATGAAATTGAAACATGTTACTTTATCTGATCAACTGATAAGTATAAAATCTAGATTTTAACTTCAGGCAATATTTATATAGGAAATATGTGGATTATTGCTGTCATGATTTAACCTGACTGGCAGCTAAAACAACCACACAGCCATTCACTCAATATCCCCTCTGCAGCAGGATGGGAGAGAGAGTCAAAAATGGAAAAAAAAAAAAAAGTAAAACCCATGGGTTGAGATAAAGACAGTTTAATAGGACAGAAAAGTAAAAAAATAACAATAATAATAATAATAATGATAATATTAATTGTAATAATTATAAACAAAACAAGTGATGATCAGCACAATTTCTCACCACCCAAAGTCAATTCTCAGCAAGACCCTGAGCTGCCCCACCTCCCAGCCCACCCCCAGTTATATATGGAACGTGACATCATATGGTATGGAATATCCCTTTGGCCAGTTTGGGTCAGCTGCCCAGGCTGTGTCCCTTCCCAGCTTCTTGGGTGCCCCTCACCTTCTTCTTAGCAGGGCAGCGTGAGAAGCTGAAAAGTCTTTGACTGCTTGGCAACAACTGAAACATCAATGTGTTACCAACATTATTCTCATCCTAAGTCCCAAACACAGCACTATACCAGCTGTTAGGAAGAAAATTAACTCTACTCCTGCTGAAACCGGGACACTGTAAAGTAGAATATATAACTTGCAGGATAATGAAAATTCAGTGAACTAGATTAACATCAAGCTTCTTGTACTTGGAATATTTAGACACTTCTCAGACAATTGTGTAATTGTGAGTAGAATATATGGATTATACCCAAAATTTCATGCAAAAGATGAGAAAGCAATTCTGGAGTTAAAATATCATCTACTGACACAAAATATCCTCTGAATAGTCCACAGGCTGTTATTTGTTCATTAAAGAGATACTTTGAAGTCATACATCATGAGTCCTTCTGGAAACAAAAGAACCCTCAAGACAACTACATTTTATGTTTAAATTAGATGTATTTTTAGCACTTTACTAGCCTTGAAACAGTGGTGTACCACTTATGTTTCAGACCCAGCCACAGTGCAGGTGGGTTGTCTCAATTTCTGTCTTGTTTTAATGGTCATTTCAGTCATATCAACATAGCTATATACCTCGGCAACTAAAGAATAAGGTACGTCTTTGCTGTCTGAAATTACAGAACATGCTGGAGTAGCTTCTTACTATTTACTAGTACAGGCCTTCTAAGTCGACATGGTCTATTCTCTTGGAGTCCTGTGTCAAAGTAGTAACTGCTATAAACAATGATGTGTGGTCATTTCATAGTTTGTGTACCATTCAGTTGCACAGATTCATAGCATCGTAGAATGGTTTGGGTTGGAAGGGACTTCTAGTCCAATCCCCCTGCTGTGAGCAGGAACATCTTCAACTAGATGAGGTTGCTTAAAGCCCCATCCAGCCTGGCCTTCAACACTTCCAGGGATGGGGCATCCACAGCTTCTCTGGGCAACCTGTGCCAGTGCCTCACCACCCTCACAGTGAAGATTTTTTTTCCTAATATCTAATTTAAATCTACCCTCCTTCCATTACCCTTTGTGCTATTGCAACAGGCTCTACTAAAAAGTTTGTCATCTGTCTTATAAGCCCCCTTTAAATAGTGGAAGGCCACAATAAGGTCTCCCTGGAGCCTTCTCATCTCCAGGCTGAACAACCCCAACTTTCGCAGCCTGTCTTCACAGGAGAGCTGTTTCACCCCTCTGATCATTTTCCTGGTTTATTCATCAACAATTTATTAATTTTTTTTAGGAAACATTCTGGCGATCTCCGGTGAGTCTATAATACAGGACTGATGGGCAGAAGAGATTTTCTCAAACTTAGAAGAGACAAAGAAAACATTCTGATTTGCCATATACAGCAGCTTATCAAAACATTACCTGGAAGAGGATATACTAGCTGTAAAATTTTGTTAAATACTTTTCAGAATATAATATCCAGTTTAGTTCTTGTTCATTTTCTCACACTGCTCACTTGGCAAATCAACATTAATGCCAGAGATGATAGCTACAAATGTTTGTTACTAAATATACTTATTTTATGCTTTTAATGAATCCAGAATGAGTGTGAATGCCTGTGAAATACTGCTGCAGTGACATATATGGAAAAAATAACCAATGATACTCTGTATATGTCACAAAACAGAAGATGCCATAGTTAGATTCCTGTGTAAAAGCAAGGTTGAAGTCATACTTCAACAGTAGTATGCTGCCGATCTGCAACAACATAGCACAAACTAAAAGTTCTGCTTTTCCTTTTAAAGGAGAAGTAGGTTATAGGCATTGACGAGTTTTCTTCTCTTAAGGAAAAATGTAAAGGAAAC
This sequence comes from Grus americana, assembly GCF_028858705.1. Classification (NCBI taxonomy): domain Eukaryota; kingdom Metazoa; phylum Chordata; class Aves; order Gruiformes; family Gruidae; genus Grus; species Grus americana. Next base: position 6,171,257 of record NC_072891.1, on the reverse strand, counting down.
TTAGTACTAAAGAGTGCTTGTGTGGGAATTTACTACACCGGAGCTGTATTTGTCCCTCTAATTAATTTTGAAAAATGTATCACCCATCATGTTTTCACTATCTGTTGGACATTTTTCTGTAGCAAAGCCAGAAAAGATTTAGCACATTTCCCTTACCTTCCATGTTTCAGTTTCCCAAGTGTGACTTTTTTTGAGTCACTTTTCTTTGAATTCAGTACCAACTCCTCAGACTGAGTCTTGAGCACACTTCAGTCATGTGTGCTTATTGAGGCAATGTATCCAAGAATAAAAAAACCTTGCTGCATACAGAGATGCTGCATTTATGACCACTGCTTTCTAGGCTTCTCCCAGCTGTGAGAGAAGGGAAAGGGGATTTATTTGACTAATCCTAGACAGCACCCAAGGTTTGCCACATGGTCTCCACATATAGTCAAGTGCAACAAACATTTCTTATATATGATACCACTCAGTTTTACTGAACAGGTGATAAAATAGGTCTGATGGAATTCCTGGAATTCCTACTCTCTCGATTGGTGTAAAGGCTATTAGATTTGACTAGTTGTAAACAGCTACATTTCACATGTTTAAAGTTAAATGAATTCCACATGGGGAAAATCCTGTGCAAAGAGTGACATATCCCGTTCCTTTCAATTCTTAACATTTTAAATATTTTCATAGCATCAGCCTAAGAAATTACCTGAGAGCAACAGCTAAATGACTGCTGGAGTATCACCACTACTTATTATACTTAGCCTTAGAGTCTTCTTGTTGACGTTTTTCCTCCTTCATCTGCTTGTTATACCTTGTATATAATTTAAGATATCCTTATTTGATTTATTTATTTATTTATCTATTTATTTTGCAGTTAGAATTTCATACACAACACAGCCCTAATCCTTCCTAAGAATTACTCCAAAGTAAAATAATCAGCAACAGCTATGGTAAAAACAGTGATATTAAGGGGAGGAAACAACAGATAAATTCCCCGGGACTAAAGGTTCATACAAATCTGCAGGTGCTATAGTGGCTGATTTCCACTATAGTCTGATTACAGAAGGCTTATCCTGGCGGCAATTTCTTATAAACATAATGTAGATAATAATTAGCTTTAGAGAGGCTTTTTCTTGTCAGAGGAAACTGGAAGAGGAGAAACAAGATCTATATATATGCAACCACTGATATAGATGTAGAAGAACTATCTAAAGAAGAAGAGCCTGTGATGGAGGCTATAGAGTTAACAGGAATTTAATGTAGCAGCAAATGATTCCTTTCATTTCTATTACATTATTTGCTGCAAAATAGAGATCCAACTATAGTCAGTACTGATGGAGTTGTTTAAGCTGGAAAGGACAAAAAGATTTAAAACTGAAAAGAGCATTGATGGAGTAAATGAGTTAAAAGCTGCCAACATAAAACCAAAACTTTTAAAAAATATACATTTTAGGTGATTTTCTGCCACATTCGCACTGAAACAATTAAATGATTTGTCCTCCAGACATCAGCTCTAAACAGCATTAGCTTAAACCTGTGGTACAAATTTAAAATTGACTGAATTATGGACCAATTCTAGATCTTGGCAAGGCCTAATCCTGCAAAGACTCCTTGCTACAGAGATTATTAAGCAAAACTGGTAAAGAATATAATTATGCAAGTATTAAAAAATGTATTTAAGAAATTATTTTCAGTAGGATTTAGACATATACTTAGACATGATTGTGTGTTTAAGTGGTTTAGAGAGCCTGTTCTGAAACATGGAGAATTCATCTCATAAGAAAGTTTGTAAGACAGTTTTGATCATAACAGACTTAATTTTAAGGTCATTATTTTCAAGCATTATATACTGGACTGGACAAAATCTGAAGATGTGTATACTGAAAATTAGAAACCAGCCTTTTCAGGGTGAATCAAGTATTCAGAAAGGTCTTTCTTGTAAACATTATTATTTTTTCTGTTGCTGCAGATAATGTGCACTTATTTTGTAGATAACAAATATCTTCTAAGCTCCCACTACTAAATTATTTTGGTTTACTTAGCATAACATATGAATTAAATAACAAGCTATAATTTCAGAAAAAATACTTGGCATCATAAGATCAGATAGCACTGTGCCTCTTAAAGCATTTATAGAAGATAGGTACATGATCAGCAGAGTGATTGCTTTTCCTACTTCAGTTTATTTATGCTCACTTCCAAGATGAGACACATTTCAAAATAAAGAAATCAGTGAATTAATAAAATTATATTTCTGCATGCTATTTTGTTTTTATTTCTAACATAATTATTTTATGGGTGTTTATAGATGTTTTTCACACATTTATAGCAATTTTCATACTAAAAGATCTTCAGAAATATTAGAGACCTTGATGTACAAACTCATGGGTTAAAAAAAAACAAACAAACAAAAACAAAACAAACAAAAACAAACAAGCAAAAAACCCCACGACACCCAAACAACAAACTAGACATGTTTTTGGTTTTTGGCCACTTGGTCAGACAGTACACTTGGAGGATTAGGCTAATATTATTAGGAAATACCTTCCTGAGTACACAGCTCTCTGCAAATCTGATGATTTAGCCATTCAACACCATCCAGCAGCTTAGCATTTCAATGGAATGGCTGGACTGGCATTTACTGACAATTGAAGAAACCTATGGGGATCTTTTAAAGTTATGAGGTAGATGAATCAGGTCACATGCAGAATAGACATATGTAAGATTGTGCTCATACAGATGCCGGTGATAGCTTTCCAGTGGGCTCCATGAACACTATAGTGAGATAAGTATTTTTCTCTGTTACTTTCGTGTGTATATGTGAATACGTGTGTGTTCGTCACATAATCTTCCTTTATTAATAATATTGTATTTCCAGGAAGGAAATAAAATGACTTCTAATCTGAAAGATGGCTCCTTTAGACTAGAGTTTCAAAAACAAAGAACAAAAATCCTGCTTTCTTCAAGAAGCCTACAACGCAAGAATGGGATAACATGGAACAGGATACATCAGGAACTGGGTATGTTTCGGTTTTATTTATCAGGCTTCATGCAACATCTTGTGGGCCATAAACCTCATTGTGGAAATTATATTCCAGTCTCAGCTTTGTCTTTAAGAATGTCAGCGATAAATAAATGACAAAATATATGACAACATGGCAAGTCTTTTGATGAATATCCCCAATATTTAAAATAGCAATACAAGATGACATATGCCAATGCTGATTCATTTTTCCCTCCATCATTACTCTGTCATGATGTAGCACATCAGTCAATGGAAAAAAAGATATATAGGACCGTTTTACAGGTGATCAGATTGATCCGATTGATTGGCATATGTAGAATCATTGACCATGTTGTGTCTGATGGGTGAGCATTTGTCTGACTGTCAGTTTTATTGTGTATGCTATTGATGTGATTGAATCTGGGGCTATCTGAATTATACTGAACATAGTGTGGTGTACTTTGAGGAAAAGACAAAAGACAAAGTAATGAAAAGACAAAATAAGAAAAGATTTTCCCTGTGTATTAGCAGATCAACATATGCAAAGATAGATGGCATGTATCTTGGACAAGTGCCCAAGCTGAAAATATGTCACTCTGGATTTCTCACGGTATATATAAACAATGAAGTGCAAGAAGTGAATTAAGAAATAAGAGTTAATGCAGTACAAATGCACACCAGCATTTACAATAGATACTGTTCTTAATGATCAGTTATCTGTTCTGGAAAGGTTACAAGAGAGAAAGTTGTTGGCTGTTAGCTTGGGCAGGCAACATCTGCACTGTGCTTAGGAATAGCTGAGCTTGTCTGTGTGCTGCAAATAGCTGGGGTTTCTTCCCTCCCTCTCCCCCAAGAATGGATGAGTTTCCCCTTTCTGAGTGAACAAAACAAACATATTCCTTCTGTGCTCGGAGTGGAACTTTACTGTCTGTAATTTGATCTATTTTACATTTTCTGCTCAGGTATGTCTCACTGTGTAATTATAGTTTGTCTCTGTCTTAGCACATTATTAGTCTGGGTTAGTGATGCTCCTTCAGAATATCTCAGAAAGAAGAAAATGGTGTGAAAGATTCATGAGCTTATGGAACAACAACAGTTTTACAAAATTGTTCCTGTTTGATCCTTCTAGGTTTTGATCTTATTAAAAACTACATGACCATTTTCCTTACAAGACAAGCTATGCAACATCAAAGACATAAAATCTTCAGGGCAGCTGAGTTACACAAGCTGAGGATAATTGCAAAGTCATAGACGGCCAAGACTTCAAAATGTTAAGAGATAGATACCTCCATATTAGGATACACATCGTAAGATATCTAAAAACATCATAAGATTCCGAAGAAAGGACAGTTTCTGGAAAATAAAGAAATCACTGATTTTAAGAGTGAAAGGCTAAATGACTAAAATTGGATATATTTTGACTCATCTGCAATATCAGGAAATTTTAACCATGTAGGTTTTTTTTCCAAAAATGAGTCAGCTAAGACAATTTAGATAAGCTACATTTCATTTTTTTAAAAAATGTATATTTAATGGTTTATTATGAGTTTTAAAAGATCATTTAAAGATCATTGTAAGAGATTTCCCAGTTCCTTCCTAAAAGTCTGCTATGAAGATATGCAGCATATTGCTCTTGAGAGCTGTAAAATCCATAGACAAGTTTTCATACATTCATTTTACTTTCTCTCCCTCAAGGAAACTGAGTAGCTTTTTTTTTTTTTTTTTTTTTTTTAATATATCTGAAAAATGTTCACTCTAAGAGGTATGTCAAAGAGAAGACATAGATGATTATCTATGAGAAGACAAAGATGATCAGAGGGCTGGAACACCTCTCCTATGAAGACAGGCTCTCGTATGAGAGAGCTGGGGTTCTTCAGCCTGGAGAAGAGAAGGCTCCAGGGAGACCTAATTGCAGCCTTCCAGTACCTGAAGGGGCCTACAGGAAAGCTGGAGAGGGACTGTTTATCAGGGAGTGTAGTGACAGGACAAGGGGTAATGGGTTTAAGCTGAAGGAGGGTCGGTTTAGATTAGATGTTAGAAAGAAATTCCTCACTATAGAATCATAGAATCATAGAATGGTTTGGGTTGGAAGCAACCTCAAAGATCATCTAGTTCCAACCCCCTGCCATGGGCAGGGACACCCTCCACTAGACCACGTTGCCCAAAGCCCCATCCAACCTGGCCTTGAACACTTCCAGGGATGGGGCCTCCACAGCTTCTCTGGACAACCTGTTCCAGGGCCTCACCACCCTCACAGTGGAGAATTTTTTTCCTGAAGTTTCATTATCAGTCTTTGAACATGGTACATTAGATATATGGCTCTGCTTTCCCCAGCCAGGGTATATTTAGAATTATAAAAACATATAATCATTCTGTTTGGAAGATGTGTCTCAAGGAAGTCCAGTTCTAGATCCTGCTCAAAATAGCAGATTTATATAATCATTTAATAGATAATTGATTACAAATCATGCAGTCTAGTCCCCTAGCATTGTTATTGAGTCTTACAGATGTGTCCATTTAACAAATATTGTGATAATTCCTATTATAATTAATTTGTCATTACACAGAGTTTACTTGAAAATAGATTTAGAGAAATAATGACTTTTGAAAAGTAAAAACAACACTTTAATATTGCCAGTTAAAGATAGTAACTGCTGTATGTCTTTGCCCCAATACACAAAGTTAGAGCATTTCAGAAGAAAAGTGTAATTAAAAATACATGTGAATAACTTAGGTGTCTGAGGACAATAGAAGCTGCATAGGCACTGTTTCAATAGATCTGTATATCGAAGGCACATCACTGAAGTCTTCAGCACTGAACAACACAGTTTGTAAAGCTGCTTTCAAATACTAGGAGCTTACAACTGTCCATGGTTATGCTCTGGGCCAAAAGGTCCCAGATACTAGTCACAAGGTTAACGAGCTCTGTGCCAGTTATCCATGCCAGAAGCTAATAGATTCCTGTCAGCAAGCTAAATTATCAATGAGAAGACAGAATAACAAGTGGAATGTGCAATATCACTTTCTTGCCTCCTAAAAAAAAAAAAAACCTAAGAAAAAATGTTTTCATTTCCATAATAAAAAATCTGGATCTGATCAAGAGATGGTCTACACCTTCTGCCATACTACTAAAATGTTTGTCAGAAAGACAAATGCTTTGTGGAAAAGAAATTAGCAAATCCTTGATGTTTACAGGTGTCATTTTCATCTCTGATAAATTTGAATCGAAGGAAGAGAATGCAACCCTGACATATCTGACTAGGAAGAAAAGCATGAGTAAGTCATAAGAAAGGAAATTATTGTTTTTCCTTGGTTTCCAGGGTTGGTCACTGTCAATTAATGTAGTTTCAGTTTAGCTGTAGGTTTGCTTGTTAATCAAAGCCTTGTCTTCTGCTAACTCTCTATGGAGTGTTAAAGAGGATTGCTTTCCAACAGAGACTTGAAATCAGACTTGAAAAGTAACGATTGCTCCTGGCTTACACAGAGCTGATTTATTTTTAACAAGGATGAGCTGGTTCTCAGAACACAGTAATATCTATCACTGACCATTTTATTTACATGAAACATGACTCCATTTTTTTTTAATTATTACTTATTAAATATATAAATTATTAGCTTATGTGTCCCTTACCTTGCAACATAAAGACAAAGCATTCATGTCAAAATCAGCTGGCAAATACTCCATACAATACTCTGAAAAAACAGAGATAACCAGCTAGCAAAACAAAAGTTTATCTTGCTTGATTTTATTTCCATTTAAAAAAAAAAACCCAACAAACAACAAACAAATGAACAAACAAAACCAAAAAAACCCACCACAATCCTCTTCAGAAGATACAGGCAAGGAAGGAAAGGTGGTGGTGTGGCCCTGTGTGTTAAAGTGTGGTTTGATTTTTTAGAGCTTAACAATGGTGACAACAGGGTTGAATGTTTATGAGTAAGAATCAAGGGAAAGGCCAACAAGGTAGATATCATGGTGGGATGTTGTTATAGACCACCCAACCAGGATGAAGAGGCAGAAGAAATATTTTGTAAGCAGCTGGGAGAAGTCTCATGATCGCTAGCCCTTGTTCTTGTGAGAGACTTCAACTTACCTGTTGTCTGCTGGAAGTACAATACAGCAGAGAGGAAAACTCCAGAAGGTTACTGGAATGTGTGGAAGATAACTTTCTGACAAAGCTGGTGAGTGAGCCAACTACAGGTGGTATCCCGATGGAGCTGTTGTTCATGAAGAGAGGACTTGTGGGTGATCTTGTGGTTGGAGGTTGTCTTGGGCACAGCAATCACAAAATGATACAGGTTTTGAGTTTTAAAGAAGTAAGGAGGGGGGTTAGCAAAACTGCCACCTTGGACTTCTGGAGGGCAGACTTTGGCGTGTTTAGGAGTCTGGTTGCCACAGTCCTTTGGGAGGTAGTTCTGAAGAGCAAAGGAGTCCAGGAAGGCTGGACATTGTTCAAGAAGGAAAACTTAAAGGCACAGGAGCAGACCCTCCCCATGTGCTGAAAGACAGGCTGGTGGGGAAGAAGACTGGCCTGTTTGAACAGAGAGCTTTGGCTGGAACTCAGGAGGAAAGAGAAAAGAGAGCCTTTGGAAGAAGGGACAGGCAACTCAGGAGGACTACAAAAATGTCATTATGCAGGGAGAAGATTAGAAGGTCTAAAGTCCAACTAGAACTTAATCAAGCTACTGCCATAAAAGGCAATAAATAGTGTTTCTATAAATACATTAGCAACAAAAGGAGGACTAAGGAAAATCTCCATCCTTTATTGGATGTAGAGGCAAAAGTAGTGACAAAGGCTGAGGAAAAGGGTGAGGTACTTAATGCCTTCTTTGCCTCAGTCTTTAGCAGTAACACCAGTTGTTCTCTGGGTACCCAGCCCCCTGGGCTGTAAGACAGGGACCGGGAGCAGATTCCCCCATAAAAAAAGGGGAAATGGTTAGAGACCTGCTACACCACTTAGACACACACAAGTCTATGGGGCTGGATGGATCCACTCAAGACTACTTGAGGCAGCTGATGGAAGTGCTCACCAAGGCACTTTCCATTATTTATCAGCAGTCCTGGCTAACTGGGGAGGTCCCAGTTCACTGGAGGTTAGCAAATGTGACTCCAATCTACAAGAAGGGCCAGAAGGAGGATCCAAGGAACTTCAGGCCTGTCAGCCAGACTTCAGTGCCGGGGAAGGTTATGGAGCAGATCACCCTGAGTGCCATCATTTGGCATGTACAGGACAACCAGGCAATCAGGCCCAGTCAGCATGGGTTTATGAAAGGCAGGGTCTGCTTGACTGAGCTGATCTTCTATGACAAGGTGACCTGCTTATTGGATGAGGGAAAGGCTGTGGGTGTTTTCTGCCTGGACTTCAGTAAAGCCTTTGACACTGTGTCCCACAGGTTCTCCTGGAGAAACTGGTTGGTCATGGCCAGGACAGGTGTACTCTGGGTAGAACACTAGCTGGATGTAAAAAAATTTGCTGGGTAAAACACTGGCCGGGCCCAAAAAGTGGTGGTGAATGGAGTTAAATCCAGTTGGTGGCTGGTCACAAGAGGTGTTCCCCAGGGCTTAATACTGGTGCCACTTCTCTATAATATCTTTATCAATGATCTGAATGAGGAGATCGAGTGCATACTCAGTAAGTTTGCAGGTGACACCAAGTTAGGCAGGAGTGTTGATCTGCTAGAGGGTAGGAAGACTCTGCAGAGGGATGCGGATAGGCTGGATCGATGGCCCAAGGCCAACTGTGTGAGGTTCAACAAGGCCAAGTGCCAGGTCCTGCACTTGGGTCACAACAACCTCAGGCAACGTTACAGGCTTGGGGCAGAGTGGCTGGAAAGCTACCTGGTGGAAAAGGCCCCGGAGGTGTTGGTCAACAGCTGACTGAACATAAGCCGGCAGCATGCCCAGGTAGCCGAGAAGGCCAACAGCATCCTGGCTGGTATCAGGAATGGTGTGGCCAGCAGGACCAGGGCAGTGATCGTCTCCCTGTGCTCAGCACTGCTGAGGCCACACCTCGAGTGCTGGGTTCAGTTTTGGGCCTATCACTGCAGAAAGACATTGAGGTGCTGGAGAGTGTCCAGAGAAGGGCAGCAAAGCTAGTCAACGGTCTAGAGCACAAGTTTTATGGGGAGCAGCTGAGGGAACTGGGGTTGTTTAGCCTGGAGAAAAGGTGGCTGAGGGGAGACCTTATCGCTCTCTACAACTACCTGAAAGGAGGGTATAGCCAGGTAAGTGTTGATCTCTTCTCCCAAGTAACAAGCCATAGGACAAGAGGAAGTGGCATCAAGTTGTGCCAGCGGAGGTTTAGATTGGAAGTTGGGAAAAATTTCTTCACTGCAAGCTTAGGAAGTGTGGGTTGAATGAGTGGACAGTGAGGCAGGTAGAAAACTGGCAGAATGGCAGGGCCCAGAGGGTTTTGATAAGTGATGCAGAGTCTGGTTGGAGGCCTGTATCTGGTGGTGTGCCCCAAGAGTCAGTACTTGGTCCAGTCTTACTCATCAATGACCTAGACAAGGGGAAAGAGTGTACCCTCAGCAAATTTGTTAACAATAGTAAACTGGAAGGAGTGGCCGACCCACCAGGAGGCTGTGCTGCCATTCGGGGAGACCTGGACACACTATAGAACTGGGCAAAGAAGAACCTAATGAAATTCAATAAGAGCAAGTGTAGAGTCCTGCACCTAGGAATAAATAACCCCAAGCATCAGGACAGGTTAAAGGTTGACCTGTTGGGAAGCAGCTCTGCGGAGAAGGACCTGGGAGTCCTGGTGGACAACAAGCTCTCCATGAGGCAGCAAAGTGCCCCTGTGGTCAAGAAGGCCAATGGTCTCCTGGGGTGCATTAAGAAGATCGTGGCCAGCAGGTCGAGGGAGGTTCTCCTCCCCCTCTACTCTGCCCTGGTGAGGCCATATCTGGAGTGCTGTGTCCAGTTCTGGGCTCCCCAGTTCAGGAAAGACAGGGAACTACTGGGGAGAGTCCAGTGGAGGGCTATGAGGATGATGAGGGGACTGAAGCCTCTTTCTTATGAGGAAAGGCGGAGAGAGCTGGGGCTGTTTAGCCTGGAGAAGAGAAGACTGAGAGGGGATCTAATCAATGCTAATAAATATCTAAAAGGTGGTGTCTATAGGAAGGTGCCAGACTCTTCTCAATGGTGCCCAGTGACAGGACAAGGGTCAATGGGCACAAACTGGAACACAGGAAGTTCCATCTCAATATGAGGAGAAACTTCTTCATTCTGAGGGTGACCAAGCACAGGGACAGGCTGCCCATAAAGGTTGTGGAGTCTCCTTCTCTGGAGAGATTCAAAACCTGCCTGGACATCATCTTGTGCAACCTGTTCTAGGTGATCCTGCTTTAGCAGGGGGGTTGGAGTAGGTGATCTGTAGAGGTCCCTTCCAATCCCTACCATTCTGTGATTCTGTCATTCTGTGAAAGGGTTATCAATCATTGGAACAGGCTGTGCAGGGAAGTGTTTGAGTCACCATTCCTGGAGGTACTTAAAAGACGCATAGCTGTGGTGCTTAGGGACATGGTTAGTGGTGGACTTGGCAGTGCTAGTTTAACAGTTGGACTTGATGATCTTAAAAATCTTAGTTATAAAGTCCCTTGAAATCAAAGGAATCTTTCAGCTGATTTCAAATTACTTGAATCAGATCTTTTAAGTGGAAGAGTCAACAGTAGGTACTTTTTCTGCCAGCAGAAAATGTCTCTTGAGATTCTTCATTTGGATGCATGTGCATCCATTTTACTTCTTTTGCTCCCAAGTGCTTTTGCTAAGCTGAGATTCTTCACCATTTTTGTACAATTCATAAAAAAAGAAAAAGGGAAAATAGTCTTTTCAAGATCACTGAATTTCATATAAACCTGAAACTTGTTTCCTATCTGGTGTGAGTGTACAAGGGACAGTAACAAAATCCTGTAGTATTTCTGCTGTATGTTTGTCATTGCATGGGAATTGAGAACTGAGGAAAGATTCAGAGTAATTATACATACAAAGAGACTAGTAAAACTTCTGGGACAGTTAAATACAGAGAAGGTATGCACTAAATCTTTACATCATTACATCACTACATCAACCTGCAGGTCGAGAGAGGTGATTCTACCCCTCTACTCCACTCTCATGAGACCCCACATGGAGTACTGCGTCCAGCTCTGGGGTCCCCAACATAAGGAGGACATGGAGCTGTTGAAGTAAGTCCAGAGGAGGCCACAATGATGATCAGAGGGCTGGAGCACCTCTCCTATGGACACTGGCTGAGAGAGTTGGGCTTGTTCAGCGTGGAGAAGAGAAGGCTCTGGGGGGACCTTATAGCAGCCTTCCAGTACCTAAAGGGGACACCTTTTTTTTTCCTGTGAAAGATGGAGAGGGACTGTTTATCAGGGAGTGTAGTGACAGCACAAGGGGTAATGGGTTTAAACTGGAAGAGGGTGGATTTAGATTAGATAGCAGGAAGAAATTCTTTACTGTGAGGGTGGTGAGGCACAGGAACAGGTTGTCCAGAGACGTTGTGGATGCACTGTCCTCGGAAGTGTTCAAGCTCAGGTTGGATGGGGTTTTGGGCAACCTGGTCTAGTAAAAGGTGTCCCTGCCCATTGTGAGAATTGCACATAAGAGGTCAAAAACGCTGGTGTTTGCTTATCAGTTATGCAATATTGTGGATAGAGATCCACAAGTTTGGCATGAGAAGCAGCCATAAGAGGGAGTTTTAGTGGCAATATGGCCCTGTTTTGGCCAGAGAATGCGGAATAAACAGATAGACGGTTTCTACACAGAATCTTGAAGGCCATGGTGCCCAGAGTGAGACCCTTGCTTAATTATCTGTGAAATGAATATTAAAATTGACACCTCTAGTTATGACAATGAGCAAAAAGAAGTATATGCTAAATATATACAACTATAGTACTCGACCCTCCACCCAAATCATGTTAGATGCCACCCCAGGGAGGGGACAGCTAAGGCTGGGGTATAAAGGACATTGAGGAAGTTACCCTCAGTGGGAAGAGAAGAAATTGAAAACCACACATCAGACTCACACCCTTTATGCAACGCCCATGTCAGGGTGATTGGAGCTAGAGGATCTTTAAGATTCCTTCCAACTCTAACCATTCTATGATTCTATGATTCTATGATCTTTGTTCACAGTCCAGGGAAGCTGACATAAAACTTGTCACTATCTTAAGCTGGCTTTAGAAGACAAACATGTTAAGCACAAGTTTATGTAACAAAGGAAAATCAGCCAAATATCTTCTTAGATATTCAGTTAGACTGATTTGGCCACTCACAAAATATTTAGAAGACCACAGTCACCTTCTCAATTTATTTTTTAAGATGGAGTGTCATATTATTGACTCTTTAGATTATTGCTTTAAAAGAATTACTCTCAGAGTTTGTTTCTTTTTGCCTTCCTTTGAAAGTCTGATATTCTCAAGTGGATAATGATACGACAGGTGCACAGTGTATTTTTATGCGTTTTGCAATTACTGAATTGATTTTTGTAAAGAGCTGTTTTTGGAGCAACTGTGCATCAGTTTTGAAATGTGAAATATTTATCAGAGATTGGGCTTTAGTTTAGTTTTATACATTTCAAGAGGCTTGACAGTAGTAATCTCTACCTCATAAAGGGACCTTCCTGACCCTGATGTTCTCAACATATTTTGTGGCTGTATCAATGTGCTGTTGAATGTAATTTGGAGCAAGCTTCATCTGCTTTGAGTCTAGACCCTTGCAAAGGCTAGGTGGTTTGCATTTCTCTTCTCTGAAGCCTTCTGGAAGCCCATGTATTTTCTCTGTATTTGATCTGTAAAGATCAGTTATTTTCCAATAAATGACTCTCATAAGACTTGGAGAAACTTTGGTGTTTGTGAATAAAAACTATGAGCAGTTCTGCACAAACATATACATGAAGAAAATAAGTAGACAATGTCAATTCTTAGAAAGCATTAGAGATGTAGTATGAGGCAAAAAGTACACAGCAAAAGAGCATGACAAGAGATGTCCTATATTGCAGTGACACAAGCACCATAATATGACACAGGTTTTGAAATGTAAAGAGAAAATGCCTCTTCTTTGCACAATAGGAAAGAACTGACAAGATTTATCTGTTTAACCTGAATATAGTAAGACAGAGAGAAGCATGGACAATGAGGTGAAGTAATGAGAGTCTAGGAACAAGGAGATGCAAGATTTGGGCTCCCTTACCTCAGGTAGTGACACATATTCAGCTCTGACACATGTGCGCTAGCTATTTACTCATATTGCACCAGATGACTCTACCACTTGTTTTCAGGAAAGTAATTTGTTCAACTCAATTACTGCAGTCAACCACTAGATACTTTAAATTAAGTATCATCTGTCTCTTATGCAAAGTTCTCACTTCACTTGTCTCTTTGATTGTTTCAGATGCCACTTTGTCTTACAGGACATAACATAAAAGGCATCAGACATTTATCAAATATCACAATTTCTAGTTCTGATGATGTGCAAATTGGACTCCCATTCTAGGAAAAGAAAGGCAGCCTTGAGGATAAGACTCTGTCCTGTGACTTGGGAGCTCTGTATTAACTTCTTGGACCTAATAATGGCTGATTATATAGTTTTCATTTCAGATTCTCTGAAGTACCTACAGTGATAACACTAACCCAGTTCTTTTAGTTGAAAACTCTGGTGAAAAAAAAATCATCTCAACTGCAAGTTTAGAGAGAAATACACATTACAGATCCATTCTACTTGTGGAAGATCAGATTTGAATGTAGATGAATAGGTATCATAATAAATACAGTACAGTGACACCAAGACAGGCTGGAATTTATTTATCTAAGTAAGATAAGTAGTTTAAAATGGGAACTTTTCTTAAAAAGAAAATTGTTGTTGATATAGGTCTATACATCTTTCTGGAAATTTAGTACATAGTATTAAGTGCTATTTACCGTCAGGGCAGAAATACGTTCCTTTGCACAACCCACTCCCTTAGATGAAATACTTTTTGCCATTATTTAGATAATTCAGCTGTGTAATACATTATCTTTATTTTTACATGAGAGAATAGAGACACACAATTGTACTTGCTCTCTCCACAGAAATGCCAGAATTGCTATACTTCATATGTTTTCTGCTCTCTGGAGGAATTAATTGGCTTGAATCCAAAGGGAAGGAAATATCATAAACTACAAAGTATTTGTGGGCTTGAGATGAATTTTTCATGCCCTTGGATCACTGACCGTGATGAATCAAGTGGCACAGAACAAGAGATCAATCAAGAACAAGTGCCAGCGGAAGTGAGAAGCACGGCAGACAAAGTGATGTCAATGTCAGAAGATATGTCTGCTGTGTGAAACACTGACTCATCTTTCACCAAACTCTCTAAATATGGTGATACCATTTTGAAATTGTTGACTTAACTTGCTTCAGTGAAACTATGAATATCAAGTATCTATCCAGTAACAATTCTCTGCCTGAATGCAAGCAAAGCTAAGCCTTGCATCCTGTCAGCTACCTTCAATCCTACATTTCTGTAAAACTTAGCTACCATGTGATCAAAAATATTTCTTACATTCATGTAGTCTGTGATGATACTTCTCTCTTATGAGATCCTTAAAGGTATTTGCAATAACATGCATTTTGTAAAATATTCTACAAAAATCTAAGGTACCTAGTGCAGACAAAATTAATACTCTAAATAATTACTGGTTCACAGTTTTGTCATGTGTCAAAGCTAAATTTTCAGTGGGAAAATGGATGAAAAGATGATTGCAGGAGGACAGCAATTGCTTGCTGTTTGCCTCACTAAAATTAAAAAAGTTATGCATCTAACTTGCTTTAATAAAAGTGAAACATACCTAGAAGTTTCACCTCTGGGCATGTTGAAGGCTACTGTATTGGCAAGCACTGGTATTAGAACAGGGAACTCCAAAACTAAATTCATCAGTCTGCATGCGCTAAAAGAAACAAGTTTTTTAGACTGGGGACTGAAAAAGTCTCACATGCCCAGTGGGTTAAGGTCTAAGGAAGATATGCTCAACACTGACCATCAGACTATAAATTTTCAATTTAAAGGGGAGCATTATTATCACTAAAATTATACATGGTTTTAACAGAATAAAAATATCTTCTAAACAAATTTAAGTGAAGTTATCATATATACCATATAAAAAAAGAGGAAACATTGATAAATTCTGCAATAATAGAAACTGGTACTGAATACAAAAATCTATTATGCTCAAGAAATCTCCACATGAATTACAGCCACCCCTACCAAAATTTGAATTCTGGCTATTCACACCTATCCTTTGACAACTAGTCATTCTAGCTGTCTAGTCATCCAGTCTTCTCTCAAGCAATGGAAGGCATTAAATATCTCAGGGATTGTGCACCTCTACTCCATCAAACATAGAGAAAGCCTACATATCCAGACTAAGATATTTTCAGAAGCTGGAATTAGGCAAAATGCATTTTGGCACTGTTACCTAAATTTCTCCCCACAGATTTTCCTGCATGCTTCTTTCTGGGAAATCCCAGAGCTGCAGAAATCTTGAACACCTAATTAGGTCATTCATATTTAGGTCTATCAAGTTTTAAAATAAACTGTTATTTGTCTTTTGGCATTTCAATTTGGAAAGAATGTTCAAAGAAGAGGAATAATACTGGGCCCCACCCAAAACAAGGCCAAGAAGAGGTTGGCTGTGCCTCCTCATCTGCTCAATAATTCAGTAGTTGTAGCAAGTAGTCATTCACAGTTTTTTTGTTTGAGGAGATATACACTGATTGCCCTGACTGCTTAGTTTACCAAAATCTATTAGAGGCTCTTTTTCCTTGAGTCATTATGTCTAGTTGTAACATCTTTACAGAATTTATCTTAGTGTTTATCACATCCTAATTTGTTCATTGAGATGACATGGGCTCTGAATAAATTGCTGGATAAAGTTCAAAGAACTTGTCACCTGGTGCAGGTCACAGAACTGTACTGCTCACAATGACCCCTTATGGCTTAAGTATCTACTAAGATGTATCGTTTATGTATCATCAGTGTTTCATATCCCTGAGGAGAAGGACTTGGGGGTATTGATTGATGAGAAGCTCAATGTGACCCGGCAATGTGCGCTGGCAGCCCAGAAAGCCAACCGTGTCCTGGGCTGCATCAAAAGAGGTGTGACAGCAGGTTGAGGGAGGTGATCCTGCCCCTCTACTCTGCTCTTGTGAGACCCCACCTGGAGTACTGCGTCCAGCTCTGGGGGCCCCAGTACAAGAAGGACATGGAGCTGTTGGAGAGAGTCCAGAGGAGGCCATGAAGCTGATCAGAGGGCTGGAGCACCTCTCCTGTGAGGACAGGCTGAGAGAGTTGGGGTTGTTCAGCCTGGAGAAGAGAAGGCTCCAGGGAGACCTAATTGTGGCCTTCCAGTACCTGAAGGGGCCTACAGGAAAGCTGGAGAGGGACTGTTTATCAGGGAGTGTAGTGACAGGACAAGGGGGAATGGGTTTAAGCTGAAGGAGGGTCAGTTTAGATTAGGTGTTAGGAAGAAATTCTCCACTCTGAGGGTGGTGAGGCACTGGAACAGGTTTCCCAGAGAAGCTGTGGCTGCCCCTGGCTCCCTGGAAGTGTTGAAGGCCAGGTTGGATGGGGCTTTGGGCAACCTGGTCTAGTGGAGGGTGTCCCTGCTCATGGCAGGGGGTTGGGAACTAGATGGGCTTTGAGGTCCCTTCCAACCCAAACCATTCTATGATTCTATGATTCTACGATTTAATAGCTTTAAAACAGTATTCTGCATTTAAAGGTCAGAAAGCTTATCACATACAAAGGAAGGCAAATATGTCTGGTCTCATTTTACAGATGAGAAACAGAAGCAGAGAGACAGGGTGCACACACAGTATAAAATATGGAAATCAGATAAAAGACTAAGACTCTGTGTTCCAATGCAAGCTTTTGCAATTAGATAATGAGTAGCAATGTGGCCCCATGTTCCAGTGTCAGAGGATTAGGAATCTCAGACCAGAACGATGTTTACATTTACTTAGGTATGCTCACAGTATCTTTCTGCTTCCACCATCATATGCAGCAGCTACCACGATAACAAGATCAGTGATTTGATTGTTATGCATCATGCAGCTTAAATTTGTTTTTATTTGTCAGTAAATGATGAGATCATTGATCATACAGATTTATGTATTTAAAAAATGAAAATTAAAATTCAGCTGCAGATTTATGGCTGTCTGAGGACTATTAGATCACTCAAACTTCTTGTGTCTTTTCAATGCCCAAAATCTAACAAATAGATATGCAGTTTTTTAAAATAGGTATGAACCAAGATGGTGACAGGGGTGACAGAAATACACAGCCTCAAGCTACAGTCATAAGCACTACATTAGATCAGATGAAATAGTGAAGGAAATAATTTTATTTTTTTATATTTATATTTTTTTATTGCATTTATGTCTATCAAATTAACTTAACCGAAAGAAAGAGGGACAAAACCTCATCTGCCTTTAGTAACTGGCACTTCAGTCAGTCTTGTATACTGCACACTTCAATACTGACTGCAGGGATTGGTAGGAACATGCTAACAATCTTTGGGACTCACCGTTCAGAACTAGCCATTCCCTCTCACAGAGCGGATCTAAAGATTTGCAAAGTATCCTGATGAGACCAAGAAACTACCACACTTTAAAAATACCATGGGCATGGGGAACTGCAGCCAGTATCACAGAGATGATGAGAGCTTCAGTGTGAAGGCAGGACTGCTGTCCCGCTCCAGTCTCTACCCTGCATGGCACCAAAATTGCCTGGGGGACTGCTGCTGACCCATTCCTCTGTCTCAGCTGCTCTGCACTGTCTCTGATTTCTGCACGTGGTTGGTACTGGTTCAGAGCTACTGAGCTGTAATAGAACAGATGAATTGAATAGTCTTAGACTTTTAAAGGCAGTTTGGCTTCCCAGACTGACTTCCAAATACCGTGCTGTATGGAGAAAGCTGAGACTGAGAATTGAAGACCTGGCGTGGAAGATGACTGCAATAATGGCTGGTGATGACCTGCGGTGTGGGATTCAACAGATTCCTTCCTGGAAAGACAGTTTAAAGTGATTTAAGTCTCCTTGGAACTGTAGGTACTTTAGCAATGGCACCAAATGTTAGAGATACTGACCCACCTTTTATCAATGATGACTTAATGATGCTATAAATATGGCATTCCTCATTTCAACAGCAAAAAAAGTAGCATGCCGTAAACTTCCAGTGTGTGAAAAAGCTACAAGGACTCTGTAAGTACCTTAACACCTCACCGTAAGACCTAGCTGGATTCAATGCTGGTGTTCCCCAGGCACGTGTGAGACAGCTGGACTGTAAATGCTTCTGAACTGCAGTGTATGCAGAGATGGCCTGCAAATAAAATGTGTAAGGTGTGCAGCAGAAATACCTCCATGTCAACAAGATGACCATCTGTATATAGATTCCAAATACAATGTTTCTAAAAAAAAGTGAGGAAACAAAGGAACAACAGGTAGTTTTTCAGAAGCCAAATTATAAACAAGGAGAAAAGAGAAGGAAAATTATGGCTCCCACTGGCTTTGTGGCCCCAATATCAAGTCAGCAAAACACAAGAGCACGACAGTACCAACATATGGTTAAAATGATATAAACATAATGTCACAGACGCAAACTACGAAGAAAAAATAAATCTCCTTCACTCCTTTTCAGACTATAAATTACTATACTGGGTCTGTCTGAGATGGAGCTAATTTTCTTCACAGCAGCCCGCATGGTGCTACGTTTTGGATCTGTGACTAAACCAGTGTTGATAACGCACCAATGTTTTAGGTATTGCTGAACAGTGCTTGCATCAAGGCTTTTACTTTTTGCCGCTCTGCCCACAGCAGGTTGGCAAGGGGTAGGCGAGAAACTGTGAGGAGACACAGCTGAGACAGCAGATGCAAACTGACCAAAGAGATATTGCATATTGTATGACATCATGCTCAGAAATAAAAGCTCAAGGAAAGCAGGAGGAAGTGCGGACATTCATGGTTATGGCACTTGTATTCCTGAGTAACCATTACGTGTGCTAAGGCCTTGCTTTTCAGGAAGTGGCTAAAAATCTGCCTGCTAGTGTGAAGTAGTGAATGAATTATTTATTTTTATTTGCTTTTGCATGCAACTTTTGCATGTTAAACTGTTATCTCGAGCAAGTGGCTGGGTGGGTGTTTGGCTGTTGGCTAGGGTCAATCCATCATAATTGCTTACCCAAAGGCTTATGTCTTAAACTTTAGAAACTTTCGTAGCCCAGGAATATTTACCCTGTTAGTTATTCTCTTCCACAAAGGATCAAACCTGAAACACGCTTGAGGGTCTTTGTCCTTCAAATTCTGTTATAAATCCTGTTACTATATTTGCTGGACACAAGACTACTTGATACTTCTCTTCAAAACTACAGACATTACTGGAGTAATTCCTACATCTTCCCCTCTCTATGCTCCATCCCATTTAACGACGTACTGCTTAAACCATTTTAATACAGATATGTGAGTGGGTAGGGCAGAAAACAGGGGTCAAAGCATTCTATTGTAATTTCAAAGAGACAGTCAGGAACAAACACAGAATTCTTTCTTTAACTGCATAATTTTTCCCTATTTCCCTCCCTCCCCCACCTACTCCGGTGTGAGTGGCTTCCCTATTAAGATGCATTCATTTGGATGGAACTTTCAGTATAAGAAAAAAGAGCCGTATTCTTTCTGCTCTATTGCTAAGGTCAAGCAAAGAGTCTACATTAAGCTGCCAGTTTTCTTTGTGATACGTGAGGCAGCACAGAACACAAATTGCATTTCCACTCTCTCTTCAGGTCTTCTTTTCAACGCCACAGTGCTGACAGTAATCACTGATCTGAACAGATATGACACTGACGGAAGAAATAAGGCCCATCCCATCTTGGTTTTCCAGTGATAAAGTAAACAAAAATGTATTTGGTTATCAGTTTAGCTAGAGATGGTTCTGAAGATGGGTAAGTTTTCAACACTGTGCCATTGAGGGAAACTCATCATATCTTAAACATCCTGAAATTAATATAAATATAGAAATAAATTAGAAATATAAAAAATTAAAAATGGGAACAGAAAAAATGTTTCACATTAGATTATCAATCTAAGCCCTTCAACACTGCCATACTCCTGGTAAAATATTTTATTAGCAGGAAATACACTTAAAGTAAGTTTATGAGAAAGATAAAAATAATTTTGAAAGATATCATGGGTTCCACACACTGTACTAACATAAACAGGTAGTATTTTACATTTCCCACATCACTCATAAATTCTACTATATGTCTGAAGGGAGAGCCTGCAAGAAAAAAATAAGGAAAAGGAAGGAATGAGAACTCAGAAGCAAGTAATTCTATCACCAATCACTTAATGGTTTTTTAGCAACCCATTATGCACTAAACCTGAAAAGAATTATTCATGGTATTTGTCTATTGCATTGAACTTGAACTGTGAGCCAGGGAAACCTTTCATTCCCTCAGGAACTTCCATCACAGTGCAAGCTGGTATTCTGTCTACCTAGGTCATTTCCTGAGCAATCATGTCTACTACAGCCTATCTAATCTGTTCCCAATTCACATCCTGCTTTATGTTGTGACTAAATTAACATCAGTGGTGCCAAAGAGATTCCCATGAGTTCTGACCCAGTAAAGTATTCACTGCCTACAATTTTTATCAACTTCATTTGAAATACCCAGAGTCAGGAAGGGAACAGTTAAAAATTTCTCTGAACAGTTTTTCTGCTTAGGACCAGGAGAAATACACTTAATTCACAAGTTTATTAATGACTTTGACTTACACCACCCTAAAGTATCCCAACATACAAAAGTGTTTTAACTAATACTTGAAACTTAATATACTAACACTCATCCAGCAGGTACATGATGTTTTAGAAACACATGATGCAGCTTCACAAAATAGTTTGATCCATAGTTCCTCTTACATAAATGACACTGAGGAACAAAGGCTTTCAATCACCAAATATTTCGATTCTTTAAACATACTGTCACTGTCAATCAGTAGAAGTGGTTATCTCACCACCAAATAATTTTATAATTCTTTGAATAACATGTTGGCACTATCAACTATTTTCCTTAAAGAGTGAAAATGTGTGTTACTTTACACTTAAACAAATCTTAGATTACTATGTTTCAATGATATGTGTATTTAAATCTGTTTATAATCACTGGCATTTTGTTTTGATTTTTCCTCCTACTGCCATTTGTCCACATTTGATTCTAAGGAGGTAGCTGTTTGTTTAGACGCAAGTGTGATGAGCTGTAAAAGCTAGGAAATGAGAGCGAATGTAAGAGCTGCGTCACAAAGAATAAGTGAAAGCATATAGAAATATATTTATTTTTGCTTTGCATCTTGACATTTTTCCCAGATGGGGGGAAAACAGAACTTAATTTTATTTTCTGTTACTGAGTGAAATATATCTCTAGTACCACTGTGATTCATTTTTTTTTATTTGAGATTTTGGTGCGTGGATGGATCTAATTCATCAAAGAACAGAGAAGAGACTGTCAAATTTTGGGCCTCCCACTGATTTCACTAGGTGCTAGGTATTGCTAAGGCTGGGGACCACAAACTCCTTTCAGTTCTGGATGATTGTAAGAACACCACACAGGAGAAATACCACTTTGCCTAGCACCCCATAAATTTATATGAATGTTAGATTTACACAGCCTTGTACATGGCTGAAGCAAGCTTCTACAGCACCTGAAGAGTTGGGAAAAAAGGGCTGTGCCAAGAAGATGTGTGCTGTTGCCTCTCCAGCTTCCTATTCTAGAAGGCCAGTGGGTGAGAAACATCGGATAAGAAGTCACAGAGGCAGGAGAAAGATGCACTAACATGACCTCTGTATACTTTTTGGCCACCAGTACCTGTAGAAGGTGTTGGGGTATAACCATGGGCCAGTAGCACCTACTAGGATAAGCACAATGAAAAGAAAGCATCTCTCTGAATTATGAGCTACTGCTCTTTCCTTCTATCTCTTTATTTCCTTACCATTGCTATTACTTATTTTTGTCCAGTTTTCTGTTTTCTCAATCTTTTTCCTATGCCTCTGTTTTTTTCTAATTTCTTGTTCTCTATTTTTAGCTGTTCACCTCTGTTACATTTCCCTGTCCCACTGCTTGGTCTGTTTCTTTTGTATCTTCTCTTTTACTTTTTCCTAACCACTTCTGCACCCTCAAATATCACAGCAAATTCTCATTTTGAACATGTTATCTGGAAAAAAAAAATGGAAGTTTATGTGCTTTACTACTTATTATGTCAGACATTTTATAACTTTTAAGTATTTTGGTCAATTTTCATGGAGGAAAGATTTAAAAAATGAGTCTTTTGATTCCACTTTTATGAAAACAGATCAGTAAACAGAGTACTCACTGAAAGAGAGACTATGATGCAAATTTACAGCTACTATTAGACACTGAAAAATCCACTGACACTGTTGTAAGTGAAAGGAAGGCATAGGAAACCAGATTTCTGGAGCTCATGGGGGCTACTTGATTACTGTGATGATTGCTCTTTCTTCTTCTCTATTCCCAGTAGAGAAATAAAGTCTCTCTAGAGCATATCTACAAACATAAGGAGACCTCATGAGGCCCAGGAACACATTCTTTGGCTGTATGCAGTGGCAGTTACTGTACAAAGCGGACCTCTGGTATACTATATGTGATGAGTGAACAGATGACCCTGTCACCAGGCAACCCAAGAATATTCACTGTGTAGAAAAAAATCTAAGAATCACTTTTTATTCAAATTCAGAAAGGAACATAATTTTTATTTATGAAAGATCCAGACAAAACTTTAGAGAAGGAGAAGCTTTACAGACTGCCTGGCATTCCGCATGATTTAAGAAGCTAGAGTTCTACTGATTTGAAACAATCAAGAATTTGACAATACTTGGGTTTGGTTTTGAACATTCTGCGTAAAACTCTGAAACAATGGTACATATTTTGCAAACTCCTAAAGAGATGTTTCTGTAAAGACATTGTAGATCCTGTTCAGCAACAGTTCAGTATAACACAAGCTGTTGTGTAGGCAGTAGGCTGTTAAACTTACTAAAGGAATCACAGAATCTGAGAGAGAATATGAATTTCAGCTAGGGTTCCTTTATTTTGT
The DNA here is from genome assembly GCF_028858705.1 of Grus americana. NCBI lineage: Eukaryota > Metazoa > Chordata > Aves > Gruiformes > Gruidae > Grus > Grus americana. The sequence continues at coordinate 6,148,124 of NC_072891.1, read as the reverse complement.
CTATGTGAAAATGTACAAGAAATAAGTAGTTTAGTTCCTGGTTTTTGTCAGAATGAAAAGACAAAAAACTGCTTTACAACAGGTAACTGAGCTCAAAACATATCTCCTTCAGAGGCCAGAATCACAATAGCCCAACTTGGCAACTCCTGAGATAGTTGTTCACACACACACGCATGCATGCACACGCGCACACACGTGCACACACACTCTTCTTTTGCACAATCTCCACACAACTTGAAACGAAGAGGTTTTAGACAGTGTCTTCAATGGGATCTGGCTAGTGGGTGGGTAATGCCATTAGCAAATCACTACAATTTGCAGCAAAGTGTCTTCCCAAGACACCAAGATCTCTGAAACTGGGACCCTACACAATGCTTTGGTAACATTCGATACCTGTCAGTGGAGCTGTGGGAGCATGATGAGTCTTCTAGCTTTTAGGGAAAAAAATTAGAAAGGCTTGCAGACATAAAGAGAGACTAATTAAAGTCAATGAGCAAATTAAAAGTGGAAGAGGATTACCAGAGGAATGGAAGGAAATAAAATGGAAAGTATAGAAGGAAAAGAGATGAAAGCAGCAACAGAAGGAAGAAAAAAAAATAATCTTTCCTAATTGTGCTTTCAAGAGTGTCCCTAATGGATTTAATCTCATCCAAATTCTAGCAGATAGCACGTGCCAAAAATGCTGCAGATGGCTCAGCTCAGCAGCAGGGATGGCTTGGAAGGGAAACAGTTCCTGTGGCTGCCTCAACAGATTGTTTACAGCAAAGATATCGACAGTGCCCAGTCATTGTCATGAAACAGTGCTTGTTCCCTTATTTGAGACTTCAATCTGGGCATTTCAAATGGCAGATTTGTGTCTGGTTGAAACCAGGAGGGTCCTTGATAGTTCAGTTCCTGTTGTTGAACAGCCCAGAAGGTTTCCTATCTCTTAATAGCAAGCAGTTTGAATGGGAAAAGCTGAGCAGTGATTTCTCACTGAAATCTTCACTGTGTAAGTGAAGCCCTCTTTCAAGAAATCACACCATGAAAAGCAGATTAATTAATATAACCTTCCAGGAGTTCTAATCACTTCACATCATTGTTCATGTAGAAGAGGTTTAGATGAAGGTCCTGAATCTTTAAATTCCATTTCTGTCAGCAGAACAAAACAGGTTTTTTGCAAGTGGTGAGCTAACAGATCTACTTACCTTCCATCTGCACCACTACCCAACGTATATATTAGGTGGCCATTACTGTTAGGGTACCACCTCGGTGTGTTTCCAGTTATACAGGAGCCCTTATACTGTAAAGGATGCACTTTAGCTCTGTGTGAAGCAACGTAAATTACTTTTTCTGTACATGACAAACAAGTCCAGTCTTGAGACCAGCCTTAGGATCTCTCTTAAGCAGTCATAAAGAACATAAAGAAAGATTCTGGTTTTACACATTAGTAATGCCACATCAGCCACAAGTCCTGAAGACTTTTAACACATTTCATATTTTTGAGGATGACAGTATTCCTTCTCCTATATAAGAGCATTTGAAGACTGTAAATGCTTTTTCTGTTCAGTTATATTTTCTCATTAATACTCAATCTCTAGAATGTATTCTTCTATCTTAAACAATTCCACAATCTGTTCTATCTTGCTTTTAAGCAAATGGTTAAGGATATATACTGCTTTTATTGATCAAAGAAAGTCAGGCCTGAAAAATCTCATACATGTTTAATTGTACATATTTTAATTCTAATTTTGCCACTTAACTGATTGGTCTCCATTAAGAAATTTGGTTCCCTTTCTTCCTCAAATTTTGGAAAACATGTCTTCTTTTCTTGGTATTTATTACCTTCAAATATTGTAAATTGTCTGTCCCCTGTGCCAAAGACAGTGGCCAGCCCACTTCCTAGCCTTACCCAAGTGGGTATTCATCATCTGGATGGGATGTTATGGTGGCAGAAGCTGGATAGATCAACCCATTCACATTACAGCTGCCTCCAGTCCCATTTACATTAAATCACTGTATACATATGCAAGTTGCACAATAAAGAATCATAGACTACTGGTTAACAGAGCTATTTGAATATAGTCATAGCCATTTGTCATCATAAATCATATTGCATCAGCCCCTTCATCATCTCTGTTGGTCTTCTCTGAACTTTCTCCTATTTATCAGATGACTTCTGGTATTGAAGAAACCAGAATTGCAGACAGATTTCTCAATAGCCAATTAGTATCTCACATGCAGAAACCATCCTATGAGGTGCAGGAGCCATAATTGAATCCTCCACCCCTCCAGCCATTGAATTATGTGAACTGGCAAAATAATGAAAACATCTTTAACTCATTTACCCAAGGCAAATAATTCTGGCCACAAGGTCTGCTCATAGTCAAGAAAACTAATAAATAAGCAATGTGTTTAATCCTTTCAAGTGGAAAACAAACATGCTGAAGATATATGAAGAATATCGAAATGGGTCCAGAAATATTTGAATCATCAGCTTCTACGGTCACAATCCAGTAAAATACTTCCAAAATAGGATAACACATATGGAAATGCAGAATTTGGGTCATCACTAGGATGTGATAGCGCAGGTGACTGTGTTGAGGGAAAGAACAAGTAACTTAAGACTTACTGTGGATATTTCTCTGTATGTGATCTCTGTGAATGATACCTGAACAAAAGAATACATGATTCTCAGAGGAACAAAAAAGGACTGTCAAGAGGAAACCAGTAAGTAGTCTTGCTTCTAGTAAGACCATTAATAGAATAGCATGTGAATTTTTGGAATTCATATTCAGAAAATTATATGGAAATACTAGGGTACTCGAATTAAGGATACAAAATGCTCTAAGCAGGAAAATAAGCTTCCACAAGTGAGGTTTCAGATGCTCATGCATTGAAGAGAAAGAATACCAAGGTGTGAACTGATCATTGTCTATAGTTATTAACAGATAGGAAAGTAAGAGAATAAGGAGTTTTTTCAAAGTTATTAGCAAAGAAGTAATAAGATAAAATGGCTAGAAGTTGGAATTACACAAAATCGAGCTTGAAATTAATTCAGTAACATGCGAAGGTAATCGAAATGTAAGAATCACATATATATTAGAACTCTGCATTTATAAAGTCTCCAGTGCTTATTCTGGTTTATGGGAAAAACTGGAAGTTGCCCATACCCAGGGAAGTGGTTGCCTGGCATGGTGGGCCTTCTCTACAATGTTTTTTTCATGGAGAAAATACAACCTACACCACGATCAATCTGCATATAACATTTGTAATTCTTCATTAGAACTATGACTGTAATTCAGTTTACAGCATCCCAGACATGACAAACTTAGCTGGTGGCTTACAGTGTTAGAATTTTTTCTCCATGGATACATAATTGTCAAGAAGTATTACTGTGTCTTTTGGGCTGTACTGCTGTTGGTATTATACTGTCCCCTCTCTTCCTTTCTTGTCCTTGCACTGACACAACCACATCGGGTCACAGCTGATCACAGGTTGCATTCAGTACTATGAAGTGACCAAGGGAATTTATATGTCATTTTCATACCCCTATGTTTTCAGAACTATTACAAAGCAAGGGAGTTTTTCTCTGATCAACAAATGGATATCTTTTTTTCCTTCCTATTTTTTAAATTCTTTTTCTTCATTTGAATTAGTATAATTAATTATTTCCCTGAAATTCCCATGATCTTATATTTCGCCTTAAAAATCCAAATTACCATTTTTTCAGACAGAGGATGATGAGTGAACAATCATTTCTTTTCAGATGAATGGAGATGCGTATCTCAATTTCTACTGTAGTTAAAAAAGATGGGTATTTGTGCAGTCACAGGAGAAGCAGCACCAAATTAAACACCAAAAAATACACTTACATTGGCTTGTGGGGGGTGGGGGGTGGGGGATGGGAAAGCAATTTAGTTTGCCTTAGCTGTAATTCACAGTATGCCCAGACACTTGAAAAGCTACTCTTTTCAACTTGACTCATACTGAGCAGTAACTTAATCCTCCACCTTCATTCTGACTTTCAGGTTTCGCTCAGAAGACAATAGAAGGCCAGACTCTTTCGCTTGATCTAGTTACCAGGCATTTAAGGGAAGCACAGTTGTACCTGAGACCATGTTGAGGGGAAAGAAAAAGAAAAAGAAAAAGAAAAAGAAAAAGAAAAAGAAAAAGAAAAAGAAAAAGAAAAAGAAAAAGAAAAAGAAAAAGAAAAAGAAAAAGAAAAAGAAAAAGAAAAAGAAAAAGAAAAAGAAAAAGAAAAAGAAAAAGAAAAAGAAAAGAAAAAGAAAAAGAAAAAAGAAAAAGAAAAAAGAAAAAGAAAAAAAACCCTGAAAACAACAAAACCAACCCCCTCAAAAAAACCCTACTGCGAAAGTGTTAGATCAATGTATGAAGTGTGTTCTACAATATTGATCCTTGTGATGGTGTAAGAACAGCATCAGCAGACCCAAATGGTACTTTTCAATCTCTGTTGTTTTGATGCCAGCAGAATCCCTACCCTTGTTCTTCATCCTTTTCCAGTGTAGCCTGGATCATATGATAACTTATCTCCAAGGGATTAACAAACAGCAGGAGTGGGGCAGTTCTCCAGTACACACTCCATGGTGCTGTCTCTATTTACTGGGGACTTTTGTTATAGAGACATGCTTGAAATCAATAAGCACAAAATTTGCTTTATCTAGACAGAATAAAAAGTAAAACTAGTCCAAACAAAAAGACAGTTTATCACATAAATAAAAGAAAATTGGGGATTTAATCTAATTCCTAGTACAGAAGTTCCCACATCACAAACCATTGATGTTTTCACGCATTTTGGAACTTTTTTTTGTACACACAATTCTGAAATTAATTTGATGAGTCACCTGTATCTGTAGAAATATGGCCTTTATGCTCAGTGGCAATAAAAATGAAGGAAATCAATAGAGTAAACATACCTCCCCTAACCAGATCAGACTGAGAAATACATTTCTTCATACTCTTCCTCTAACAACGCTAAGAGAATCTTTTCTTAATTCCTTCTCTTCTCTCTCTCTCTTTTTTTTTTTTTTCTTTTAGATTGAAACTTGGAAATATAATCTAAATGTTTTCCAAACTTGTATATTAAAACTAAACTTTGCATCTATGATACACCCATTCTATAGATAGACATGTAATTCCATTTACCAGGAATAACAGTGGATTGTCTTCCCCCTTAAATAAATCAATTTTAACTAGCATTAGGGAAAAACAAAACAAAACAAAACCAACAACAAAAAACCCAACCAACCACCCAAACCCCCAAAATAAAAAAAATAATAATAATAAAAAAAAAAACCCTAGAATAATATTTCATTCAGGCAAGAAGATGCTTGTAAAGTTAGATTATGGCACAATCTGAGCGATATTTGAAGGATGCCTATGTAATAACAATTTTTCATTAGACAGGGGTTTTCTATTTTATTCAGTTGCACAAGTACAACAAATTGTTTTTTTTTTTCTTTTTGGTAGTCACTGTGCAACTCCTAAGTTAATTATTACTAATGTTTTGCAGAATGTGCTGCAGTTAATTATTGTTATTAGTGTAATTAGTTTGCTAAATATAAGCCAGCAATGTATGGTCTTAGGATTTAGAGGCTTATTTGTGTATATATTTTGTGACACTGAAAAACAGACTTAAACACAGAGATCTGAGCTGCATTAGACTAGGGACCATGAGAGTAGTAGGTTCACTGTCCAGATGTAGATCTCTGAGGGTATTTGTAGGCAAAACTTGTTTCAAAACCACTAGGATTCTTAGGGTTTAAATCCTACATCAGGTAACTGGAGGTAAGTTTGAACGGTATGGAGCTGACCAGACTTGTCATTGAACCAGAGAAGACCAAGTGTCAAAATTTTTTTAATTGAAATTTAACCAGCATTAGAAAGGTGCAATTTTGGTATGGACTATAATCAAATGAAGGTCAGTAGAAGATTTACTTTTATTTTATTTTATTTCATTTCAGTTTAATTCATCATTCTAGCCTAATTTTAGTTTGAAGTTGCAGCAGGGTGTATAGCTGTTCTTGATGTCAGACACTACCTACACAAAGTAATAAATTAGCATATGGCTCTGAAAACAAAAATAGATCTATTTTCAGAAGCCTTAGAAGGGATAACACGTTCTAGGGAACCTATAATCTATAATTACAGTACAGAAGTCAATTACTAGGAAAATTTACATATAACTTTATACATTTTAATTAAACACAACTATGGCCTGTTTGTTCTGAACTCTGGGTTTTGGGGTGGTGTTTTTTCCTCCTATAAAATAGTGGCAGAGATTATTTATTTATTTGTTTGCTTATTTGTTTATTTATTTATTTATTTTCTGGCACTGTTTTTGCAGTGTGAAGACCCTTAAGTAACAATTCTTAAACCATTTGCAGTTTACACATCATTACTCTGAACGTGGTGAATATCAGACCTGGACGTGTTGACTGTATCTTCTATTACCAATCCTTGTGAAATTTCTACTACGCTGAATAGTCCCGATGACAGGAGGTTGGCTGTTCCCCTGGACTGTCTGCCATCTTGGAGCACAGAACTGAAGAGACAAGCTTGACAAGCCGAAGCAAATATTCTATAAACATCAACGTCAAAAGAACATCCATTGTTGGTGTCCTCTTCCTCATTCCCCCGTGTCCACACAGACAATCACCACTATCAGCCCCTTGCAATGAGCATGCCATTTTCAATGCAAAGACCTCCATACATACAGAATGCAGTGGCACAGTAGGAAAGCAAAAAGGCGTGGGAAACAGAAGGCCAAAATGTCCAGGGGATCTCTAGAAGTGAATTATATCCAGGGCAAAAAGAAATTTAATATTTCTGCAGCTTGGTTCTTAAGGAAAATTTTTTTCCATACCTGAATTATTTAATATTGAACAAAATGAGGAATGGAAAAGCTTTAATCCTAAAGAGGTTTCCCACTCAGCAACTTAACCCCAGCTGTTACTGCTTTTATCATGACTTAAAAAGTGAAGGACAAGGGAGAAGAAGGGGAAAGAAGCCAGGATATTACCAATATATCATCCCATATATTACTTACCTGTCAAACTCTAAATTGGAAATTGAATTTTTTTTTTTTTTAAATTTCATCCTTATTCTACTCTGACACTTTTTTATGTTTAAATTCATGATTTCCTGGACAGAGTGAATCTAGGTCATTAGGGGAAAGCAGAGCTCATCTTGGAGAATGAAAGTGGTCATTCAGGCCTTTTTGTGCTTTTAATCTAGTGTAAATTAATCCTACCTATACAACAGTCAGAATGAATTAAGGATTTATGGAATGACATCAATTTTTCCTTATCTCTATCAGAATTGGACTATCTCTCAGGATTCTACTGAAATATTTCATGCCTGTTCCACACTGGAAGTTCATAGCCAGTAAATAATGAAGTGCAATTAGTCTAGAGACTCTTAATTCTCAGTTGCTATTTTTTTCCCAAAAAGTTTCACTTTTGTTTAAACAACAGAAAATTTTCATTAATCCCATTGAATGTCATAACTATCCACTTCATCCTATTTTCATTTCTCTAGACTACACAGACACTCAATTATTCTTGAATAATTACATGGTCCTCAGCTTTGGAGATGTATCTTGTGTAATCCAGAGATTTGAAGGTTTTATTCTCCTAAAATCAACAGCTAGTAAACTTTATTTGTGCTTTAAATCTCTTATCTAATAGTAAATGGGAACTCTAAAAATTCCTCAATGTGTATATAAAATTTAGCTGTTACAATTCAGTTATACCATGAATATATATAGTTTGTAATATCTTTTGGTTAATGAGTCTTCAAAATTAATAATATTTTTGGGAAAAATTGCTGCCATCTTTTGGATGCACTCAGAAAAAAAAAAAAAAGAAGAAAAAAAAGAAGGGACATTTTACTGAAAGTTCCAGCTGACACATCCTGAATACCTGCTTTACCATGGAAAAGATAATTTGAAATTGCAGAAAGTTACTCTGAGATAACAAATATTTTCTTCTTTCCCACTTTATATAGTGATCATAGCATAACATCTGTGCAAGAATTCTTTGCTTGGTTAAGCAATACTGATGGGAAATAGCTTTCACTGAAAGATGTGCCACTGAAGTTGAAGCCAAACATAACAAGAAAAGAGATTATGGATGCAGAAAGGAAATTATATCCACTCCCAATTTTTTTTTTTTTTTCATCTATACCTTGTCTTGTGGTTTGAATAGAAAATAAAACTTGGTTGATCAACACAATTACTACAGTTTAGTGTCACAGCTTATTTATCCAAAAATTTCTTTGGAATCTAGCCAGGATATATTACATTATCTTTTTTTTTCTAATTATTATTGTTGGGTTTTTTTCTTCTTCTCTTTTTCTTTTGAATTTACAGAAGATGTAATCAAATGCTTGTTGTGTGGCCAGCTCAATATACTAGCTTCTGAGACAAACACTGTACGTTCAGCAAAGTCTTTTTAAGAACAGAGAATGCTAGTGTCAGTGAGAATAAATCAAAGGTGATAATATCTGGGGAAAAGAAAACATTGCCCAGAGAAAATAATGACTCCTCTGAAGAGATACTATTGTCAGACACTAGCGTATCTTGCCAGCAGTGGACAGTGATATTAAAATATGCTGCAAATCTACCTTATCGTCTGGAGCGAGACTCAGACATGCATTCTGTAACTGTCCGGACAGGAGAGGAGACTAACACCAGCTGAGCCATAAGGACATTCAGCAAAAAAAAGTAAAAAGATGATGTGGGGATGAAAACAGAGCAACCGTAGGCATCTTCCACACTTTGCACTGTACAGCTGATTTTTCAATTAGTTTCATCTCTGCCTGAGCACCTGGACTGGCCGGCCAACAAGTTACACCCACACTATCCAGCAAACCATCACCCCTCGCCAAGAGTTAGAGTGACATGACCGCTTGCTCTTAAGCTAACAGCAGCAAACTGACCGTTCTCTCCTCATATACAATGGAGCCAACGTGAGTCTTGTAAAAATACCCAGTTAAAAAGGCTTATAACATTTCAGCCTGTAACGAATTAAGCTGACTCATTGCCCCAGTCACAAATTATAGTCTTTTATTCAAGCCATGTGCGAGAGAGAGAGGAATCAAAACCCTTATTAAACAATGTTCTTGTTCTGTAAACTTTACATTCCCAATTCACCCCTTCTCCCCAAAAATGCTGTTGCTCAAACTTACCGCTTTTGCCAACTCCCCCTGCTCCTAGCATCACCACCTTGTACTCTCTGGAGCCTGCTGAAGAATTGCTGGAAGAGCTGATAATTTCATTTTCTAGCTCCATCTTGCACGAGGCAGAAGAAGGGAGCAAAAGAGAAGAAAAAGCAACTGGCAGGTGCTTTCTCTGATCTTAAACAACTATAAAAGCTGTGTTAAAAAAAAAAAAAAAGGCAGAAAGGAAAGGTGTAACACAAGAGGTACGATTTATCAGCCTCGCACTCGCTGCTGTGCCTGTGTTAGCTGGAGAAGGTCTCATAGCAACCACTTTAACAGCTTCCAATAAAAATCTCTCTCTGCCCCCTCCCAGCTCTGTATCATTCTCTGTGTTTCTCTTCCTGGACAGAAGCAGTTTTGTGAGGCTCAAGAGCCCTGGTACCTCTGAGTGTTGCTGTGTCGTTGGAATCAAATTGAGCAGAGCCTCCAGAAAAAGAAAATGGATCACATTTCTTAATTATGATGCTCATTATTCCATGTAGCACTTGCTTGAATCTTAAACAATAATAAAACAGACCAGACAACCTCCTTGTCACCTTGGAGTTAAATATTTATACTATGTTCATCAAGTTTCCTAGATTTATATTTAATACTATGAGAAGTGAAATAAGCAACAACATTTAAGAGTCTTTTTTTCTTTATGAAGCTTACTGCAAAGTAGAGAAGTTTTCTATGGTTAGATTTGCCCCTGGATCAATTCTCTCAGTTCAGTTTGAATCAATTATTTGCAGAAATAAACTAGGTATTTTGAAAAAAAGTTTTATATGTTGTTTTTCCTTTTTCCCAGACAGAATTTCAGGAAATTGAGACAGAAGGGAAGGGGGAAGATATATTCATCCAGAAAATATCCACGTAAGGAGAGAAGAAAACCAAATTGTTACAAGTACTTCATACTAATATCAAGTGATTTATCTAACCAACCTGGCCAGCCCAAATAAATAATAAAAGAATAAAACAAAAAGTTCATGAATGACATCCAGTGTGAAAATCTCCCATTAGAATTCTTCAGTGAAATCTTACAGCAAAAGACTGCAGCTTTTCATTGATTTTTGATGATGTCCTTAACAGATCTAGTATATTGAAAGAGTGTGATAAGTAATCAGATACCTGCCCACCTTTAACTTTTATGCAATGTTTTTGAGGACCAAAATGCATCCACTGCAAAAGGGGTGGAAAGCAAATATTTGCTCTCGTTTGAAAAGTGCTGAACTTTCATGACCGGTGAAACTATTAAGGAGACGGGAAAATGGAAACAGGAGAGGCAACTAGTAAAGTATCTTGGAAGCCAGGCACCTTCATCTGTCCACTCCTCCAATTATTTCACAAAAAATAAATGTATGGCATTACACAGGAACACGCAGAATTAAAAGTTGAAAGAGAAAGAGCAGACAAAAAATCATAGTCTGATTAAGGACATGATTTAAAGAAAATTAGAAAGGAGAGGAAAAGCTACAGAAGAGCACATGTATGAAAGATAGTTTAATGGACTAACAAAATTAATGATTAAAGAGAAGAGATACATAGGTATGATAGCAGAATTATAATTAGAATGGAGAAGGTGAAGACAACATGAATACTCACTTTACCTCCTAATCCAAAAGTTAGGAAACATCAAATTAAATAGATAATAACCAGGTTCAAAATCAAAGTAATTACAAGACTCATGCCTGCCTTAAGGAACTTCTTGCCCCTTGATGTTTTGGCTAGTAGAAATGAACTTTTAATGAAAAAGAATTTAAATACAGAGTAATACAAAATCCATTGTGGACTATTACAGTCACTACCTCTAGCTTAAGAAGTACTCAAGACTCACACAAAGAGATCCTGGGAAAACACTGAAGAATCAAAGTATGATGGTCTGTTTTCAGCTACATGGAAAACGAGAGCAGAGAGAGAACCACTGTGTTCTGAGAACTCCTCCAGAATCAGGATCTGCTACTGTTGTCCTACAAGATTTCTGCAATAACCATGCTGCAAGCAGCTTTGTACTGTCAGGGCTGAGTAGCTGTATTGATGCCTGAATGCAAACCTCAGAATTCAGAAGGATTTGGTCATCAGAGCATAAAATAGGACTTAAACAGGAAATTCTGAATGTAATAATGTGATGTCTAAATATTGAACTTCTGCAGAAAGAGACAGGTAGGTCAGTAAATCCCTGTTGTGACTAGAATTCCATTTTCATTAAAATAATTCTCAAGTGCTCAGTATTGACGTATTAGATAAAACTAATAATGATACCAAAACCACTTCTTAGAACATCTGGGTTTTCCTAATGATCTCCTATCAACACAGCAATCTCCTCCTCTGGAGCTTTTAGCCCCATAGCTGGCAGTAACATTTGGTTGTCATTAAAACATCAGAAAAGTGAGTGGCTCTGGGCATGACTCAAAAGACAAGCTAAGTAAAATATTCCAAAAATTATTAGTGAAATTATGTATATGTAATAGATAAGAATTAGTCAGATTTTTCCCAGCCTTTGCCACGGAAAAGTGGCAAGTAATTTTTTTTTTTTTTTTTTATTTAGAGCTGGAAAATGTGGAAGGAATGTAAGAAATGGAAGAGGCTCCCTACAAAAGGGAGTTATGTTGGACCAGGAAGCAAAATAAGACAGCACTAAATGGAAAGCTACTTCCTCGTCATTTAAGAAAATCTAGAAAAATGAAGATAGCATTTTTATGTCTGAAAGAGTGGAATTAAATATTTTCATTTGTTGATTGAGGATTAACCATTAAAAATAGTTGCTTTAAAGACAGATTCATGTTTATTAAACTTCAACAGGTTAGTAAGTATTATCACTTTATATAAACACTTGGACAAACATAACTTTCACAGAGACTTGTTCAGAGCCTGAAAAAGTTATGAGGCAGGACTTGTTCTAATTGTTTTTCTTCATAAATTCCTATTGACAAATTTCATTAAATTCAGTAGTGGAGGACAAGCATCTAGCTTCCATCCCATTTAGGATAACATCAATTAGTCTTCCTTCTCCCACTTGAGCAGAAAAGTACAAGTTTTTGCTTTCAGTCTGCTGTCAACAGAATTACTACTGAGATGATTTGAAATGAGTCAGCTTGAAACAACAATATAGGAAAAAAATCACCAGTGTAAACGCTTTATGGACAACAGGAAGAAACAGTACAAAATACAACCATTGAACCTGAGATACTAAAGTTTTTACAATGAGTGACTTATTCTACAACAAATTCCAACCCTCTATTTTATCTCTTTGTTTCCCTGCTTTAAGGACACATTTACCATGATGTAAATTCATAGAAAATTGTCCTCAGGCAAACAAGAGCAACAGCAAAGGTGGGAAAAAAGCTTGGGGTACTAGCCTATAATGGGTCATTTATTTAACAAATTCACATTCTATTGCTGTTTACATATTGCTCGTGACTATACAGCAAATCTGCTTTTTTTTTCTGTTTCTGTTTTTGTTTTGTTTTGTTTTTTAATTTGCTATTCAAACTGACTCTAAAATGCAGCAATCAACAGAAAGCATTCAGTTTTCAAAATCTAGCAACTACTTTGTTTGAATTCATATTTCGACGGTTAATATTGAGATAGCTGCATGCTTACATCTTTAAGGATGCTTAGGTCTTAAGCAAAAGACAACATAGATAGGTATGTTAGAAAAGAAGTATATGAGCTTTTTCTAGAGAAAATGTCATTAGAAAACACATTCCATTCATCCTACATCCCTGCTTGCTCTGGGGGTGTTGAATAAAATAATGAGATGTTAATACAACATGTAAATTTTCTGAAATTGTTTCCTAGAGCACTTTATGTTGAGGAGATTTTATCAATTAACCTGGATAAATATTCTTGTCATTAAGCAGGGAGCTCATGAGTTTAAAAACTTGAATAGCAAGCAAAATGCAAATCTTGACTGATTTGTGCTCCAGTAAAGTGATGGGTTTAAAGGCACGTGAATCTTTTAATAGTAAGTGAATATGCATGGGGCTATGCCATTATGGAAACACTGACCACTCTTTTGTAACTCATGTTTACATATTAGGCACAGCAGAGAGAGGAAATGTAAAATCATCCTTCATAAAAAAGGCACAAAAGCCCACCTGCTGAATTGCTGAAGTGCTGCTATGACAAGAAAGAATGCTAATGCAGAAATCATTGCACAGCACTGGAGAATTGATCCGATCTTCTCCCAAGAAAAAAATACATTTGGTACACTAGCTTAACTTGATAATTTCTGAGTAAAGCTAGTATAAAAAAGTAACTGTTAGGGGACTTAAACATTTTTAAACTTTTACATTAACAGATTTAACTTATTTATTCTTAAACATGCTGAGCACCTCTGAATCATACTGCTAGGGGATGGCCGACACACTACAGAAGCAACTTTGCATTTTTTGGAATTCAGATTCCTACTACAAATACCAAGTGGTTCAATCACCTACCTGCCACGGGCACCCCATCCTTTTTCTGTTCTCCAAATTACTCATCTGTAGAAAGACTCAGTGTGTCACATAGTATACTTGATGGGACACTTGACTACCTCCCATCTTGAAGTTGGGTCTTCAGGTCAAGCTGTTAAAACATATGCCTTTTGTTCAGAATTTCTTATTTCTGTCCCTAGTGTTAGACAACATACTGTCCCCTGCCTCTGCTGCAATACATTTTAATCCAAGCCTAATTAATATGTTGAATGGCAAAAGCAAATGAAAGAAGAAAAGATGTGAGACTATTAACAGAAAATGTGAAACAACTGCAGAGTCCATAGAGTAAAGAAGCATTGTTGGTTTGGTCCTGTCAAAGAAGGGAGGTTTGCCGTGAGCAACATCTTCCCTTTGCTTATCCCAGGTCAAACAATGCAACTAGTAATGTACCTGCTGTACAAAGGTTGAGATAAAGGGGCAGTTTATCACATTCTTGAGAACACTCAGATAGTATTAACTTTAAAATTCTTACAAGTGACTACTCCAACTTCTTATAGAACAGAAAAATTGAAGGTCACGTCCTAGAGTATGTCAAAAGGAAAAGCTATTATCTCTGGGCTTCCAATAAGGTTTCAAAAATAATTTATGATCTTACTGTCAAGAAGTACTAATGATTGCAGGTCAGTTATGGATTTCTGTTGAATTTTAATTACATTTCTAGATAAGACTTTTATACTTTCAAATGCAACACTGATATTCAGAATGTGCAAATCTTAAAGATCTCAAAGTTTTAACTCCACATAAACATGTTCTCTGTGAGCATGAATATATGTTTATTCTAAATTCATTCACCTTTCCATGCTTCAGAAAGGAAAATTACAAGCACAAATAAAAAATGAAATACTATAAAAATAGGGTTAGAGCTCTGAAGAGGTCATCTTTTTCATCCCTGTCCGACTCCACATGTCCATTTAAGTAATTTAAGCAATATTTGCTTAATCTTACTTTAAAGTCTGCTAGAGAGAGAAATTATCCAGTTTTTCAAACATTGAAATATATTGCCTCACTATCCTATTAGAAATGTCTTTGAAACACAAATGTCCTTTATTACATACTAAGACTATCACTTCTTATCTTACCTGCTATAGCTATTATGAAAAGGCATAGCGAACATACCAAACACATACAAACAATAGTGAGCTAGTGAATCAAATGAACATGATAAATACAGAGACTGTTGTTCTCCACAGCCTTCCTGTCTCTTCTTGTTCTTTCATGCCTCCTCCTTTTCACCAGAAAAGTAACTCTATCAATCGTCCTTCACAGGTCATTTATTAACCTTCTACGCTTCTTGTGTTCCCAAACACTCTCCCTTGCCTGTTTTGAAGTATGTTTCTCAAATCTAGCCCCATTATTGTTTCAAAAATTCATATAATATGGATTTATACCTACTACCAGTGCATTTCAAGCTTAGAATAATTGCAATAAACACAGGCAATCAACAATAAAAGATGTAATTTTTTTTATTATTATTTTCTAATCTGTATTTAAATGTTCTCAGTGACAAATCATAATGCCAGTTTCTGACTTTTAGATTTTTGCTATTCTTCTTTTTCAAGTCATCCTTGTCATATTGATTTCTGGAAAAAGAAGATTCTTTCAATTTTGATTACTACAGAAAGAAAGATTCTCTCATTTTGACTGTTACCTTGAAGGTGTCTATAGATGATGATAGTGCCTGCATCCCAAAAGTCCTTGCACTTGAAAACAGTTTCCTGAACTTCACTTCAAGCATGTGAATTTTAACACTGAACCATGTCAAATTGTATATCAGTGGGTAAAAAAAAAAAAAAAAAAAAAAAAGAAAAGCAGTAGACAGACCCTTGAATTGATCTGCTATCAGTAATTCAGATGCTTTCCACTTCACTGTCCATAAGATACTAGCTTCACCTTCATCAGGGAAATATGAAACAGCACAAATCTGGTTTGTTCCGACCTAGAAATTCCTAGTATCATGGATTATTTTCCATGTTGAGATAGTTTTATTCTAGAAATCACATTGTTTATTGGTATTCTGTTGGTTGAACAGAAGTGAGTACTTTTGCAGTTCTTAAATCTGTTGCAATTAACAATAATCTTCTAAAGTGTATAATTAAGCTAAACAACTGTATCAACAATAAGAAAAACAGTCAGTTCCTTTAAAAACATAAGTGAAAAGTTTCTTCAAGAAAATCAAGACTTCTGGTTAGCTAAATCTCCTACTGAACATAACGTTTACTATACTGAATAGAGGAACAATTAGTGAATTGAGAGTAACAGAGGCTTAGACTTAGGTTAGATGGGCTGAATAATGGATTACAAGAAATCATAGAATCATAGAATGGTTTGGATTGGAAGGGACCTCAAAGATCATCTAGTTCCAACCCCCCTGCCATGGGCAGGGACACCCTCCACTAGACCACATTGCCCAAAGCCCCATCCAACCTGGCCTTGAACACTGCCAGGGATGGGGCATCCACAACCTCTCTGGGCAACCTGTTCCAGGGCCTCACCACCCTCACAGTAAAGAATTTCTTCCTAACCTCTCATCTAAATCGACCCTCCTTCAGCTTAAACCCATTCCCCCTTGTCCTGTCACTACACTCCCTGATAAACAGTCCCTCTCCAGCTTTCCTTTAGGCCCCTTCAGGGACTGGAAGGCCGCAATTAGATCTCCCCAGAGCCTTCTCTTCTCCAGGCTGAACAACCCCAACTCTCTCAGCCTGTTCTCACAGGAGAGGTGCTCCAGCCCTCTGATCAGCTTCGTGGGCTCCTCTGGACTCGCTCCAACAGCTCCATGTCTCTCCTGTACTGGGGCCCCCAGAGCTGGACGCAGTACTCCAGGTGGTGTCTCACCAGAGCGGAGTAGAGGGGCAGGATCCCCTCCCTCGACCTGCTGGTCACACCTCTTTTGATGCAGCCCAGGACATGGTTGGCTTTCTGGGCTGCAAGCGCACACTGCCGGGTCATGTTGAGCTTCTCATCAATCAATACCCCCAAGTCCTTCTCCTCGGGGCTGCTCCCAATCCATTCTCTGTCCAGCCTGTAGCTGTGCTTGGGACTTCCCTGACCCATGTGCAGGACCTCACACTTGGCCTTGTTGAACTTCATGCAATTCACACAAAAATGAACATATGACACAAAAATGAATTTATACTGTTTTTTTCAGAAGTAGCAGTGCAATCTCTTACTGACTAAAAGTTTCTGTTGTCATTCTGTTCATACCTGTGCTTGTATTCTGAGGAACCTACCTATTTTGATAGCTTCCAATCTGTTTAAAGGTACCGGTTTCATATGTAAAAATAGTACTGAAAACACTAGCAATCCTGCACGAAACATCACCACTCTTTACAAATCTGAGATAAACTCTTGAATTTAAGCTCTACCAAGTGGATTATGGGCTAGATAAATACGAAAATTTATTTCTTTGGAAAGTTCGTACACAGTTGTGTTGTAAAAGATTACAAATATTCCACGTGTGACTTCCACTGCACTTCAAGATCTGCTTCTACCAAAGACACCAGACACTGCAGTCTGTCACTAGATAGTCTTTTAATCAGTTTAAAGATGCTATTCTTACAAAATATTGTAAGATCAATAGGCTTACGTGTTAGGAAAAGAGCTAATCTAACCTCTGTATGGCATGAAAAGCAAAGCAATGCAATAATTTTATAATGTTGTTAAATAACCATAAGTGAAAAAATCCATCACTGTGGGCTTCATTGCATCATTAACTGTTTAATTTTAAAACGCTCAGTTTATTAATAAAAAACCCCCCACAAAGAAACAACCAAAAAACAACAAACAAAAAGAAAATTCAGAAAACTGGTGCAAAATCAGAACTTTAGTTCTTTGCATTGGAAATACTTAATATCCCTTACTGCAATCAAATTTGTTAAGGAATTGTCCAAGGCAATTGTTGTGGTTTTACCCCAGCCAGCAGCTGAGCACCACACAGCCACTCGCTCACTGTGCCCCATTGGGATGGGGGAGAGAATTGGAAAAGTTAAAGTGAGAAAACTCATGGGTTGAGATAAAGACAGTTTAATAGGGAAAGCAAAAGCCGTGCGCACAAGAAAAGCAAGACAAGGAATTCATTCCCCACTTCCCATGGGCAGGAAGGTGTTCAGCCATCTCCAGGACAGCAGGGCTCCATCACATGTGACGGTGACTTGGGAAGACAAACAGCATCACCACCAATGCTGCTGCTCCTCCACTCCCCCCACTCTTCCCCATGCTCCGTATAAACTGAGCATGATGTCATATGGTATGGAATATGCCTTTGATCAGTTGGGGTCAGCTGTCCCGGCTGTGTCCCCTCCCAACTCCTTGTGCACCCCCAGCCTCCTCGCTGGTGGGGTGGGGTGAGGAGCAGAAAAGGCCTTGGCTCTGTGTAAGCACTGCTCAGCAGGAACGAGAACATCTCTGGGTTATCAGCGCTGTTTTCAGCACAAATCCAAAACACAGCCCTGTACTAGCTGCTGTGGAGAAAATTAACCGTCTCAGCTGAAACCAGGACAACAATATTGAATAATAGGTGACATATTAATCTTCTATTTCCAAGATTTAATGTCAATTTTCATATCAGGTGTGATATCCATTCCTCTATAAAGAAAAGAAAACCCTTTGCAACCTGGAGAAGGAAGGATAAAGGCATGAGATGTCTCTGAAAATTAAAATACTGAACTGATTGAGGGGTTAAATTTACCAAGTGATGACTTTCTTGTAGCTCTCAGCAGCATACTGAGATCACTGAAAGTAAACTTTTCAGATACCCACAAACATAAATTTTTCTGTCTGCTCACTAAATACAATATTTCAATTAAGTATTTGATGCTAGTCCTATAAAGTTAGTAAAAATACAGCCTGAAGGGAAGCGAAAAAAAAAAAAAAAGCCCAAATTAACCCTGCCTCAGTGACATGTCATCATTACCAAAGCTCTGGGAAATGACAAAGAAAAGCCTAAATCTATTATTTGTGACTACATTATTTTTAAAAAAGAGATAGAACAGTAAAGAGTGTCTAGCTCGATAAAATCTTTCATATTTCCATGAAGTGCTTTCAACAAAGACTTCATAATCAAATATTTTCTTCTCTTAGGAGGGCAGATTTCTCTTGACAAGGAAAACATATTTTTCAAATTCTGTATTGGGGATCACCTCAAAAGGCCACAGTTAAAAAAGCCTGTAGATGGGACTTAGAGGGTTTAAGGAAAGCTGAATCGCCTTATGTTTGTCTAACTTCAACTTAGAAAGCTCTTAAATGGGCCCAATCCCGTGAAGCTTAAGTAGTTAAACTGATTACTGAAATCACATAATCAACAAGTCTTCATGTAGGTATGCTGCTGACACAAGCTAATTTTACATTCAAATTAAGTCCCACTATTTGTGTTTACCAAAGTTGTTTTACATTTCTTTTCCAGAATTACCTAGTCTGACTCTAAACAGTATGGACCTTCACAGAAGCTGTTAATACTTTCAGCTATAACTATCTAGAAATACAGTCACTTTATGAAAGAAAAAAAATCTTGCTGATAGTGCTTTCCCTGATTCATCTTTACTCAGTGGTGGGGGAGTGTCTCATGGCTAGTCCCATACCTAAATTCCTTTAAGCAACTGAATTCAGAGTTTTGAGATGAAGAACTATATGTCTCCATTTAAAATAAATGTATCTTATGTAGTAATTTTGATGACGAGTGAAATTCAAATGCTAATACATCCACCTCCCAAATTTCACCCTATTATGTCCACAAATCTCTGCTAAGACATTTTCCTTCTGATGTTTTATGAATTTGAATCAAATGTGTGCATACACAAACTTCAATGGGAGCCACACCTGGTCAGGTTTCAAGTCCCAGAGACTTTGTCCTTCAAAAAGATCAGGTCCAGCGTTCTGACACAAAAGCCCTGAGGATCAGAACACCTGTGTCCTGGAAACAAACAGAGAATTTTGTAAGGGCCCATGAGACAGTTTTTAGTAATTTTTGCTGTCGTGAATTCTAATGTACCTTCTTCATGAAGAAGGTTAAACTGAAAAATGTATCCTCCTTAGTTTTGCTGTAGCTGTTTGCTGTAGAGGGACCTTGACAATATAACAAAGGGAAGAGGTCGAGACAATAATGGATCTTTAATAGGAAAAAGTACACAAATACCATGTTAGACAGAGGCCAACAAAGAGATCAGAGGAATTTATGTTCTTCCTATTAACCATAGACCATAAAGGACTCTTGAATGCTGGCAACCAGCCAAGTCTCTGATACACATCAGATGAAAAACACAGCTCTTCCAGGACCTTGACTGGATTTCAGGAATCCTTTATTAGCTAAGTACCATCTTAGGACAGTCCTTATAATATTGTCATTTTACAAATATTGAGTTGGCTAGTATGTGTTACATTTCTATTTTGTATGCGTATCCTTCAATCTTTGAGACAAGAATTTTACAAAATTTAATTTGAAACCCAAACCATAATTCCTGTTTAGGATATTTTTCAAGGCATCCTTTACTTCTATGTGGTTTTAATTAGAATTTAAGGTCTATTTCAAATTAATGCAAACATTTTTTTCCCATGGAAGTATCTTTCAGCTCCTCAAGTTTGTATTTTCATTCACACTTAAATGATTTTAAAGACTTGCACATTTTAATAGTACTAGAATGAACTGCCTCCTCTCTGCTACCATACCTGGAAAGGTCGTTCTCTTTCTGTGTTATAACATGCCTTCCACTTTTCTGTAAGTTCCTCAAAAGCATACTGAGAACAACTGTTTTTATAATCACATTGGTTAAGGTTTTAGTAAAGCATATACATCTCAACAACAGTACAGTAACTCATGTTGTCATCTGAAGGCCCACTCTTAGATCAGTATTGCCAAAAAATGTCAGCATCTTAACCATCAGACGAGAAGCAGACTATGCGTCCTGATTTCTGCTGAAATAGAGTTTTAATTTTCTTTCTGGTAGTAAGTATAGATCTGTGTTTTGGATTTAGTATGAGAACAATGTGGATAACACACTGATGTTGTTAGCTGTGGCTAGGGAGCTGTAGTGCCTGCACTAAGCCAAGGACTTTCCCATTTCTCACTGTGCCCTGCCAGGTGCACAAGAAGCTGGGAGAGCACAGCCAGGACAGCTGACCCAGGCTGCCCAAAGGGACGTTCCCTGCCATAGAACATCATGCTCTGTATATAAAAACTGGGGAAACTAGCTGGGAGATGGGATCACTGCTTGGAAACAAACTGGGTATTGGGTTGGGTTGGTTTTTTTTTTCCTTTCACAAGTGGTGAGCAATTGCATTTGTGCATCATTATTATTATTGTTGATGTTGTTCTCTTCCTTTGTAATCCTATTAAACTGTCTTTATCTCAACTCATGAGGTTTTTTCCCATTCTCCTCCCCATCCCCTTGGTGGGAAGGGTGAGCGAGCAGCTGTGGAATACTCAATTACCAGCTGGGGTTAAACCATGACACTATGGCTTTGATATAACTGTTGCCTATAGACCATCAATGTTCTCTATAGCATTTAAGCCCCTCATGCTCCAGAAACATTATGAGATTCATTGGTTCTAATAGGGGAAGCTGTTAAAATATCTAAATTTAAAATGGAAGGTTTACTTCTCTTTCCTTTTTTTCTTTTTTTTCTTTTACAAAGCAGTGGAAAAGGCAACCTCTTTCATGACACATCCCCTGAAAACAGATTATCCTCTACCCTGAAGAAAACATTTTCACATTCTTTATTAAATCAATTTCTGTTTTAAGATAAAGACTATAGCTGTTTTAATTTTTTTGCATAAAGGAATAGATGTCCTGTTCTTTTAGAAGGCAGTCTAGTTCCAAATTTGCCTGAAGTACATGGTGTCTAGATTTATCATGCACCTCATTAAATACAGTTAAATTCTTTATGAATTAAGTGATATTTCTTTGTGAAATACTGACTCAGAAAAATGTTACGAGTTAGCAAAAAAGAAATAGAAAGGGAAAGCAAAATAACATAATAAGAATTCATTGACTGTACAGATGGATTTGAGATATTGTAAATACACTTATAGGTAAGTAAGAAAGATATTATTCCTTTGCAGTTATGGTAATTGCTTCATAACTAGTGATATAGCTTAGTAATTCCTTAATTATTTTTGACATCTTTTTCATTTGCTATTAGTAACATAAATTTACCTGATCATGTAGAAAGTGTCACTGACAATAGCTGTATGTGGTGGGTTGACCTTGGCTGGGGGCCAGGTGCCCACCAGAGCCGCTCTCTCACTCCCCTCCTTCACTGGACAGGGGAGAAAAGGCATAACGAAATGCTTGTGGGTCGAGATAAGGACAGGGAGAGATCACGCGCTAGTTGTTGTCACGGGCAAAACAGACCAAACTTAGAGAGGGAATTCATCTGATTTATTACTAGGCAAAACAGAGTAGAGGAATGAGAAAATAAAATCAACTCTTAAAACACCTCCCTCCACCTCTCCCATCCTCCCGGGCTCAACTTCACTCCCGGCTTCAACCTTCCCCCCCTCAGCGGCACAGGGGGACGGGGAGTGGGGGTTATGGTCAGTTCATCACATGGTGTTTCTGCCGCTTCTTCATCCTCAGGGGGAGGACTCCTCTCATCGTTCCCCTGCTCCAGCATGGAGTCCCTCTCACGGGGTGCAGACCTTCAGGAGCAAACTGCTCCAGCGTGGGTCCCCCACAGGGTCACAAGTCCTGCCAGCAAACCTGCCCTGGCGTGGGCTCCCCTCTTCACGGGTCCACCGGTCCTGCCAGGAACTTGCTCCAGCGTGGGCTTCCCACGGGCCGCAGCCTCCTTCAGGTGCCTCCACCTGCTCCAGCGTGGGGTCCTCCACGGGCTGCAGGTGGAATCTCTACACCCCCTCATCCTTCCTCCATGGGCTGCAGGGGGACAGCCTGCTTCACCATGGCCTTCACCACGGGCTGCAGGGGGATCTCTGCTCCGGCGCCTGGAGCTCCTCCTCCCCCTCCATCTGCACTGACCTTGGTGTCTGCAGAGTTTCTTACATCTTCTCACTCCTCTCTCCGGCTGCAAAAGCTCTCCCTCTAAGTGTTTTTCTTCTTAAATATGTTATCCCAGAGGCGCTGATTGGCTTGGCCTTGGCCAGCGGCGGGCCCGTCCTAGAGCCGGCTGGCATTGGCTCTGTCAGACACAGGGGAAGCTTCAGCAGCTTCTCACAGAAGCCACCCCTGTAGCCCCCCCCGCTACCAAAACCTTGCCATGCCAACCCAACACACTGTATTACATAAACACACTTATGAGTCAAAATAAGTTTGATTCCATTTTTTATACTGTATTCATCTCCATTCACCGTAATGCAGAAGCATCACTAAAATTTTCTGAACAAAAACTTTGTCATCTTATTTTGTAAAACAGAATCACCATAATTTTAGTCTTATTTTTTAACAATCTTCCCTCTCCCAGCATTTTCATGTTTCTCAATGATTTCTAAAAACAAAACAAAACAAAAAAAAAAAAAAGAAAAGGAGAATTTTCTGATCTATTTCTTTATTTCTCTAGAATCTGTAGCTACCTCCAGTGGATCTCTGCCTAATACTGCTACTGCAGCATGTCACTTACACCTGCTGAATGCTGAATATTTACCTTTCCAGCTATTTTTTCTCTGTTTCTGCTCAATGTCAGCATTGATTTATATGAAAAAATGACAGGATTATCTCATTTAAATCTTCCTATAAATCCTATTCAGACAATCAAGTGCTACACAATTTTGTTCTAAATAAAGGAAATTTTAATGGCCAAGCTTGCACCCAGACAGCGTTGAGAAAGACCTCCAGAGAAAGTTCTTTCCCTGAGCCTTCAGAATCCTGAAGAAAACATTCCCAAAGCAAATCGGGAATACCAAATTTGCCAGCCTGCATTTCTTTTTCTTCTCATGTATATGTAATAGTGATTCATCTGGCAGGTATGGGCCATGAACCGTGCTAAAGAATCTTCCAATTGCAGCAGAAATGCACTATAATGAGTCCCATAAAAATCACTAAGTCTGACATTGGAAGGACATTGGGAATATTAAAATTGAGATTCAGGTGTCTGGAGAGCATGGGTGCACATTACCATACATTTCCCTAAGCCTGTAAACTATTCTGGTCCGGCTGCAATTTGCACAGTATAGCAATTAATTGTGGATTATCTTTATAGGATAACGGTGAGTGTAATCAGTCAAATTTAATTGACAGCCCACTGGAACTTAAGGAGATTTGATTTTCTAGAGTTCTGAATCTTTGGAAACCTCAAATTAAAGACAGGCAATTAAGACTGATACTGTCAAAGAGTGTCCAATTAATCACAATTTTTTCACCAATGCACTTTACAAGATAGCGATTGCCTTGCATCCTGTTGTACCTAAGACAATAATATCAAACAGATGTTTTCTTACTGCATTTTATTTTTCAGATGAGCTTTCATTTTCTTTCCTAAACCACTGGAAATATGAGTAGTTCCTTATAACCTGCAGTTCTTTTTCATTCATGTGCAAATCTTCAGCTATTAATATTTTTTTTTTTAATATTCTATTATTTTATGTGGATGTCATATATAATCATTATTAAATTTCTTTCACAAATCTTTCTAATGTTCTATCCACAGAATCTTATCCAGTTCGTGACTGAAATTACATCTTCATTTCATCTAGTACCTTCATTTCATCTGTTATTTGTTTGCACAGAAATCACTGAAGCATGTAGTAGAAAGATATCTAATTTGCCTGTTGCTTATTACTTCCCCCAGTCTTTGGGCAGGATTAGTCAGTCACCTAGATTCCAGTAATAAAAATCAAGGTTTTCTTTCTTTTTCATGAACTTTGGAATTATTTATGTGAAGTAAGAATAATTGTAAACTGGGAAAACTGGAAATGGAATCTGAGTTGTGCAGTTCCTCAAACTGTCTGGGTTTCTCCCATCTACCTACTTGTCTTCAGATTGACGAATAATAATGGTGATCTGTCTGGCGAATGAATATCCTCCAGAACAATCACTGGCATCACATTGCTCCCTCAAAATGATTCATAATCACAGGAGAATTTTGCACTGATGTCGTCTCAATGTACTCTTGCGTGTGTGTGCTCATGTACATATTTCTAGTGTGGAAAAAGATGTTTGTGGGTCCTCAGGGTGTTTACTGAAGCTAGAAAGAGTTTTTCTGAGAAGGCATGATACCTGTGACAACGATAATTTCTCAGAATTTTGATTTTGATTTTGATTCAAATTAAAGTAAGTCTGTACCTATAATGATCAGGTTTGAATGAGACCTTATTATAAGAATCACATTTCTCTGGATTTCTGTTATTTTTCCTTTTGGCACTCTTATTGGAATGAAGAAAAGTGTAAAGAGGTTCAAAGGCTCAACCCAAAAAAACCTCCTTTCAAGGTACAAAACTATTTTATAAGTCCAGGAATCCTTCTACTTGAGCTCCTACTCTTCTTTCCCATTTTGCTATCACATGAGGCACTGATTTTGTTCACTTTGAAGTTTTACATTATCCTGAATCCTTGAAGGTGCAGTCTATCACTACACTTTAAGAATCCCAAATTGTGCAGCAGTCTGAAAGATGAAGTGCTTCAGATTCAGTGCTTCATTAACCCAAAGCAAAAGCATTTCCTGAACTCATATTAAAAAAAAAATGCTTGGAGAGGACTTTACAGGAAAGCAAGGAAGAACTATTTTACTTGCTAAATTTTTATCATAGAATGATTTGGCTTGCAAGGGATCTCAAAGATCATCTAGTTCCACCCCCCCTGCCATGGGCAGGGACACCCTCCACTAGACCATGGTGCCCAAAGCCCCATCCAACCTGGCCTTGAACACTGCCAGGGATCCAGGGGCAGCCACAACCTCTCTGGGCAACCTGTTCCAGGGCCTCACCACCCTCACAGGGAAGAATTTCTTTCTAACATCTAATCTAAATCGACCCTCCTTCAGCTTAAACCCATTACCCCTTGTCCTGTCACTACACTCCCTGATAAACAGTCCCTCTCCAGCTTTCCTGTAGGCCCCTTCAGGTACTGGAAGGCCACAATTAGATCTCCCTGGAGCCTTCTCTTCTCCAGGCTGAACAACCCCAACTCTCTCAGCCTGTCCTCATAGGAGAGGTGCTCCAGCCCTCTGATCAGCTTCGTGGCCTCCTCTGGACTCACTCCAACAGCTCCATGTCTCTCCTGTACTGGGGCCCCCAGAGCTGGACGCAGTACTCCAGGTGGGGTCTCACCAGAGCAGAGTAGAGGGGCAGGATCCCCTCCCTCGACCTGCTGGTCACACCTCTTTTGATGCAGCCCAGGACATGGTTGGCTTCCTGGGCTGCAAGCGCACACTGCCGGGTCACATTGAGCTTCTCATCAATCAACACCCCCAAGTCCTTCTCCTCAGGGCTGCTTTCAATCCATTCCTTGCCCAGCCTGTAGTTGTGCTTGGGATTGCACCAACCCACGTGTAGGACCTTGCACTTGGCCTTGTTGAACTTCATGCGGTTCACACAGGCCCACCTCTCCAGCCTGTCCAGGTTCCTCTGGATGGCATCCCTTCCCTCCAGCGTGTCGACCACACCACACAGCTTGGTGTCATCGGCAAACTTGCTGAGGGTGCACTCAATCCCACTGTCCGTGTCGCCAACAAAGATGTTAAACAGTGCCAGTCCCAGTACCCACCCCTGAGGAATGCCACTCGTCACCATTCTCCACTTGGACATTGGGCCGTTGACCACAACTCTTTGAGTGCCACCATCCAGCCAATTCCTTACCCACCGTGTGGTCCATCCATCAAATCCATGTCTCTCCAATTTAGAGACAAAGATGTCATGTGGGACAGTGTCAAATGCCTTGCACAAGTCCAGGTAGATGATGTCAGTTGCCCTTCCCTTATCCACCAACGCTGTAACCCCATCACAGAAGAACACCAAATTTGTCAGGCACAATTTGCCCTTAGTGAAGCTGTGTTGGCTGTCACTAATCACCTCCTTGAAATGTTTGGGGAAGTGAAGTGCCAGGCCTCCAGTTGGTGTGATTCTGCATACCTTCATTAGTGGGATTCATTTATTAACGGTGAGATATAATGCTAATTGTTGGTGTAGGTGTTTCTAGGATAAGGGCCTTACAAAATTCCTTATTAAAAAAGTATTCATTTCATAAGTCACCCTAAGTGGTAGAAGACAAAAGACAGAGAGGCAGGCTGATCCTCTGTAGGCTAGTAAGGTCACAGATCTGTGCAATCTATTGTACAGAACCAATAACAGCTGAGACTTGCACAAGAGACAGACTTTGATGAGAGCCAATCCCTACCCCAAATACAGATAGTATGCTTTCTTAAACATTATGATGTCCAGTTTTGATAACAAAATGCCATGAAGTTGATAGTTTTTTCCATGGGCAAATAGTTAAAAAATGGACATGATGCTCATCTGAATTTACCACAGATCACTTACATGAATTTTCTACTTTGAGTTACTTCTCTTAGCATTGTGAAGTGTTTGTCTGGTGCTTTTATGCTTCCCTTGCAATCAGTTCCTCTGTATTTTATAATAATTTTGTCTTTTGCTCTTGTTGTCCTTGTCACCCAATTTAGTTGTTTCTATCTTATTCACCATACTAGAATGCAGCAGACAGAGTAGGAGGAAATGTTTAGGGTTTCTATAGTCTGGTCTTTGCTTACCATGAAGGTCATGATAAAAATGGTACTGCATTAATTCTGATCCCATCTGAACTGAATTAGTGTTCTGCTTTGTTTTTTAACATAGACTTAATGGGGTCAAACAATGCAAGTCTTTAAAGGTGAATCCAGACTAGCATGTTAGTTTGGACTAGGAGAGTGCTTTTGAAGAAAATTAGTTCACTGCCCTCAGTCATGTGTTTAGTGAAGATGGTTGGTTCATGGCACCAGGTGATTCACTCTACAGATGCACTCTTTTGGGCTACATGTTCACCAGTAATGTTGCTGTCTAGTTTCACTTCAAAAAGCTAAGAAACAGAGCAGTGAAGAACACAGAAGTGTAATGAGTTTTCTGGAGGTAATTAATAATTGGTTGGTGTTTTTTTCCTCTCACCACGACCTTTGGATTATCCAATTTCATAAATTGCAAAGAACTAGCAGATAGAAATATTCAACAAAGCCAGAAAAAGTGGTAAGATAAAACTGAATCCATGTGTAGGGATGGCAGTTTTGGTACAACACCCTCAGCAGTGCTTCATGAAGTGTTGACAGGGGTATAATTCCATCTCCAGAAAAAGTTTTTAATATTCTTCAGAAAAAGGAAAAATACAGAAATTACAAAAATTCTTTATGTAATATTGACTTAAAACATGGAGTTTTAAGAAATAATATTCCTGAAAGAAGAGTAGCAGAGAGTAGTAAGGTGTCTAATGTTATCAAAAGCAAAATAAAAAACAGTTTTGTTTATAACTTGCATCCAGTTAAAGCTTTAGCACCAGGTGTCCCGGTTAACTTTTTACTTCTCTGCGCGGTAATCAGGAATAATGACAATTACTCTAGAAATACAAACAAATCACAAATTTACTTAAAAGTCAGTGGAACTACAAAAGATAGAGGTTTGGCAAAAGTTATAACAATACTTAAAACTTAACAGAAATACAAAAGGTAATGGTTTAGCAAAATTTGTGATGATATTACCCTAATGTGCCAAAAATTAAGTTAGAGACAAAGAGAGTGATAGAGAGGAAAAGAAAGAGAGAAAGAAAGAGAGAGAGAGAAAAGATATCACCACCCTTGGATCCAGGGATGTTCTCAGGTTGTAGTTGTAGTCTTCAGGTGGCAGGCGCACACAAAAAAGTTGTGTTTCCCCTTTTTATAACCCGATGTGCCCGCCCCATATGCGGGGGTCTGTCATCACTGAGCAGGCACAGTATGTGCTCAGGAATGTTCAGAAACATTCTAGAAATGAGTCGGTGGGTTATGGGGGTCCTGGGGGGTCTCACTGTCCCCCCCCTTCAGGGCTGACCAAGCGAGTGGTGATCTGTCACAGGCACATGGTGCACAGGGCACAGATGGTCATTGTTTACGTGTTTCAGGAACTGAGGAGTGGTCTCACAAGGCGTTATCCTGCCTCCGCAGGCTCCGTTCTTGTTCAACACTCCCTGGTCATCATCAGCCCATCCCTGTCCATGTCAAGATGGGTGTTTGCAACCATTTTAGTAAAACCCTCAGACTGAAGATATCTACTTCAGGAAGCCAGTCAGGAAAACCCTGAGAAATCTGGATGACTTTTAAGCTAGTGGGAAACCATTTTTACCTTCATTTTCCTTTAATCTTGTTCTGGGGTAAGACCAACCAAACCAATACAAGCCACTGAGTTTTGCAAGAGGAAAGTATTAACACTTCACAATCATGTCCTTAAGAAAATACATCTCAGTGTTTACAGACAGTTAGTTCCAAATTTACAGCAAATTTACTTCAAGTACTTAGAAACTCCTAATAAAGACAAGACTCAGACATGTCCATAAATCATAAGCCTACATAGTACTTTCAAAATCTGAAACTGTTTTTAAGGATTTCTAACAAACAGGTGTCTCTGGAATTACCTGAAGTGCTTAGGGACCCAAAAACATGAGAACATGACAGATATAGATTTCAAACTGGAGTTTCATTTTACATCTGACACTGGAGGCTGTGCACCAGTGCTGAACAGTATCCACAGAGCAGTCAGAGCATATGGCCTAACATAATATATGATAACCCCTGATTTTAAATAACATCCCTTAAGGGCTGAAAAGAGTACCCTATAGCAATACTCCTATAATGTTTCACTGCCATTCTGGTTGGGCATACAAGTCAATGTTTATGTCTATTAATCAACCCAACAGTAGAAGCAATAATAACTAGAATTTGCAAAGGAATTTGGGAGCTGCAGAAGAAACACTGTGGTAAAGTGATATGAGAGTTAGTGCTGTGTTTCTTAGCTTTCTGCAGTGTTAATGGCAACAATCTCTCCAAATAATATTTCAGAAATACCACAATTCCAACTTTATCTGAAAGAATAGGCATTTTGGCTTATTAAGGAAAAGACATAGATGGAGACAGAAGTAGGAAAGAGAGAGAGTGAGAGAGAAAGGGACCAAAGGAGAAAGGAAGAAAAAATAAAACAAAACAAAACAAACCCCACAAACACAAAGGACAGGAAGACAGAAAAACTGAAAAAGACAAGGAGAATGTAGGAGAGAGGGTTGATTTAGATCCGTCATAGCTAAAAATCCAGACTGTCTAAATGCCATAGTTGCATATATGCTGGAAAATCAGTACCCAACACTAACTATTCCCAGAGCAAATGAAAAGTAATTGCTTCCATGGCCTGTCAGAAGTTTCCCATGGTGCTTATCATGCTCAGAAACACCATGGTCTGGACAACAAGGCAATCTGAAAACTCTGCATTTTTGTTTCTCCATCCAATCAACATGTCTAAAGCAGACCTATAACACACCAGAAGCAGTGATTTCTTTTAAAAATGTCATTATAGCTACAACTCATTTTGTTCAAAGAGCCTTTTTTCCATTACAGTTCTGAACCTTTTTGAAATCACATTGCCTATACCATGGAAGTAGCTCTTTACTTTCAGTCCATAAGCAATTCAGGATAAAAAGAGACACAGGACACTTCATCTTATGGTGCCAGCACTCTAGCCCATCAAAAATGCAAGAGAAAAAGAACCAGAAGTGTCATTCCAGCTCCACAGCCCTCTTTAAAGAATTTGGGAGCTTAATCACATAACTCACATCTTGCAGGGGAACATATTAAACCACTGCGTATTAGCTGCTAGGATAGATTCCATTTACCCTACTGCAACTTTGCTACTCTACAGACAAATAAGATTGATAGGACAGTATTGTAAGAACACAGCTCCAACATACTTACTGAGTTGGTCAGCTAAGGATGAGCCCTAGATTCCAGCTGATGGTTTCTGAAGAAGTCATGTATTGCTAGCAATATTAGAAGTAGTAGTGTCTTACCGTGAACTGGCAGAATCAGGAAGAGAATGTGTCTGCTTTCAGAATGGGATAATACTTCAGCCAGCTGTCGCCTAACCTAGGCAACATAAATTCATCCTTATTTCAGCAAACCTCCAAAACTTCGCCCAGAAATTGTACTTCATTTACACAGGATATTACCAGTCCTGACACAATATTCTACTAGGTTTACACAGCTCTAGTTACAGACACCTGCCTTTCCACCTCCATTGCATCAAATTGCACATTTACACTCACTATAACCATTTCAGATAATCATAATGATATTGCACTTCTTAAATGCTCTAAGTACCAGGCTTTTGCTCCTTATTCCACATTTACCTGAGATAGCATAAAGTTGTCAGGAGGTCTAGATTTTTATTATCGCTGGTGACATGGATATGAATGATACTGATGTGATAAGCTGGACATCACGTTCAGCATCATTTCCTTGTGTAGAGAAAATGCATTAAATAACATGATGATAGAATGTGCAAAATGTGATGTTCACTTGTAGCAAAAATCCTTCAGTGATTGGTATTCAAGCAGAATAAATGGATTGCACTTAACAAGCTGAAAGCAAGCATTCCACCCCCATCACGAAGGAAACAGGCATCAAATGACTCTTGAATCTATGTAGTCATATAAGAAAATGCATTCCTTCCTTCCTTTCATTAAGCATAATGAGAAATGTAAAGTGAATATTCAGTGGCTAAATAGTCCTCATCTAAGAGTTTGTGGTTTGGGTACAGAAAGGTTTTCAGAAATTCAGGTCTCAGTTCAGGCTAATAAAAATCAAAAATCATGACATCCCAAATTATTAGTAGCCACTGAAGTCTGGGTCAGCATTCACCTTTGTGACTTCCAGTTCTCCCTATGTATCATTTTTAGTAGTGTGAAACAACAACAAGACAACAAGACGACATGCAGTTCAGCAGATACTTAGGCAGTAAATTCTTACTACAGCTCTGAGAAAATAACAGAATCAGTAACATCATGCACTCTTCTCCCATCTCCTACTCAGATCCAAATGCACCCTGCTCGTGAACTAGTATTTCCGTATATCAGATTCTTGCCTCCATGTCCACACAACACAATCATCACAATCCAAACAGGAACAAGCAGAAAGGCTTACAGGAGGGCTAACTCCCATCTCTGTCTTCCCAGTTCCACTTGCACGCTCTTACCATGCCCTTTTATGCCTGTTCCATGCATGTTTATTCCATTGTGTCTTAAATTAAGATGCACATAGCTTATACAGCTCTATTAAAGTTGCAGGTATGTATATTCTCCCCTGTCCTTCAGAGTGCAAATCTCATTTTAACTATATCATTACATTTAAAGAATTGAAAGTAATGAAGAATGCATATAGGCAAATGGTCACTACAAAATACTCAGTGCCACACAAAGTATTTTAATATCTTGAGATTAGTCACCCAAAAATCTAAACAACAGAAATGGAAAACAAAATGCTTTGCAGGTTCTACAAGAAGGTACTCACTATTACTGTTACTGCGAATACACACTTATTTCCTTGGAAAAATACATCTACAGGAAATGTGGAATACATAAAGAATACAACTGCTTGAAAGATAAGAATAAAATACTGATCCTTGTATAGGTGGAAAGCTGAGAGTTTACTATGTGAATTGTAGAGACAATTAGATTCAAAATGTACAAATGAAGAAAAATGATACATAAAAAAGGAGAACAATATGTACATAAAGCAGATAGTGACTGCTATTGCCCAAGAGAGGTGACTGGTACTAAATGTTAGTGGAAATGGATCTTCATTTTCTCCTGTAAATCTGTATCCCTAATTAATACAAACTAACAGCCTAGAAGAATCTTGAGTTTGCACTTGTAAACCATAGTGGCAACATCTTTCACTCCTTGACAAACAAGCTTATTTTCTTTACAACAGCTTCCATTATAAACAATAACTGCACAGATTTAGAGACCTAATTTCATTTGGAGGTGAGACAGTTTCATGGCCTTTCCTTCCAGAAGAGATGAAGCAGATGAAGCAAGGGCGAGAAGTAACAGAGGACACTGCAGCTACTTACATTTTTGTACTAGACTCTACACAGAATCTAGAACAATTTAATCTACTATAGAGTAGCACAGAAGATTTGCGAAGAAGTATCACCCTCTGCCATATACAAGTGCAATTCTGCAATATACAGGGTGGGTGCAGAGAGAAAGCAGTTGTTTGCCTGTGGTTAGGAATCAGTCCCCACGCTGGTTTTAAGGTGGTGTCTCGTGTTTTCAGTTGTGACATGGTTGGTTGCCACATGGATAGTAGTGCTCTGAAATACACCTTTAGAAACAGGCACATAAAGTAGGATTCCTCTTACCTAATTTTGGATTATAAAAGGAGATCATGAGATGAACTCATGTGTAGATATTTACAGTTAAAAAATGAAACATGTCCCTATGCCTTGTTTTAAGATTCTCAGTAATTTTTGATTTCCCAGTGACTGTGAATGCAACTTTTCCAGATGGAGCCCATTACATCTGTAGTGGTTAATTCTTAATCTTATCTGAGAATTCATTCAATATTAACCACAGGCATTCACTGGGAATATACCTAACTTTCAAACTGCTTTTTGCTATTTTAGTTGAGCCTGTAGTTGTTTTAGTCAGAAGGAATAAGTCTGTGAGGGTTATAAATGCTGGGGGAGAAAAGTATAAACTGTATAGTGATGACGTTACATTCAATTTGTCAAACAAACCTGGTGTCGTTTAGCAGGGTAATAACCAATGAATGAAAAATATATCAGTCAAATGTGCTAAACTACATGTTCAGGTGTTTAGTGATGGGGCAGCTGGTTTTTTTTTTCAACACTGACTTACAAATTATGAAGCTACAGAACTGGAGTTGGATGTAATCAGGATATACATAGGATAAATACAGAAGCATAGCAAATCTTTTGCCATGTGGGCTTCTCTGAACAATGTTTACAGAGACATCCTTCCCACTACCATCCTGTAAACTTTCCCAGTTAATCTTCCCATAAATGGTGAAAGAACTGACATACTGTAATAAGAATCAAAACCCATTAAACATCAAAAAAGAAATGAGTATTTCCATGTAAGTTGTTGGGGTTTTTTTATAGAAAATTTGAATTAAAAAAAAAAAAGAAAAAGTTTGGGTTTGTTTTTGGTCAGTTGTTTTGTTTGTTTGTTTGTGTTTTGTTTGGGTTTTTGTTTTGTTTTTTCTTTCCCCTAGAATAACAGGAATTGTAAAAAAAGACTGGCAGAAAATTGTCAGAACAGGGAACAGAGATTTCTTTCATAAAAGAATTCTGTATCCTCACAAATGGATATCATTAGTTCCCTTTCTTGTTGTCTAATGGAGAACAGAAAAGTTTCTTATAACCTAGTAATTAATCTGAATTATTTAGTTGCTTTATGTACCATACTTGTTCCTCTTAAATACTTATTACAACTTTGGCATTGGCCTAGGAAACACTCTTTTAATTAACAAAACCCTTCCTCCTATGTCAAGGAAAAGCACCTGTCACTTTTGCTTTTAAACTCTTTAATCTTTCTTTCCCTGGTAAAAGATCTGTGTGTCTGTCGTATAATGGATTTTTTAGGGATGTTGTCTGGAAAAGATATGTTCTTCATAAGTGGCCTATTCATTGCACAATGAAATCAAGAGGGATTTTTTTTCCCCCATCAGCTTCAGACAGCTCTGGATAAGAAGTGCGTTTTCAAAGCATGGTTTGGGGATATATGGAAATCCTATTGACTGTTAGGAATCATATGACTAAGACCCATATACACAGATTTGAACACTTAGGGCTAAGTCATTGATTTTTTTTGCAGGCTTGGTTTATAAACTGCTGTAGGGTTTCAGCACCCCATGTCAAGCCTTATGCCTTAGTATTAGCATATTTTTCTGTCCTTTGTTAAATCAAATAGATTTTCAGGCTGCCCAGCTGCTTCAAATTAAAGCTATGATTCCCTCATGGACTTTAGCTTGCTATAGATTTTCTTTAAAATGTCTACAAGCTCCTTTGCTCCGAAAAGATGAGCTTAGGCAAGATAACCTTTGCAGAGACACAGCACCTGTATTTGCTGAACCTCCGTCCAGAGCCATCTGTAAACTGCACTTATGAGACCCCAAGTGTTTTTGGTTTGTTCTGGACAGCAGACAGAAAACATTCTAATTCCTCTCAACTGTGTAACAATTATTATAGTTTGAAATGAACAATAGTTTTATTTCTTTTTTTTTTATCAGTTTCTCTATATTATCTATGGTACGACAAAAAAGCCCCAACTTCACCTATGTTCAGTTCATTAAAACTATGAAATTTGGGAATTTTTGAATTAAGAATGATTGTCACATTTGAGTCTGATATTCTGGGGAAGTTTTCTTTTTGCACAGGTATGTTCTTCACAGAGATGCTAATAATGATGTAAACTGACAGAAGAGTAATCCCATACATGACTAACAAAGAAGTTTTACAAAAACAAGTAGGTCTAGCAGCAGTGAATGCTGCAAAGGAAACAGTCCATCCATCCCAAACGTTACAACGCTAGAAACTGTGACACCAAGGGCAACTTGTGTTCAATCACAGACAAATTTATGCTCAATACAAAGCTATCGGTAACTGAGAAACAAATTTGGAAATGACTACACAGGATTTTGGTGCTTCCTTAGATTAACACATCTACTTCTCAGCAATGCCAAAAAATAGGTTTGCATGAATAATTGATTTTTTAGTCTGGTGGCCAAATCTACAAATCACATCAAAGGTACCACTTAAAAAAAACGTACTCAAGTAAGAATAGTCGAATTTTGTTTAAAACTGTAAATATCTTCAGACTGGCTGAAACTATTTTTTTTTTTTCTTTCCATGATAAATGACACAGCCATGAACATTATTAGGCAACCAGAAACAAAATATGTCCCAAAGTGACGTATTCAGCCTTAGTTAACACCTTTATGATAATCTTAAATGACCTCATCCCATAATCAGTGCATCTGGTATTATGGATTGTTTTTGTTTATTTATTTTTTAAACTTTTTGTTATGAGGCCATCATTTAGCTTTACTTTAAAATACACATTTGGCAAAACTGAAGTATGGATTGGTTTTGGTATCTGATGGAGACGGGAGCAAAATCCTTACAAAATGCTGAAGTGCATAACTGATAACGTTGACAATCACATCTATGCATAAAGATGTTCTAAGCATAATGGTGGATAAATGACAAGTCATGAAGTATTTTCAGATTCTTAAAAAAGTATACAAAAATAATAAAAAAGGAAGATTATTAAAGAATAAGTGCCACTAGCAGTGATTTTAGCCTTCTATTATTTTCTTTGCATTCATTCACTGGGGGCCTACAGGAAAGCTGGAGAGGGACTGTTTATCAGGGACTGTAGTGACAGGACAAGGGGTAATGGGTTTAAACTAAAAGAAAGTAGATTTAGATTAGATATAAGGAATAATACTGTGAGGGTGGTGAGGCCCTGGCACAGGTTGCCCAGAGAAGCTGTGGCTGCCCCTGGATCCCTGGAAGTGTTCAAGGCCAGGTTGGATGGGGCTTTGGGCAACATGGTCTAGTGGAGGGTGTCCCTGCCCATGGCAGGGGGTTGGAACTAGATGGGCTTTAAGGTCCCTTCCAACGCAAACCCTTCTATGATTAATTTTTTATCAAGTGACTATAAATAATGTAAACTCTAACAACTATATGTTTATTGCAAATTTTTGTGGGTTTTTCCAAGTTTCACTGAGATTTGCAAAAAAACCAAAACAAAACAAAAAAGGACTTAAAGCATAAATTCGAAGTGAACTGGGTATAAAAACCTGAAAGATACTACTGGTACAAATTGGGGAAAAAGGGTCTTAATTTACTTTAGGGGATAACTGATGAAAAGCTTAACTGTATTAACTTTTATAACATTGCAAACATCTAGAATTTTTGTGCAATATTTCACAATTCGAAAATACATTATGTTGATTGAACACAGTTAATTAAATTCCTAAAACTAGTATTTGCAATCTGTTCTTAAGATTTATATAAAAAAGACATTATTTTGGCAAGTGAAACATTTACAGAACATAATTTCTTAATATCTTATATGAAATTAGTACTTTATTTTTTTTAATAACTACACTGCTTAAAATTGGAGAAAGTAAACAATCACTGGATAAAAATGTTGTAAATAAGAGCCCTATCCATAAAATAATTTTGTCCTAGACTCAAAATCCACTTATACTGAGATGCACAAAAGCCACTGGCACTACTTGAACCCAAAATACAATTATCATAATTTGGCTAAAAATAAAAATAAATAACTTGGATGCTGAATTAATTTACAGTATTTTACACTGCAGTTGGAAAACTGTGTGATGGGTTCTAGCATAGCAATGCTGGAAATAAATCAAAAGATAAAAGAATTCTGGAGAAAAAAATTCTAACTGGGTAGCTATAAAGCTGAAAGCTGGAGTTTGACAATTTGTGAAAACAGCTGCCTTCCAGTATTCAAAGCCCTTGATCTTACATGCATTATGTAAAGTTGACCCCCCAGAAACAAAGACAACCATAAACTTTGACCAACATTGCTATCAAGACATTTTGTTCAGATGATCTTATAATCTTTCTCCCTGGGAAAATAGATGATACTAATGAACATTTTTTTTACTGACCTCAGTCGCTCATGATCACGCAGCTGTCAAAACCAGATTTTAGCTACAACATATAATGTAGCTGGCCAATGACAAAAATACAGAACATATTGTTACAACAGGTTAAATACAATAATAAGAAGAAACAAGGCTTGCTTTTTGTTTGGTGTTTTTTGTTTTCATGTTTCTGTTTAACTTTTGCAACAATTTAGAAATTGTTTCTCTGATAAGCAATTTTTTCACATCTATATTTATCAGTTGGATGAGTCCACTGCTACCAAATTAGCAAATTAAGGTTATCTTTGGAAGAACCCCCTGCTTCCAGTCTATTTCTATGCATTAGAAGTATCCCCAGTAGATACTGATAGCTATCAATTTGTAATTTCAGGGTAGAATGACCGTTACTTCAAGTAACAGAAGCAGAATCGGCAAATTATTATCTATCATAAATACAGTAACCTTGGAAAGTTGTAGAGCCATAAAATGCACATCACAAAGACAACTCTCTAGATGAAAAAGGATCTGGTATTAACGAGCAGCACAGCATCATCAGTCTTCCTGATAGACGGACATAGATTAATCTGCTGTTCAGTGGTTCATCGCAAATCATGGAATGTCTACCTTTCTTTACACTGAAAATGCTACCCCCTTTAGTTGTCAGGTTTTTCTCTTAAACACAGATTAATCTCTTCCTTCCTGTGGTGCTAAACTCAGTCTATCTTTACTGAACTCTAATAACTACCTCCTAATTTTATTCTACTGTATTTTGTGATAAAAATTTTTACCAAATAGGATATTGGTGGATTGTTCTGCCATTTACTTGAAATAGATTAAGTTAAGAGCAAGGGGTTTACTGTATTTTGATAAGAAGCAATGACAATTGTATTTTGGAAATAATTCTTATACAGCCTTTTTTAAAACAAAATCTTCTGTTTATTTAACAATTCAACTTACGTCTTCAATGTATCATGTTAATCAGATCCTGAACACAAGTTTTAAAAGCAACCACAAAAAAGCTTACACCTTACACTTAAGTCCTGGGATACAGCTGAAGCTTTTAAAGTGCTCTTTATCAGTTTTGTCTTGAGGTCTGTGCAGTACTACCAATTTGGAGTTGAATCTGAATTTGAATTTCTCCGGAGGATTCATTGATTTTGCACTGGCAGTTAAGCCTGGAGCCCTTAGATACTTCCACATTATTTCATTGTCATATAACTTTTCTAAAGATTAAATTTCATTTAGCCAAATTTTATTTGACTTATTTTATTCTTACGCTTATTTCTACCCTCTTAGCCCTCCACTTTTACTGGTCATTCTAAATCATATGCACGCACACAACTATTTTAAATAGGTTTTACATAAAATGGTGTAAACACTAATGAACTGCCCTTGCCAACGTGCAAGATAAAATTAAACTAATGTTTTATTGCAGCAGGTTTTGTTGTCTACTGACACTCAGCTTTTTTTTTTTTTTCCTTTTTTTTTCCCCCAGAGTTCCTACCCTACTGCAAACTTAATGTTGAGAATGTTCCCTAAATATTAAACAAGTTTCATGTATCTAGTTAGTGCAACACTGATCTGTCAGTACCTTAAAAATGATTTGTGCCTAAACAATACAATCATTGGGGAAGATGTATATTTTCATACCTAAAAAAAGTGTAACACCTTAGCAAACAACTACATTTATTACAACTTGCAGCCTGGATATGAAAACACATGGTCCAAACTGAGGATTAACTTTCCTTCAGAACTTGTAGAGTTTTTGTTTTGATCTTTCTTTCTTTCTTTCTTTCTCTCTCTCTCTCTCTCTTTCTCTCTCTCTCTTTTTCTTCAAATAAAAATTGGCTTTAAAACAAGTCGGTTTTTAAAATTTTTATTATTATTATTTTTATTTATTTATTTATTTAAGTGGAAAGATATCTCCCTCCCAAATAGACTTTAATATTTAAAGAAAGTAGTTTGAAAACTGAACAGTCCTAAGTTTGAGATTACGAATTCATCCAAAAAAGAAGAAAAGGAAGGTGGAGGGGAATTATTAAAATATTACAGAAATCAATTTTCTATACTGGTTTCCCAGTTTGTTAGTCAACATACTGAAAGATTTCCTACTTTTACTCTTTTTCCCTTTGCTTTCAAAGGTAAAGTAGAGTTTCTGTGACAATATGGATATTGAGTAATCGTCTTGTGTCATTGCTCTTCCACTACTACTTTTTTTCTGACTTGGTCTGCTATAGGACTTTCTGAAAAAGATCATCTTCTCCATATAAAGTTCCACCCTGCTTGATACTCATGTCTTTTTCATAATTTTAACTCTTCCATTTTATATCATCCCTTAAAGACAACTATGATAACAATACTATTGTATAATTTAAGTATAAAACACAATCAAATTACATTAAAAAGAAATAGAATGTTTTGTAAATGTCCAACTAAAGTTGAGAAATACTGTGAACCTTCAATATTAACACATTTGAACAATATTTATGGTACTTACTTATGAATGTTTAAAGTACTGATTTGACACTCAGAATCTGTGGTTTTGTCACAGACTTCCTGCATAGCATCTTAATACCTCTGCTTCTTCTCTCCAACAGTAAATGTAACACTATTAGATGTCACATTCACAAAACAAAAATTATGGCCTTTTTAAAATGTTTATTTGACTTTAATCAACCCCAGAATCATTTGATGTTTATTATATGACTACGTGAATTGTTAAGTCTCAGTATCATGCTTATATATCGACATGATAGTGTAACTATGCTCATTGAAGTCACTTAATGTTGTTGAATTGTAAAAATGTAGATCTTAAAAGCATTTGTGGAATTCTGTTCCTACAGTACAGTTAATTTAGACAAAAGAGCCAGAAGTATAGAAGAAGTTTTTTTGAAAACTATTTGGGAGAAGCAGGGAAAAAGGTGGAATAATAGAAAACCAAGTGATGATTACCTGTTCTATCTAATAATAATGGTTATCTATTCTATTAGTTGTATAATGAACAATGCGTACGATTTGAAAGCACATGGTACAAAACTACAGAGGTTAAAGAATTATAAGCATTAATGTTTTCTGCTTTGCTTTATGTTTACCAAGCCAAAAGAGGTCAGTTGGTTTGCTGGTTTTTTTTTCCTGGCAAATACTAAAACATAATAAAATGACACAAGGAGGGGGGGGGGGGGAATCTGTTAATTATCAATGGTTAAATAAAAATAAGATTAAAAACTTATCTAATTAAAAAGGAAAATTTGTCAAAAATATTCTGCAAGAAAATAATCTGCCATGTCCAATTGTAATAGGGTGCATTTAATTATGTGACACTGTGAGTTTTCCATACTGTTTCCATCAGACCCTTAGAGCCTTATAATGCCGTTCACATTATAGTCTTATGCATAAAATTGTGATAAGCATTTCTTTGCTGAGCAGCTCTACAGCAAGCCAGTGTGAAAAATTCTTTAAAGTTGTATTACCACCTCTCAGAAAAGCCATACCAAACTTTTATTGTTTCGTATTCTCGTGATTCAAACCACGATATATCACATTCAGTTTGATGGACTTCCCGCGTGTTCATTTTAAGCATTTCAATGAGTAGTTTCTCCAAGCACCACAACAGAAATACCTGTTAAAATATTTATATAACTTTATTGCCTTAGTGATAGAGGCAAGATTCTTGCTGTAACTGTTAATACAACAGCAGATTTAACAGACCAGGGTTTCACTTCCAAGGAGCCTTGTAATGCTTTCTTACAATGGGTTAGAATGACTTTCTGTTTTATTTATAATCTGAAGTAAAATATACTTCACACTGATAGCACAATTAGAGTTCTAACAGCTAAATATTCTTGCCAGTAACTTAAACCCTAGAAACAATCCTTTTCTAGGCTTTATTTCCAAAGCCTGTGAATGGACTATTCTTTGCTCACATGGGTAACAATCCTGCTAAGAATCACAAAAATCTGACTGTAGTACTAAAGCACTCCTGACATCAACCACCAGAGCAGCAAATAATCTCAAATTTGCTGAAACCTCTAGATCTGAAAACTTCTTCAGAAACCACTTTGTCGCCTGTACTCTTGTGGAGGACAAATAATAATTTGGAAATGCACTGTATTTTTGCTTAAAATAGTAGTAGCTGAGAGTCAAGGATTTCAGAAGTCCCTGCCATCCAATACTCTGCAGGCTTAGAAATGTCAGTGAACATAAAAGAAACCAGCCTGTATTTTCTCTCAAAAAAAAAAAAAAAGGTCTCAAATATTGACCCGCTGCTTTGCTTTTTTTTTTTTTTTTAATATATTGCAGAAAGATGAACTGACACTTCTTTTCTCCGCCTCACCTCTCTTAATGAGAACATCTTGTCAAAACCTGCATCAACACATAAGGAGATATGAGGCTACCGTCTAGTCAGTCACTCCCTAGCATGTCTTAAGGCATGGGGCTATTTCTTCCCCCAGCATAGGACTTCACATTGGACTGTTGAAATTCCTAAGCTTGCTCTCAGACCCCTCCTCCAGCCTGTTGAACTCCCCCTGACCAGCAGCCTTGAGGAATGCTACTCACACCTGACAACCAGTTAGACTTTCAATCAGTGACACCTGCCCTTTAAGCCCAACGGTCCTGCCAGTTTTTCACCAACCTCCTAATTCACCAATGTAGTTCAGATCTCATCACTCCAACTGGAAAGATACTGTCTCAGACTGTCAGAAGCCTTGCTGGTGTCAAGGTAAGCCACTTTCCCTGCCTTCCTCTTGTCCACAGTACTAGTCACTTCAAAATAAAACGTCAATCAGGTGGTTCAGCATGATTTAACCTTGGTAAATTCATGCTTCCTGTTTTCAGTTGCTTTCCTGTCCTTCATGTACCTGGAAATTTGTTCCTAGGGACAGAGATGGGACTGACTAACCTCTAGTTCCCTGAATCATTCTTTGCCTATTTGGGAGATAGCTGAAAAATTTGCCTTTTTCTATCATCAACCTTACCTTAACTTTTCATATGACACCGAACAGCCTCACAACGCAGCTCCTTCAACCTATTCTATCTAGTTTGAAGGCCTTCCATATATCCAGGTTAACTAAGTCATCCCTTAACTGATTTTCTTCTACTGTGGGTGGTATGTCTTTCCCCCCAAATTTGCAACTATATAGGGAGACCAGGGAGGCCCAGCAGCAGACTTGGTCTAATAAAGACTTGGGCAAAGAAGTCACTGAGTACCTCAGCCATGTCATTTACATATAGAATCCCTTTTATTTTTGTCCTCCATACCCTTCTCCCACGTTAACTCCAACACAGCTTTGATCTTCCTTAATTCCATCCCAACATGTCTGGATGACACAACATGAGATAGGCCTGTGTCACCCTGCTTCTCAAGGAGAATTTGAAAGGCCTCCTGTTGCTTGGACTGTACATATTTCTGCCTTATCCTTCATTCTCCTACTTTTCTGTGTGCTTTGGTCTCCATCCTCCAATGAACCTGCTTTAAAACCTTCCTCACTAGGTTAATAAACCTGTGAGAAAATATGGTCTTAGAATCATAGAATAATTTGGGTTGGAAGAGATCTTTAAAGGTCTCTGTCCCTGCAATGAGCAGGGACATCTTCAACTAGATCAAGTTGCTCAGAGCCCCATCCATCCTGACCTTGAATGTTTCCACAAATGGGGTGTCTGCCACCTCTCTGGGAAACCTCTTCCAGTGTTTTACCACCCTCAATGTAAAAAATTTCTTCCCTATATCCAGTTTAAATCTAACATCTTTTAGTTTAAAATGATTACCCCTTGTCCTATTGCAACAGGCCCTAATAAAAACTCTGTCCTTTTCTTTCTTAAAAGCTCCCTTAACTACCGAAAGGCCGCAATTAAATCTCCCCGGAGCCTTCTCATCTCCAGGCTGAAAAATCCCAACTCTCTCAGCCTGTCCTCATAGGAGAGCTGCTCCAGCCCTCTGATC
The DNA here is from genome assembly GCF_028858705.1 of Grus americana. NCBI lineage: Eukaryota > Metazoa > Chordata > Aves > Gruiformes > Gruidae > Grus > Grus americana. Next base: position 6,104,912 of record NC_072891.1, on the reverse strand, counting down.
AGCTTCCTGGCCTCCTCTGGACTCACTCCAACAGCTCCAGATCTTTCCTGAACTGTGGATCTCAAAGATGGATGCAGTGCTCTGGGTGGGGCCTCACCAGAGCAGAGTATAGGAGGAGAATCTCCTCCCTTCACCTGCTGGCCACTCTTCTTTTGATGCAGCCCAGGACACGGTTGGCTTTCTGGGCTGCAAGCGCACACTGCTGGCTCATGTCCAGCTTTCAATCCACCAGTACCCCCAAGTCATTCTTCCCAGGGCTGCTCTCAATCCCTTCATCGCCCAGCCTGTATTGGTATCGTGGGTTTCCTCCACCCATGTGCAGGACCTCACACTTGGCCTTGTTGAACCTCATGAAGTTCACATGGGTCCACTTCTTGAGCTTGTTCAGGTCCCTCTGGATGGCATCCCATGCCCCAAGTGTGTCAACTGCACTACTCAGCTTGGTGTCATCTGCAAACTTGCTGATGGTGCACTTGATCCCACTGTCTATGTCATTGATGAAGATATTAAATGGTAATGGTCCCAGTATAGACCCCTGAGGGACACCACTTGTCACTGATCTCCATCTGGACATTGAGCCATCGACCACTACCCTCTGGATGTGACCATCCAACCAATTCCTCATCCCCCAAACAGTCCACCCATCAAATCCATGTCTCTCTAAGTTAGAAAGAAGGGTATTGTGGGGGACCTTGTCAAAGGTCTTACCGAAGCCCAGGTAGATGACATCCATAGCTTTTCCCTTGTGAACTGATGTAGTTACTCCATCATAGATGGCCACCAGATTGGTCAGGCAAGACTTACCTTTGGTGAAGTCATACTGGCTGTCTCTAAGCGCCTCCCTTGTCCTATTTTGTCAGGTAAATGGAAAAGTGCTGACATCTCACCTGTCCTATCTCAAGGTTAAATGAATCAGAGAGGTGAGATATACACCTTTCCTCACTGATCTTAGCGGGAAAAAGTTAATCACTATTTAGACAGCTAAATTTAGGCAAGCTGAATTCCAGGTTACACTGGAACCTCAGCCCCTGAGGCACACTTCTACTAGTCTACTCAAAACTCTTCCTAATGCTTGATATATATCTGAATACAGGCTCGAACTTGACTTTCTTGGACTTTCATACTTCTGGAAAAACATGTCAATATGGGCAAACGTGATTGTATCCTGATTGAAATTGTTTGTGTACCTGTATCCAATATCTTCATCAGTCCTCAGTCTTTCCTCTGCGTCTATAGATTGAAGCTATCACTGTCATCACATAATTCCTATACTGTTTTCCCCACTGTCTATTGACATTTCTTTTCTATCTCTGTATTGAGTTTGCGTGGCAAGGTTTTGGTAGCAGAGGGGCTACAGGGGTGGCTTCTGTGAGAAGCTGCTAGAAGCTTCCCCCATGTCCAATAGAGCCAATGCCAGCTGTTTCCAAGACAGACCTGCCTCTGGCCAAGGCCGAGCCCATCAGCAATGGTGGTAGCGCCTTAGTGATAACAAAATTAAGAAGGGGAAAAACAAACCAACCAACCAGCCAACAAACAAACGCCAAACCCAAAACAGCAGCATTTTGCAGCCAAAGAGAGGAGTGACAATATGTGAGAGGAACAACTCTGCAGACACCAAGGTCACTGAAGAAGGAGGAGGAGGTGCTCCAGGTGCTGGAGCAGAGATTCCCCTGCAGCCTGTGGAGAAGACCACGGTGAAGCAGGCTGTCCCCCTGCAGCCCATAGAGGATGGTGAAGCAGATATCCACCTGCAGCCCGTGGAGGACCCCACGCCAGAGATGGTGGAGACACCTGAAGGAGGCTGTGACCTGTGAGAAGCCCATGCCAGAGCAGGTTTGCTGGCAGGACTTGTGACCCCGTGGGAGGGACCCACGCTGGAGCAGTTCATGAAGAACTGCAGCCCGTGGGAAAGACTCACGTTGGAGAAGTTGGTGGAAGACTGTCACCCGTGGGAGGGACCCTAGGCTGGAGCAGGGGCAGAGTGTGAGGAGTCCTCCCCCTGAGGAGGAAGGAGCGGCACAGACACCGTGTGAGGAACTGACCCCAACCCCCATTCCCCATCCCCCTGTGCCACTGCGGGGGAGGAGGGAGAGAAATGGGGAGTGAAGTTGGGTCTGGGAAGAAGGGAGGGGTGGGGGGAGGTGTTTTAAGATTTGGGTTTATTTCTCATTGCTCTACTCTGTTTTGCTCACTAATAAATTAGTTTCCCCAAGTTGCATCTGTTTATCTGTGATGGTAATTGGTGAGTGATGTCTCCCTGTCCTCATCTCAGCCCAGGAGTCTCTCATTATATCTTCTCTCCCCTCTCCAATTGAGTTCAGTGATAGGGAAGCTTTGGTGGGCACCTGGTATCCAGCCAGGGTCAACCCACCACTCTCTCACACAAAACCATGCAAGATGCAATCCAGATGTTTTTAGCTTGCAGTTTAAAATGTCTATGAAGCCCCTTGAGCATACTCAGCTTTATAGAAGTTTATAAAACTGAAGGGAGTCACTTATAAGATAACAACTGCCATTCATATAGCGCTACAATTAACTTCTTAGCTAACACTGCTTAACTGGTTCTTTTCTGCTGGCAATCTCAAAGAAATGGCTTCAAAATTCACAAGCTCCTTCAAGCTTTTCTTCTTCGGTCATTGTTTTTGCTCTGTGCTGTGGTTCTGTTCAGGTACAGAAGTTTCCATAACGATTACCTTTTACTTGTTTCATTATCATGCCCTTTGCTATCGTTTAAACTGCACCAGTGACCTATCAGCACAGAAACTCAATGAATTTAAATCCTTGGTTTGTTCCGTGTTATGTTTATGTTCTGTGTTCTCTTGTGTCCAAAGAAACATTTTTTAAATTCTAACCTGGTTGGTAAGATAAACAAAAGCTCGATTTCTTTGCTCTTGACCCTCTGAATTCTTTACTTTATACAGCTAACTCTTGTCTTTCCTAGGCAGAAGTTGTTACTCATTGGCAGAAGATATAGATATGAATCTTGTCAGTGGCACTGCTGCACTAGAAGCCAGATGTCAACACAGAGAACTATGCCACATGCTCTTGACAGGAGGAGCTTATTAACCTGTGACAACATACAAAAATTCCCTTAGAATTTACTCATAATAACTAACACAAAGCATAAAAAATTCTGAAAAGACAGGTTGTACTCTAAATTTTTGCAAGGCAAGGGATGAGTTAAAGATTTTGGGGGATATATTTTGGAAATGTTTCTTCTGACATATCATGTTATGATATTACGCATCTTTTGGCATTAGTCACATCATCACTTCTCACACGGAGAAGCATGTTCAACACAATGTGACATGTCCAAAGTAATATATCATCTGTAAAATAAGACTTGTAGGTGCTTTCTGATCTCAGAAGCACAGCTTCTTCCTTTTGATTCAGAAAATATCTATTTTTCTGGATGTTTTCCTCTCTGACACTCCCTTCTTAAGTGAAACACAGTTCCCCATATGTCTCCCAGATTACTCATAACTGAGCAAGGTAGGATGAAAATATACACTGCATCAATGGCAGTAGGGAAGACAATTTTGTGAGAGGGGCAGAAAGTGGTGTTTGTTTTCTTGCCTATTTTGTGTTGCAGTTGTACTTTTTAGCTTTTGAATGATCACAGTATGAACACTTCTTCCATCTCCAGACTTTAAGGAACTTTAAATACAGATGAAGGCTGGGAACATTTGGTAGCTTCATTTGTTTTCTCCACTGAACAGAAAGGCCTAAAAATAATATTTTCAACCCTCTGATCTTGTGTGGTTGAAGTTATAACTTATCCTGGTGATTAAGTCATGATAATTCTTGCAATGATAGAGAGAGAAAGGAAAAAAAAAATAGTATATGTACTGAAAAATGGCTGATCCTCTACTGAAAGTCTGTGTTTTGTCTTTTTTTTAAGTAGGGCAATGGAGCTCCACTATCCAGTGAGCATAGAAAGGTAAAGTCCTGTCTAAAAATCTTAGTTCTAAGACTCATCAAAAATCCAGAATGGGAAGCATTTAGACAATAATTAATTGCCTGAAGAATGTTTGGTTTTCAGACTGATGGGAGTACAATGTACAATGTGACAACTTACCTCAGCCCAAGAGATGCCAGGAGTCTGTCCTGTACCCTACAGAATGATTAATAATTTCTTACTAAGAATAACATGTATAAATGTTATCAAAACCAACAAACGGTTCCTGGTCTGATACCATTTATGTGAAGATGGAAGAACAAACGTACCCTTTGATATTAACACAGAATGAACACAATTTCCATCTGTAAATTTGTATCTTCATTATAATAGGTAAGATTCAATTTATCCAGGAAAGATAAATCCCTATTTTCAGAATATATCTAAGAAAGCTCCATCCTAGTGCAGCATCTGATAACATGACTTATTATTATTATTTTCAGATGTATTTTAAATGGGTATTATGAAAGAAAATGCAGAAACATTTGCTGTCACAGCCTCCTGGAATACAACACAGAAAGCTAGTATTTCTCTAAGTGTCTAAACTTCAAGAGAAAACAATGCTGAATTTAAGAAAGCAGGAAAGGGAGAAAAATATCAGGGAGAAAGAAAGGTGTGCAGCTTGAGTAAAAAAGCATAAAATTCTAAAAAGGGATGAGAGCGTGTTTCCATTTTGCATCAACTTTATTCTGGACTTACTCCAGTTTTACAGTGATATGCATGAGAATCATACCCAAGAGCTTGATTTTAAAGTGGAATACTTAAAACAGCCTTATCCACACCTTTTTGTGCCCAAGGCTCGTAGGTGACTGTGTGGGTATAAGCAGACCTAAGAGACACAGAGATTTTAGAAACCATGTTTCTGTATTGCAAATGGTGATTAATTCTTATTGATTAGAGACCGCCTCGCTTAGCCTGATCATACTGTGTTCCTTGGGTGCTAGGAAGAGAGAGGAAAAAAGCTATCATAAACAATCATGCATCCAGCTTGGTAACTCAAGATATCATCTCACTTTACGAAATTACATTGACATCCTCTTCTGCAATAAAGAAAAAACAATGCCTTTTCCAATTCATGTAATAATATTGATTTTTTTCCTTTTTTACGGGGAGCTGGCTCTTCAAAAATGTAGCAACGTAGAATATCACTCATCTCAACCAGCTACAGAGATTAATCATTTGGAATAGACCCAAATCATATAAAACAAATCCAGTTTATTCACCTAAACCAACAAGCAGTTCTGGAACATCTTGAGGAAGAAAAAAGATACATAGTCACACCAAATAAATCATTGAACAATTATCTGTGTTATACAATCTGTATAGCTTCTAGGCTATCCTCTGAACTGTACCACTGGCAGGTTACATTTTTCTTCCTCTTTACTTCTGTCTTTAGGAGAGCTACTCAAAAGCTTCATGCCCCAGCTCACAGCCAGACACTTCTAACTGCCCTGATACTTACACCCACATTTTTCTTCCTGTGAAACAAGTTTCCTACACAGAGAGATGTGACTTCAAAAATCTCCATAGGATACCTTTTTTTTTTCCCCCCTCCCCAGAAGAACTCACGTAGTGTTGATACATGGACCTAACAACAAAAAAGTCAGTTTCTGGAAAGTATTTGGCATATCTAGAGTGGCCCTGCAAGGCTTTGCCTCAGGCTCATTGATTGCCTCAGATTTGCAACATTTTCCCAGCTGCAGAACAATCTTTCAATTGCAAAACCATCAAAAGTAATTCTTGATTTTTTTGAAGTACAAGCCAGGATCAAAGATTTCTTTCCTAAGGTCATCCTATTCTTTTGGTCCCTGACATGCTAGCTGGTCTTCTAGGCAATCCACTGAGATCACTCCAATGACAACTGTCATCTATACGGAGGATGATTTTAACAGGCTAGTTTGACACTATAGTCTGTCTTCCACCGAAAAAAATTTATCTGCCTTGCCAGACTAGGCAGCTTTCAGCCATAGCCCTGCTCCTATATCCTGGTGAAACATATAGCAGCCAAGGGTCACAGCTATCAAGACTAGTAGTTCCACAATCATTCAACAGGGAATAGGACCACACTAGGAAGTTCCCAACTGTACCCTCTTTTCCCCATCTTGGCCAAACATTTAGCAGCCAAGGATCATAGTTATCAGGACTAGGAGTTGCACAGTCTTTCAGCAGGGAACAGCACCGGAAAACACTGACTAACAGGAGAGCCTGACTTTTTGACTCTCCACTTGACTGGCAAATCATATACAGTGATTCCTGGGAATTATTTAAGAGCTGAAGGTGTGAAGGAGAAAGCTTATTTACTGCAATCAGAAGAGGAAATATGTCTTGGGGAGGAAGGAATTTTGTATAAATGAAAGTTAAGGGGTAATTTGGAGGTTTGCCAGATAGTACAGAGAATAATAAATAGGAAGGCGGCAGAGGAATATTGATGTCAAATAAACTTTAAGGGAGAGGAGGGTGTTAAATAGGATTCTTTTGACTAATTCTCACCATTCTTCCACTAAAGTTATACTACAAGAACCCTACAACAAGAGGAGGGTGCGGTATTGAAGCATGTCAGATAAACAAGTCACATCTGATCAGCTTTGCTGTTGCTGTGTTAGTTACAGAAGGCTGACTTATCTCCAGAGATATCTCTACTTCATGGCATCTCAAAACTCAGCGACAGGCAGGACATGGTACCCTGCAAAGGTGCAATAGGCTGTGATTTTTATATAAGGTAGTGGCCTTTTCAACAGTACACTGTGGAGTGCTTCCCTGTTCCAAGGACTAGGCATGCACCTCTGTATGCCTGTGAACTATGACTATCGCAATCCTTTTTTCCCCGCCTCCGTTGTTGTTCTTGTTCACAAAGTACAGTATGTTGTGTGCTTAACAGGAGATTGCCTGGATGATTGTGCAGTCAGAATCTTCCCCCAGGTGCCCTGCACTTTGTTTCAAAAGGCTAAAAGAAATACTGGTCTTTAACAGAAGCTGCTCCGCATGGAAGGAAAATAATTCCACATGGAAAGAAGATACAGAGCAATATTCTGAATTAGTGCTTCAGTATTCCCGGCTCTTGCTGAGAGAGAAGAAAGAAAGCTGAAATCATCAGTAACTCTCCCCTTTATGTGATACACTCACCCCTGATAGATACAGCATACAGCAGTCAGTCAACCCTCCCAATAAGGTTTGTGTGATAATGGCTGACTGCAAGGGAATGGGCTTCCGATTCTGCCAGGGTTTTTACCCCAGGGTTTTTTCCGCCAAACAATCACAAAACCAGTAATCAACAAGAAACTGACCAATAATTTCTATGCTTCTCAACAGAAAAGAAAAAAAAAAAAAAACAAACCCACACAAACAAACAACAAAACAAAATAAAACAACCACCAAACCAAACCAAAAAGAACCAAACCCAAACCTGACCTTTCAGGTTCTCTATAACTCATTTTATTTCCCAGGATATTCCTACCAGTTGGGCCGTGAGATCTGTTAACCATCTGTAAGTTGTCTTGTGACTTTTTAGTCTCACTCAGTGAGGGATGTTTATTTCAAACCAAGAAAGCCCACAAGATGGGTTGGCAGCACGCAGTAATTTCTAATATAATTGCTGTTGCTGAGTAGATCACGTACTTTTGCTCACCAACAGATGTTAGTTATATTTATTTAGTTAGTTTAATGGAGATGCTAAAGGAGGTTATCTGTACTCCTTCAAAGACAATTACTCAAATTTCTCACTGTGATAATACAATTTAATATACAAAGCACAACAGGACACTCAAAAATCAAATATTCCTCACAGTCCAGAAGATATCAACCAATCCATTCTGGTCTTTAAGATATTTATCCAGTATTGACAAATCATGTATGTAGAAGCTGTAATTCCAGACTACTTAAAATCTTTATATCATTTAAAAATATATTTAAATATAATATTTTCCCCCATTGGATGTTAATCACAAGAGAGTGCATTTACAATATATTTCAAGTTCTTCTTTACAAGCTGAGAGGCTAAAAATTTCCTTGAAATAATAATGCAAAAAAAAAAAGAATGCTATTGTGATCCATGAGAAAACTTTTATCTCAAGCAGTGGAACTTCAGGGAAAAAATACCAAGTAGCACAAGATTATTATATTTTTTTAATCATTTCCTATGATTTATGTATTAGAGATGTTGATGCACATGCTAAAAAAGAAGACAAATATACCTATTTCTCATCATTTTTTGACCCTTTCTAGGCAGAACTTGTGCATAATAAGCAGAGAAATAAATAAATAAAATAAAATTTAAACATAATTTTAAATCCTTCACAGCTAATGGATTTCTCCTTTCTGATTTTGGTAAAATTTAAGTTGGGCCTCAGAAGACAACTGTAATCTAATAAACACTACAATTAACATGTATCAAATAATATTAGGTCTTATTCTGGACATGCAAGTAAATTTGCAATCTAGTCCCCTGTCCCCCATCCCCCGCCTTTTATTTTTGCAAAAGGGTAGGGAAATTTTTGCAGGATTTCATCTTCCTTAGCATATCAGATATGACATTTGCTGTTAATATGTTTTGAATTTGCATGTTATGAAAATCACTTATTTTAAGTTTCAGTAGCACTTTGTGCTCCAATGTTTATATCAAAATCTTTCACTTAGGTGAATAGAATTATGTTATCAGTGCATAAGGGTGTTATAATTTTGCATCTTAAGGACACTTTTGAAAATTCAGTGACAATAATTTGATGGGGATTTGTGTAGTATAGCTGCCAGGCAAAAGAGATACAGGTATTGTAGAGGTGAAGTGCAAACTCTAACTGATTTGCCATATACTTTAGCAAGTCATAAAAAATACTGAAAATACATGAAGAAACAAAATGTATTATTCAACAACTGTTGTCATTTATATTTTTATCCAACATTGAGGTTTAGAAAATAAGATTTCCATGTTTAAATCCTGTCAAGCAAATAAAGGGATTTTATATTTTTAATTATTTTTTAAATAACTTTAAAAGTGAAAAATTTACTCTCTGAAGCTAGAGAAAAGAGCAGCTGAGATCTTTTGCAAGAATTACCAGCTGTCCTCTTTCCCCCCAGTTTTCTGAAATAAGATTCAAAGGTAATGGATCAGTCTCCTACATTTTGAGGACAGTTCCACACAGCATTACAATTCAAAGCAATCCACCTCTCAGAGAAGGTAGATTTAAGGTACACTCCTATCCCCATTGTTTTCTTAGTAAATAGATAAAACAGCCTATATTCAGCATCCTTTATTCTGTGCTCCACTACAATTCACAGAACTTTCTCCATGTAGTGCCTAAAGGGTTTAAATATTACTTCAGGTCTATAATCCAACTTAAAAAATATTAATCTGGTTGTACATGAAAACATTTCTATGGCTCAAGTAGAATAGGAAAACAGCAATTTCCTGGTCTTTCTGGGGCCAAGAAAACCACATTCTTCATTTCTTCCAGCAAGACCTTAGCGCCTTCCTTTGCCCCAGCATTTCAGGCTTTCTCTTCCCAAGGGTGAGGAAATTCACAAGCGATAGTTCATTAGAAGCACATATGTGAATCTGAGCACTCAAATTTATCAGCAGTATCAGAACTAAGGTTGCAGTGGGTCTTTATCACTTTCTAACATTCTGACAAATCTCTCTGATTAATATGAATGAATGTGGAGCAGCTTTAGCATGAGAGTGCCAGGTACCTGAACAACTGAAAATCTGCATATGGAAATGAGTTGAAATATGGATATAATCTCAAAATGGGGAAAGCTCTAATCATTGTCTCAGCTCTTTGAGAATCTATTACAGTAATTCCCACTGACTTCAGAGATGCCTACCCGATTAAAGAAGAGCTGATGAGTTGAAGGTTTCCCAGCTGATCTCAGCCACAAAGTCACTGATGACTTCAACAGATGGTCCTGCTTTTAGGCCATTGAGAACTTTATGAGCCATTTATCCTCCTTCAGGCAACTCATCATCTGAAATAAGGAACAGAATGATGTACTAATGTGTTTTGTAACCAAATGCTCTGGGACATGTCTTTCCAGAGTGGCATCCAAATACCCTCCACTTGAACAAAACTGCTATAGAAAAAAAAAAAAAAAAGCAGTTACATTAAATAAAAAAAAAGGAAAAAAGAAAACCATTAAATAGTTTGAATAGCATTGCAGATACAGTAACAGTAATTGTGTTCTCATCTGAAATAAAGCAATATTTGGATAGCTTTTATGAAAGGGACTTTACAGAGTTTGTGAGGGAGCCAGCTCTCTTTTCCACTCTCTTTTTATTTAATTTCATAGCCACAACAGGGCTATTTAGTAAACATCATCTTACTTCAAAAGCAGTCCCTGAGTTTGAGCGTCACGACAGTTGTTCTTGTCTGAGGACAGAATCATGACAAAATCTTCCCATGTAGTTTTTCATAGCACAGTTTTTCTGCTGACATAAGACAAGGTTAATGAGACAAAGAACAAACTGTTAAATAACATATACTGTAATAAATGTTCCTTTGTAAAGTATTTGCTTTCTTTCTGAAAAAAAAGGTAAAGCACTGCTTCTTCAGTGTAATAATATTTGAATATATATTCATACATGTGTCATATGAATATAGTATATGTTCCAGAAAAATCTGTTGGATCACATCTAGGCACAGCTCTACCAGTGAGTTCAAAGAGGTTCCCCAGATGACCAATGGCTTATTTTTCCAAAATATATCTTAGTGTTTATGAGTGGTAAGTCTCTTCAGTGCACAGAGAGGAGGCCTCCATGTGTTCTGGGACCATAATAATTAGGGAGATGTGTCTAAATTAACACTTCTAAAGGGTTACTAAAAGAGACCTGAATGATGGTGGGAAAAATCTTATTTTTAATTAGTTGATTCTTTATTTGCCACTGCTGTTAACCCAATCACGGTATGAAATAGTGGTAAGGAAGGCAATCAGTTTATCCCTACATACTCACTCTTGCTGTGCTAGCTACTTGGGCAAATGGGCTATAAGAGACACTCTACATCCCCCACAAAATACTAATTTTATTAACTCTTTTAGATCAGGTCTTACTTCAGCCTGTCTAGTTGTGAAAAGGTTATTCATCTAAGATGTTGCAAGCTCAGAAAGCAATACCACAAAATCTAACTTCTTTTCTGTGTTTTGTTTTTGGGTTTTTTTTTTTTTTTTTACCCAGACACTTAAAATACATTTGTAGTAGCAGTAGTAGTAGTAGTTTAGGGTGACTACCCTGTAATCCTATTGCAAAACAATGTGTTGTAAATGTCCAGTTGTATATTGTCAGTTGTTTTGATGTGCTTATTATTATGGCCTCCGCTGAACCTGTTACAGTACCTAAGGGTTGATACAGTAGCAAAACTGTGAGGTTCAGTAAAACCACAAGAGCTTGTTAGTTGAGGGTGGTAAATTTGCTGATTTTTAATGTTATATTGAAGTTGCAGGTCAGCATTTCAGGTCTATATTTTCATAAATAATTCATTTCCTATTACTGAGCATTTATGAAAAAAAGAAAAAAAAAAAAAAAGAAATCAACAAGGATGGCAATGTGCTCCAGTCTTGGATGAAAAGATCTCAAATATTATTCTCTGTCTCTAGAGTATGTTTGTAATAGTGTAACCCTAATCAAACTTATGATGGGATTTCTGACAAGCTATTTATTGCTTAATTCTTTTTCCTTTCTGCAGAATAAAATTTTTATTCTAAACATTTGCTGTTGAATAATAGAAGCCTGCTGTGAGATCATTCCCACTGATTGAAGGCTGATTATTTTCATATAGCAGCTGTCACTAGGTATTCCACATTCTTAAGCTCTGTCATTAGAGAGGAATCACAGATCCATTTCTGATTGTAGATCATGAAATTTTGGTGACTGTGAGCCTGCTGAGCTAATTTTCTACAGAAGGGAAGTGGGAGTTCAGCTTAACGAATAAAAAAAATTGTTCAAGTTCTAACAGTATTAACTGAAGACCTGAAGGTTGTATTTCCTGTCATTGTAGGGATGTTGCAATGCAGACTTCCTTGTGAGATCAGACCCTTAGAAAAAGAGGGATAGAGCTATCAGGTCATTGTTTCAATGAAAGCCCAATGTCATTCCATTTAGTTCATTTGATCGGGCAACCTTTAGTAGGTCTTACGTTCTGTACTTACAGTTTCTTAGTTTGGATTACCCTTCCTGTACTCGATTAGCTTGTAAACATTCTGGTATTAAAATGGTCATTAATAATGACCTAATAATAAAATTTAAAAGTTATTTCTAACCACTGTACACGAATACACTAATATATATCTTAACAGGTTACAAAGTGTGTCAGTAGATTACAGTTTGCTATAGCTCCTACAGTAAAGAATTTCTGATCCAGTATAAGTACACACCTTATAAATCCTCATGTAGGTAGGAAAAAAAAATGCTTCTGTGAAATTATTCTTTTTCAGTTCTGTAAGAAAGTGTCAATATATCCCTTTGAAGTGGTAATGACCCCACATAGCCCATTTTAACAATGATAAATAGATGTTCACACACTATGGAAAAAATCTGAGAAGTTGCAAGGCATATACTAAGCTGGTTTGGAACCAAGAGTTTGGTGGGCCATAGGTATAGGTTAATTTAAGCATTTAAATTGCAAATATATGTTTAAAACTTATGGCAATAAAATCCTTTTAGAGAAAAAGTTATCTCCAAGCCTCAAATGAGCAAGCAATCAAACACGTCTTTTTGTAAAGAGATAGGTTCAATTTATTTTGTCAGGGCCGATGAAGTTTAGATAATATGGCCGGTGTCTCAGATCCTGGCCAGAAATCTTGACCCTGTATGGATAGTGACAACAGAAACGAAGTCACTCACAAGCAGCCTCCATATTTTCTGCTTTAATGTATACCCTCAATGCAATACCTGCTACACCCTCTTCTCTACCTCCCTTTCCACTTTCACCTCATCCCAGAGCAAACTGGAAAACAAACAATCAAACAAACAGAAATTCAAACAGTACAAGGAGGTGTCCATCCTAGACCGCTCCTGAGAGCATGGTGTATCCCTTGAGTTGAATCTGTAGTTTGAGATGCATAAACTCAGATTTTAAAATGAACCATCAAGGGAGCTACAATGGAAGAGTAGATGCTCCTGAGAAAACGTTCTACCCAATGGGGTGACTTTTGTCAATCTGAAAACAGCGCTGACAACACAGGGATGTTCTCGTTCCTGCTGAGCAGTGCTTACACAGAGCCAAGGCCTTTTCTGCTCCTCACCCCACCCCACCAGCGAGGAGGCTGGGGGTGCACAAGGAGTTGGGAGGGGACACAGCTGGGACAGCTGACCCCAGCTGACCAAAGGGATATTCCATACCATGTGATGTCATGCTCAGCTTATATGGAGCATGGGGAAGAGGGAGGAAGGGGAGTGATGTTCAGAGTGATGGCATTTTTCTTCCCAAGTCACCGTTACACGTGATGGAACCCTGTTTTCCTGGAAATGGCTGAACACCTGCCTGCCCATGGGAAGTGGGGAATGAATTCCTTCTCTTGCTTTGCTTGTGCGCATGGCTTTTGCTTTGCCTATTAAACTGTCTTTATCTCAAGCCATGAGTTTTCTCACTTTCACTTTTCTTAGTCTCTCCCCCTTACCACTGTGGGGGAGCGAGCAAGTGGCTGCGTGGTGCTTAGCTGCCAGCCAGGGCTAAACCATGACAGAGGTAGGCGAGGCTGTGTTGGGATTCCCCTAAAGAGAGCTACACAGTGCATACTCAACCTTCTTTTACTGTCTCAAAATAAAAAAGGGGGGAAAAAAAATAATCAGACTACACTTAGAGGAGTGATGGATTACAGGGGATAGAGGCCACTAAGAAATAATCAGACATACTTTAGTGAAAGATTATTTGAGTATGACTAAATTGAATGAACTTGGAATATCAATCTATTCTATAGGGAATAGATTTTAGCAGTTCCCTAGAACTAGGGAACTGCTAAAAGCTTTGATTCATTTTTTCCTCCAAAGATATATTTACCCTGTGCAATTCAACACACAATCAAACACATCAAACACTTTAATGAAGCTTCACTAAAGCAGGAAATAATGCTATCTTACTTAGCCAACATCTGAGCCAGTGCATTGAGAACTTCCATGGGACTTTCCTGAGGTCTTGAGTAAGCAAGAAGTCTAGCTGAGAAGAGCAACAAAGAAAGAACATCTCAGCCATTGGGTTTGTGGCTGTTTACTAATTCAGAAAGCTGCAGTGAATTGTGGAGAACTCATATGGTAACACTGCAGTGTCTATCTAGCTACAAGGGATACATTTTTATTTTTTTTTTTCTCAGTTATGTAGAATTATTTATTTACAAACATTAAAATCATTCAAAAACATCCTCTCCTGAAACTCTTTTTGTGTTTGTTCATCTATCCAAGTAGAAAGGATGGCATTAGGCCAAACACATTATCCATAATGTGTTAGTTTAATGCCAGGAACAGTTTAAGCCATTTTACAGTTTGGTTCCATTTGAATTTAACACAAACATAGCTGCTCTTTGCCATTGAAATGATTTGCTTGACTGTTATGCAGAGGAACATTATAGCTCCGTGAGCGTTAAAACCAAAAATGTTAATATAGTTAATTAAGAGAGACAATATTTCTCTTTACACCCTTTGCAAATTTGAGATTCACCTCATCCCTTAATATGCCAAATTATTATGTTTGTTTCAGGTGGAAAGCCAGAATGGACTTTTTTATATTGGTGGGGCTTTTTAACTTTGGAATATAAACTAATGAGACATTAAAATCACTAAAAAATTAGGACCAATGAATAGAGTAATGGAAGCGTTCTCTCTCTGCAAATTAGAATGGGGTTTTGAACAATGCAGACTCTTCCAGTTCTGTATTTTCCTTCTGTACATGGACAGGTTTTTTTTATTTTTACAAATAATTCTCAGTATAGGCATGGAAAAATAAATCAAATCATTACACAAACACTTGCCTGAGCACATAAATATGAGTCTCTGATCTTGCCATAAAGTCTGACAATCAGACTATACAGACTTCTAGATTTCCCTCAAAAGGTCATCTTGGTACCAATTTTATTTCTCTCTAGAAACCATTGAACTTTTTTTTCAGATTATCCTCATGTCTTTCATTGCAGTCTGATAATTACAAGTAAAGGGATGATTTTTTGTGGGGGGAGGTGGCAGTAAGTTAGGCTCATAAGTAAAGTCAAGACTTAGAATCCTGATTTAGTTACAGAAATTCATCTTAGCTATCACCTTCTGCATATCAAATTGCTGCTATAATAAAGCCACTATGAACCTATTGTTTTTAGTGAACTTACATAAGCTCAGCAAATGACAATTTTCTCATTTTATTACCGACATGTCTTTTTAGTGCTAATACATTAGTAAAATAACAGATATTTCAAGCACTAATAACTTCTGTGTAATTTTTTGAGAATAATTTCTCCAGCCAAATTATACTTTGATTACATCTCCTTTGACCTCTGCAACTAAGGGCTAGAAGGCCCTTCTGGGGTCATTGAATGTCACTTCCCATCAAAGGCATACAGTACTGGATGTAGCTTCTCGTGCTTCTTCAGCCTGTTATCTTTTGTTTTGTTAATCACAACTAAATATGGAGTGTGAACTGGAAGCTCAATGACTGTTCACAGCAGGAAAGTCTAATATAATTTTATATTAGGTTATCACATTTACACAATTTACTTTTTCTGTCTGAATCCTAATTGCCTGTCAAACACTGGGAGAACACTTTAGAAACTGTTTCTTCTTGTTATGTAGTTTCTAAATACCCTTCCTTACAAGCTTGAAAACCTTCAATCTCTGCTGAATTCTTCACTGTTATTTCATCTAACTTATGCAACATGGCAGGCGAGCAACACAGGGCTAAAGGTAGAGAACAGTCCTGTTCAGTGGAAAACATGACAGACATTTTTGTTAGAGGAAGGTTTGAACTACGTCTTGTTCTTTGTGATCCCAATTACTCATCCTTAGGGCAGTGCAGACTGTTCTTTGCCAACTTACTTTTTAATTAATAAAAGCCAGCCAGCTTCATACCTCTCAACTGTCCTTGCTGCAGTATCCTGTTTCCTTTGTGAGTGCAAAACAAGGCACTTTTTAATATTGTTTCTCTTGGTTCATACAAGCAATGGCATAGATTTTGGACATATCTGACCTTAAAAAGCAGTCTACTCCACAAGAAGTTATAAAAACTGTGAGATACGTGCCTCTCTCATTAAAGATTAGTTAGTATCATTCCAATAAAAGCTTTCTTTATTAGATTATCCTTGATATTTTTGTTTTCTAGTGTTAGATATTCATTCATTCCACAGTCCTACTGAAAGATAAAGCCCAAGGAAATCAAAGTCTCTATTTTAGTCGTGACTGTAATGTCACTTCCCCGCTATGAGGAAGCTGGTTAAGCATGACTTGTAAATCTACATGACTTTTCTATAAAAAGGGAATCTAGATAAAGGGGATCCCTAAAGGGGATCCAGATCACACACTCACTAAAGGGAGTGGAAAAACCTTTAAATAAGGTCCTTAACAATATTCTGCAACAGCTTTGATCAAAATATATTTCCATCTGAATACAGCTGTTGCAATGAAATATTTAACGCTTTTCATTTCATTAATCCAGCATATTCATTTTAAGATGAAAATTCTCACTCTGTATTATTATATAATCATTCTATAGTATTTCCATGTTTAACTTACTATATCTTTTCCAAAAATAACTGCTATGGTTCCTGTCTTTGCTCTGGATTAACAATTATGTGGTTTGGTCACCTTTATGAAGGATTCACGTAACGATGATGACAATCATTTCAAATGTCATTTTTTAGCTTTTCAACGATCTCTTCAGTCAGAATCCCACTCTAAATTGAACTATTTTTCTATGTTATTAATTTGTGGGGTGAAAAACATTGAACTGTTCTTAAAAACAATACCTTGCAATATCATCCTTTTATTGCTTTTCCAGGTGTCTTTTTTAATGCTCTCCCTAATTCCTTTCCAAATACATAATTCTGGAAAATAAATGTAGTATTTTTTTTTTAAATATTATCAATAGATATTTTGCAAAGCCAGGAAAATGTGTTTTTCTATTTGATTAAAATATCAAGTGTTATTTCTCATACTGAATGGCACTCAGTGTGTCTGTTATCTGTCTAGCAAATGAGAAAGAAGATTCATTCAAGATGCAAAATCAAAAAGATTTTATCTTACTTTTCTGATGCATTATGTAGACAACTACCTTAACTATTCTGTCTGATGTTGGTGACCGGGTTATAGCCGAATTCCTTCTCTGGGCAGGGGGTAAAGAATGAATGAGCTTGTAAAAAGAACTTCATTTCCAAATTGGCATTGGTTTAGTCCCCTGTGATTACTGGGAACACTTCAAATGTTCAGAGACTTCTATAAATTCAGGCAGAAAGCCAGCAGAGGAAGTTGAGAGGTTTGTAAGTTAATTTTAATATTGTACTTGTGTTTAAGTGATAATGAGCTACAGAGAGTAAGTATATTAGGATCACGAATGCTTTCCCTTTTAAAGTTCATAAAAACAGGATATTGCCTGCACTTTTTGTCTCTAATGTCTGATAACTTTCAGGCTCACAGTTGCCTATGAGTTCTTTTTTCTAAAGATCTATTCTGATGGTATTAAGGGAGAACAATGTCTGTATATTTGTGGTAAATGTCAACAATGCTGCCTTCTAATAAATGTGGGCTAATAAAGTTTTAAATTGCCAAAGAGAAAGACCAAGAGAAACCATTGTTTATGTGGATTATTTTGCTCTGCAGTGCACTTCCTTTCTTCTATTCATCTCACGTTACCAAATCCATAACTACAGCAATCAAGAACATCTGCATTTTTCTCCTTCTATAAAGTTTTGTATATTGTATTGAAATCTGAAACATTGATCCAGCAATTTGGAAGTCCAGTGTTTTATCAGAAGTAACAGTATAACCCTGTGTAAGTAATGTTTCTTTCTGGCAATGAGTTGATAGCATACACTATATTGTTAAAGTGCAACACCTGAGAAAACCAGCAGTAGTCCTTCGTTTTGAACTCTACAATGTAGAACATGCCTAACAATTTAAAAGCTTAAAAAAGTTTTCAGTTTTGTTTCCAGATGTCTGTCTGGTACAGTTCTGCTGGCTTCTATTCATCTACTTCATGATATAGTGCTAGAAATGTGTGTGTATTACTGCTCTATTATACGGAGGAAAGTTGCGTAGCAATTTCATGTTAACTCCTGTCTTGCATCCCCTGAGGCTCTGAGTCCTTTTTCGTCGCCACGTTGTGGGGCTGAACAGAGGAACACCATACTATCTCTTTGTTAAACCACTGAGCTTCAAATAGTTAAAAGCTTATGTTCAGGAATCCCTCAAAATTTTGCAGAACACTTTATGTCTCAGTCCCCTTTGTCCTTAAGGGGAAGTAAGAGAACAGTTAGGTTTCTTAACAACAACGGCAAAACAAGCTTGAGTTCAAAGACACAAATAAATAGCAGTGTTAAAGCCCTGAACTCTCAGATCTCTGTGTTGCCCGTAGGACACACACCCATCAGAAGAGTGGTCTATAAAGCATGGGTCTGTAATCATGTTAAAAACTCGACCTTGCCCAAAAATTCTTTATTCCTGGCTTTACTACATACAGGACACAGATGAGTAGGCTTTTAATTTGGATGCTGTTCTCTTTCTTTCTAGACCATAGTGCACTAATATGGAAAGTTGCTCCTGGAAAAGCCCTGGCAACTAAGTAGATCCTTCAGGCTCATTCACATCTATAGGCTGAGGTTAATCTGTCTTGCTTTGAGCATGTTAAAGTTGCAGAACTGAATTTCTAGCAACAAAGTTATTCAGAAAATATAACTTCTGTTTTGCAAGGAAAAACAGTATTCCAAAACTGTTGTCATTTAAAACTAGAAAACAATCCAAATTTTCAAATCCTTGCATCTGCACCATTGTTAAGACTTATAAATAAAAAAGTCATTTTATTCAGAAACATTGAAAAAATGTGTTTATATAGTGTCAAAATGATAAAATATATTTCCTACTTACTATGGTATAAAAATGCAACATAGAAAATGTTGTAAAACCTTACTAAATGAATCAAAACAATGAAGTTGGAGTCAATCACCAACACTTCCTCAAACAGATGATTCTCATCTTGGCAAATCAAATAGTTTCAACATTATTTAACAAAAAAAAAAAAAAAAAAAATCCACTTCTGAAAATGTCAGTAGAATGAACTGTTTCCCAAAAAACAGTGGGTGTTTGTTTGTTTGTTTGTTTCCTGACAGAATTTTATCACTGCTTGTTTTGACTAGCTCCATATATGAATTCTGGTGTAATTCAGCTTTTCAAGCAAAACCCTTTTAGGGGGGTCCTGCTTCCCACTGTCTCACACAGCACAATGTTAAGTAGAGATCTCTTCCCTTCTCTGGCCTTACCCTGAGCTGTTCAGCAAACCTCTGAAGACAGATCACCTCCAAAATACTGCAGAAGGTATGGGTTATACATCACAGGACCTCCTCTGCCACATGTGCTGGACATGTTCCCTGTTTCCTGTATTACTGCACTATCTCATTTATCGGACAAGATACTTAATCTTCATCATCATCACGTCACCCTGGTTTGTGCCTTCTAGTTCTTACTGGTGAAGTCATGCAGTTGTCTGATATCTAGGTAAGTGAGAACCATGTGTTATAAATTTTCTCAAAGAAAATTTCCTGGTAACAGGAATTACTTTCACGTCATCAATAGCATCTGTGTCTTTATACCGGTGAAAGTGTTTGCTCTCAAAACCCATAGCTCTTTTCTCCCCAAACACGCACTTCCTTCTGCCGTTTGTTAAACTAGATGACTGGGTGGTCTGACTGAGGATGTTCAGGACATGAACCCAGGTAGCAAGGTATCTGCCCTGCCAGGCAAGACGCCAGAACAGACGCTGTAGTGAGCTGGTTGCAATGGGCAGAAGTTAACTGCCCCACTCACAGACTGACATCTACATGGCTGCTTTAGAGGGAACTACCTTCCACCAAGTTTTCTTAGGTTTAGAGCAATTCCTGTACTGTGATACAATCAGGAACTAGGAATTCAGGCTGATCAATGTGGTTCCAGAAGAGGCTGTGTAAGATACCATTTTTAGATGCTTTTAATCGCAAGGGAGGAAAAAATGACAAGTATGAAGCACAATTGGGGTCATATAGCATGAAGATTATAGGAGAACATGTTTGTTTTCAGCTCAGATAGCAGATACCAATTCAGATAATGTGTATTTCATTTAAATTTATTGCTTAGAATAAAAGTGACATGAACGCTATATACCATATCATAATTCTCTCATTCATTCACTCTAGGCCAGTTTTGGCATTTAATACAAAAGTACAAGGAAAAAAATATTAGGAAATTGGTATTATAGGCCTAAATTACTGCAAATATTTTAATTGCTTTGACTTTCTTCTTGTTTTGTATCAATTTTATGTACCGTATTTCAGAGAGGATTCCTATGAAACTTTCTCTGTTTTATATAGGTACTATATATTGTAGATTTAGGCAAAGGGCAAATTCAGTGAAGTGCCTGTGGAAGAATGATATTTTGCGGTTCCATGTATATGTAACAAAGATATCAGCAAGGGGATTCTAGGCATTATTTCTGCATCAGGTTTTAATCACAATAATTGATGCTGGCTGACAGTATAATCTTTTTGCAGATATTTCTTATCTCTGGGTATCATAACTCTCCTACATTTCTACATTGCAAATTACCATAGAGAGCGCAAAAAATGCCAAGCAAGAACAAGTTTGAACCTGATCATTTTCATAGAATCATAGAATTTCATAGCAATTCTTAGTGATACTCATCTACATATGCTTTGCAAGTATTCTTTCATTGAGCTTTACAATCACTTTGAGAACTATATAGCATTGACAGCTTCTTCCCACTAAGAGCAGATAGACCCATCATCCTTTCTGAAAACAGTTGTTGTCAGAATAAAGCAGAGATCATCAGATGCATGCATATCATGAACGTTTGAATGCTGGGGTTAAGTAACCTCCATTTCTTCATGCTTTTTGCTCTGAGGATTCTGCACACTCCCAGGTGTAACCAAGAATAAAATACTAGGATACTTGGGGTCAATGCTGTTCCAAGTCTGGAGTCATATCACCTGTTAATTTACACTTAGACATTTATAACACCCTTTTAAGCCACCTCTAACTTTAGAAGGTCTGGTATTCAATTTTATACAGTAGACACTCCAGGACCATATTGTTGGTTTTGTTATTCCAGTTCCTAAAGACTGCAATGATGAACTTCAATATAATCTGATTTTTCTCTCCATTCTGAACTAAATACTCTAAGAAAGGTCTGGGTTTGGTGGGTGGAGTTTTTTTTTGTTTTGGTTTGGTTTAGGGTTTTAATTGTGTAAATTGAACTATTTTCTTAGCCGACAGCATCTTCAGACTGTATTACTTTTCTGCATCAAGACATTTGTCTTCTTCTAATTCCTATTAATTACTATTAGATTAAAAGAAGAGGTAAGACAATCTTGTATCATGTACTTAGGCACTTTTCTGAGCTCTGGATGGCCCAGGTCCAGACCCCTGCTCCATGGCGAATTTCTAGGAAAGTTTTGAGTAGCTCCAGAGCAGAGTATCATACAAAGCACGAGTAGGAAGGTGATGCTTCTCTAACTACCCAGTGATCTCAGAGACAAGATAATTACCTGAAACCAAGACAGACAGATTAACAACTCGAAGCAGCATGCTTCAACTCAAATGCCTTAACCACTCAATCAATGTAACAGACATTATAAAACCTAATTCCCTTCAATTTAGGTCTAAATAACTCTCCATCTGAAAGGCCTATGAAAACTGTTTCCTTTCCACAAACTATACCGGTCTTCTAAAAATGAAAGTAAAAAATCACAGTAAAATTTCCATCCTTATAATACATTTTCTGAGCTTCATACAATTTTGGTAACAACCCTTATCCACTCAGAAGACTGCCTCCAGTAGAATGCTGTGTTGGGCTTGCCTCCATGGGTGAGGAAAGCAACCCCTTGGGACAGAGGCAGGTGCAGCAATCAGACATAATATATGACAAGATTTTTCTATCCTGCATGAATGTGAATATTAAAAAACATCAATTAAAAAATGCTGCTCACAATGAAACTGGTGGACAAGGTATTGTCTCTCCATAAAAAGTATTCTTATATCTTTATTCAAGGGACAGTCATTTGGTCACTTCAAGAACCCTACTCTGAGATTAGGCAGAAGTTTGCTTTTACCTTAATTGCATTTTTATAGTTTTAATCAGAGATGATGAACTTTCATTTGTGAAATTCCAGAGCTGCTTCAGTTTTTTGGACCGGGATTTTCCACTGAGTAAAGGTTCATTTGTATCTCAGTCTCTGGCTTTCTAACGTTGGCTTTAGGGAGACAAGGAGAAAACAGAAGTTTGCTATTGAATATGTTACAGTAAGTACTTTTTTTTTTTTCTTTTTCTTTTTTCCCCTCCATAATATATGCGTCAGCTGTGAGGCAACAGAGTTCATCCAAATTAGGAATAAAGTAATAAACATAATTCAACAGGGATAGGCTTAGGAAAGATTCAAGACAGGTACAATTTGAGCCACTTAGAAGAAGTGTTAAGAGATAACATAGATTTATGTAAATGCCTGTCAAGGTACCTCTCAGGGCCCTAAGGGCACTAATAAGCCTTAATGGCCCTAACCAGCCTCACCTAGGACCCTCACGCACACAGACTCTTGGTCGACCCTAGCTGCTATCTGCAGGCTTGCCTTGCTCGGTTCTGCGGGGACATGGCCCTGCCCTGCTGACCACGTTACCACGCTCAGATCCCCGCACCCAAGGACGCAGTTGGCTCTTGCTGTTTCCTGACAGTACCTATGGACTAGACTGAGGGCCACAGTGTTTCAGATCTAAATGATTTAGATCAGAGCTAAAATATCATCTGCTGGTGCCTGACTTTCTCCTTCTACTAAAAGGCAAGACAAACTAGCTAGTCATTTAACGCAAATACCTTGGACGTAAAGAATCCAAGCCTAGTTTGGCTTGAACCTTAGTTTCTATCCTACAAAAGTCTATGAACACGAGGAACGTACCAGTTAATGATAGGATGACTAAGCCTTGGCCTGAGGGTTAACCAACTTAGCAGCAAAACTACCAAATGTGATGCAAGAGATTGCTGAATGCCACCGACAGTAACGTAAGAAGCTGAGAAAAGTTGCAGATAGCATTACGAGGGAGGGCTGGATATCAAGTGATTAAGTGGGAGTTATAGTCAGAAATAGCTAAATTTCACAGACAATTGAAGGGAAGCAGTGTAGACATTTGCAGGAGTCAATTTTTGCAGAGACAGCTTGTCCAAGAAAAGGATGTAAAAGAATGTGAGGATGTGGTTACCTAGGTAACTGTATCAGAAGTTCCAAGTTTGGCTACGGATGTAGCAAAATTTGGACTATTGGCAATTGGAGTGGAGGGACTAACAGAGGTAGGTTGTCTATTTTGGTTAAGACTTAGTCAAAGAAAAGGATGTACCAGGGCAGCAAAAATGAGGGTTGATAAACAAGAAAAATGAATAATAAGATATGCAGGTACTTATTCACAAAGCCTAGAGCAGAGCAATACAACAAACCTCTTGTTCTGACCATACTCCAGGTCAAAATTTCCCTCTTTAGTCCTCCTGACCAGGAATGAAAGCAAAGTGCTTTTCCTGGATAGTAGAGGAACACCTGAGACAAACAGATCTTCCTGGTATCACCATATCAGTCTAGACCTGAGAGCATCAGCCTTGTCCCAAGCACTTCCTAAAAGCGAAGCCTTGGCAGTTCTTCAGGCAATTTCTGTGCATATAAAGAAATACAATACTCAACCCCTGCAGCCCTTGTTCAAAGCAAATTCAACACCAAACACATACAGTGAGCTTAAAGTTAGAACAAAGGCCCATTAACTGATGTGAACCAAAGCAGACTAAAATAAGAGTGTATCACTATCATTGAGGGGGAAAACAACTGACACAAATGCATATCAGAGGCCAAGTACAAATGGTTTTCTCTTGTTCTGAAAAAATATCAGACTTCTACATTCTTTCCTCTGCTGACAACATTTTACTCATGTGCACTTTCTTCACACTGATTTACTTATCTATAACTTTTACTGCTGCTTAATATCACCTCTGATTTTAGCCTAGGATAATTCTCTATTTTTATATGCCTATTTGTGATTCACATCTATTTTCTTCTCTATTGCAGCATACAGCTCTGAGGGATTTATCTTAAGATAACGCACTCCCTAGAGCATCATTACAACCCTGGAGAACAATGAAAATAATAATTCATAACAAAAGTTAGCAGCTACTATTGATGTTGTTCAACTTTATCCCAAGCTACTGCAAGGAAAATCAAGGCCAGAATACTGTTTATTTGCCCCACAAATCAACGTACGCAGGCATCTAAGATGCAGACATACAGAGGTTTCCCTGTCCTTCTGTTAGTGTCCAACTAGAAACTTCCATGCACGCATGAGGCAATCTCATTTGGAGGGTATTACTGAAATGTAATCAATATTGCTAGTGATACTGTGAAATACTTCTTGTTTCCATAAAAGCGGTTGTGTTTTCAGAGCCATGTAAAATATTTACAGCATCTGTTAGAGAAAATTCATGGTTATCCCTGTGATTGTCTTCAAGACTAAATTAAATCTTGCAGTCACCATACAGCACTCTTGTCTGGTTAGAAAAAAGAACTGTAACAGCAACAATATTGTTTTAAAATGATGCTTCTTCTTTAGTGATTTCAAAAGAAAATAATCTTAACATGTTTCTTTGTGCATTTTGACTTTCTGCATTTTGGATTTTTTGGGGGTTTTTTCTGTATTCTACTTTTTGTTACAACTAGAGCCTTTCATAATGCAGTATTTCTTAGGTAGAGGAAAGACAAGGATGTTTTTGCAACATTAACTTATATTGCAAACACTCTATTCTAATTTATATTTGCCGATTAACTCATAATCCAGGATGCTATGACTCAGAACAGCTACACACAACTACTACCTCAGTCCTATGTGCAACCACAGCCCCAGTGAAGCTGCTTGCAATAACACAGCACTTATCTGTTGCCCAGTGGGACCTTAAATTCCTGCATGTGTCACTTAAACCCAAACACCGTGCCACATCATCCACTTACAAAAATGCAAAACCACGTCTTCCTACAGCTCAGTCACCTAAAAAACACCCTTGAGAGACTGCCCAAAGAGGAATAATAAGATTCAATAAGGAATGAAACCTCCTTCATGAGGACAAGAGGAAGTTGAGCGTTTTCCAGTCAGGCCCAACCTGTTTTTTAATGGCCTAAGAGCATCTTACTGTCAGAAAGACTCGTAATGAGAGATCCCACTGGATATGCAGGGTGAATGACATCCTGCTCTCTAAAGAGAAGCAGGCTAACAGTTCCAAAAACTTTACAGTACCTAGGAGTTCCATGTCTGGGGCTGCTGCAGCTCAGGCACAGTGATATTGGGTGGTGGCACACGCCAGCACCTGGCCAGGTTTGCAGACTCCTGAGACAGGTTGCAGCTGGGCTGAGGCAGGCAGGAAGCCTCACCCTGGAGCAATGGCACTTGGGGGTGGCTGTGGAGGGGCTCCTCAGGGCACCCTGCAGCCCCGGGACTCTGAACGGAAGCGTGGCCATTAGTGGCATGGTTCAAATAGGCGGGTGGCTGCCAACATCCGGTGGTCTTCAAGCATGCAACAGTTGTTCTGGTCTATGCTCCCAATGCTGGAAGGTCCCTTTGGGTTTGGGCTGCTGCTGGGGAAGTTTGGTGTGTTACAGGGGAGGGTCAAGCACACAGCAGCAGAGGGGGACAGAGGAGTCACAGCAGCAGTTAGCATAGCATGGTGTGCTGAAGCCTGTCCCTTCCCCATAGGACTTAGTAGGGCGGCTGGGAGGTTGTGCGGCAATGGACTTGACATGCCAAGGACCATGCTTTGCAAAACCAAATGGTGCTAATTATCTTGGTCTAGATACAGACAGAGCTGTGTATGGAGGGATGGGGTTTGGAATTTGTTGAAGGGTGGCTTTCAGAGTGGGGAAATTTGGAAGCTTGTGACTTCTGGCAGCAGCCACAAGAGCAAGTGACCCTACCTGCAACTTCAGAACAAGTACCTTGCCCTGGTCTCTGAGAAGAGCAAACAGGGATTTATCAGAGCCAACTGAGTACACACCTTGTATCTGCACAAAGGAGAAAATGAGTTTGATAATTATTGGAGATGCCCTCCACCTGACGATGGAGGCCCAATCTGCTGACCTGCCCTGATGAAACCTTGGGAGGTTTGGTGCTTGCCATGGGGCCAGGATCCAGGAAATTGTTAAGGCTTTCTCAGCCCTCAGACTGTTACAGCTCTTCCATGTGGGCACCAGCAGTACTGCTGGGTAACCCAGAGCGTGTCAAGAGTGACTGCAGAGGTCAGGGGTAAAACACGGGGACCTAGGTGGCATCTCCTCAGTCCTGCTAATGAGATGAAGGGCTTGAAAAGAAGTCAACTCATCTGATGGGATAACACCTTTGTTGCTGGTGGTGTAATCAGAGCATTCACTTCTGTGACTGACATTCTCTGGTCATGCACAAAGTACTTCAGACAAACAACAGCTAAAATTAGCAGAACAATACAACATAACAATAACATAGAAAACAAAACAAAACAAAACCAAAACAAAAACTCCTCCAATTTATCTTCTTCCTGACTTTGATTTTTTTTTTCTTTTGAAATGGACAGCGCTGCCATGCTGCAACTGTAATCAGTGCTCCAAAGCTGCCTGAAAGTCTCCAGACCCAAAGTCATGTTACAACAGCTGTTTAGTGATTGAAGGTAAAAGATATTGTGGAAAAGCCTATGAGAACTGGGTAGAACTTTTTGAATGAAGGTAATTGCTCAGGAGTCATCAGTAGAGCAAGGCAAGTGCCAGTACCAGTCATAGCAGCTGTAAGAGTGCCATGAGTTGTTCAGCAGTTTCATGAGACTTCATGAAGCAGAGAGCACAGATAAAAAGGCAGAAACTTACATGAGATATATTTGAATCTTGTTTGAGGAAAAGAAGTACTGTTCATGAACATCTGTGTTTAGGTGTTATTACTGTGTGTGCAGCATGTTGCTATCTGTGACGCTGTATCAATACAAAGGGCTTACAGGATAGCGTTACATCTCAGGAATTGCCTCTCCTGCAGAGAGGATATCTGTAAGGGCTCTCTTGAGGCCTCACAGGACTTGCCTGTTGCAGCAATTTGTGGTAGAAATAGCAATCAGGACAGTAGCCTTGAGACTTCCTCTGAGGCTCAGCTGCACTCTAGTTGGAAAACCTAAAGATGTTCTTGAGCTCTGTCCTGAAGAAGGACGTCTGAAATGTGACCCATGTGAATTACCATTGTCTGAGGAGAACCGTATAATGGAGGGAAGAAAAAGAAGTGATTGCATAGGGTGGAAAAGAGCAGACTTTCAGACTTCATACCTGTCTCTTGAGGACAGGAGATTTGCCAGCAAGAATATACCAGCTTATACTCATGGAAGATGTTCCATTTCTTGCATTTGGCTAGTGGATCTTGTCATTGATTTCTGTGACAAGGGTCAGGGATCCCTTCCAGGTAATCAGTTTTAGGGTCACAATGGGAGTCATTAAATGTCGAAGTGTATCCCAGCTGCAACTGTCTTCTTCCTTCCCTAGATTTAGGTTCTGTGCTGGTGAAATACTCTAATAACCTTAGAGACCACAGCAGCAAAGTTTATATTTGTGTATAGCATTTGAAGGAATACTTTCTCTACTTTAACTTCCAGACTCACATGACAAGCTGGTGCCTGACATGACTTCCTTACATCAAAGGAAGACTGGTAGAGTGTGATTGTCCAAGTGATAATTTTTGTTTCTGGAAAACAAACTGAATGTCACCAGAATTCCAATAGTAATGTGACTTGTATTTTACTTCTTCCACCTAATATGCTAGAATTCATTCTTATTTACATCTGAATATCAGTCCCTTGAGGGCTTGTGTAGGGCTCAGATTTTCTGTCACAGTTCATGTGTCAGGTTCTAGCCTGAGTGTACAGTGCAATTCAAGACAAATGTAAGTATGCAGCAAGAAGCTATGAATAAAGAACACGTGATATGCCCAGGTAGTATTTGGAAGAACAAGTCTAATCCATCTCTATGAGAAGAGGAAGACTTTGCAAGGCAAATGTTGTTTGATAGAAGCATGAGAGAGTAGACCATGAATACAAACAATAGCAGAAATCTCTGGAAAAGATACATTGGTGGGATAATTGTTTTGGGATGGGATGAACGAAAGCAGCAGTTTATTCTTGTCTTACACACATGGTACAACATACAGAACCAGCACGAATAACTTACAAAATCTCATACACCATGCTTCCTCTCAAATAGCTTCTATTAAGTTACAACACCATAACGAATCAGGAATTTAGTTACGACAGATCTCCAGACGTGGATAGTCTCCCATTCAAGGAGTTACTACTTTTGTAAGCTACTTAGACAAACATAATTTTTTTACATGTTTAATACAGTACAGTATCCTTAACAGAGTTCAAGATATTCACAATGAAAATTAAATACTTTATAAAACAGCAGAATTTCTCATCTCAGTACAGGTCTACATTCGCTCCTGTCTTGTCTGGTTTACAGATGTGTTACAACTCATCTTTACTCAACTTTCCAAGCTAAACATTGCTTTAAATTAAAAACAAAATTCTATTTACAGGGTTTTTTTAGATTTAATAAAAATGTCTTTGTTTCCCTTTCTTATTTCTACCTTTTATCCCCAACAACAACTGCTATTTAGCTGGTAGAAATATTAACCCTCAAGCTTCTATAGAAACTTGAAAAAAAAATTGATGATGACTTGTTGGATGCAAAATGAAGCATGGTCACAGCCCACCATTAATTCAAAAAGGTGGATTTTTTTCTCCTAATGTCAAAATTTGTGTCCATTGGAGACAGATGACTCCTGTCATCTCATTTTTAGAGATAATGTACTATTTGTGGGCTAATATACGAAACCTCAATATTTTTTAATTACAAGCTGTCCCACTCTCTTTCATGCAATCACTTTCAGTGTAAAGTTCTTTCCTTACCATAAATTGTAAAAAGTTTGGTTGTGTGGTACTGACTTAAACTCTCCTAGTCTCCATTAGATCAAATCATGACTCTCCTTATCCATGGTCCCATTGATATTCCTGGGTTGAGTTTTGCTCTGTGATTGCACTTCAAACCCCATTGAAGCCTGTGGGCATCTTTCCTTCAACTTGGTGGCTTTGGATTAGCTCTGCTTGAATGTGGCTGGCAAACTCTAGCCCTTAAGCAGTTAATCAGCTTTCTAAAGAAAGAAGCAAAAAAGATTCTTCTCCTTTGTACATACAATACGCAGGTTTTTTATATTGAGCATTATCATAAAAAGAATGTTTATGTTATTTTGAAAATGTACTTCTACAGAACTTTATAAACACTGTTATATCAAACACATTCTCAAAAACTGGAGAAAATACCAACAACAAAACCTGGAAGAGCCTCATCAGAATTCTTCCAGTACTATTTGTCTACTTGCATATTTCATATTTCAGTGTCCTCTACTGCAAACTTAATTTGGCCATATGAGAACAGGTAAAGTCGACAGTGAATCTCCAAGAGTTTTGAATAAGACTTGGGTCTGTTGTTTAATGAAAGCAATTTGAAATCCAACATACATTCTTTTTTTTTTTTTTTTTTTTTTTTTACCTGGCATGCCTATTCTGTTACCTTTACTTGCATTGAGCAATACTTTAATTCCCAAATAGTCTCATTCACTTCATTGGGATTACACATGACAAAATGACATAGGAAAAGATACCAAAAATTGTTTTGCACTTTTTAAGTCCTTCTTATGTCAACAACTAAATCATTATATTCTTCTCTCTATATATTGTAACTGAAAATGATGTAGGAGTAATATTTGCAAACAATTCTAAACCAGAAATCAGTGTACAAACTTTAGGAAATAATCTGTTTATAGTTGTGCTACAGTTCTGACAACCTAAAAATCTATCTGTTGTGACCAAGAGTAAATTTCACAGGTCTAAATGCTTTATGTATATACTTGTTTATGTTACGCTTGATAGTCCCCCAGCCTGACACAGTTTAAGTTTAAACACACAAATGTCACACTAACATGAAATCAGGATATATTTTCCCTTACCACCACCAATTTTCAGTACAATCAGTAACGGACATTGATGCATATAATCTAGGTGAAATGCACTTTTCAAATTGTTTATCTAACATAATATTGTATAAATTATACTGTGACCTTAGTTTCCTATCCTGTAAAATTTTAAAAATGCATTAAAATGTGTATGCTGGGAGTAGTCCTACTGAGTGTAATGGCATTACTCACACTTCAGGAAGTTAAACAGAAGAATAAGGTTTTGTCCCCTGTCTCATTATTTTGTTTGTTCTTTAATGAAACAAAAGAAGAAACAACTTTTCTCTATGTATTACTGAATAGCTTAAAATATAATTGGTGAAAGGTCATTGACTGTAATATCATGGATGTTACCTCAGCTCAACAGAAATGCTTTCCCATGGCTTGAAATGCTTAAAGTGTAATCCTTGCTAGAGGAAAAAAATGCAAGGCATATCTAATCCCAAATTCTAGCTATACTGTAACATGTGCAGTCACTCATAAAGGAGCCCTTTTAACAAAACAACGTATGTTAACCTGCTCAGTGATTTGTAGAATGTATCTATTTCAATCACTGTAATAAAACAAGTTATATATATACAAATTAAAAAATCCAAGTGTAAATAATTATACAGTATTTCCACACATAAAACAACTAGTTGCACATGATGTGATATGTAAAGCAAATTGCTGAAAATCTCTTCAGTCTTTGGGATGATCAAAGTATAAGTAACCAAAACTTAGAAATAATGATTGAATTTTCATAAAAGAAGGCTTTTGATGGTAGGACAGAAGGAATTCCCCTCCTACTGACCCTCATTACCCATGGCTTTTACAGACTCATCCCCTTTCCCCAATAAGCCACAGGTGGTTTTTTTGTTTTTTTTTTTTTTTTTTTTAGATGTAGTGATATATTTTAATGAGGTTATCTCCATCTATATAACAGTACTAATAAGGTTTCCAGTGACTTCTTCATAAAACATAGTCTGTTCTTATTGAAGTTTATAGTGCTTCAGAAGTTTCAGGTTATTTAAACTTCAGAAGACTATGAATCCAATTCAATTATGTTAAAGTCTAGTGAAATAGAAATTCCTTTATTTACTGTGAAAATTTAGTTACCTTCTGTTCTGATAATTCAATCCAGTTTTTATTCCCCCACCCCCCAAAAAAGTCTTGTAGTTACAAGCCTGTAATTATATATAGCAAAGAAAGAAAACTGCTCCTTGCCTATGGAAATACATATAATTTTTCAAGCTCCAACCCCCTCTAAGCTGCTAACCATCACACAACATATGCCATTTGGCAATTTGTCTCCTAGGATATTCACAAATTTCTTTCCAGTGCTCTCCACCTGTTCCTTCTGCTGAAGATCCCAAGGTTAACCGGCCAATGACCTCATTCCTTGACCCCCTATCTGAATCTAAAACCAAAAATTCAATGCTGATATCATCAAGGCCCTCACAAGGAATGTCAAAGACAAACAACTCATTGAACACTGCATTGGGGGTGCATTTCTTCACATGGGTTTTCTTTTTAGAAATTCTCTTCTTAGCATGGTACAGGTTCACTTTGACATAAGGGTCTGCAATGAAAAGGAAGAGCACAGATCAGCTATTGAACAGTATCGTTTAGAAATTCCTTGATCTAGTTAATGCTAAATTTCATAACTTACCATATTACATCACAATGAGGAGATGTTTCAAGTTATTAAAGATGATTCATCTCATCCAATTTTTGTGTTTACATCTGAATTAGTCCCTTTAAGCTCCCTTTATGGTTACAAAGGATGTAATCAAGGTAGTCAGTGAAGTTTAGGCTGTGAAGGATCTGACCAACTACAGGTGTCTCCTTCATGAGATAAATCCTGCCCTGTAGTCTATTAACCCTAATAATGTCTTTAATACATGCAAAGGTGGTCTGAAAGTAAGTAAAATTCTAATGGACCCTGACAAATACATATCATTGAGTATTTATGTGTAACAGAAATCTGCTTTTCACATGTTCTACTGGTAGGGGATAATCATTAACGTTAGTAAGACTGATGCAAAAAAGATCCTCAGAAAGGAGAGAAAAAGCTTGTCCTGAGAGAATGGCTGAATGGATCAAATTAATTCCTCTTGTGGTTCTATCAAAGTCAATTACCTTGATTAAATTACTCCCACGAATTTTCATTGAACAAATTTAACACTAAACTTTAAATGTAAAGCTACATTTCTTGCTAAGATATGTACTTGACTTTATGTCTGTGCTGTACTACTGTTGAAGAAGGGAAGGGAAAATGTGCATATTTTTAGCTGTCAACTAACTTTGAGTGTTTGCATTCTCCGTAATTATTCAACTGTTGCTAGATTCCTTTGCTAATGTCTTCAACAATGGCTAGATTCCTCCTTCAGAGGAATTATAGAGAATGTTTTAAAAATCCCTTTCAAGTACCTTGGCATTTATTTCAATGCAAATGTGGGACTTTTTCCAAATTCTCATGGTGCAAAGACGCAATACAAAATCCTTTCTACTGAACGCAGTCAAACAAGATAGTCTATGTAAGCAATCAGTTAATAAATATCAAGAATAGTTGAACACTTTTTTAAAAAAGTAAAATTAAAAATGAACCATATTTAGAAATGCTATGCCAAAGTTATCAGACTGAAATGGTTGGATGGTGAAAAGGTTTTTTGTTTCTTTGAACTAACAATAGTTTAACAGGTGTAAGGTATGACAGAATACATCTTCACTTTCATACTCTATCACTATAATCAACATCTTAAAAATAGGGTTTAATATAATTTAAATGTTCATTGGCTTTGGAATGTATATATGCTATGGAAGCATTAATAATATCAAATTCAGTATCCATCAGTGGATTTACACTGTTGTTCACTTCTGTTTAAAGGACAATTTCTGACTGTTACTTCTGACCATCTACTAGATATGGCTAGAATGTTCCTCCTGATTTTATTAGGTCTATTAGGAGACCTCAACACCAGCAATAGAGGAAACCAAGGAGGTTATAGGAATGGAACAGCTTCTGAGTAAAAAAATTCCCATCTTTCTAAAGAGTTTGATTTATGCATTTGTTTAGTTGACCCCATAGGAACACCATTTCACCTTCCTATTTGTCCAAGATTTATTTTGGCTGAGGGGAAAGTCACAGAGGAAATAAGGACTATTGTGAGTGCAGTATGCTACTGATAACCAAACATCTATTGAACCTGGCTTTTCTGATGAACAGCAAATAATGAAGAACTGTCTAAATGAACTAGGTGTCCAGGTGTAGCATGGATGCCTGTATCTCTCAGAAAGATAACATTCCTATTATAGTTAGCAAGGTTGTACTGAAGGAAGCAGAAAGAGCAAACAGAATTTATAGCTTTATTCATAAGAGGTACAGTAAACAAATGCATAGTCTGGATGTGCTATAGGGTCCAGGTGGCTGCTGGGACTAGGAGAGCTTTTGTTTTCAAGTTATTTTCCCACCTGGGTGAACCTCAGCCAGACTTTGTCTGTTGAGATCAGCTTTCTGTCATGTCTTCATGAAACTTCCATTATCTGCTGTGACTTTGGGGTTGATTATCAAAAAAATGTATGTTCTCTTATAGTGGAGTAAACTGTTGGGTTCCATTTTTTATATCTTTTCTCCTTATGATATGTGAATAAAATTGAGATCAGAAGGAAGATTTCAATGGAACTCCACCATGTAAATGGGACTAATCTATAGCTTTGTTTTATTGGATCCAGGATGGGTTAGCTCTCTAGGTAAATTGCAGTATTTCTTGGTATGAGAAGTAGAAAGACTGTATTATTTGCTGTAGTAATTATGATTCAGTGGTTCCCAAAGTTGCTACTTCTTCTGCTTCTTTCAACAAACTCCTGTAAAAATGAAAGACTCCCAGTCCTATACAGAATCAACAGCAGATGTGCTACTCTTTGTATATTCCTTTGTTGTGTACTGTTCTTTTTCTGTGGTTGTCTTATCCTTACTACACAGTACATTAAATTTTATTCTGTTATCTAGCATTAATGTACATCTACGTCCAGTTCTAGTATTGGCTTCAAAGGAGGTTCCACTGAATGCAAAATGGCATAACAAGACCAGGAGAAGGGAGTGCAAAAACTGCTCCTCCTTAGTGCACCCAAAGTACAGCTCATTATAAAGCATGGGTATTATGTCACAACCTGCTTCCAACACTGGCACAGTTCACCTTTTCACTTTGCCAAATAAATGTTAGTGCTCAGTGGGCCAAATTCTGCACAGATGTAACTGGTTGCTTTTCTTGATGCTAAGCTGAAATAAACCATATGATATTCTCACTCAATACTGATCTTGTATAAATAAACTGATTTTTTCAGTCATAAATAAAAGCTTTTTTATCTGCAAACAACATCTCATACTTATGGCAGATGGGTTCTGTTCAAGACAATCACGAAACTCATTGGTTTCCACTGTTAACAGATGTCATGTTTTTTTAACATGTGATTGAAGAACAAATTTATAAAATACATATCTTGGAAAATAAAGCATTGACCTAGATATGAATAAAATGAATAGGCTGCAAAGAATAGAGACACCATTTCTGCATTTAGGGGATATTTTTAGTCTATGAAATGCCACATTTCAGCTCTCTTCTGTCTGTTTTATATTCTTAGGTCATATTCATTAGTAAAACCATTACCTGATAATCCTGACACATCAGATTTAGGTAGGTGCCTGGCTTTTAAAACAACCACAGTGAGCGTGTTTGTTGTAGACTGATAACAGAGAGAGACCAGTAATTCTCCACGCCCAGATGATTTCTGAGGAAATGAAAGAAAGAAACAAATAAGACTATTTACGAGCAATTATATTGACCAAGCTTTAAACCAGAATTAAGAAGATTTATGAAATGTCACATAACTATATGTTCTGAAATGGTATAAAAGGATATATGTAACTTATGGAGCTATGCTGCTTTACACAGCAAATACAATTTCCCTCTATTGTAGTTGTATAACTCTTCTTATGGTTTGTTATTAGACTGAACAAAAATGAATAATACGTGGAAATATAGGTTGACCTGACATCATTAGCTTCAGAGATTAGAAATGAAATCCTACATCCTGAGAAAAAAATCTCAGTGAACGAAAAAGTTCTTAAGCAAAATAAAATTCTGTAAAATATATATTGAAAAATAAGAATTGAACAAAGGCATATTAAAAAAAAACCACCAAAAACCAAAAAAAAACCCCTCTTCAGTAAAATGTTTTTACACAGGAAGGATTCAAACAGTTAGTGAAATTTCATATCTGACACTTTCTAAAGTAGTATAATATACAAGAAATAAAAATGAGATCAAAGACTTTCTCTATGATTATTAGATTTGAATTTGCAGGAGTAGTTTATTTCACAGAAAGGATGAATGCAAGGGAAACAAGCAAAAATAATAACTTATATACCAGAAAACCCAATAATTTATCAACAAAATATCAGTGACATAGTTATAGTTGTTGTATTATATCAATAGAATTGCAAAATAATATTATTAGTTATAGGTATGTTGTCTAGTAGACATTTATTTGATTTGGCAGCATGCTTGCTGTTTGAAAACAATCAACTTGAAAGTCAATACGCATTCCACTTCCTTAGTAGAGATTAAGAGATGTGTAGTGATGCATGTGCATTTCTGTGGTTCAGCTGTGATGGTCGTGTGGTTTAACCCTGGCTGGCAATTTAAATCATTGAAATGATCTTTACATTCTGAAATGAGACAAAATGGTATGAAAT
The DNA here is from genome assembly GCF_028858705.1 of Grus americana. Lineage (NCBI taxonomy): Eukaryota > Metazoa > Chordata > Aves > Gruiformes > Gruidae > Grus > Grus americana. The sequence continues at coordinate 6,068,972 of NC_072891.1, read as the reverse complement.
ATTTTTAGCCCAGTAAAGTCAGTGTGTTTTGCCATGGACTTTGGTAAGGCTTTGGCTTCTCCCTCGTGTCTTACCATCCTTAGTAGAACTGCAGCCTCTGTCACAGTTCTTGAGACAAAAGGTAGTAACAGCACTGAAGAGTAAGAACATACTACTGCATCAACAATACAGTCTCTTAACAGGTTCCAGTTCCTTGACTAAAGACTACCTGCATTCTTTAAGAATCTGCTATAAAAGCCATGTAGTTGAAGTAAAAGATATACATTGACTTCAATAACCTTTAAGAAAGAACAATTTCAAACAGAAGAGGGGAGGTAGGAGAAGGGGAATAGTATATAAATCTTTGCATTCTTTCCCTTTAAAGAAAATTAATGTGGATTGAGGCCTCTTGACCTAATGTAAATGGGTCCACTCAAACCTTCTGGACCAGCTGAATAAGCAGGTAGATTTTAGGGCATTAGCAATTTCTTGCAACATGGTCATTGAAATGTACTTTTATTACATTTGTGTAATTGCTTCCTCATACTGCCATTATGAAAGCGTCTCCATGACTTGCATGATGAGCTTGTTCCCTTTTCTTTCCAAGATGCTAGCAGCATTACACAAGAATCATAGCTAACACTAGCACAATACTTTTAAAGTTGAAATAAAAAATATGTTACCCTAACATTTCTTTTGATGATCTCTCTGTCCATTAGCAGCCTTCCTTCTGACAATTCAATTCCTGCGAGGGGAATGAGGACTTCTCCAATGACATCATCTCTGGAAAACCTGTCAAAGCTCAAGATTATAAAGTGAAGTGTTAAATCTTGAATCTGGCTATAGGGGATCCCATAAAATGTGAAGGTCTCATCGAAAGCTGGATCTAAGGTTTTTCTCAGCACTCTGGTTTTCACCTTGTGCTTTTTCTCAGGCAGGATTGTCATTTTGATGTAGGGATCAGAAGTCATTGACTGTTCATCCATTGCTGGCAACCCACGTGCTTCTTTGATGTTCACTACAAATGCCTTTTTCTCAAAGTTGTACTCTAAGGAGAAATAGAGATTTCCTAACTTGTCTTGTTTATCTTCAGATGATAGGGAAGTGATGGATTTTAAACTATCAGGGGATACTGAATCTTTCTTCCTTTCTACAAAGTGCTTAGGAGACAAATTTTCAGGATCTGGAGAGCTCTGGATTTTAGGGGTTGTTTTGGGGAAGTTGCCATTTAGATCTCTCTTCTCCAGGTCAAGATGGAGAGAATTCTTTGGCATCGCTGATTTGTTCTTTGCTTCACTTTTATCATCTGCTCCAAACTTCTTCTTACTGTTGAGATTCTCAGGGTAAATATCAACCCCCTTCAGCACATGGACAAACTTATATGGAGGGGTCTTATTGGATTTGGAAGATTTACGTTGACAGCAGATCCAAGCAAAAAGGGAGACAGAGAAGACAAGGCCAAATGCACTAAAGATCCCAACCACTGTAGGAATTTCATCTGCAAATCAAATAAATAGCAACAAGCACATAAGCAGCAATGCCTTGGACTCTTTGTGATATTTAATAAAGTAATAATTTAGTAAAACAGATATGAGATCATAATAGCAGCAGGATCGACAGACTGAAAGTGCTTTGCATTGTACATATTGCTCGCCATCTGCAGGCATGAATGTGTAGTTCCACGCTAAGGCACGCTCTTTATGTTAGTATTTTTCCATACACAGAGTGTTTGGGAGGAAAATACTATTCTCATCCTAATAGTAATAACCATTAGTAATTGCTCGACTATCTCATCGCTCTGTACGTCGTTTCTGAGTTTATATATCTATGAGTAATGCCAGCTCTCAGAAGGTTTCAGCTTTAAGTTTATAGAGCTTTGTTGGTTAGATAAAACAGATTCTGAAATATGCATTACTTATAGATACGTCGTCTGCTTTTCACACTGCTTCCTAGAATACTTTGTACACTCAATTAACTCATTTTTATGGTACGATCCCATAAATGCCTGGAGGTATCTCTTGAAAGAACTGAGTTTAATTGGAGGTTATAACACTCAACAATTTCAATGGGATTTTCAATACTTTGCAGAAGGAAGTCTATCAAGAAAATTTAGAATAATTATATACCAAGTGTCTTTTCTAGATGGATGTGACATTGGACAGTCACATGTGAGTCCAAAGCTGAAAAAAACTATTAAGTGTGTCATTGATAACCACTAACCTTTGCATTTAATACACTATGAATCAAAGCTATGGGGAGTTTACAGGAAGGGTCACTACTTTTTAGGAGTACGTAATAAAAACATTAAAACATAATTGTCTTCTATCTTAATACAAATCTTACACTTCAAACTGAATAAAGAGAAAACTGAGCAAGTATTACAACCTCAGTTGTCATGTGGATACATTAGTTACATATAGAGTATCATTAGCCCTTCAAAGCATGCATCGAAGGGGCAAATGAGCACCACTAATTGGAAATCCAATTTTGCCCATAAGTAACATTACTAAGTGAGTTTAAGCTTCCCACAATGTAACAATCAGAGCTTAATCTTTATTCCCTGCAACAGTGGAAAACTAGTAGAATATTAATGGCATGACATTGTTTACGCATAAAGGCAATTGTGTAACAGTTCTGGTTCTCTCTCAAATGATTAGCAGATCATTTCGAATGAGAAAAGCAAAACTATCTCCCTCTATGTGTTACTAAATCAGCTTCATCCAGGTAAAAGCTGGCCAGATAGATATGCCGCCACTATACCTTTGGGTTTTAGTAGGATGATTTAAAAAAAAATCCACAACAATACTATCAGAGCAAAGTAGGACATAATGTTCCAGCACAGAAAGGATCAGGCCTGGTTATTAATTTCTTCTGACCATATTAATGTCACTTTTCCTTTGCCTACAAGCTGTATCAGTCTACATACTTAATTGTAAGAACTTAATGAAATGACTAAAATTTATATAAAAAAACAAAAAGTATTTTTTTCTAAGTTAAGCACGTGACTCTGAGTTTCAAGAATTCCCTGAGCTGCAGAAAAATAAACATACATGGTGTAAAGGTAGAAATCCAGAAGTCATTGAAAACTAGTCAGAATACTTTAATAGCTTTTAAGAATTATTTGTACATTTACAATAATTTTACATGTGATGACAGACTTTTATAGTAATGGAAATTATGCTATATTTTAATTTTACAACTACTCAAAGCAGTGGTAAAATCAATTTTGTGTTTAAGATACTAATTATCTTCCTTAAATAAATAATTAAGTAAGCATGATGTCACAAATGTGGTTAGAAACATCAAGTGGGTGGGGTAGGAAAGAAGGTAAAATGGTAACTAAAATTGTTTTATATCTAAAACTAATTATGTTGCAACCTGAATTTCTTGTTGTTGTCATAATGTAAATCAATTGGTTAACATTCAAGGTGGTGAATTAATAGAAAATATCACCTATTGATCCTTGGAGAAGTTATTATTTCAGTTACATGATATCAATCTGGAGTCACTTCACTTAAGTCATTGGAGTGATCCTTGAAAAAATAACACTGCCAAAGCAAATATAATCTAGACTAAAGTCAATATTTGTAAAGCAGAGTTGAGAAACATTTCCACTTAGTGCTTTTCTGAATAAAGCTATTTATGTACTATTTTATAAGTACACATACATGACTGTTTCTGAAACTTCTGGTGTCATAGTTAATCATCCTACATCCAGTCCATGGAAATGACACAACTGAAAAGTTCATTGTTATCATTGCTATTCTCAGTGAACCCAGACTGATCAAGATGCAGCTGTTCAGCTAAAAACACTGGGATCCTGTATTTTCATCTTCCTAGCAATGTCCTTTACAAGACTACTTTTCACTTTAACTAACAGTTGACAAATCTTTCTCTACAACAAGGAAAAAAAAAAAAAAAAAAAAAGGCAATTATTCCAAGAATGGCTTGAGCAAAGATTTTCTCTGTGGCACAGGATGCATTTACATCATTTAACTCTGAAGCCACACTACTTTAATCAAGACAGAGAAAACAAGCCCAAACCTCTCCTAGCTGAAAACGCATCTACACAAACCTCTTATCTCTCCTGGTGCTTTACCGAGGGGAACAGGTTAGGGAGGAAAGAAGAGAGAGAGAGAGAAGGGAAAGAAAATAGATTCACACAACTTCTGAGATCGAAGAGAACTGGGGAAAATCAGGTTCTTCTCAACAAGCTGCGTGCTGGGAGGCTCTGGGTGTCTCGGCAGAAGCTGCCTGCGTGCACTCCGCCTGGGGAGGGGAGCAGCCCCCAGCCCCGCGGGCTGGGAGTTGGGGCCGGGACGCGCTTACCGAACTGCTGGCGGCTGGCCGCGATCGGAGCCATGTTGGCGGCGTGCGCTGTCCGCGGTGCTGGAGCCGCTGTCCGCGGTGCTGGAGCAGCCGTCCGGGGTGCGGAAGCCGCCGTCCGGGATAGGGAGCTGCCTCCCCCGTTACAGAGCGACCTGCCCGGGGCGCCGAACGCGCTGCCCTGCTGTCTCCCGGCTCTCCGCTCTCACAGCGCCCGGGCAACCGTCTTTTCCAGCGTGTTGTTTGGGGTTTTTTGTTTTGTTTTTGGTTGTTGTTTTTTTTAAAAGAAAGAAAATAATAACAACAAAAAACCCCCAAAACCCGGAGACACGAGCGGTGGGGAAGGTGGAGGAGGAGGCTGCGAGGGGGCTGGAGGAAAGGGGGGAGGGGAAGCTTCGATCCTCCCCTTTGCACACTGATTTGCAACCCCCTTCCTGTTTTGGCTCTTCTGAGTAGCTCCGCTCCGAGACTGAAGACGTGGTTGAAACCCAAATTGACGCAATCCTGACGCTACAGGGCTGAAATCAGCACCTTTCCCACCTCCCATCCCCCCCTCCCCAACCACCACACCCTCCCTCCCTCCCTCTCTCTCCCTCCCTTCTTTCCTTTCCCCCATCCCCCCCCCCCCCCCCCCTTCCTGGGGATTGAACACGCACTCATCGATTATTTTAACTGCCCTGCTGCAGGATATGAGCTCCCACACTCCCTCGGACACAAACAGTGAAATGCTAATGTCTGTGATTCGGTGCATGTTGTGTAATACACGGGTATGTCTGTTTTAATGGGGTAACATTTATTTATTTGCTTATTTATCTGTCAGCTGGACAGGCTACGACAATGTGAAGGAGATGCCAGCTTAGATGGTCCAGACACCTTGGCTCCCACTGCAAGGAACACTTTTCTCCCATGACTGATGTGATACACTTACTGGATTTGAATCATGAAAACGCCCAATGTGCCTTCTCCCTGTCCCTCTTCCCTGCTTCTTCCCACCATCCACACCCACAAAAGCACTCAGCCCCCACTTTGGAAATATATCTCTTCTCCTCTTGACCTTCTTGTAGGTCTAGGAAAGAGCTGGATCTGCCTAGATAACCCTGGATTTTGCCAGGTTTAAATGTCTGTCTCCTAATCTGGACTGAGAATATGGTGGGGGGAGGCAGATAGGCAGGAGGAAAGGGGAGAAACAGAACGAGAAAGCAGGGCTGCCTGTAACTAGAACTGCTACAGTGTATAATAACCCAGGATAAATCCTGGTGCAACAGAGCTGCAAAAGTCAGCACCTGGCATCTGACTCCTCCTGGATTCAGAAAGAATCATATCAGCCAAGTTTGGAGCCCAACTGCTAATTCTGCTGCATAAATGGGAAACAGGTGTTGTTGCTTTTCTAAATAACAAAATCCAGATGCAGGCATAGTCTGGCATGACCATGCTCCATGATGAGCCACTTGGAAGCTAGTAAGTCTTGGCCCACTTTAAAGCATGTTCTTGCATCACGGTGACGCCAGTGAAGCTCCTTGTATTTCAGAAAAATTAAAACAGGAAGGCCAAGGAATCAACTAGTGTCAAAACACAGCTGAATGAAGTGCCTGGCTTAGCCCGAGTGTTGAAAACCTATTGATTAATAATATTTATGCTTATCTGCTTCTGTTACACCTTCAGCAACTTGGCCTTGGTATACACCTGCACAGCTCTTCGAGGAAAAGTTGTATCCACTACCCCAATCTTCATTACATCCCATCCTATTTAATAAACCACAGAGAGTAGCTTGCCACCACTGTTCCTCTTACAAACACCTGGACTACAATTAACTTAGGTATTAGAAGACTGCAGAAACCATTGTTTAGCTCTTCTTTGTGTTTTGGCAGCACAGTTTGATTTGGGATGTTTGGGTTCACATGTTGGCAGCAATCCAAGCAAATCTGGCTCAACTTCTCTCTTCTTTCTGGCAGTCCTCCCACCGCCCAGCCCTGATATCCACTTCCCTTTCTCTGTCCAAACTCAAGCCTTGCTCAAAATGTGCATGCATTGAAAGCAATTACATTTGATTTTAAACCACATTCCAGGTATATGAGCCTCCAGACATGACTGAAATAAAAAAGATCTTTAAAGAAATTTAGAATTAAACATGTTTAATTGGGATGTTAAACTATTGTAAGCTGTTATTATGCCTGGACTTTAAAAACAATAGACCAAGAATCAATATATGGTATATCTTGGTAGTGTGTTTAGCCTATATGAGCTGGGATACGGTGAGCATATATATTATGTTGACACTTGAATTATTGTCAATAATTTGTGAAGCTTTTTATTTTTATTTTGAATGAAATCCAGGACATTCTTTGTTGATATATACAAAATTTATGGAGCACATAGAAATATAACAATGATTGATTCGGGGTTTTTTCCCTTTAGTTTCTCCAGTGTCCCAAGGATATATAAAAAGCTTTTGCACAATTTATATGCTTTTATATAGCGCAGGGAGATAAATTCCTTCAGCATTCTGGGTTTTCTTTTTTCTTTTTATTTTCTGTGTCAATGCTGATGAAATAGGAAAGATACGTATCCTCCTTTTTTTCCTTTATTTTCTTCTCCTTTTGCAAAATTCCTGGTAGTTTATTTTAGAGACTAGTTGACACCTATATAGTGCTGGGTGCTGTACAAATACAAAAGAGCCCTTCCTTTCATCTCAGTTCTGTGCATGTGTAGCTCATCAAAGTGATATAGAAAAGGTTTTACAATACCAGATCTCTGTCTTTAGAAACTTGGAGTTACCAAGACTTTGTATATACATACACATGCATAAACATGTATACAGATATGTAAATGAGTGCTTTTATCTCTTTATTTGATTGGTCACTGAAACAGCAAATAACCATTTTTTTTACATCACTGGTGAATTTTCTGTATTTAATTATGTGACTCCACTTAATGGAGCAGAGTGCACATCACAGAAAATACTGGAGGAGGAGGTGGAGCATTGACTTGCTGACACATCTTGAGACAGACGCACTTTTTGCTCCCTGTGTTGTGCAAGCACCATCTAGTGTACGTCTTAGACCCGTCAGCACCGGATGACTAGCGTACACCCATGTAGGTAGTACAAACACAAAGATACATAACCAGCTCACTGCTGCTGCATTACACTTCTGACAAGTAGCCAGAGGGAAAAATCATCACATGAGCCCTGTGTGTTTCTTAACCAATTAAGTGACTATCTTTCAGTTCAGTCCCACATAACAGTAATGACTCTCCAGTTTTGTGGCTATACATTCTTCACATTTCCCTCTGTTCTAACAAAACATCCTGAATACTTCAGCAAAACTTCACACAGTTTGCAAGAGAATTCAGTAAAAACTTAGATTAGGAACTCACTGCCAATGTAATATTCTCTAAATTTTCCCAGAAAATAAGATACAATGATCTCGAATACTTTCAGCTCAGAGACAGAACATTAAAAGGAGCTGGTTCAGATTTTGTCTGCACTGAGTTGAAATGGATTGATCATCTGCAAAATATCTCTTTATAAGATCAGGCTGACTGTACCACAACAAGGCCTTCTGTGGTCTGAAATGAGATTACTGGTACACATGCATGCGCAGAGCATCCTCCTGCTACTCCAAGAAGAGGGAGGGTGGTTGCTAAGCGACAGAGTCCATATACTTCCCAAAGCAGATAGTCCTCAAATAAGCATATGGGGCTGGAAAAGGTGATCCACCACCTGCAAATGAACTGTCACCCTTCTTCAGATCCCAAAACATGTGTGTGAAGAACACCCAATTCTCTACCCCTTAAAAAAGAAAAAAAAATAATAAAATTATTCCAAACAAGATCTCCCTTCTCTTCGCCCCAAAAGTCAACCAAAATTTTAAAAAAAACTCAGTCATTTATATGTACGAGGTGAAGCTGGTGAAACAGCCCCTTTCCATCTTTGTGAAATGTTTCCCTGGAGCTTAAAGGCAGAATTTCACATTTTCAAAAATAACACCTAATTTTGAGTTTTGCCATTGCCAGGTGCCAAACTACAGACATTAATTAATACTATTCAGCACCTATGAAAATCAAGCCCTCCAACTATGCTTGAAAAATAAAACCTCAGCTAGAACACAGGTATCATTCCCTGATTTTTGGAAGCGCAGAGCATTCAATGCTTCTGTAAGTCAAACAGCTTCAAAGGGATCTAGGTTTTGGGTAGTTACACTCTACTTAATTTCCTCTTCAGTTAGCTCTACAATTAGACAGTGGAAATGGGGCCAGCATCCCTCCCTGTCTCATCTCTCAGCCTTTGACACTCCTTAAATGCCTAAAGGCGTGTCTTTGGGTGCCACACACACTCACAAGCGTGGACTTGTCACATGAAGACTCAGCCTGCTGCCTAATTGGCCTTATAGACTTACTGTTTCTCCCTAGGTTGTGACTGAATTCAGCTTCACACATTTCAATGTCCAGTACTACATGAAATATTTCAGCATGACCTCCAGTTTCTGCTGCAGAACAGTGTACATTTTCTGGGCTGCAATTACCAGTTCCATGTGAATACATCAGATACCTCAGAGTTCCTGAAATGGCACAAAAGATATGGATTTAGGTAACTGAGTCATCTTCTAGCTCATAAGCCATATCTAGGCATCTAATTTCAGGCCTACAAATCTAGAGGTGAATTTTTCTTACTCTGGGATTTGGGTGAATTGCCTCTGAACATGTGTCTGGAGTCACTGAAAAGCCCTAAACATCCATACAGAACTAATGGATATAAGACAGGATGAACAGGAGACCTGTTCAAATCTGGAACAGCAGCTGAAGGTGAGGTACAGCTGCCTGCTAGAGTGGTTGGTCTAGCTAAGCAGCCTCAAATGTCATTATATAACGTCATTTAAGCAACAGAATAAATTTCTTAGCTCATCTACAGGTGTGTAGAAGTCTAAATTAATGTTTTAAACATGAAATTGAGTCATGCTGAAGGGACCAGCTTTAGGCTGAGCAGAACCTTTCTCTTGACTCCATTGGCTGTATTCACCAGACTCTTCTTTTCTATAGTGCGAATTTAGAACACCTATTGCACATACAGACATGAAGTTTGGTATGCCAGGTTTAGGGTTGACCTCCATTCCTAGTGTTGGGTGAGGTGTCTAAAGTTGCTATTGCATTTCTCATTTTAAAAGAAAAATTTAAATCAAGTATTTTTCTTCTCTATAGTGACACTGTGTAGATCAGTGTCTTGATGAGATGGTAAGATTGGGTGAAGGATACCATTTCAGTAGTTCAGTGGTGATGTTTATATTAAGGAAGCATCATTGGTTGTCTGATGACAAGGTTCTTCCAAGCATGAGAAATATCACTGTCCCTTCAGAATTTGGGGCAGCTTGCACAATCTTTTGTTAAGTACACAATGATGTATATTTTGTTTTCCTTGTTTTCATGGTAGAACCTCCCTGCAACTTCACACAGTGGCTGAGGAGGGGGAAAATAAATAGTCCTCACTGTTGCAATCAAAGGCTCCAGGGTGATTTCAGTCTGTATGTACTGGTATGTATTATCTTTCCAAAGTGTCTGCAGGTCAGCTCTTTGGGCGTTACAGGTATATTTCTGTACTAAGATATCAAGAAGCAGATTTTGGTTTTGGAGGTAGCAGATACTAATAATTCCTATGATATTTCTTACCTTTTTTCTTTATTTTTAAGATAAATTTTTCCAGGTAATGTATCACTTCAGGTGACAGTTTTATTTCAATAACAGCTATATTCTACTGGTTTTAACATGTTAAGGTTCATGAATGGTAGTGTGTGTGAGCTGGTAAAATTACACTGTCTGTATATATTTTACAGGCTCTGCAATCCAGGTGAGACAGAACAACTCTTACACTTTCAGCCAGGGCTATAGATACCTCAGGAGATAGAATGCACTTTCATCCTGATAGCCACTGCCTGTTGAGGAAAAGGCAATTTTATTTCCTCTTCAAGCATAGGTTTTGATACCAACAATGCTGAAAATAGGAAACGGAATCAGAACCTTACTTATATCAGGAATCTCATTTGCTTTTTGCTTAGCATTAGCAGTTAAAGTATAACTCAAATAAAGAATTAGGAATTAGGCTGAGATTTTAGAGCAGTGTGATGGTATTAGAAGGTTCAAATTAATTTGAATTTCTTACCTAATTAATTCAGACTTCTTTAGACAGGCCTTTGTTGCCTAGTGATGAGTGGCATTCCTCAGGGCTGATATTGGGACCAATGCTGTTTAACATCTCTGTTGGCAACATTGGCAATGTGATTGAGTACACCCTCAGCAAGTCAGTCAATGACACCAAGTTGTGTGGTGTGATTGACATTCTGGAGGGAAGGGATGCCTTCCAGAAGAACCTTGACAGGTTGGAGACATGGGCTCATGCGAACCTCACGCAGTTCAACAAGGCCAAGTGCAAAGTCCTGCACATGGGTCGGGGCAATCATACGCACAGCTACAGGCTGGGAAGAGATGGATTGGGAGCAGCCCTGAGGAGAAGGACTTGGTGGCGTTGGTTGATGAAAAGCTCAACATGAGCCGGCAGTGTGCGCTTGCAGCCCAGAAAGCCAACTGTGTCCTGGGCTGCATCAAAAGAGGTGTGACCAGCAGGTCGAGGGAGGTGATTCTGCCCCTCTACTCTGCTCTTGTGAGACCCCACCTGGAGTACTGCGTCCAGCTCTGGGGGCTCCAGTGCAGGAGAGACATGGAGCTGTTGGGGCGAGTCCAGAGGAGGCCACAAAGCTGATTGGAGGGCTGGAGCACCTCTCCTATGAGAACAGGCTGAGGGAGTTGGGCTTGTTTGGCCTGGAGAAGGCTCTGAGGAGATTTTATTATGGTCTTTCAATACATAAAGAGAGCTTATAAGAAAGATGAGGACAATTTTTTTAGTAGGACCTGTTGCAATAGCACAAAGCATAATGGCCTTAAGCTGAAGGAGGGTAGATATAAATTAGACATTAGAAAAAATGTTCTTCACCATGAGGGTGGTGAGACACTGGAAGAGGTTGTCCAGAGAAGCTGTGGAGGCCCCATCCCTGGAAGTGTTCAAGGCCAGGTTGGATGGGGCTTTGGGCAATGTGGTCTAGTGGAGGGTGTCCCTGCCCATGGGGGGCGGGTGGGGTGGAGTTGGAACTGGATTATCTTTGAGGTCCCTTCCAACCCAAACCAGTCTATGATTCTACAATTCTATGATTTTTATGGTTTGGTTTGTTTTGGTTTGGTTTTAATTAATAAATATAAGGACTGAGAACTATGCCAAAATGAGAATTTAGGTGCTTGAGCCACACCTAACTCCATTTTTATGAACTTTAATCTAAAATTCAAACCTTGAAATTACTGCTGAATTTAAGATTGGGAATATCTTAAGAAACCTTAGAGCAATAATGAGTTCCTATAAAATGTTTTATTTTCTGGTCATACTCAAGAATACTTACCATGGTATGTGAAGAAGCCAAATATCTAGTTCATTTCTTCACCTTGCTCACCTGTTTTGTATCTATTCTCCAGATGTGCTTGATGGAGCAGGCACCAGGATAAAGTCTCTAAAAAGACTTATTTTCTTTGAGGACACCAGAAATTACAGCATTCCATTAGAAAGTTCATAAACAGGTTCAAGTCTTTCCTGTGCTTTTATTTCTTGTAGGAATATCCTAAGCATCACTCTTTAAAGGAAGAAATGGACCTACTGACATTTTTCCAATGTAACAATGTACTGAGGCAGAAAATAAATACGCAATCTGCATGTAGTGGTTAAAGTATTCCACTAAAGATGGAGGACTACTTTCTCATCTTCCTTCCAAGCAGTGTTTTAGCACAGTATCTATGGCAGCTGAATATTACATGTACAAATGCTTCATTCCAGTAGGAAGTTCAGTATGAACTCAGGCTTGACGAGCTCAGTATGAACTTGAGGCTCACACAGTAGAGAAATTCTCTAAAGCTCAGACTAAAGACTCTGCACTATAGAAGGATTTACCAAGGACATCTAATGTGTTATATGACACTTTTTTCTTAAGGCTGCTCTTTGGACATCAAGGATTATAATGTAGAATTAAGCAAAGGTATTACTGTTAACAGTTGCAGAGTTTAATTGTAGAAATATTACTGTTATGTATGCACATGCACTGAGACACACATAGGACTAAGGAAACTGGAGTCACAGTAAATAAGAGACAAAGGGAAGGAGAGAGATTCTAAAAAGTTGTTTCTTGGGGTATTTTTAAAGCAAATAAAAATAAAAATTTAAAAAAAAACCCCACATACAAAAAAAAAACAACCAACAACCAAAACCACCAGCCTGTAAAAATCCAGCTCTAGAGGTAACTACTTGATCCCAAATATTCTGCATTTGTTGAGTGTCTTCATCACATGTGGAAGTTCTAGCTGAAGTCCTTAAGGCTAACATGCCTCAATTTAAGCATGAATATTAATATTACAATATGTGGAGCTTAGTTTTTAAAGATCTAGTACTCCCAAAATTCATTGAAAATCTGATATCATACTGTTATATATTATGCTTTATTCTGAGTAATGTTTCCCCAGCACAGCATGTGCTCTTTGGGAAAGAGAAACACACAAAGTAAGAAATTGAAACACAGTGTGTCCTGGTTTCAGCAGAGAGGGTTAATTTTCTTCATAGTAGCTACTACGGGGATATGTTTTGGATTTGCGCTGGAAACAGTGCTGATAATATAGAGATGTTTTTGTTCTATGGACCTATTGTTGAGCAGTGCTTACACAGGGCCAAGGCCTTTTCTGCTTCTCACACTGCCCTGCCAGCGGGATGGCTGGGGGTGCACAAGGAGTTGGGAGGGGACACAGACAGGACAGGTGACCCAGACTGACCAAGGGGATATTCCATACCATATGACGTCATGCTCAGTTTATACGGAGCATGGGGGAAGAGGGAGGGGGGGGCGGCGGCGCTCAGAGTGATGGTGTTTGTCTTCCCAAGTCACCGTTATGCGTGATGGAACCCTGTTTTCCTGGAGATGGCTGAACACCTGCCTGCCCATGGGAAGTGGGGAATGAATTCCTTCTCTTGCTTTGCTTGTGCGCGTGGCTTTTGCTTTACCTATTAAACTGTCTTTATCTCAACCCACGAGTTTTCTCACTTTAACTTTTCCAATTCTTTCCCCCATCCCAATGGAGGGGAGTGAGCGAGCGGCTGCGTGGTGCTCAGCTGCCGGCTGGGGTAAAACCACGACACAGTGTCAGCAAAATCTAATGTTTTTAAGGTGAGGTGGATCTTCTGGTACCACTGCAGAATCATAGAATCATAGAACGGTTTGGGTTGGAAGGGACCTTAAAGATCATCTAGTTCCAACCACCGCGCTACGGGCAGGGACACCCTCCACTAGAAGTAAATGGGAACTGTAGAAGAGAAACAAGCACTCCATCCAAATAAAAGCATTTATGAGAAGTGCTTTAATTTAAGTAAATATAGTATTAGGAATTCTGAGCCAAATTATCTCTACATCAGTACTATGAAGTGTAAAGTAGATGCCTTTAAGAGATCAGTCCAGAGCCTTTTGTTTTTATTCCATATGAATCTGCCAAATGGTGAAGAGTTTGATTCTTCAGCCCTGTCAGAAACTGGGTAATTCTCCCTGCCCTCACCTTATTTCTATGACTATTTCTTCCCATTATAATATGTGAATGAACTTCCTGTACAGTGATGCATCCAAATGAGTCACATATTAACCAACAATAGGTGGAAATGAAGATTTACTCTTCGTTACATCTGTAAAATTTTCTGAAATGTGGTTTGGATAAAAACTGAAGCCTGAATTTGGACAAATTTTATTGCAACCTAATTCAAAAGCAGAGTACAAGGAGGGAGAGGGAATGAAAGAAGAGAGGAAAAGAGGTTGCTCTGCTCTATAAGACAGCAAGGACGAAAAAGTTAATATCATAGTGATGCAGGCAGTGGCTGACAAGCCAAAAAGGGAAACTGCGTCTACAATTCTGCTCCACTGAATTTCTGCTTAATATGGTATGCATCACTTCTCAGGAGCTGGTTTTGTTAGAGAGTCTTCAGCATATGAAGAATGCTTGATACAGCGTTCGCTTCATGCAGATAGGTTTAAAGGAGCCAACTGCTGTAATATAAAAAAAACCCCCGAACCCACAAACAAAAACAACACAACAACAAAAAAAAAGTCTAGACCTTTTATGTTGAAGTCAAGACAATATTTGAATTGCTGAAAAGGATAAACAAAGTTCTTGTGTGTTCTCTCACAAGATTTTGAAGTAAGAAGGTAATAATCTCAGATGCAGACACATATTGTTAGAAAAGGGGAACAATGCATTTCATTTAATTCAATAAGAAACAGCGGAAAATATGTTTACACTTTTTTTTTTTTTCATTTTCATAAGCTGCAGACAGGAAATATCCTCCACTATCATGTTTCCAAAAGATGCCCAATACTTGACTCTGTCATCTACATTACAACTCTGACACTTACTAACCTCCTGAATAGGGAGATTCCAGTTCTCCTAAACTTTGCAATGTAAAAATACCAGTCCAAATAATACTTTTGAATTTTCTCATTCAATTGAAAGAATTGGAAATATCTATTACTTTACCCAAGTTCGCTGAATAATTTTCAACCAGATTCTCAGAATGAGATCCTATGCTCATGTAAGCCAATGAGAAAAACTCCATCTTGGAATTTAAACAATAACTGGACAAAAGACTCTTGGCAAATCTAGCACACTCAGCACTCAATATTCAGATATGCTAGAGCTCATGTTATCTGTGTACCTGACTTTACTTGTCTTGTGTGTGTTTACACACCTTAAAATATTACATAAAATTACATTGATCCACAGGACCTTTGGTACAGTCAAAATGGACATGGCTCATTTAATGAGCAGTAGTTCTTGGTTAACGCCTTTTTGTTCCATGTTCCATCACCTATTTAGGTGCTAATCATACCTTTCCAAAAATATAATCTAGATCTTGGTTTAAATACCTGGATCATTTGGTTTTTAGCTGACAGCAAGAGGCTGGCATGGCTGAGTCAAGACCTGCTGGTCAAACTAAAAGGCAAGAAGAAAATGCACAGACAGTGGAAGCAGGGACAGGTGTCCTGGGAAGAGTATAGGAACATTGCCTGGTTGTGTAGGGATGGAGTCAGGAAGGCCAAGGCAAAGCTGGAGTTGAACTTGGCAAGGGATGCAAAGAATAGTAGGAAAGGTTTCTATAGGTAGGTCAGACAGAAAAGGAAGATCAAAGAAAGCGTACTCCCTATCATGAGCAAGACTGGAAAATTGGTAACAACAGACAAGGAGAAGACTGAGGCACTTGACAACTTTTTTGCCTCAGTCTTCACTGGCTGCCTCTCTTCCCACAGCTCTTGAGTAGATGGACCGCAAGACAGGGACTAGGGGAGCGAAGTCCCTCCCGCTGTAAAAGATTTTTTGTGACCACCTGAGGAACCTATATGTACATAAGCTATTGAGACTTGATGAGAAGCTTCCCAGAGTCCTGAGGAAATTGGCTAATGTAGTTGCCAAGCCACTCTCCATGATATTTGAAAAGTCATGGCCATCAGATTAAGTCCCTGGTGACTGGAAAAAGTGAAACAACACACCCATTTTTAAAAAGGGTAGAAAACTGAACCCTAGGAACTACCAGCCTGTCAGCCTCACCTCTGTGCCTTGGAAGATCATGGAACAGATCCTCTTAGAAGCTATGCTAAGGCACATGGCAGGCAGAGACGTGATTTGAGTCAGCCAGCATGGCTTCACCAAAGGCAAGTCTTGCCTGACCAATCTGGTGGCCATCTATGATGGAGTAACTACATCAGTTCACAAGGGAAAAGCTATGGATGTCATCTACCTGGGCTTCGGTAAGACCTTTGACAAGGTCCCCCACAATACCCTTCTTTCTAACTTAGAGAGACATGGATTTGATGGGTGGACTGTTTGGGGGATGAGGAATTGGTTGGATGGTCACATCCAGAGGGTAGTGGTCAATGGCTCAATGTCCAGATGGAGATCAGTGACAAGTGGTGTCCCTCAGGGGTCCATATTACCATTACCATTTAATATCTTCATCAATGACATGATGACACCAAGCTGAGTGATGCGGTTGACACACTTGAGGCATGGGATGCCATCCAGAGGGACCTGAACAAGCTCAAGAAGTGGACCCATGTGAACTTCATGAGGTTCAACAAGGCCAAGTGTGAGGTCCTGCACATGGGTGGAGGAAACCCACGATACCAATACAGGCTGGGCGATGAAGGGATTGAGAGCAGCCCTGGGAAGAATGACTTGGGGGTACTGGTGGATTGAAAGCTGGACATGAGCCAGCAGTGTGCGCTTGCAGCCCAGAAAGCCAACCGTGTCCTGGGCTGCATCAAAAGAAGAGTGGCCAGCAGGTGAAGGGAGGAGATTCTCCTCCTATACTCTGCTCTGGTGAGGCCCCACCCAGAGCACTGCATCCAGCTCTGAGATCCACAGTTCAGGAAAGATCTGGAGCTGTTGGAGTGTGTCCAGAGGAGGCCAGGAAGCTGATCAGAGGGCTGGAGCACCTCTCTTTGAGGACAGGCTGAGAGAGTTGGGATTTTTCAGCCTGGAGATGAGAAGGCTCTGGGGAGATTTAATTGCGGCCTTTCGGTAATTAAGGGAGCTTTTAAGAAAGAAGAGGACAGAGTTTTTATTAGGGAGTGTTGCAATAGCACAAGGGGTAATCATTTTAAACTGAAAGAGGTAGATTTAGACTAGATATAAGGAAGAAATTTTTTATCATGAAGGTGACAAAACTCTGATACAAGTTCCCTGGAGAGGTCGTAGATGCCCCATCCCTGGAAACGTTCAAGGTCAGGATGGATGGGGCTCTGAGCAACCTGATCTAGTTGAAGATGTCCCTGCTCATTTCAGAGGGGTTGGACTAGATGACCTTTGAACGTCCCTTCCAACTGAAACCTTTCTGTGATTCTATGATTCTATAGGTCCGTGCCCTGAAAAAGTAAGCATGTTTTGCCTAACAATTTCCAGCATTATCTGATGGATGGTGTAAGGTGTCCCACAAACCTACTTTTAAAGAAAAGAGTAATATTTCAATAGAATGACTTATTTGAGAAAGCACAACAGACATTTTGATTACAAAATATGATGATACATAACACAGTCATTAAAAGCTGTGGTAAGTATATTGCATACGTATATTACATATGTGTATTGAGGATTACACATCAGTACATAACTATCTTGACCTTCCATCCTCATCTTATTTGCTTGTTTCTTTTATGGAAACTTTCACTTTCAAATTAAAGTAATGCAAATATATTCTCTGTCTAATTGGTCATATGTACATGACTAGCTTGACATGTTTTCCTTAAGGAAGTCCAGTAGAATCTGGATTGTCTCTGTCTTTCTGGAAAACAATGTGTCACAAAACGTGCATTTCTTGCTGCTAATAATGGATGCCTTTCCCTATATTCTCTCCTCTTTCCAATGTCAATTAAGAAAATTTAAATAAATGAAAAAAGACAGCATGAATGTAGTAAGATTCTCAATACCTACAATTGTCTAATGTACAATCTGCTTTCAAAAGGGATGAAACAACAGCTTGTTCTGTATGTGCATCTACAGGAAACTTGTAAAAGAAGTATTCTTAGAATAATTTCAGTGTAAGCATGTGCCCCAGGACAGTTACCCATAGTCAGTTCAATAGTAACAGGACAGAATTAACTCTGTGTAACTCATGAGAGTGAAAAGTATGACAGTAGTATGAGGAAAACAGAGGACTGGGACTGTGTTTATAATTTGATCAGCTGTAGTCTGTAGTAAGAACTGGGAAGATACAATCATGAGTTTTAGACCAGCAGATAGACACGACCTCCTGCTACTACCGTGGTGACTGACTTTGGCACTACTGCCACCAGTTCCAGTCCCACCACCAAACTGTGCTGGAGAGCCCTTGTTCTACGTAATGGTTTCCTTTAAGGACTGATCATGCATTTTGCCTTGAAAAATCACTGGAAATTTAAAAGAAAAAATACTATAAGAATTCCCAAATTAATATATTACTGAAGACCTTGGTTTCACTCAGGTAGAAAATAGTAAAAAGCAAGCACAGTTTTTCAGAACTGTCTTCTAAATTTCACCCAAATGTCACTTCAGGAACAAAAATGTTTTCTTAAATGCCTGCCAGAAAAACTCAGGCCATGTGTCTTCCTTAATTCAGTGTCCTGCACCAGTCCCACAGGACCCATGTTTTCAGAGTTCTTAGCATTATATAGTAGTTTATGTGTTTTTAAAGCACAACCCCTAGTTACTGCAGATCTAGTTGCCATAGCTCAGCTCCACTACATTTCATATTTGAAGTCATACTTCGATGATTGAAGTGATGTGCCCACCATCATGTAAAAAAGATGTGGCAGATTCAGTGAGGAAATTCTTCAGGGCAGCAATCAAATTTCTTAGCACTGAAAGCGTCCCGCATTTTAGTCTGATTTCCTTAGGGGACAAACCGTATGTGATGGCATCACTTCCATCTCTGTGACTGAGTCTTTCTGTCACCCCTCTTTCTCACGGTAACTTTTGATCCCTTTGGCTAATATCAGCCAAACTGGACAGAGGAGTAGAAATCTTGAAGATATTAAAGTACTCACAACTGAGCTATACAAAAATACAGCCTTAGGGTTACATGTGGCTGCTAAAAAGTAACATGTTCTGCCTGGCCAATTCAGCTGCTGAGAGGCAGATGACCAGTCACCACATTCATAGCACTTCCTGTGGTGTCTCTCACCTAACCATCAGGCCAAAACCGAATAGGTACATGGAAAATGGTGAGGAAGGGTGTAGGGAGGAAGTAGATGGTCTTTGGCAGGTAGGAAGCATGGGGCACAAAGAGGGATGGTCTTGCGGGGGAGGAGATGAAAGTCCAACCTTGCCTGGGTAAGAAGTCTTTGGTAGCAGGTCATATCTCATAAGAACTCATAAGAACTTAGCTCTAGAATGAGTGGCCAGACAGAGGTAATATGACAGGTGGAAGATCTCAGTGAGGAATAAAGTTGAATGGTAAACTAATCTCCTTTCAGGAATTCACCTGACTGCTACCACTGTGGATGGCCTAGACACAGGAGGAGAAAGGGGACAGATTTTGTGCTTCATTACACATCAAGGAATATACACCTCAAACAGGATTTATCTCCAAATGGATTTTTTAACCACTAAGAGTATGTCCAATATGCTTGAAATCTGTTGATGGAAGCTTTTATTGTATCTCTTCCTTCTATGATTTTTTTGAGGTCTGCAAAGCTGTGAGCTCACTTTCCAACCTTCAATTAATTCTGTTTAAAAGATCATTAATCACAAATCCACTGCAAACAGGACTTCATTAAGTTCTCAGATTATATTTTTTCACTTTCCAGTCTCAAACTTTGTTTGCTATGGACCTTTCAACTTTTGAGATGGACTCCTACAAACAGCAGTCTGCATTATTCCATGAGGCTTATCCCTAGGGTACATCAGTTTTCTGAAACAGATAGGGAACCCACAGTACATAATCTCATCATTAAATTATTCCCAGGGAGGAACCGAATTAAGGTAACTCAGGCAGTTTGCAAGGCCACATCCCTGACAAATGCAGTCTGTATCAGAACACACAGCTGTGAAAAGAAAATGCTTGCATTTTTATGGTTTTAACTGTAAGGTTTCTGGGAACAAAACAGTGTATCTGTTTCTCTAGCTTGCCTAATATAGGGGGTATTTGAGCTGTTTGGCCAGAATGTTTCAACAGTATTTTTGTAAGGTCTGGCTATGTGTACAGTCCATGCACAAAGCATTATACATATGCAAAGTTTTTCAGTCCACAGAATTATAGGTTTGTAAAGTTTTGAGCAGCTATGTACAAAGTCTTAAAATAAATAATGTCAGATGAACTTTATAGCAGGTAACTAAGCTGTTCTGACCAATATCAGCTTATCAGAAAACACGATGCTTTGGGAGGGGGAGCAATTTTTTTTTTTTTTTTTTTTTTTTTTTGGTACAGCAGAACTATTGCAAAATAATAGAGTACTACACTGAGTTTGTAATTATGAAACATTCCAGCATTTAATATATCTTAGTTTTCAGACAATATATATTGCTTTAAGTTTGCATCTTTAAAGCCATTCAGAGGGTTCTTGTGACTCCGCTAGATTTTTAGGCACATTTAATCATATTTTACTTGTTCCTCCTCTTAAAGTGTGTAACAAAAGAAATGTCTAACTAGAATACAAAAATACACAACAGCTAATTGAAAATTTCTAGTCCTATTGACTGTGTCATGACACATGCAACACTTTGGGTACACTGTTGTTCCAAATATTTCATCAACGTTAACACTTATGGGACCCTATGAGCAACAGATAAACTAGAAGTGACATGTGCCAATGAGTCAGCTTGTTTTAACATGTCATTTGAAACATCCTAGAAAATTGAGACATTCAGTTGGCCTTGTCAGTATGACACAAGACCTGGGAGAGACCTATACCCTTTTGGAGTGCAGCTGGAGGCATGTACGTAAAACCCCAGTGCATCTAAAGTGACAAATGACATTAGACAATTATGTTTAAGTACCCATATCATGTTAAGCAATAAAGTTAAATTATCTCATATCCTGAGCAACAACAGCTCCTTTCAGAAATGTAGTTAACTGTAGAAACAGCTGCTGATTTGCATTGGTCGTCTTAGGTTATGAACTCTTTTTTCAGAAGATGAGATTTTCCCCTTTGATAACAAAACCTATGGAACAGAGCCTAAATAATTGGCAGTATAAGTTAAGGAAGAGAAATTTAAATTGTAGGATTTTTATGAAGATTTTTTGTCAATGTCTCAGAATGAAAACCACTTGCTGATCTCCACCCCACAGCGTACGATGGTGAATCTTTTATAAAATGTCATGTCACACGCTACACTTAGGGCATATTATTGTTCCAAATTTTTAATGAACATTAACGCTTATAGGACTCACCTAGCAACAGATAAATTCATTTTGCAAACTGTTTTACAAAAAGAATGTGGCCTTTTAAGGTCTAACTGAACTCATTTTCTTTCAGTAACCTTTGTCCAACAGACTCTCTGTTCCCCTGATTTGTACCTTCCCAGAGTTGTTCAGCAGCAACTTATCAAAGAAAACAAAGGGAGTTAATGCAAAGGACTCACTTTCAGCTGCAGATTTCAAATGAAAATTCTCCTTAGATAGTAACTTGTATTTCAAATCCGCACTAGCCAAGGGGTATCAGAGTGGTATCTGCTGAGCAGAAGTCACAGAAAGCAACTCATGGGATTCTGGACAACAGTCCCAAAGGTCTGGGAGAAGCAGATGAAGAATGTCTGAACAGTGGCATCAAACTTCAGAGAATGTCCAAACCTGATATTAGGAGTCATGCTGCATTGACCTCTCCGGCGATAGTGGAAAGAGTGAATCACCAGAGATGGCTCATCATCATAACTCTGTTTGAAAGTCTGCCAAACCCTTGTGCAGGACAGTAGTATGAGTAATAGCAATCATCATGAGAAAGTATGTCATCAAATTGTACAGCCTGCCAAAGGGTAAACACGAGCAGTTTCAAAAAGAGTGTAATTTTTTTTCTCCAGACATACCATAGACTCTATTCTATTAAAGAGAGTGAGAATCACCTCGGGGACATAGTTTTGGAAAAGATCATTCCCATCACAGACTGATTAACGTGTGCAAGTTTCACCTGCATTCAAACTTGACTTTTCAAGTGGCTGTCAGACAAACTTGGGTATACCACATTGTCTGCATTTGTTATTTTCCAAATAGGTGGAAATTATTTTGTGGGTTTTGCAAGTCAGCTGGGAGATGCCATCTCTTTGCACAATGTGCAACATAATGTAACATATATAAATAAATATAAGCTGTTTTCTGTTAGTCGTCCGAAATTAAAATGTTCCTTCTATTTACCAGAAATCTTCTTATTTGTTCTGGGTATCCGTTGATATTTATGGAATCAATATGTAATTTAGTATCAGTATATTTAATCATAATCAGCCTGAGTGGAGTGTTTAGCTGAACATATAAAATGTACTATAATGACTTTAAAATGTTTAATTTAAGAATCTCTGCCTCTGTGCATATGAATCAGAGACCTGTGTTTAATTATTGATAGCAATTAGAGCACAGAAGCAGACAAACAGCATCTGGTGGCAGGAATAATTTCATAGCCTAGCCCTTATTCAGAGTCTCCTTTGGAACCAAAGCAATGCTTCGCTGATTGATTCCTTGCAATGTATGAATTCAGGTTTTGGTTTCTAAACAACGCTTTGGAAGCTGTCTGTCATTTTATAAGTCCTGCTAGGTTTATACATCTATGTGTGGAACAGATGCTGCACAGGGGTATGGTTGGTCATCTGTTTTCTTAATGTAATCAGAATCAGAATATTATTCCTAAGTACTTCCCTGTTTTCATTTATGGTCTGTCTAGTGAATGCTAAAATTTGAATTATATATTGGTATTCAAGTCTCAAAGTCAGGGAATTAAAGTAGAAAGCTGTTCTAGTAAATGCCAAATATGAACATTTAAGTGAAACTTGCCAAATACTACAAACTAAGTTACAAATATTTTTAAGAGACAAGGGTTTGACTCCATATATATTGAGGCAAAAGAGAACCTCTCAAATTAAACACTTGCATCATAATTGAATTTCCTATGATTCACAGGGCTACATTTCCTCTCACCAGTGAATAATCTGAAAAAAAGTGTCACATTTTTTTTGAAAATGTCATGGAACCAGAAAGATTCAAATAATTAAATACCACTATAATTCATCTATATTTGCTATAAAATAACAAATTAAAGAAGTGGCTATCAAAATTTGTGAGGGTTTGTCAATCCTCAAAATATTCTTAGGGAGGCACAGACCCCTAAGCTTCTTGACAAAAAGTTGGCTGTCCTTGCTATCTTTTGAGCAGCCTTTAGAACTAGACCTTGAGGATTCATGCACCATAGGTCAAAACCACATTAGAAACAAGAAAATAAATGATGTGTTTTTCTAAAAATTTCACATAAATATCTCAAGGATGGATGTAGGGACAAAAGTGCTGATATTTCAGGTTGAGAGGAGAGGAAAGTAAAAGTTATGCCTGACCACACATGAAAGATGGAGAAATGCACACTGGGAAATACAGTTTGTGTGACTCTTCTTTTGTACTAAAGGTGTAGGAAAATTGAGTATCCCATATTCTGCACATTTTACAGCTTATGCCATTTTAAAAGAGATGTATCAAACAATGTCTAACACATTAAAATAAAACCCAGTCCTCTTAATCAACAAGTTAGTAGAACTTTAGGTTCTCTCCTGCAAAATATCATTAGTGAATGATCTCATATTGTGCTATTTCCTGCAGAGGTATGAATAAGCTATTGAATCCCTTATGTAACATTCCCTGAATAAAACTTAGTTACTTTTTAAGCAGTGAATTAAAATTTGAATCTGTACATGCTGCTTCCACATAGGAAGCTTTTGATTAAATATTTTTTTCTAGAGTAGGTATGTTATTTTCTGAATGCTGCTAAATGCCTTGATTTGGAAAATGCACTTTCCAGAAGTAGCCCATGATAAAATGATATATGTAATTACTACAACACACTTTATTGGAAGTGTTATTTTATTTAATAATCCTTCTAGGCCAGATAATAATTTTCACTGTGGCCAGTTTACACTGCTCTAAATAATTAAAACCTGTTCCTTCTGCTATTAGGGTATAAGCAAATAATGTATCTTAGGTTAAAAAAGAATCCCAGCCAACCAGCATCCAAGTCTCCAGGGTTGGCGTTTTACCTTGAGCTGTGACACAACAGATGTAAATTAGGTGTACTTAAGTTTTTTGGTTTGGTTTGGTTTGGTTTTTCCTTTGCTCTTGATTTTTCTTATATATTCAACTTGTTCACCGAAAATTTTCCCTTTGCTTTTTAAGTTCACTAAGATGATACTTTCTGCACCTGCATGCTCAACAGTTGTATTTCTTGGGATCTTCATGCCCACTTGAATGTCAGCCTTGTCCCAATCTCTTGCTCTTCATTGCTTGAAGAGTCTAAAGATCTGTGATGTGCCTTCAGATTTTTGGAACTCCCTTGTGAAGTTCTAGATAGTCTCCCCATCTAGCTGTACTTCATTCTTAATTGCTGAATATCCAAAAAAAAAAAAAAAATGAAAGGCAAGTGCTGCTGGGAAGCTTTCCTGACGTTCTATGATCCATGACATGTAATTTCTTATCTCTCTTCCATGACTAACTAGTCTTACCCATTCCACTTTCTCCCACTAGACACTTTTACAGTCTTCTCTCCTTTCACCTCCATTTCTACTTAGTGTTAGTCATGTAAACCACAAATACGTTAGTGTAACCTTAATTGCCTCTTTCATCTTGTCAAATCAATCTTCTGTACAAAATTCTTTGTTTTCTTTCCTTAATTCTACATTTCTCTCCAGTTGTATTTTCCAGAAACAAAATGCAGAATGGATTTTAGTAAGGCACCAATAATTGTTCTTTGACAGTGTGTTTTCTTTTTCCTCAAAGATGTGTGAAATATGAAGAGTTGAAACATGTGCTGCCTGGTTTCAGTAAGGGCCAAATTACATGTCTTATTAAACTACCTGGAACACAGTAGAACTGCCTGATTAGACTTCCTTCTTCCCACCCCAAACAATAATAAAGCATTAGCCAGCACAGTTTTCAAAATATGTTTCCAAGCTATCTCTCTGAAGAACTGTGTGAACTGGAGTGCATTGTGAAGGAGGCAAACAGACCGACTGGGCTGTTAAAAAGAGTAAAAACATCAGAATTTATTAACTATTTTATATACACACAGACACATATATTAAGATCCTACATTATGTATGTTCACATACATGCACATATTCATATATATAAATATATAGAAAATAAATATGTATATACAATACAGTATATATCTTTTGCTTTGTGGAGGACTTTGCTCCAGGAGTCCTTATCTTAAATTCTTAACTCTGCTTCCATCACTACCGAAGGAAACAAGTATTAAGATAATTCTATGATAATCTTGTCAGTCATCCAGACTATAAAATACCTCCAAAGATTCACAGAAGACAGAAATTCTTCAGCCTAACTATAGGAAGTCTAGTTCTCCATTGTACTACTATATAAAATTAATCTCAAAACACTGCTTTTGTCATAGTGACATTGCCAGTATTGAAAAAGGGACTTTTAAAAGGAAGGATGAAAGTAGAGGGCTCTCCACATCCATCTGTAGTTTAGGAGGTTCACAGAAGTGTGAAGTGGCCAATTTGTCTCCATGAAATGTTCCCAGCTGAATGAGAAAACGGCATGGAGATGAATTTAGTCTGCAGCAGCAGCTTTTAAATGTTTGAACTGCTTCAGTCACCTGAGCTAGTTCTATTATTGCTGCCTCAGAAGTATCAATGCTTCTGTTCCTACGATGTGCACCTTGCATATGCCGTCCTCACTCTATCCTGGTCTGATTGTGGGATCCTTGGTGGATGAAGTTTCGGTCCAGAGGAGTGGGTTTTATCCTCTACCTGGAAGACAGTATATGGAGAAAGCATGAGGGCTCAGACCCCTTTCAGAGGTGAAAGATACCCCAAAGCCAGATGGAATTCGGTACTGTGGGGGAATGGGGAAACTAGGGAAATTAGATGCCTTCAAAGGGGGAATTCCCAATCTCATGGTTCGTAAAGAGTTGAAACCAATGAGGATCATGCATACAGTGACAGATTCATATTAATGTCCCTAAAATGCTTAATTTAGAGCTCACTGTCAAACTTCTCTTTTTTCTTTTCCTATTCCCGCTCCTTCCTCCAACCGAAGGCTGCAAATCCTTTTGTTTCTCCCAAATCCTTTCTTCTCTTATACTCCTGTTCACCTGGCACAATTCCATAGCAATATGCTGAGTTTCTGCAGAACTATCTGCAATACTGTTAATATATTCTCACCACAGACATACACACTGCCCAGAAGCAGTCACCCAAATAAGTCATTCTTCTAACATTGATGCTGGAAGTAAACATTGAAATTATCACCCATGAGCATACAACAATAATAAATGTCCAAACCAGGTCCCCTTATGCCAGAAATGTCAAATTGGAACTGAATGACTCTTAGCCAGAAATTCTACTTTTGGGAACTTCATTCTGTTCAGTATATTGAATATTTGAGACAAAACTACCAAACACCAACGTTTCTTTTAAACAAGATTTCCAAGGTTCCCTCCAGAATTGAATGCTTGTTTCTGCAGTCTGGCTCGGTTAAAAATTGAATATATAAAAGAATCAGAGCATTGTTTTAAGCTCAAATGTTATTAGAAAAAATATTACAATTAGCTTAAAAGAGGAGAAATGCTATATTGATAGAGGGGAAAGCTATGTTAGGAACTTCTTGCTCATGTAACTCTGTTGTGGTTTAGCCCCAACTAGCAGCTAAGCATTACACAGCCGCTTGCTCAGAGTGGGGGGAGAGAAGAAGAAGAGTGAAAGAGAGAAAACTCGTGGGTTGAGATAAAGACAGTTTAATAAGTAAAGCAAAAGCCAGGCACGTGAGCAAAGCAAAACCAGGAATTCATTCCCCACTTCCCATGGGCAGGCAGGTGTTCAGCCATCTCCAGGAAAGCAGGGCTCCATCACGTGTAACGGTGACTTGGGAAGAAAAATGCCATCACTCCAAATGCCGCTGCTCCCCCCCATCCTTCCTCTTCCCCAAGCCCCTTATAGGCTGAGCATGATGCCACATGGTATGGAATATCCCTCTGGTGAGTTGGGGTCAGCTGTCCCGGCTGTGTCCCCTCCCAACTCCTTGTGCACCCCCAGCCTCCTCGCTGGTGGGGTGGGGTGAGGAGCAGAAAAGGCCTTGGCTCTGTGTAAGCACTGCTCAGCAGGAACGAGAACATCCCTGTGCTATCAGCACTGCTTTCAGCACAAATCCAAAACACAGCCCTGCACTAGCTACTGCGGAGAAAATTAACCCTCTCAGCTGAAACCAGGAAAAACTGCAAATCTGAACCACAAGTCATTTTTTACCACTGTAAAGGACCAGTAAATTTCAAAAGTGTATGGGCAGTCTTTTCTAATGGAAAGATCAGCGAATAGACAACCTTAAAAAACAGCTTTTCAGCTTCAGCCCCAGCAGGGTTAGTTTACTTCAATATCATCTCTTGTTTGGACATATCCAAGACTGGGAACAAAGGCAGAGAAGTTAAGAAGGGAGGACAAGCACATCCACTTTGGAACACTGAATTTCAAAAGAAATGTCGAACAGTTGAAGGGAGTCAAGAAGAAAACAAGCACAATTTCAGAAAACATTTGCTAGGAGGAAAGAATGAACAGCTTGCAGTTGTTTTGCTGGAAGAGTAACAGCAGGAAGAGCTTCAGCTACACAGAGAGTGCTGCAAAAATAAAAGAAATTATTTATTCAGGATGTCAGAGATCATAATAAGGTAATATTTTTCAAACCTGGGCAAAAATTACCTAGGAGTCAGTGATACCTTCTTCACTAGAGACCTCTGAAAATAGATCACACAAAAAAAAAAAAAAAAAAACCAAAAGAGGAACAACATATATACTGATAATCTTGCTTGTGTAGAAAAATGATGAACTAGGTAATAAATTAAGATCTGTTCTTTCTCTCCTTTAAGTACATAAGGCAAAGATGGAAAAGCAAACATCACAGTCAAGTGAAGGGCTGCACATAACCAGAAAGGAAAAGGATGTTCAAAATATGTACAGTTCATCCATTTCCAAATTTAAAGCCACAAAGGAGGAATAAGAATACAGTCATGACTTTGAAATGTGGTGAGAAAAGAATATTTGGGAACTGCTGTTACATGCACTGCTGTCTGTGTCCTGAAAAAGTGAAAAAGCATGTACTACATGCAGTTACTGGAAATGCAAAGGAATGATAGCTGCAGCATAATCTTGCTAGATCCAGAGATTCTCCATGTGCACCTCTTGCAAAAGAAAGCTGCCAGTCACTCAGTAATTTTCATGTGCTCAATGCAGCCAACATTCCTTTCCACTCCACTTGAATTGTGTTGCCAGCCACAGTACAGTACCAGCAACACTGTCAAGCAGCAATATTAGAATGGCAAAATGTTAAAACCATAGTACTATTCCTAAAATCCTTTTTTTTTTTTTTCCCCTCTTGCACTATGTATTGCATTCCTGTACATCAGTGCCAGATCTGTTACTGCTGAGTTTTTGATTTGATATTGACAGTCAGTACCTCAATATCCTCAACAAGAGAGAGGGGAAAGAAGTAATTGTGGACTCTTTTCAGTATTCAAACAGAATATGAGACCTCATGAAGATTAACCTCTGGAGAAAAAGCTGAATGTAGGAGTAGACTTAACTTGAAAACAGAGCTAATGGGGAACAGCTACTATAGACAATACACTGTAGTGGTGCTGGTCACCATGTGGTTAGATGGAGCATTCCGTGACATTGTCTGTACTTGGGCCAACCTTAAGTTTGACATTGGCTTTGAAATACAGAGCTAAAGTAGTCCCAGTGTATTCACTGAAGGAGAACTTACCAAATGCAAGGGTGGGAAGAGCAACTGCAATCAGCGAAGAAAGCTCAGCAGTAAAGTCAAGGGAATAAAGCAGTAACTAAACTGAGAATCAGCATTAACCCAAAATAGAACTCTGAGAATACAAATATCCTGTATCCAATATCAAATACTATCCTGGGGTAGGTGGATCTGTCTCTCAGTACAGTAGAAGTTTTATCCTGTATTTGAGAATCTTTTCTCTAATAATCATAGCATGCTTTCCTGTGAAAACTTTTAGACCCCTCATGAAAAAATTTTGCTTGAAAACATCTGGTTGGGAGTTCCAACTGTAAGCTCCGGGTTACACCTCATACTTACAGAGATCAGGCTCAAAACTTTATTAAAAGAACTTTGAGCCATCCATTTGACTAATGTGGAAGTGTGGGAAGAACTCTGAGCAGCAGTAAAAGACCAGAGCACAAAATAAGGATGAAACATAAGGAAAACAAATTTCTGACCAAGAAGTATGAGGTTGAGACAGCTGGTTTGAAAAGCAGCATTTTGGGTAGTCACAGGTGTGTTTAGACATGGTTGTTAGTATCATGGTAAGTATTAGAGTATAAAAAAAAGGCACCGAAAGGATCTTTTCACTTAACTTTGTCATCTGAAGTTAGGTGCTTAGTCTAAGCCATCTGCCTGGTCCCTAGAGAAATACTTCTAGAAGGCATATCACACTGTTGGTCAGAGACCCTGGGAAGGAACACTTTGCCCTTTATAAAAGGATGCTTTTCGCTGTCTACTGTGCTGGGAACTCTAATAATGACTAATTTACGTTAAACACCGCCCTTTTAGATAGCTAAAATTAAATGATAGGAATCGCACATAAGCAACTCAATCATTACCAGGAAATAATTCTGTGCATAACCAGGGATCAACATCTAGATCTCCAAAGTCCCTAGCTCAAGTCCTCACTTTTTCTTTTGGCAGGCTAGATGCTTACCCAGTTTTAACTCCAGAAATATTTAAGAAAAAAAAGTAAACCCAAAAAAAGTCTGATAGAGTCTAAATTAAGTTACTTGGCTGCTTAAATAATGAGCAGACCTGAAATGTCTAACAGTGATAGAAAATAGCAGAAGAGGTGATTGAAAGGTCTAACATGGAGATCCTGGTTCAAAGTATCTCCTCTCTCACAAAAAAGATCTTTTAGCATAGGAGGAAAGACAGAAGGGTTTCCACTGGAGGAGAAAAATTCAAAACTATGGAATGTTTTTCAGAGGAGCTGTGTCAGTAGTTAGTCAGGATGTAGTTTCAAGATACTCTTGTTTAAGTGACAATCACTGTTATAAAGGATTATTTCATATCCTAAACCCCTACAAGTAAAAAAAAAAAAGAAATACTTTTTTTCTCCCTCATAGTTTTAAAGATCAAGTTAATATAAACTACCTATCAATCACTGCAGTTGGTATATCTGTGCACAACAGTGAATAGCTAAGGGACCGATGGCTGAGGGGCATTGGAAAACTGATTGCCAAATTGAATATCCATAGAGTTATGCCCTGGGGTACTCTGGGATTTCAACCACATTTGAGTTTAAATAAGGTCATTTTTATATTTAGACACCTAAAATGTAACTAAAGTATTAACTCTTTTGTAGATGTACTTTCACAGCCTAAATAGGCAGTAAACACGCATGGACTTTGGATTTCATTTTGTATCTGTATTGAACAAGAAAATTTTATGTAGCTAATTTTCAGTAGAGACATGTAACTTTGGGTGATAGCACAGACAGTGTCAAAAAAAAATTTGCCTCCATGTAGTTTTCTGAGTGTCACACACAAGATATCTGGGGTTTGAAAATGCTGAGTCCTATATCATAGATACAAATAAAAATAAAATTATTGAAGCAATTTTCTCCGAAAGGAAGGAAACAAAACTCCACAGAGCTCCTAAATTATAAAAGAGCCCTCCTGGCATACACACCCTGGTGCAAACGTACCTTTAATATATGTACCTCTTATAATACACAGACATTGAGAAAAATCTTAGTCCAACACAGCAGGTGCTAAATCAGTCAGCTTTGCAAGCAGGTTATGCAGGGAAAGTAGGAATAAGTCCTTTACAAGGGACACAGACTATCACCTTTTGCAACACTGGAATTACCATTTAAATGGTCCTTGACAAGGATCTTATTTTGTTCCATTTTACATTCATGCTTAGCAAACAAACGCTGAACATTCATTAAGCAAACCTGCTATAACAAATGGAAAAACGACTTCAGGAAAGTTATCACACTCTATGTTCTGAGTGTGATAAATAATTAAAAACCTGTTGGCACACTGGTGTGTGTTTTTATGTTTTATGTATGTATAAGACTCCATATCTGCGGCAGGCAGGGAAACTATCTTTTCCTACAAGAACCAATCACTCCTGGATTTGGAAAACAAATGCTGGAGTCATCTTTGCAGTTAATCAGCATTGTTCTATTGAAATCAGTGGAGCTCCACTGATTTCAATAGAACAATGCTGATTTACACCACTGGAATAAATGTTCCCAACTATTTAATTCCAAAAGAAAGGAAGTGATGACTGACTTAATTGAACTGAATATTTTTACATACGATTGAGGAATAGACACCTATTTAATTTTTGTTTTAAATTGATATGTCTTTTCACAAATGCACTAGAAGGTGAAAAAAAAAGTACAGTTAGCTTCAAAACAAAATTTTATCACATTTTACATTAGGTAAGATTAAAATGACATTTGTTTTACTATATATGGTTCGTATAAATAGTATGAAAAGGAAATAAAACATCCAGAAAAAACTTTTGCAAACAAATACCAGTTTTCCCACAGTCCTCGGTTAGAGAATGCAAGTGCACAAACCCAAACATGTACAACAGTAAAATTTTAGAAGAACTACCCTAAAAATCTTTATTTTAAGTATGAGTTGCATTAGTAATTATACAGTATTATAAGTTGAAAAATATTATTATTTCCCATTGGGAAATGTCAGTGAAGAACTATTTTTTTTTTTTTTTAATCTGATGTAGACAATTAGCTGAAATTGTCTTGAATTCAAAAATTGTTTCAGTTAATCTGAATGTACAGGTTGATAAGACATGTTTTGACTGATAAACAAGACATGGCTTTACTTAAAAATTAAATCTCATTTAAAGCCTATAGGAGCTTTGGCTCCTAAAGCATTTGTGCTGTTCTGAAACATGTATCCTGTCAAGCTAATAATGTATTTTCATTTCGATTACATGCAGAAGATAAGATTTCCCTTGTACTATTAACCACTTACTCTTAGGGATTGTGTGGTGTACAGGACTTTGCACTTGCTTTCTCTGGCTTTCAGTTAAAGAAGAAATGACACTTATCAAGTTATATGCACTGTAGTTACCAGAAGTCAGAGGGCAAGATGTTCACAGTGGAACAATCCAAGGAACAGTTGAGTTGGTTGGATTTGTCATTCACTTGGCTGCTTTGTTCTTTCCTTTTATTCAGTAGAGTGTTGTATAACCTTTTCTTTGCCTGTACAGACTGTTATTTTTTTGCTTTTAAAATTTTTAGTGACAGAATGAAAATTGCCTTTTCTGACTAGAAGTCATTTGAAGGTAAGATTGCTTGTGCTTAAAAAGCATCATATATAACATTCATATGTATTATTATTCAAGTGTGCACATAGTGTACAGCTATATGTATCTTTAAACAAGGAACTTCTTTGCTTGCTTTTCCACTTGAATAGTCAGGGAATTTGAGTTTCAGGGAGTCTTAAAGCTTACCTGGAGGAGTTTAAATTAAAACTGAACTGGATTAAATTTATATCTGTGTATCAGGGAAAGGCATCCATTCTGCTTTCGAGTGCTATGTCTTAACTCGACTGTGGTGGAGTAGCCTTGGCAAACAACCAGAAGCCTACCCCGCTGCTCACTCCCCTTTTCCTCAGAGGGACGGGGGAGTGGGGTGAGGGGGGACATCGAATAAGAAAGATCATGAGTTGAGATAAAGGCAGGGAGGCTACTTACCACTCACTCTCTCAGGCAAAACAGATTCTACTTGGGGAAAAATAATTTTCATTTATTGCCCATTAAAATAGATTTGGATAGGGAGGAACCTCAACCTCTTTTCACGGAGGACACCCCTGAAGCACAACCTCCCCGCCTTTGACTTTCAAAACCTGAACATGGACACCCGGTACATTCACTTTAAAAAGAAACGGGCAAAAAAATCTGAGACAACACAGACTGTTGTATTATTCAAAGTCACCAGAAGGCACCATTACAGTTAATCTGACAGTCTGTTGAACTGTATGAATAGGCAGTTAGATCTGGAATAAATGTCTGTTTATTGTGTAATTCTTTTTTACAGGCAATGAATATTGCCAGAAAAGTCTGTTTTGTCCAAGTCTCTCTTTGACAGAATCATTTATTAGATGCAAAGCTGCTGCCTGCAGGTTATTATGCATACAAAACATATAAAATAATTGCATATTGTCAAATCATGGCACTATGAAAGGTTCTGGAAATGTAAAGGCAGGCTAAGAAGAATGGATAAGTGACCAAAACTATGGGATTTGCTGGAGTTCAGCTGCTTGGGAAAACTAGAAAATATGAACTCTCCACAGCACCGAAGGTATTCAAGCAGCTTTTCAAATTAGCTTTCAAGGGTGCTCGAATTAAACAGGGAGAAAGAAAAACACCCTCTGCGTCAGATAAAGGGTGTTTAAATGTGTAACTCTCAGAACGACAATCTCTGTTAGAAATGGGAAGAAGAGGCATGAGGGGCTCACCTAGGCCTCGTTAGCATTACCTGAAAACACTAAGCATTTCTAAAAGCTGTGAAGTCCTGCTGATACCAGGTAAAGGCAGTGCCCCTGAGTGACAAGAGATATTTGCTAATTTTTCCAGAAAAATCTCTTAGATGCCTGTTTTTCCAAATGAATGTTTCTGTACCCATGGATCTACTGGTGAAAACCCCTGTGTTTATGCTTCAGTGATGTAAACTAAAAATTGCTACCACACCAGCATGGCTTTAGCCTGTGGCAGTTAGTGCTTTTCCAGCCAGTGCTCAAGCTGTTTGCAAAATAGAAAGGGACAGGAAATTTTGTCAGCAGTTACCATGGATGAGGCTTTTCTTTTTGGGGATAGGGCATTTGGAAAAGAGAGTTTAGCCATATGAATGCAATATGTGCCACTTCATAAAGTCCTTGGCTCATTTTATTTCCCAGTATTGATCCAGTTAATGGGCAAGGGCACCAGAACAAGTGCCAGTACTAGCGGAAAGGCTTATGGGGAAGAATCTTACCCATTTCTTACCTCAGGCTTATGTTTAAATGCATAACTGACATAACTGAGAAACCTTATATGTTTATATATAAGATACTGAAATTCCACAAGAAGTTAAACAATTCACCATTTACAGCAGCCTGAAGCGAGTAATTAGGACAAAGCTTGCCGTGCTGATTGTAACCACTCTACATTAGAATACTGTGTGAATGTTGGCTAGTGATCTAATCCATATTATAACAACTTGAGATTTTTTAAATAAATGATAGGTAGTTGTCCTAGTTTTGACCTGTGCTGAAATATATCCTACCCTCAAAAATTACCTTCATCACATTGGCCAGTGATCTTAGGCAGACAAAGAAAATTCTAACATTTAACTATAGTGGAGACTGAGAACTTCATTCTAATAAATATATCTAAATCAAAATGTCTGTCTGAATTGTCACAGAAAGAGGAACAGAGTATGGACAATATTCCAGATCTCAAGATTTTATACCCGCCCCCCCCCCCGAAAGAGTGTCTAAAAATGCTGACAAATCCTAACTACTTCTGTTTGCCCAGTTCTGAATTATACTTCAAATTGTAAAACTGCTCACTATTACTGTTCAATATTACTATAACATCTTATCTGTGTAATTTCTATCCTTTGGGGGAAGTACAAATAAAAATTAAAGAAAGGAAATGGGCTGTATACAAGGAATATGTTGGTAGAGACTTTCCAAGGATATGAGTTTCTGTCCAAGGCAGACAGGAGAAGGTTTATGTAGTAGCTCTCAGCCTTCAATGCTTAGCTGAAGGCACATCACGTTTAATTCTTGAAAGGGTGTACCATTTGTGGCATACTACAATTTGCCTGTCAGAGGACTCCTATTTTGGGGAACTGTAATCTGACCGCACCAACGAATCAACACAAACAGAGAATTAAAACACAAAAATAAATACATGTAAGAATGCTTAAGAGAAGGATGGGAAACTGAATAGTAGAAAATGAGAGGGTGGACAGTGAAGAGACAAACACTGTCAGAGGGGAAGGAGCATCATAGTGTGTGTGGGAGAATAGGTACAAGGAACTGAGAAGCAAGGTTGGACCCTGGGAATGGATGACAGACTGAGTGAAAACAGATTTTGGCAGGGCTTTCTGGACTATGTTGTTTTCTCTGCTCACTGTACTTGGATCTACAATGTGTAGCATTGGTCTTTGGAGTATCTGAGTTACTGCATCTACTGCCCTGGTGAGCCAAGATCCTTTTGAAATAAGGAAGAAGATGAAACTTTTCTCCCTACACTCACATAAAACAGTAACTTAACACAGATCTTCAAAAATAAGGTCTTCCAAAAAATATCTTTCTAGATGAGATAAGAAAACCAAAGAAATAAAGGTTCCCATGTTTACATCTGATTCCTATCTTAGGATGTCTCACAAGAAGTCTTGTCTCATACACTTGGCTCCCCTGCACTCCAGGGGAGCCTCTCCATGGGTCAGATGCAGCTGCTGAGCCTGGCCTGTCATCCACAAAGGCTGGCTGGATCTAGAACAGAGTCACAGAGGAAAAGAAAGGCCAGACCTACTACTCACAGAATCACAGATTGGTAGGAGTTGGAAGGGACCTCTGGA
The DNA here is from genome assembly GCF_028858705.1 of Grus americana. NCBI lineage: Eukaryota > Metazoa > Chordata > Aves > Gruiformes > Gruidae > Grus > Grus americana. Next base: position 6,033,258 of record NC_072891.1, on the reverse strand, counting down.
GATCATCTAGTGCAAGCCCCTGCTAAAGCAGGATCACCTACAGCAGGTTGCACAGGATTGCATCCAGGCGGGTTTTGAATCTCTCCAGAGAAGGAGACTCCACAACCTCTCTGGGCAGCCTGTCCCAGTGCTCAGACATCCTCAGAGTGAAGAAGTTTTTCCTCATGTTCAGGTGGAACTTCCTGTGTTCCAGTTTGTGCCCATTGACCCTTGTCCTGTCCCTGGGCACCATTGAGAAGAGTCTGGCCCCATCCTCTTGACATATGCCCTCTAAATATTGAAAAGCATTGATAAGTTCTGCTCTCAGTGTTCTCTTCTCCAGGCTAAACAGACCCAGCTCTCTCAGCCTTTCCTCATAAGAAAGAGGCTCCAGTCCCCTCATCAGCTTTGTAGCCCTCCACTGGACTCTCCCCAGTAGTTCCATGTCTGTCTTGACCTGGGGAGCCCAGAACTGGACACAGAACTCCACATGTGGCCTCACCAGGGCAGAGCAGAGGGGGAGGAGAACCTCCCTCAACCTGCTGGCCACGATCTTCTTAATGCACCCCAGGAGACCATTGGCCTTCTCGCCCACAAGGGCACTTTGCTGCCTCATGGAGAGCTTGTTGTCCACCAGGACTCCCAGGTCCTTCTCCACCAGAGCTGCTCCCCAGCAGGTCAACCCCTAACCTGTATTGGTATTTGGGGTTGTTCTTCCCTAGGTGCAGGACCCTACACTTGCCCTTTTTAAATTTCATATGGTTCCTCTCTGCCCAATTTTCCAGTCTGTCCAGGTCTCCCTGAATGGCAGCGCAGCCTCCTGGTTTGCGGGCCACTCCTCCCAGCCTAGTATCATCAGCAAATTTGCTGAGGGTACACTCTTTCCCATCATCCAGGTCATTGATGAATATGTGGAATAAGACCGGACCAAGCACTGACCCTTGGGGCACACCACTAGCTACAGGCCTCCAACTAGACTCTGTGCTGCTTGTCACAACTCTCTGGGCCCTGCCATTCAGCCAGTTCTCAACCCACCTCACTGTCCACTCATCCAACCCACACTTCCTAAGCTGGCTAACGAGGATGTTATGAGAGACAGTGTCAAAAGCCTTGCTGAAGTTGAGGTAGACAACATCCACTGCTCTTTCCTTATCCACCCAGCAAGTCATGTTGTCCTAGAAGGGTATCAGATTGGTTATGCATGATTTCCCCTTGGTGAATCCATGCTGACCACTCCCGATATCCTTCTTCTTCTCCACGTGCTTAGAGATCACATCCACAGTAAGCTGTTCCACCACCTTTCCAGGGATGGAGGTGAGGCTGACTGGCCTGTACTTTCCCAGGTCCTTCTTCTTGCCCTTTTTGAAGACCTGAGCAACACTGGCCTTCCTCCAGTTCTCAGGCACCTCTCCATGTTCTTCATCAAAGATGATGGAGAGTGGCCTAGCAATCACATCTGCCAGCTCCCTGAGCACTCATGGGTCCATCCTATCAGGGCCCATGGATTGTGGGTGTCAAGTTTGCCTAAATGATCTGTAACCCAATCCTCCTTGACCAAGGGACGATCTTCCTTTTGCAAGACTTTCTCTCCTACCTCCAGGATCTGGGATTCCTGTGGGCTGGCCTTAGGAGTAAAGACTGAAGCAAAGAAGGCATTCAGTAACTCCACCTTCTCTGCGTCCTCCATCACCAAGGCACCCACCTCATTCAGCAGTGGGCCCACATTTTCCCTAGTCTTCCTTTTGCTGCTGATGTACTTGAAAAAGCCCTTCTTGTTGTCGTTGACATCCCTTGCCAGATTTCATTCCAAGTGGGCCTTAGCCTTCCTCATGGCATCCCCACATTCTCTGACTACACCCCTATATTCCTCCCAAGTGGCCACTCCCTTTTTCCACATTCAATAAACTTCCTTCTTCCCTTTGAGTTCTTCCAGGAGCTCCTTACTCATCCATGCAGGTCTCCTGACTCCTTTGCTTGATTTCGTATTCTTCAGGATGCACCAGTCTTGAGCTTGGAGGAAGTGGTGCTTGAATACTGACCAGCTCTCTTGGGCCCCCTTACCTTCTAGAGCCCTAACCCATGGGATTCTCCTACACAGCTCTTTGAAGAGGCCTAAGTTAGCTCTTCTGAAGTCCAGCATTGTAATCCTGCTTATTGCCCTGCTCCTTCCACACAGGATCCTGAACTCCACCATCTCGTGGTCCCTGCAGCCAAGGCTGCCCTTAACCTTCACATCCCCAACCAGTCCTTCTTTCTTTGTTAGTACAAGATCCAACAGCACCCCTCTCCTCGTGGAGTCCTCTACCACCTGTATTAACAAGTGGTGCAGGAACCTCCTGGACTGTGCATGCCTGACTGTGCTGCCTTTCCAGCAAGTATCAGGGTAGATGAAATTCTCCATGAGGACCAGGGCCTGTGATCATGAGGCTACTTCCAGCTGTCTGTAGAAGGCCTCATTGACTTCTTTTTCCTGATCAGGTGTCCTGCAGTAAACACAACAGTGGGTGTTACTCCTTAAATTGCAAGTGCCTGAGATAGATAGGATATTTTATGGTGGATCACGATAGACTCCTCTAGTTAAAGCCCTTCCTCTTGCCAGAACAGCTTCCTTCTCTCTGCACCATCAACCATCCTTTCTGTTACATAACTGCCATGACTTAGGGTGATGGAAAGCAGATTCATGAGCAGTCTGAGAGGTGAAAATGCAGACAGCACCAACATGAAGGATACAGCATGCATTAAGATGAAGAATACAATCAGAATGGCCTGGGTAAAACAAGGCCCTGCAGCCCAGCTATGCAGGCAGGAAAGAAGTACAGGGTTGTTGCAGGTGGTCCATACAGAAAACCAAACTTTGTAACAGAAAACCCACTCAACCAGCTAGAGCAAGTACTATATGAGTGCAAAAAAACAGCTGTCAAAGACAGTGGAAAACACAACTTTGTTAACGGATTCTAATATGGCAAGTGATTAACGACATGAAAAAGGGAGGATGGTGAGCCAGGAAGCTCTATTGGCAACAAACAGTGAAGGAGAGAGGAGAAAGAGTCTTGCTTACGTTCTTTCATGTGCTGAAACACTGTTCTTGCATAGCCTCATGCATGGTTTTTGAATAGGTACACATTCCAGGCATTTGAAAATACAATCATAATCCTCAGTCTACTATAACAAAAGGTGGTTAATAAGCACCTTACTGGGGTAAATCAGGGTATGAATTTGTAATGCAGTTGTTGTTATAGTAACTGCATGTTTACATAGTGTTTCCATTTAACAAACATGAAATAAATTATCCTTCTTTCAAGAGGACACAATTACAAGTGCTTTCAAAAATGAACTGTACATTTATAGTTTCTGAGTTTAGATATGATCTAACGTGTTGAAGTTTTGCATCCGTATTTCCTTGTCATAATTTGAACTAAAAATTACATAGAAATGAAAGAAACACTTGCAAGTCACACGGCATGTCTTTCCTAGGCCTAATAGCATCAGGATGTCTATTATTTCTGCCTGATTACCCCTACAAAATAGTTTCTCTCCCCACGAAGAAATAACACAAACCAATGAAGAAAGGAAAAAAATAGTGACCTCAAGTTGTTCACAACATATTACTTCCCAGTTAAGCATTTGCAAGACTTGGCAAAAATATTCAGAAATCAGAATATTCCACTAGACAAGCAAAACTTTGTGATTTTTATGTTATTTATCATTGAATGAACATACATACAAACGTAAACATGAAGATTCCATATGAAATTGATGGTGAGAAAAGGTATAGAAAGAAAAGTATCAATTAAAGTGATAATTATTCAGAAAACATGGAGTGAGTTCACTATCAAGAAAAATTACAACTCTGGTTACAGAACCATCCTGATTCAGTGATGGTGGAAATAGAACTCAAAAACTTGTAATAAAAATGTAAAAAAAACATAAGAAATTACAATATAAATATTAGTTTGTTTAATATCATCACTGCAGAGAACGACATGCCTGTATCGTGTGAAGCTGATGACTAGCTTCATAATCTATCTGAAATAAAAACATTTAGACTCTGCATACTAAGATAAATTGCATCCAGGAATATTTGAGTATGTGATTGAAATAAATAATAAAGAAATAAATAATGACTGTTAAGAACAGTTTAAATTCTAGGAAAACCTACAGTTCTGAAAGAATGCTACTGTGGTACTGGTATTCACAAAGGATGAGCTGAATAGTCCTAGTAATTATAGGCTAGTTACCCTGATATCAAACTCAGACAATATAGTGGAAAAGTCAATATGATTTTCCATTAATAGAGAATCAGAAAAAGAGGACTGTAATTCATGTTAGTCAATGTGGTTTTATGGAAAATAGGTTTTGTCAAATAGTTTAGATTTCATTATTTGATAAGATTACAAATTTGTTTGATAAAGGTAGCTGTGTGTATGCCATATGTGTAGTAAATGTGTGGCATTTGACTTGTATCAGATGAGGAGATGCTTTTAAAAGAAATTACAAATATCTATAGGTCATGTGTTAAACGGGTGGTGAATTTGCTAGTCAAAAACTTTTAAGTGTTTTTTAATGGGAAATCATCACTGGATGAACCAATATTCAATATACTTGTTTCATGTTCACTGCTTGAAAATGGAATTGCTGCAGAAAAACACTCCTAGTAAAGGGGAGATGGTACATAAGGAGGGTGAGACCTGATGGCTCTCTACAACTACCTGAAAGGAGGGTGTAGCCAGGTGGGTGTTGGTCTCTTTTCCCAAATAATAAGTGATGGGACAAGAGAAAATGGCCTCAAGTTGTGTCAGGGGACGTTTAGATTGAATATTAGGAAAAAATTACTCACTGAAAGGATTGTCAAGCACTGGAACAGGCTGCCCAGGGAAGTGGTGGAGTCACCATCCCTGGAGGTATTTAAAAGACACATAGATGTGGTGCTTAGGGACATGGTTCAGTGGTGGACTTGGCCTCCATCTTAAAGGTCTTTTCCAATCCATATGATTCTATGATTCCATGGTAAGTGTTAGACTAGCTAGCACAGTGGTCAGTCGGTTAATTAGTGAGGTTCATTTGAGTTATATATCACTATGAACAGTCAAAATCAGACTTCTGGTTCTAGCTCTATCTAGAGCTTGTGGCAAAAATTACTAACAATAATGGAGTAATAAGAAGATAACTGGTAATTATACTACCTCTGAGTGTATTGCAGTATTGAAAGAGACAATGGAATACTGGATGGAGTTTTTGTGCTGATACCTTACAAAGGAAGTTAATAAACTGGTCATGAAATAAAAAAAGAAACAAACCATGAAATCTGCCAAATGTGCCTTACAATGGGAAGTGTGAGTTTAGATGAACCACTTTATCAAAATAAGATTGATAAAGGTGAGACCTATAATTTGTAAGCCTGTCAAGAGAGCATAGTGCGTAACAGGAGACTCTTGCTTAGTCAGAGCCATAGCAAGAAACAGCAGTTAGAAAACAAAAGTGGGGAATTTAACTTTAAAAATTCTGACTAATTTCCATCTTGAAGGGTAATGATGATCAATGATCATCAGTGATCAGTGCTGAAGGTTAATGTGATTGACACAGAATGAACAGGTCAGAGAGACACACACAGTCAGATGAAATGATCCATAGTTAAACATTGAGGGATTTGGCTTGATTTGAACTAGAATTTGTCATAGCATCCTTTATTTGAACATCACAGAAATAGCATGCTATAAAATGCTCAATATACATCTTAAAATCAGCATGCCTGTAGCAACTGCATTTTATTTGTAATACTGACCCTGCAAATAGCAAGAAATTGTACTTCCTGTTGTACTTTGCATATGGCTGTTTGTGTCTAGTTTAACCATAGCCATTAATCTCCTTGTAAGATTTATCAAATATGATATAAAAGGAAAAATATAGAATCAAAGGTTAATTTAATGTTACAGAGAATTTTAATGATAATTTAGTATTAATGATGGCAGTTTATGAACCATGTTTAATTAAATGAATGTGGGAAATAAAAATCACCCTTGTATTTATCTTTACTTAAGATTATAGCCTCTTAGGCTCAAAAGAGGTTATGAATAAACTTTCTTCTGGTCTTTAGTAAGGGCTGTATTTAACTAACATCGAAGGTAGATTCTTTACAGTCTATCAGCAGATTAAACCTGGTCTTCAGATAGCTTAAAAGTGGTGTAGTTTCACTGAAATATTTTCAGTTGTAAGAACTGCAGCGAATGATGCCAGCTTCAGATCTGGTCCATTTATTTCTGCATGGAGTTTGGAAAACAGGTAACCTTTATCGACCTGTGCGACACATTGCACACAATGATGATGCTCAGGCATTTGGAACAGCAAGGTCCCTTAGATCCTTAAGAGGAAATGCTAAAATCATGTTTGCAAGATTGCAACTCCTACTGCTCCAGTAACATTGGAACGGTTGCTTATAGAGTTGCACTTGGAAGCTGGTCTCACAGGGACAGTGATTTAAATGTTGCATTTTATCACTGTACATGTCAACTTTGTAGAATTGCACCATTCCAAGATCTCAATAGAGAAAACCACTGTAATAAAAATGGTGTACAACATACACACCGAAGCAGTAATTAACCAAAATAAAGAAGGTTGAACTGAAAATAAAGATTAAGGCTATGATTTCTTCACCTTTTACCCGCTTGGTTAACCGGGGAGAAATCATCATTACGAGACGCATTCTGTGAATATGCATCACCATTTTATATTACCTCTTTTTTTCTTTTATGTCACTCCTACCATACACAATATGTAAATCTGCAACCACTTCAGTGGCATTAAACTATACATATACATAAGAAGGGTATTCATCTGTTACCACAGTCCTGTACTGCTGTGTACTCCCAACAAATCCAATGTCACAGTCTCTGTTTCTGAACAATTCTGTTCCACCAGAGGTCCACTGTAAGCAATACAAACACTCATCATGTGTAGAAAGATGTCCACTTAATGATATCAGATACCTGGGCTGCTCTGTTCCCCAGACTCCCATTTACTCCTGAGCTCCAGACAGTCTGTATCATCTTGTACCTCTGTTTGCAGCTGGGTACATATGTATTTCCACCTTCCCTCCAGATCTCATTTTAAGCGTGATATAAAATTTAAATAGAATATGAAGTATCCAGAATACTTCAAAATGAATCATTGGAAATAGGTATTGCAGTGAAAATTAAAAGGTAACTTATACAGTGAAACTGTTGCTGTTTCACTCCAAAATAAGTAACTTAGAACTTTTATTCCACAGTTTGTCCAAATTTTTAACTCCTTATTTTAAATGATTAATTATATATATAAAAATAAATTAAATTATTCATTATATATAGGTACATATTCATACACAGAGTAAAATTTGTGGGATTCTACAATCTAATGTGCTTCAGGTAGTTTATTGAAAAATTGCTACAAGTTATAGGTTACACAATTCTACTGACACGATCATCGTATACTTTCTGGTTTGGACTGGTGGATAAAGAGTAGTTGTTGCTTTTACAAGTAAAAATTCTTAATTTAGTAAGAATGTAGTTAATTTGCTGACAGGCCTTGGAGAATTCCTTTGATGGCTCTGTTTCTGCTTGCTTTGTGACAAAATTGATGTGACTGATACTTTCCTGCACAACGGAGGTGTTGTGATCTTACATTTATGCTTTGAGGCCCTAATATGAAAAGAATCAAGTATCATATAAGCATCTGAGGGGAAAAAAACACCAACAAAGAAACAAAAGGAATACTGCAGTCCACAGATTAAAGCACAGAAATATGTGATCTAATCACAATAGAGTCTTTACATATTGTTTTATTTATTTAAATTCAGTAACTGAATATTGATCTTTTATTTTTAAGCAACTAAGATTTCTCTCTCCATCCCTACTGCTATGTTATCTCTATAGAGGGATTAATAATGAAGAAGTTTTTGTTGGTATCATATTTACTGTTGCAAACATGTAATCTGGGAGACAATATAATACCTTCTGGAAATAAAGCTTGTATATATTCTAAAGAATGCAGGTGATTTGCTGTCTCTCATAATTGATTTCCAGCCTGCTTACATTGCAGTACACGTGGCACCATGGGAAGTTTCTCCTCCAGCAAGGCATACCCAAGAGCTCAACCTGCAAGAGAACATCCATCCGTCCTGTCAGACTGAGGATGTCACTGCTTGACAGTGCCAAAATGAGAACCATAGTCAGTACTCAAGGAGAGTAACCACCCTATAGTCGCATAGCTCCTGATACCAGTCTTGCTAACTTTGGAGGAGTCTTTCTAGTGAATGGTCTGCCTTTTGTGGGGCTGAGGGGTGGATGCTTGTTAGCTCAACACCAGAAACACTAATGCTTACTGACACTCCAGCCCTGAGGAGTCCACGCACTCTGCTGGCTCCAGGGCTGGATTTGGACATATTTCATACATGAGGAGACTATACAGTTCTATTTCCCCCTTCAACAATAATTGTTCTCTTTTTCATTCTCAAATATATATACATAGTGGAAAGTGATCAGCTCTTCAAATCTGGTATCTTTTTGACAGAAGAACAGAGAAATGAGAGGAAAATGTTGGAGTCATAGATCAAAATTTCACCACAATGCATGAAAACAGAGAAAAGGGAATTCTTTGCAACTCAGCTCTAGCTCCCAACTCAATCATTAGCCTAGTTGTCACTAGCCTATGTGGATGTTTCCAGAAATAAATTTTCCTGTGAAACAAGAAAAGAATAAGCAGAGAGATTCTTAGGACTGGCATTTAAAAAAGGAGGTTTTTAACCTTGACATCTATTGTCATTTGTTGACACAGGTCTTTTTCTCATAACCAGATTCATCCTTACACAAATAACCTCATTGGGACAAACTGAAACAGCAATCTAAAAAAATGGGAGAGGTGGTACAACTTGTACCATCTTTTAGATTGTCAGTCTAACGTCAACCAACTGAAGTCTGTAAATTCTGACTCAGACACTCATCAATACCACGGGTTATTGAAAATAAACTTTATTATGAGTCATATCACTGTTACCTTTTCTGGTGTTGGCTGTGCTCTGCATAAGAGTTTGTAAAGACTTAAAGACGTTCAGTATAATTTCTGAGTTTAGACTAGTATGATATTTGTATTTTTACACAAAGATGCTAATTTAAGATGGTGAGTGAATTAACTGAAAATAGGTTATGAGATTTCTGATTATGTCCTTTCTGCTTTCTGTTGTTTTACATTTTTCTACCATGCGTGCTTTATAAATACTTCTCCCTTTAAGTAGCTAAATGTCTGCTCATTTTTTATTATCTATCTCTGAAATGGTCTTTACACTTTTTTTCTGCGGGGTGACTATAATTGAAGAAAATTGTTCAAGGGAGTGAGTATTACTACATTTATTTAGACAGTAGCCTTGCAACAACCACAAATCAGTAGAGTGTGGACGAAAAAAGTTCAGCAAATATGTGCAATTTCCCATATTTTTTAGCTTTGGCCATTTTTAAAGAGAGACTAGAAACTGAGTGCACATGGTTGTTCTTCTCATAAGTTGCAAAATCGAAAATAATTCAGTTCTCTGTGGTCACTGAAAGCAGCGGTGGTGAGATTGCTCTAGTGCCAAAGTACTCCCTGCAGAGACAAGAGAAGAAGCAGAGACATGTGCCTCTGGGGAGACAGTATTGGCTTTGCCTCTTCCGGCACTCCAGCTCTTCTCGGGATTGAACTGAAAGCTTCTCATTTCCAGTACTGTCAGTCTGACACCTTTCATAAGCGTTAGGTTCACTTATCTGTAACAAAAATATAATTTTAGCAGTTACAAAATGTAATTAAATGGAAACATTTTCTGAAGTTTGCTGTACTTTATAATCAGCTGGAAGGCTTCAAGCACTATACCTTTTCTCTAGATGTCGTGCTTATTAGTTAACTAATAAATGCGATCAGTTTGTAATACAGCTTTTGACAGACCTGGGGCATTATTTGGAAGTTATTTACCTGCTACCAAACTTGGTGGTCTCTTATGAAAAGAAGTTTCTTTGTATTCTGTGGGAAATGGGGGGGGGGGGGGGGGGGGGCGGGGGCAGGAAGGAGGTGAAGGAAGCAGTAGGTGTGTGAGAAAATTACTAATAATCCCTGGTCCTCTGAAAAGCCCTGGGTCCTTTGCTCAGATGACTTTCACATATCACAAATCTTAAGAGGCAGAAATAAATCAGATTGTTAAAAGAACTCATATCACGACAGCAGAAATATTGCAGCCTACAACTCATGCTTCCAGAAATCCATAAAAAGAGCTCCTTTATAGAGGAAATTTGCACCAATGCAATCTAGTGTCTGATTATAGACCAATATAACTGTATTGATCCAAACTCTTCCATTCATTTTGGCAGAAACAAGTTTTTATTTGTTTCTCTGTTCCAGTTAGAAACAGATTAACAAACTAAATCACTTCTAAATCAAATGACTGGACTAAACACAAGTTGATGCCAATTTAACAGTATTAATATAAAAATTAACTTCAGAAATTTGATTTTTTCCATGCATTTTCATATTCCCCAGCCCTACTGAGGTTACATCATTCTCCTCTCCTCCTTTGTTTATTAAGTGAATTTGTTAAAAAAAAAAATAATTAATCACTTCAATGTTTCCATGTACAACACTGGCAAACTGATTACAATTAAATAAAAAATTAGTAGAACATTTCATATCAAATGATACTTTTATTTCAACAATTACTTCATTGAAAATTTGATATTTATTTTTCAAATACAAAATTCTCTTCATATTTCCTAGTGCTTGTGGTGGGTTGACCCTGGCTGGGGGCCAGGTGCCCACCAGAGCCGCTCTCTCACTCCCCTCCTTCACTGGACAGGGGAGAAAAGGGATAACGAAACGCTTGTGGGTCGAGATAAGGACAGGGAGAGATCACTCACTAATTGTCGTCACGGGCAAAACAGACTGAACTTAGACAGGAAATTCAACTGATTTATTACCAAGCAAAACAGAGTAGAGGAATGAGAAATAAAATCAAATCTTAAAACACCTCCCCCCACCCCTCCCATCTTCCCAGGCCCAACTTCACTCCCGGCTTCAACCTCCTCCCCCCTCAGCGGCACAGGGGGACGGGGAATGGGGGTTGGGGTCAGTTCCTCACACGGTGTCTCTGCCGCTTCTTCCTCCTCAGGGGGAGGACTCCTCACACTCTGCCCCTGCTCCAGCCTGGGGTCCCTCTCATGGGAGACAGTGCTCCACCAACTTCTCCAACCTGAGGCCTTCTCACAGGCTGCAGTTCTTCATGAACTGCTCCAGCGTGGGTCCCTCCCACAGGGTGCAAACCTCCAGGAGCAAACTGCTCCAGCATGGGTCCCCCACGGGGTCACAAGTCCTGCCAGCAAACCTGCCCTGCCGTGGGCTCCTCTCTCCACGGGGCCACCGGTCCGGCCAGGAGCCTGCTCCAGCGTGGGCTTCCCACGGGGTCACAGCCTCCTTCAGGTGCCTCCATCTGCTCCGGCATGGGGTCCTCCATGGGCTGCAGGTGGAATCTCTGCTCCCCACCATCCTTCCTCCATGGGCTGCAGGGGGACAACCTGCTTCACCATGGTCTTCACCATGGGCTGCAGGGGGATCTCTGCTCTGGTGCCTGGAGCACCTCCTGCCCCTCCTTCTGCACTGACCTTGGTGTCTGCAGAGTTTCTTACATCTTCTCACTCCTCTCTCTGGCTGCAAAAGCTCTCTCTCCAAGTGTTTTTCTTCTTCTTAAATATGTTATCACAGGGGCACTGATGGGCTCACCTAGGCCAGCGGCGGGTCTGTCTTGGAGCCGGCTGGCATTGGCTCTGTCAGACACAGGGGGAGCTTCTAGCAGCTTCTCACAGAAGCCACCCCTGTAGACACCCCTCCCCCGCTACCAAAACCTTGCCATGCAAACCGAACACATGAATAAATAATAGTTACTCTATTTTGCACTTGCCTTTGCCCAAAAGGTTTTTTTGACAGTTCAATTTCCAAAGTGTATTGCAAAATGATGACTGAGTTGAGAACCAAACTTGCATTTCTAGATATTTATTTTGGTGTTTAGTCATACATCCAGGCTTGCTAAACAGAGAAAAATGCTTCTGCTAGATCAAACCTGGTGCTCATCTATATCGCTAGCTTCTCTGAAGGTAACCCATGTGACTTGGTTAAAGTTCTAAATATACTTCTCTACTGCATCCCTTTTTGCTTGATAGTGTTTTGATATCTCTCAGGTTCATCTCCAGTGGAACTAAAAGGTAAGGAACTTCACAGAGAGATGATAAACATGACCTTAAAAATACTGACATACCAGTTTTGAACTACATTTAAAGATCAGCATTTTTGAAAAGTTCTTGTTTTTGCTTAGTGAAATGGAGTTAACACTCCACTCCAGTGTGTGTTAATAACCTATGAAATATTTTATATCATGGTTCCTTTCTTGTTAAATAAGTCCTAGTGGTATGAACAGACCTTGCAGATATTAATTTTCTGTATATATTTTGGGACTTAATGTGATATTTTGCCCACTGATGTACCATCAGTTTACACAATGACCACATGTAGCTTCCAGCCATTTTTTCACCTCATTCCTTACGTAGCTGTTGTGGTCTATTCCCAGATGGCAGTTAAGCACCACGTGGCCGCTCCCTCACCCCTCCTCCCCCAGTGGCATGGGGAGGAGAATCAGAAGAAAAAGGTAAAAGTGGTGGGTTGGGATAAGGACAGTTCACTGGGACAGCAAAGGAAATAACAACAACAGTACTGCTGACGGAATGTACAAAGCAGGTGAATACATGATGCAATTTCTCACCCTACGACCAGACCAGACCCTCAACCCACACTCAGTCCATCCTGGAGCTGCTGCTCCTCCCCAACTAGTCCCCTTTTATGCTGAGCATGATGTCCTATGGTATGGAATACCCTTTTGGCTACTTTGGGTTACCTGTCCTGGCTGTGTCACATCCCAGCTTCTTGTGAAAATTAACTCTATCCTAGCCAAAAATCAAGACATTACCCACCCCTTATTCTATACCATCTGTGCCATGCCCAGATCCTACACTTTCCAATTAATCACCACCACTTTCCTTGTCATATATATATATATACACACACACATATATATACATATATATACACATATATTTCCCATTTAGTCCATGACTTTGGGCTCCATCTGTCATAACAGTCTCTCAGGGCAGGAGAGGTGGTGCGTGCTGTTGGATTGTTGCATGCTGCATCCAGAGCTCACGGCTGGTGTATTTGGTGTGGTCCATGCTCGTAGTTTGTGGGTTGAAGATGTTGATTTCAAGGAAGTTGCTGGGCACCGGTTGCTGGAGTCAGTTATAGTTCCATCATTGTTGCACTTTGCTCAGTTTCATCAAAGTTCATCCCTCATTAATTTGGGTGATTCTTACTAAAATATCATTGATACAGCATATAGCAATTGTAGTCATGATGACATACACTGGCAGGATTATTTAGGAATTAACATAATACAATTTATTGTCTATTCTCACCCAAAATCAAATCCCCTTGAGGTACACATCAGACTTCCCCATCCTTCTGCATCATCCACCAAGTGCACCAGGTTCTTGAGGAAAAGCAATCCCATGGATGGGTTTGCCTTTACCTGAAGCAGGGCTAAGTCAGACTTTCTTCCCCAACATATTCTTCATGAGCACTACAGGGACTTTATCCTCTTCTACAGTATGTGGAAGTTTTGACTGGGCAGGGGTAGTTTTGTAGATACCTGCCCATATTCTCCTGCATGCTGTGCCACCCATGACTATCCGGCCTCAGGGCAGATCCCTGGGTGGTATTCTCAAGACATTTTTTGTAACCCTAAACAGGACTTGAAACACATTCAGGAGACATAGCAACAAAACATGCTGGCTTGAACATCTTAAAAATATTCAGAATTCTCAAAAGCTGCTGTAACCAGCCTGAAAGAAAAAAGGGACGTGAAAGAGTGGGAGAAAGTATTCCCCCTTCCCCCCCCCCCCCGTCTTCCCCTTAGGATGGGTGTGATTATTAATCAATTCCAAGAGATTCCGAGGTACAGGAATGACAGCAGTGCTGTATACAAATGCCAGCTTAACCTCATGACCAGTGATGTTACCATAATGTGAGTTGATATCACACAGTACAGCAAAATGAGAATCCTGCCCCCTCTCTCAGAGGTGATAAACAACACCACAGGAAATACATAAAGCAAGTAAGGATTTGCATACCACAGCCGTGTGAACAAACAAAACACCATTGTGACGAGTGACTGTTTACTTAATATAATAAATGCTTATAACAAGTTTGTTTTAACATGCCTTGGTCAGATCTGTTGTTATCTCAACCCTTTGGGCGTACGTTGGGCACCAAAAAGTACTGCTATTGTTTAGCCCCAGCCGGCAGCTGAGCACCACGTGGCCACTCACTCACCCCTCTCCTCCCTGGCAGGATGGGGAGCAGAATCAAAGAAAAAGGCAAAACTCATGGGTTGGGACAGGACAGTTTACTAGGACAGCAAAAGAAGATGAAAATAACAACAGTACTTAGAATATAGATACACAATGCAATTTCTCACCTGGCAACCCAACAAGCCACTCAGCCCACACTCAGCCTGTCCTGGAGACACCGGTCCTCTGACTAGCCCCTGTTATGCTGGGAATGACATCATAGGTATGGAAACATCACCAACAAGAAGGGGCTGGTAGGGGACATGGAGCTCAAGGGCAGCCTTGGCTGCAGTGACCACAAAATGAAGTTCAAGATCCTCAGGGCACCAAGGAGGGCACACAGCAAGCTCACTGCCCTGGACTTTAGGAGAACAGGCATTGGCCTCTTCAGGGACCTACTTGGTAGACTACCATGGGACAAAGCCCTGGAGGGAAGAAGGGCCCAAGACACCTGGCTAATATTCAAGGATCACCTCCTCCAAGCTCAGGACTGATGCACACCAACAAAGAGGGAGTCAGGCAAAAATGCCTGGAGGCCTGCATGGATGAACAAGGAATTCCTGGACAAAGTCAAAAGCAAAACGGAAGCCTACAGAAGGTGGAAGCAAGAGCAGAAAGCCTGGGGGGAATACAGAGAAACTGTCCGAGCAGCCAGCGATCAGGTTAACAAAGCTAAAGCCCTGATAGAATTAAATCTGGCCAGGGACATCAAGGAAAACAAGGAAAGTTTCTATAGGTATGTCAGTGATAAAAGGAAGACTAGGGAAAATGTGGGCCCTCTCCGGAATGATATGGGAGACCTGCTTACCAGGGATATGGAGAAGGCTGAGGTAGTCAACAAATTTTTTGCCTCCATCTTTAGCAACAAGTGCTCTAGCCACACTGCCCAGGTCACAGAAGGCAAAGACAGGGACTAGGAGAATAAAGAACCACCCACTGTAGGACAAGATCAGGTTTGAGACCATCTAAGGAACCTGAAGGTGCACAAGTCCATGGGACCTGATGAGTTGCATCTGCGAGTCCTGAGGGAATGGGTGGATGAAGTGGCCAGGCCACTCTCCATCATATTTGAGAAGTCCTGGCAGTCCAGTGAAGTTCCCACCGACTTGAAAAGGGGAAACATAACCCCCATTTTTAAACAGGAAAAAAAGGAAGACTTGGGGAACAGTCAGTCTCACCTCTTGTAAGATAACGGAGCAGATCTTGCTGGAAACTATGCTTAGGTACATAGAGAACAAAGAGGTGATTGGTGACAGCAAACATGGCTTCTCTAAGAGCAAATCATGCCTGACAAATTTGGTGGCCTTTTACAATTGTGTTACAGCATTGACGGTTAAAGGAAGAGTGACTGACATCATCTACCTGGACTTGTGCAAGGCATTTGACACTGTCCCGTACGACATCCTTGTCTCTGAATTGGAGAGACATGGACTCAACGGATGGACGATGCAGTGGATAAGGAATTGTCTGGATGGTCTCACTCAGAAAGTTGTGGTCAACGGCTCAATGTCCAAGTGGAGAACAGTGACGAGTGGTGTTCCTCAGGGGTGGGTACTGGGACCAGTGCCATCTAACATCTTTGTCAGCAACATGGACAGTGGGATCGAATGCAGCCTCAGTAAGTTTGCCGACAGCACCAAGCTGTGTGGTGTGGTCGACACGCTGGAGGGAAGGGATGCCATCCAGAGGGACCTTGACAGGCTTGAGAGGTGGGCCCATATGAACCACATGAAGTTCAACAAGGCCATGTGCAAGGTCCTGCACGTGGGTGGGGGCAATCTCAAGCACCACTACAGGCTGGGCAGGGAATGGATTGAGAACAGCCCTGAGGATAAGGACTTGTGGGTGTTGGTTGATGAGAAGCTCAACATGATCCAGCAACGTGCACTTGCAGCCCAGAAAGCCAACTGTGTCCTGGGCTGCATCAAAAGCAGTGTGACCAGCAGGTCGAGGGAGGTGATCCTGCCCCTCTACTCCACTCTTGTGAGACCCCACCTGGAGTACTGCATCCAGCTCTGGGGGCCCCAGTACAGGAGAGACATGGAGCTGTTGGAGAGAGTCCAGAAGAGACCATGAAGCTGATCAGAGGGCTGGAGCACCTCTCCTATGAGGACAGGCTGAGAGAGTTGGGGTTGTTCAGCCTGGAGAAAAGAAGGCTTCGGAGAGACCTTATAGCAGCCTTCCAGTACCTGAAGGAGCCTACGGGAAAGCTGGAGAGGGACTCTTTACAACAGTACGTAGGGTAATGGGTTTAAGCTGAAGGAGGGTCAATTTAGATTAGATATATGGAAGAAATTCTTCCCTGTGAGGATGGTGAGGCCCTGGCACAGGTTGCCCAGAGAAGTTGTGGATGCCCCATCCCTGGAAGTGTTCAAGGCCAGGATGGGGCTTTGGGCAATCTTGTCTGGTAGAGGGTGTCCCTGCCCACAGCAGGGGGTTGGAACTAGATGGGCTTTGAGGTGACCCAAACTATTCAATGATTCTATGAGTCTATGGATATCCCTTTGGCTAGTTTGACTCACCTGTCCCAGTTGTGTCCTGTCCCAGCTCTTTGTGAAAATTAACTCAATCTTAACCAAAAACCCAGACAGTAGCCTGACATTTTATGTTGGTGGGGTTTTTTTCTTAAAAAATTAGAAAAATCATTTAATGCTGAAACAGGTGATTTAATGAATTATGCACTGTAAGGACCATAGTTTGTCTGGGTGATATCTTTTTTTCAGTTCTCTGCCTCAGTGGTTATAGTTGATGCAAAAACTAGTAAGTAAATTGTTCTTTCTGTTCCACATTATCTTGTCCAAATGTATGTGCATCAGTGACTATATCAGCAATCTTATCATTGTCTTTTAATTTTGTCCTTATTAACTTCATAGGAACATGATTTTATGGAGAAGAGAAAATGAAAGACTCCTTTCCTTTAAATGTTTAGTCATTAGTGTATTTCAGTGACTTAACCACTATCGGGGAGCATCAGTTTGCCCATAAAGGGACTCATTATTTCACCATAAAGGGATGTCTGATTTTCTTAAGATTAGACTTTCTGATAACAATGACATAAGAGTCTTTGGTAGATACAGAAGAAAATGAAAATCACATTAGTATTTTGTGGCTTAGTAATTATTGTCATTTAAGTTGTACTTTTGTGTTGTCTTGCACCCATAGCTAAAAAGAATCACCACAAGCTAGTTATGTATATTGTTCAATTATTAATTTTATCACTTAAGGTGTAGTGAGGAGTTTCACTGGATCATACCTTGTTATTTTTAGTGTGTCTGTCTAAGCAGATATGGGAAACGTCTCAAACAGTTGCTGCGTGTGTGTCCAAAGAATAGTAATAGTTAATGACTACAGAGTTTTGTAAGATATTGATGTAGGTTTTATGCATGATTTGCTTTAAGCATCAGTAGATTAACAGAAGCATCTCATACAGGGCACATTTGCATTGTGAGAATATGGCCTGGCAAAAACCATCTCTTTCCATTCAAGGTGATTTAATATATTCTAATTCCTAACGGCCTGCATGTTCAACAAAGACAATTCAGGAGACCTCTTTGACTGTATCTATGCTAGTAAATAAAATAAATCAGGATCTTTTCTCTGTCCTGAAACCAAGGTGTGTGTCTGTGTTCCATCCATATATCTGGCTAGGCTCTCTAACCTGCTTCCTGCAGCACAGAGTGTTTTGGTCCAGACTGTCTTGAGTGACTCCAGTAATAAAGGAGATAATCACTCTACACAGAGGAAGCTGGTCTAACCATCTTCTATCATGTTCCATCCTTAAGCAGTCAGGATTTGAGATCAAAATCAGTAATATTGTCCTGGTTGCCTGTAAGGATCCAGTACCAGTGAGAGAGAGAAAAGATACTCATTCCAGAATCACAACCAACATGTACAGGAACCTGCAGATACCTGAAAAGCAGTTATAGAGACAACAAAGCCAAGCTCTTCTGTTTTGAGGCAGATGGTAAAACAATATGAAACGGCAAAAAAGTGTGGCTTAGTATGTTCAGGTTGGACATGTGGAAAATCATCCTCACTGGCAGTGGGTAGTGCAGCACTGAAATGCATTTCCCAGAGAACTTGTTGAATTTCTGTCCTTGGAGGCTTTTGAGACTAAAGTCCAGCTGGCCTTGTCTAGTGTTGGTGATATTCCTGTTTCAAGTGGGAGGTTGGGATCCCATTAAGAGGCATCCCATCAAATCAACCTTTTTGTGATTCAGTGACAATATTAGGAATGACCTTACACAGCTCAAAAGTCACAATGAATCTCTAGAACAGGGGCTAACAGAGTAAGGAGTTTAACTGATGTCAACACTAAAATCCTGGTATTGGATCAAGGTTCAGGCTTCATCTTTGCTGGCATATGTTGCTGTATGTTCTATTTTGCTAGAAGGGCTGTGAAATTTTGCCTTATCCTTCACTGCTGCATTTTGTGATTGGAAAGAGGTCTTTGGAAGGAAAGAAAATGTTCCTTTTTCCTAAGAAAGCTGAGGCTGGGCAAACAGAAACGCTACACATTGCGATCACCTCCTAGGGTATGTGGGCTGAAGATGATCCATGTGTGAGAGAGATCAACGCATGCAAAACAATGCATTGTACAGAAAAACTCTAGTTCATTGTAAATCTGAACATCACTGCAAGTTGGTGAACTGAGGGTAAGGTGACAGGAAGGAATCTGTCCAGCAAAAGGGAAGTTGAGGAATTTCTTTTTATTTTGCCTTAAACAGCATATTTGAGTTTTCTTATTTTAAGTTTGTCTTTCTGATTTATCACACTAAAACTTAGCTTTAGTTGTTCAGAAACTTTTTGGTGGGCTCATCTTAAGAGGGTGGACACACCACATCCATTTAATTCCTTCATGTCATTAAAGGCATTGCTTTATCTGTGGGTAACCGATGTATTTTTCCTGAGGTTCATCCTACATACATAGACTGCTGAAGGTTTATTGCTAGTGACTAAAAGGGAGAGAGAACACTGATGTTCTCATGCTGAGCACCATTGGATTGGAAAGTAAGGACAATCCATAGGGGTTTTTGGTGAGCAAATGGCATGTACATCCAAAAACTTAGTGGTAATAAAAGATTTAAAACATTTAGACATACTGGGAAAGATTACAACTGGACATGAGGTAGGATAGGAAAGACAAATAACAGGAATATAATACTATTAAAAAAAATAAAACACAGACTTTAATAAACTTTGTAGATGGGATTATGGAGAGGTTGATAAAATGGGCAAAATGTGTTAAAGCAAGGTGATAATTTTGTAAAGAATAATAAATATGTATACAAAAATCATTGTGGAATTGAGGACTAATTGAGAAAAATGAAGCTGCATTTGTGTCATAGGTAATCTTAAATATAAGAATAAAAAAAAAAGAGTAAGAAATGGAAACTAGGTCAAGACAAATATGAAAGTATTTCATGGCTATGTGGAAATAAACACAAACAAAGCACAAAACAACAAAGACCATGAAAACAAAATAAATTCATTTATTACTAAGCTAAAAAGACTATATCAAGAAGTCTTCTGTCAGAGAGGGAATTAAATTATTGACAGATATAGACAGCCAGGATGCATAATGACATTTTTGAAATAAACTTCGCCAAAAAAGACGTCACTGAAAAAGTCTTTCAGTCACTTGATTAAATAATGGGAAGCTGCTACATTTCATAAGGGCGTCAATGGAATAATATCTAAGGGACAGAAAAAGTTAGATTATT
This sequence comes from Grus americana, assembly GCF_028858705.1. Taxonomy (NCBI): domain Eukaryota; kingdom Metazoa; phylum Chordata; class Aves; order Gruiformes; family Gruidae; genus Grus; species Grus americana. Next base: position 6,013,118 of record NC_072891.1, on the reverse strand, counting down.
CAATCAAATCAAATGTATCTAAGCCAGCATGCAAGAAATCTTCATTAGGTTCAAGAATATCTCAAAATATATATACATATATCTTTTTATTTAAGAAAATATTTTTTTCTCATATGTTTAACAAAAAACAGGTAAGCTGAGCATTGTGGGTCAGTCATCATAATTTCAGTTCTGAGGAAAATGATGGAGCACATAACCAGTGACACACAAAAACATAAAGGAATAAGGAGATGATTGGCATCCAGCATGAATTTGTCAAAAACAAGCAAGTCAAAGCAATATACCCTACTTCTGAGAACTTCTTCAAGACTCCCTTTGGTCTGGAAAGCCTAAATACTTGATGGATCTGAAAGAATTTGCATAAAAAAAGTAATGACCACACTGAGCTAAAAAGTTAGTATGTCAGAAGACAATATAGAAGCTAGCTATCAAACTGATGCAAAAACCAGCATGATTTTCAATAAAGAGTGGTGTAACGAAGACACTACATGCAGTAGGCAGATACATCATGATTGACTAAGACAGCAATTATATAGAAAATGCTCTGGAGTTTACAGTATCCCTAGTGGAAAGAAGCAGTAGCAGACTTAAATTACAGCAAGGATGAGTTTGCTTCAATATTACCTACAACTTTTTAAATTTGAGAGATCATGAAGTATTGAAATAGATTGCACAAGATGGCTGTGGTTCCTCCAACATCAGAGGTCTTTAAGAACAAATTAGACAACCATTCATCAAAAATGACATAGAAACAGCTGATCTTGCCTTAGGGAAGGGGAATACGTTGGAGACACCTAAGATACCAATCAATTCTGTGCTTCAAGCACTGATACTTGCATGTATATCCGATTGTGTTGACTTCTTCTCCTTCTACACAAACAGAAATGTGTTAAAATATTGCTGTCGAAGTTAGTCTTTTAGGACATAGTCCCTTAAGAGAGTCCAGTTTTTCAAGATTAAGGACTGAAAGATGCAGAAATAGACCCAGGTTCTAGAGGAAACAATTTTTTCTCTTTCTGTCATATGGCACTCACATCAAACTTCTACATTCTTAAAAAATAACTAACCACAGTTAAATAGTCTACTGCAAACTGTTTAAACAATTGGACATAGACAAATAATGTGGGGCTGATAAGATGGTAGTAGTGCTTTTGCCCATATAAAAGAGGTGTGGATAAGAACTCTTTTTCAAAAACTGGGATCTGAGTCCATTTTTCTGTCAGTAGAGTATGTGAATGAACTGTAACTGCTATTCCACTCGATATGAGAGGTTTCATAACAATATGCAATATAATGTTTCACCGGCCATTTCATTGTCCATCTCTGGTCTCATCATAAAGCACAAGAGCAAAAGCTGAATTGGTTTGCTTATATGTCAGAGACCTTGATATCGAAATACAATTTGAGCTTACATGCCTTTAATGGGTGTGTTTATGTGATGATAATAATAATAATAGTAATAATAAGAATAACACTTTGCAGTTCTGTAATTGCACTCTGATTATACCAACATGATTTACAAACACTAATTACGTGAGCCTTTCAAAGCTCTTGTAACAAAGATAATAGGCCCAGATACAGCAATTACAATCATACTTCTCTTTCAGTAAGAATTTCCTTAAGACTTGTACATAATCTATAACATAAAATACAGGAATATGAGCATTTTGGCAAAAACTAGTGTGCTGAAGATATAGATATTATTTTTATTCTTATTAAGATACTTCTTTTTCTTACATGTCATTGTGTCACCACACAATGAACACTTTAAATTTTTCTTTCCTCATTTGCAAAACAAAAGTTAGTTTTCAAATTGCAAACTTTGCAACTCATTCATAATCAATGTAAGTAGCTTATTAAATATTAATTTGTTGGGAAAAGCTCAATATCTTTACTGTCCTCTTCACTCCGTGTTCAATGTTTTATGTAACTTGTATGCTATTATTTCTCTCATTTGACAGTTTGATTTCTATAGCATACTAATATTTTTTTAAGTAGCCATTATGCAAATAGTAAAGCTGAAATTTACTTCATATAGGTATTTTATTTCAAAGCTTGGTATAGTTTTCACACAATTGCTCAAATATAAAAAATAATAAAAAAAATTCTCGAAAATATAGTTGAATATGCATAGGTACTACAAAATAACTTTCTGTTTTACATCTGAAACATCGACCTACAGTCTCCTCCAGGGCCACACTACCTCATGACATTCCATCATCCATTTAATTTCCTTCAGCGCAGTGTTATTCCTCTACGGAAACATTTTCTCCCTCCCTGCTGCTCTTTATGTCTATTTTACCTTTTTGGTGTTAGACCTTTAGATTTGGCAGAGATAAGACACATCGTTTCAAAGTGAACATTTTACAGCTCCATGCTGCTTTTGTATAATTTTCGTATTATTTTTATCCTCAAGGAATCTATATGCAATCTAAGTTGGGGTGTCTGAATTAACATCAGAGCAGAGCTCTTTGTGATATCCTGGAACAATGTATAAACATGGTGGTAAGACAACATACGGCACGGCCCTTCAGCTTCTGCCTTTCGTGGGAAAGCAGAACTGCTTGGCCACAGTCATGGGCCAAATTCCACATTCCTCTAGTACCATCAATGACAACTGAAATAAATATTGGGATTATGGGAAATTCTGCGAGACATTAAGTTCAGTTAATATAGTCCATCTTATTTTATCCTTTTCTATGCCTTTACATCACTGCAGTGTAAATTTCTGCAGAATTTGATTCAATGAATTGAAACTAAGAATTTCCTAAAATTAGATTTCCTTCACCAAAAAAATGAATAACTTAAAGGTTTTTCCTCTCTTGGCTTTATTTTGAACAAGAAAAAGTTAGCAAATGTATTTTATTTTACTTAATATAAATCTTGTTGGATTTAGTAATTATAAAAAAATCTTCCTGTAACTATAAAATTCCTCAATATTTCTGGAACTTACATACAGCTTAAAGGAAACATACAGATACATACAGTAAAAACATAGAAATTTGCTGATTTCAAAACCATCTGTGTTTTATTTCTGATCTGCTTAAATTGATCCCATGGGTAAACAGTAACACACAATGTATTTAGCTTTATAAGAATTTCTAATCCCAACAGCTGTATTAGGTAACTTCTCATTTGTTTCATGTATGTCTTTATATAGTCCGTGTTAGAGCAGAAATATTGCTAATAAATATTGATTTGAAACAAAGTAGAATAGAGAGATATGCAACATAACATTCTGTAAAACAAGAAGTTTAAACTCAGTGTAGGAAATAAGCTCCCATGAAACAAAAAAACCAAGAATGTCTTTCTGTATTGTGATAAAACAAAGGCTCAATCTGATGGCTGTATAACAGGGTGTGAGGAAAACTGCAAATGACAGAATGTTTACTTAATGATGATAAAAATAAAATATACCCAGGGAGGAACAGTCAAGAATTTGACAATGTGTGTGTGAGTTACTAAAGGGTTTTCTTTCAAAATAACAAACCCAAATAATTTAGGAAAGCACCAGCTAAAAGGATTTCAGTAGAAAAAATGCTTTTTAAAATTACAAAAATAGTGAAGACTGCTTCTGTAAAGAGGCATCCATGTCCATGGAAAGCAGGGGTGCTCTGTCTAGAAAATATGAAAGCAGCCCTGAGGAGAAAGACTCCTGAGGAGAAGGGTGTTGATTGATGAGAAGCTCAATGTGACCCGGCAGTGTGCACTTGCAGCCCAAAAAGCCAACCGTGTCCTGGGCTGCATCAAAAGAGGTGTGACAGCAGGTGGAGGGAGGTGATCCTGCCCCTCTACTCAGCTCTCGTGAGACCCCACCTGGAGTACTGCGTCCAGCTCTGGGGGCCCCAGAACAGGAGAGACATGGAGCTGTTGGAGCGAGTCCAGAAGAGACCACATAGATGATCAGAGGGCTGGAGCACCTCTCCTGTGAGGACAGGCTGAGAGAGCTGGGATTGTTCAGCCTGGAGAAAAGGCAGCTCCAGGGAGATCTAATTGCGGCCTTCCAGTACCTGAAGGGGCCTACAGGAAAGCTGGAGAGGGACTGTTTATCAGGGAGTGTAGTGACAGGACAAGGGGGAATGGGTTTAAGCTGAAGGAGGGTCGATTTAGTTTAGATGTTAGAAAGAAATTCTTCCCTGTGAGGGTGGTGAGGCCCTGGCACAGGTTGCCCAGAGAAGCTCTGGCTGCCCCTGGATCCCTGGAAGTGTTCAAGGCCAGGCTGGATGGGGCTTTGGGCAACTTGGTCTAGCGGAGGGTGTCCCTGCCCATGGCAGGGGGTTGGAACTAGATGGGCTTTGAGGTCCCTTCCCACACAAACTATTCTATGATTCTATAATTTATGATATTTGCAGCATGCTTAATCTGTAACAGTATTTTTTCTGAGCCTTTTCACCATGCAGAATTAGTAATAAAGAATAACAATTAGTACCTATCTTTTGGTCCTGAATCCAGTATTCTCCAAAGTTGATGAGAAGATTACCTTTGAGATAGTGGGGACCTTTATGCAGGGAGCATAACTGAATATATGCGAAGTGCTTTACAGCGGGCAAATAACATGAGCCTTATTGCCAATCATGTCCCTCCCTGGCAAATTCTCCTGTGATATTTTTTCACTGTCCTGAGTTCATTTTAACTTTTTCTAAAAGACTACTCCTGTTCCTCTGGAGTGGTCTACTTCGTCCCTTTTCAGTCACTGACTTCCAGTGAAGGTCTTACTCAACAAGAAACAGAACATAAATTAAGTCTGTGAGGGTAAGGACAGAGCAAAGTAATGCATCTTCTTATAAATTGTTTATATTCTCTCATTTTTGTTGGGTAAAAGCAATAGTTTCTTGTATTGGAAACACATTATCTAGTCTTTCACCTCAGAAAGTTTGAAACACTACAGTTCTACAGTATTTTATTCCATTTTCTATCTACTGACAGAGCCTGGTGATTTAAGTTTACATATATTTAAGTAGAAGAAAATCCCTTCTGCTTTCTGAGATGCAGTCAATTAAAGTTTTTGCTCCATCCTTTTAAATGTTATGCTGTCCTTTCTTTATTTGCCAGAGGAAGAAAGTAAAGAAGAAATTTATATGTCCCTATGTTTCCTGCAGCATAATCCACAGCACTGCTGGCAGGATATCAAGCTAAATCCCACACCCTGTGAGTGTGCAATTATCATGCCCTCAGAAAAAACACTTCATTTTTTGAGGACCACAGCAAGTTAGGATGATGTTTAATGTCTTCCTTGTGGACTGGTTTAAATTCTCTACTGCACTGCAGAACCAAAATGCTTCTCTTTTTTTTTTTTCCTTTTTTTCTTTTTTCCTTTTTTTCTTTTTTTTTCTTTTTTTTTTTTCAAAAAGGGTAATATTTCCAAACAACATCAGTGTCCTATACTTAAATCTATCACAACGTTTGTTTTAGAGACCTCAAATTTGTAGAATCAATTGGAGGGTTTATTCTGTGATCATCTCTCCCTCTTGTGGCTGATTTCAGGAAGGAAAAGGACTTATTTACAATTACATTGAAATCAGGTAATACCCTCGGTATTATCTATTTCTAATATCAGGACGTTGCTAGGTATGTTTAATTGATAGAGTGTTATGAATTTTTAAGGGCATAGTTTGATATCCCGCACTTGACAGTGCACATTTACACTTACATAGCACAGAAATATTATCATCTCATTAGACCTTATCCATCTTAACTCTCACCTGCTAAAGGACTGAGCTGCTAAATGGATGTGTGTAAATAAAAAAAAAAAAAAAAAATTAAGAAAACTTTCAGAAGTGGGAACTTTTTTATTATTATTTGCATGGATGTTGTCAAATTAATACTAGTTTCCCTCCAGGGGAAAAAAAAAAAAAGTATACTAAATATCATTGCATGGTAAATCTTGTTATAACAGAAAGCTGTATAGAACCACATACTGCCTTATTGGTTAAAGAAGCTGCAAGAGTTATGGATTTCTTCCAAGGAACAAAATATACTTTCAGAAAGCTATTTCTTCTTGTTGTTCCCCTCACATAGTTCACATCCTTTTATACAGACTGAGTTATACTGTTTTTCTGTCAGTCTAATTTGTTGTTAGGCCTTTCACATGGCATTTTGAAAAATAAAACATGCAGGGAAACAAACAGCTGTTCTTTAAAAAAAAAAAACAAAACAAAAACAAACCACAAAACCCCAAAATCAAATAGAAAAAAAAACACCAAAGAAAGAAACAACCCAAAATTTGCTAATATAACCGTAAAACTAAGCAAGGAGAGGACTCTAAATAAAAATATACATGGGGTAGGTTTGGATGGGGGCATGGAGGGGAGGTGAAAAAACACAGATCTGCATCAACAGTTTTCCTTCGGTCTATACGCAGACTAACAACCAGTTATTTAGAGAGGTTTAGAGAGAGTGACAAACATTTAAGCCTCTGATGACTTGGACTGGATCCTCTTTCTGAACTCTGACCCACGGAGGATTACAGTTGATCCAACATGAGCAGAAACCACTCAGCACACTGGGAGCCAAACACGGCCAGCGGCGATGACCTTTGCATCCCTTCCTCATGCACCATAGCCTATAGGCAGTGGGGCATCTGGCTGCTAGCCCACAAAGAAACTTCTAAGGATTTTTTAAATTGTACAGGGGGTCTGAGACATTCACATAGAACTGAGATGTCTAACACAGAACCTACTTATCTCCTTCTGGAGGAACTGCAGAAATGTATTAGGTGACTTTATTCTCAAAGCACACTGGAAGTCTATGCAGGGACGGCTGATTCAAGCTCCCGTGGATGAGATTAACTTTGGAATTACAACACATTTATGTGTGTATTAATAATATCTTCACTAACTCAGTGGGAGCTAAGATTAACTCTTGTTGTGGTTTAACCCCAGCAGGCAACTACGCACCACACAGACGCTTGCTCACTGCTCCCCCCACCGTGGGATGGGAGAGAGAATCAGAAGAGTGAAAGTGAGAAAACTCATGGCTTAAGACAGAGACAGTTTAATAGGTAAAGCAAAAGCAGTGCATGCAAATAAAGCAAGACAAGGAATTCCTTCTCCATTTCCCATGGCAGGCAGGTGTTCAGCCATCTCCAGGACAGCAGGGCTCCGTCACGTGACTTGGGAAGACAAACGCCATCACACAGAACGTACCCCCCCTTCGTCCTTCTTCCCCCAGCTTTATAAGCTGAGCATGATGTCATATGGTACGGAATATCCCTTTGGCCAGTTGGGGTCAGCTGTCCCGGCTGTGTCCCCTCCCAACTCCTTGTGCACCCCCAGCCTCCTCGCTGGTGGGGTGGGGTGAGGAGCAGAAAAGGCCTTGGCTCTGTGTAAGCACTGCTCAGCAGGAACGAGAACATCCCTGTGTTGTCAGCGCTGTTTTCAGCACAAACCCAAAACATAGCCCCGTACTAGCTACTGTGGAGAAAATTAACTCTATCCCAGACAAACCCAGCAGAACTCTCAAGAAGATGAGTACTTTACCTCCTAATCTAGTTCTAAATCCTACCCTTCTATATCTTAAACTTGTCAGCTTAATGATCAGTTTAAGTTTGCAAAAGCTATGGACACGCATTGCATTCTAACAACTTTGAAAAGGGCAGGCTACCAGTCCTCTTGAAAAGAAAGCTCAAAGAGCAAACAAATGTCTTCTGTGAAGTCTAATCTAAAAAAAAAAAAAAAAGAAAAATTCAGGAGAGTCTGGATTTCCCATGAAATTATTCTAGCTTCAGTGATGCATAGTGGAACATAAACATTGCTGATAATGTCATTAGCATCCTTTTAGCAATTTTCAACTTTTTTACTTGAGAGTTGTTGCCTGACATCGCTTGTTCATCTGCTTATGTCATCTGTTCCTCACCATGGCAACTGGGAAATTACTATACATCAGTGGTCTGAAGTATAAATGTATTTATTGCCCTTGCTGTGTTCTCTTGGGTGAGGAAATGAGGGTTGTCTTACATCACGGAAACAGCAAGGTCTGTAGCCAACCTTATTTCTGTGTCAGTAGAAGTTTCCCAATCATACTTCATCATCATTCAAAATAGCATTTGTGCCCTTTTCCTCATAGTCTCCCTCTTGCTGCTAGTTTCAGCATTTCTAAAAGACATTAGCCTGAGCCGGAGGGAAAGCTTTCCTGCTTTACTGGGAGATTAAAAGACTAAAATCTTGACCTTCTCGATTTTGATCCATATTAATATAGTAGAGGGAAATTTGGTCTCAGGGTCTGTGGTTTTATTCCTACAAGAAATAAAATAAGCTCTCTTAGAGATTACAGCATACCTGTTTGCTTGGCCAAATCAGCCCATGGTGCAATATAGTAAGTGTTTGCAGTCATTTAAGTTAAGAAGATCTAAGCTAACTGAAATAAATTGCTCACTTGGAATTGCTCAAGTGGCTTGACACCCACATTTATCTGCTGTGATGCTATAGCTCAGAGACTGGAGGAGATTTAAAGGCTGCAGAGAATTGAGTTAATTTTATGGACCTTGTATTGATTTAGAGAGCCAATACAAATATTATTGTACCTTCGTTATGCTTACTATAAGCTCTTTTAAAAATGTATGAAAGTAAAGCTCCATTCTTCCATAACGAGACATAACACACTCTGGCTATATAAAAATGATACATTGAAATACTTTCTTCAGAAAATAGCTTCTAAAAAATGTAGACTTTAGGACCATTGCTGTCATGTGCTTCTCATAAAAGTTCCAATTAAACATTAAATTATATATATATATATATGAAGCAAATAGGTCTTTCAAACTTTGTTTTTACTTTGAGATTTTCTAACTGCTGGGATAAGCCTATTTTATCAGAGCTTATATTACAATGAGCTGTTTATCAGATCTGCAGTTAGCTTGTAACCCCTAGGGATTCGAATACAAGTGGACAAATCTCTTCAAGGTTTGCTTGAAACATCTTAAAAGCTTACTATTATTTTCCTGTTAGACTCAGGTCAGAAGTAATTTTGAGGAGACCTTTTAAACCTCTGATACTGTAACACCCCAGGTATGAAATGAAATGGAAGTGGAGGAAATAGGGTGATTTGAATTGAGGGAGACAAGCTACAAAAATAATTCTTCGAGCAAGGGAAGGAAAAAAAAAAAAAAGGCTGTAGAAAACGTCTTTCTGGTAAAGTTTTCAGTACTATTTTCTGTTTCTTTATCAATATCTTCTAGTACTTTGAAAATATTTTTTTTCATCTTATTATTAACAGTTATTTAATGCTGCAGGCAGAAGAGAGGATGGCAAGAATCTTTTGAATGCCTTTGACCTAATACATTTGGCAGGTTGATTCTGCAAATAATCACTGCACAGGTCTCTCTTGCTCTGGGAACAGCATTGGTAACTGGACAAGACCTGATTCCCTGTCTTACCAAGTCTCATGTAACATGGTCCACACATCCCCTCATGTAACATGGTCCACACATCCCCGCCATGTCTCCCAGGTCACACAGTAGAGGTCAGCTGAATCAGTTCTCAACTTACAGCACTACCCTTGAGCTTAGCATCAGGGCCAGTGGCACCTGGGCAATGTGAAATTGGTATAAACCAGGGCATTTTGGGTTGAATCATGTCCCTAGAATGCTGCTGCCATCCAAAGACACAAGATGGTATTGCTGTACTGCTGCAACAGCAATCTGTTGCCAGTGGTTTTGGAAAGAAATAGGAAGGCACATATGTCATCATACCTCGAGTTCCACTTTTTCTGCTAAGGGTCTAAACTGAGAACCATTTCTTTTTTTCTTCTTTTTTTTTTTTTTCCCCTCCTTTAAAAAAACACCCCACTTTCATGAGAAATAACTGGTTTCAAAATTATGAAATATAACATTCCCTCTCTATCTCATGAAAACATCTATTTTCTATGATGTGAACATCAGGCTGTGCTGCAGAACACCGTCTTTGTTCCTCGCCTTTTCAATGTCTTCCTGTAAAGGATCTCACTAATTTTTCATGTCAAACACCTCCACGAATTCTTCTTTGTTTGGAGTACTTAAACGGCAATCAAGTATTTTTCTAAAACAATCTGCTCTAGATCAGCAGATTAGATAGGGCCCAATTAACACTTCTTACCTCTCCTGGCAAGATTATTCACACTGAAAAGATAAATTCCTAGGCTTCACTAAGGAGAAGTCAAGAGATGAAGTTATACTGCTGTGATAATAGCAACATGTACTTCAGCATAGACTTGAAGGGGCAGGGTGAGTCGTTATCCAAACAGGGGGAAAATCTTATAAACATAGATGTCTTATTTAATCTACTTTACATATTAATTTTCTAAGTACTTGCGGTCAATGCATTAAAATACAATTCTCCTGAGTGAATGAAATCCTTTTTTTCATACTTCTTCCAGGACTTAGTGTATAACCATAGTTACGTAATTGCTAACAACTTCATCGTACATTTCACGGTTAACCAAAACTAGGTCTTACAAATTATCCAGTGTTATAATTTATAAAAATTGACAAACCTTTGTTTTTTTCCTTTTTAACCTCAACAAACACAGTCCTCACTACAATGGATTTTATGTCTCAGCATATCTATGACATAGATTATTTACTTCAAAGAAAGTTCCTAAGCCTAAAATTGCCCTGCTATTCTGCAAAGCCCAACTATTTCAGTGAGGTCTACAAACTATTTAGAAGTAGTTTATCTTTCTATAAGAAGGGTCACATTAATTTCTTTGCCTTTGTTAAGTTCTTGTCTCTCTCATATTAACATCTAGGCAGTTGTTCTGTCATATTAAGAGAGAAATTCCTTCATTATCCCATCTAGAGGCTACTGAGTGCTTCAACCTATTTGTGATTTTCATCCATGTGTTTGTTCTTCTGTGAAATTATGCAAGCTATTACTGTTTGGACATAATTAATCCTACTCTTTGGTAGGGAGTTCCACAGGTTAATTGTGCTATTATACAATTATGCTTCAATACTTGTGAAATACTGCTTGTTTCAGCTGTAATTTAGCTTACGTTGTCACTCCTCTTTCGATATTAACCTTCTTGTCACCACCTGCACTTTTCTGTGGCTTAAAATTCATTCTTGTGTATGAACTGACAAAACTTGAATGTGGGAGCTTTGCCAGCACTGCATAGGCAACTCCAGTGTGCTCCGCTGCTCTTCAATCCTCACTCACCACTACCAAAACCAGTACTAAAAGGCAAACACAGAGACTTCCCCCGTTTCTTTGTCTTCAGTCTCTTAACCTGACCACATCGTTTTATTGTATTAACCTTAACGATGCCACTCGCTTACATTATTTTTACTATTGTTTCAGGGTTTGCAATTTAATACAACTTGCATGATGTTTATTTTGGTTATCAGACTAGGAGTAAAACTTTCTCTACATGGAGTTTATATTAGGTTTCAGTGTTGGGAAGCAAATGGGGCTATATGTTCACCTAGTCTGAGATAATAGTTTGAAGCCACTTTCAAAGCACAGGAATTGCTTTGCTTGCAGAATTTCTGGACACCTGGCAGTTATAAAGCCTCTTCTGGTTAATTTACCTACAAATCTAAAGCTGTCATAAAGCTTAAATCCATAAAGGAAGCTGGACAATGCTGGTGACACGCCTGGAAGTCTGTATGGAGAGAGCTGGTGAAAGTAATGCTGGATGCTGATATGGTCTCAATAATAATGAAATTGAGACTCTGACAAAATCAAACCATGTGATTCTGAATTACCTGAGCATCCCAACTAACTTAAGGACAGTGCTCTGGCCAAAACTCTCCTATGAATGTATACCATGTTTTTTGTTTCTGGATACTTGACTCAGAATTTCGTCGTCCTACTTTGCAGTGGATTAAATTATTTTTCTCTTCTCACTCTATACGAGTCCTGTAGCAAAACCAGGAGGAATCAGTTCCATTTTCAAATAACTTGATGAATAAGAAAAACACTAGCTAAAGCCTCCATGCCACCTAGGGACTTAGTTACTCAGCCCCCATCAGCTTCGGGATTGAAATGTCTTGTACCCTCTTTGAAAATATGCTTCAAAGATTTTACCACAAAGGCAAAACACAAGGCAGCAAAGAAATTCAGAGTGAAAGCAGAAATTCCCTTCCTCATGTGTATTGCTGGAGTCTTCAAACACAGCAAATCTCGTACATCATAAAGTGTAACAACCGGATAAAACAGGTGACTTTAAAAGGAGAAAGAAGACAACAGATGAACTTTCCATTTGCACTAGGCTGCTTAGCGATGTATACTCCGACATTAAAACAAAAACCCCTCAGATGCAGAGTGCCACATCCCCGTTGATATCAGCTGTGTCCCAGGGATGAAGCCTGCTGGGCACATGCTCCATGACTCTGATTAAGTGCTACGGCAGCATAGGGACCATGAATTAGAGGCATCAGACCAGATGCACAGCTGAGAGAGAAAAATGTACTTAAATGAGATTGACGGAACAGTTGTAGCTTAAAGCTGGGAGCTGAATTTACCTCCCTGAAGGTTCTTTTTCTTCATCTTGTCAAAACTTGTATTCTCCCTAGGTGACTCTATGTGAAACCTAACTAAGCATCCAGACCCACAGTAAGTGCTTACCAGACTGAAGATATCACTGGCATGGCTGTGAGCTAGCAGGATGAAAGGGAAAGGGCTGGGGACACCCAGGCCCTTCTCTGCCACTGCTTCCAGCATGGTGTCTTTGGCAAGTCATAGAGACTGTCATCCATCTTACCTTGTTTTATCTATCCAAAATATATTTATCAGCCTAAAACAGTCACCAAGACACATCAAGGGAGAGAGAAAATTGACAATTCCCCTTGACTATCTTTGGTGCTTACTTTTAGTTGAGATTGTACTGCAAACTATTCCATACTTTAGATATACCATATGCAAGTAGTTCTGTGCATATATGGAATCAGTGAGAAAACTATAGCATATGTATATGTTTAACTAATCTGATTTCAGATACGGTTTTAGGCATGTAAAATTTTAAAATTAGAGCTTTGAAAAATAATCTAGATTGGGGGAAGGGGTCTGTCCTTTTATTCTGTTTCCTTTTTTTTTAAGTTCAAGTAATTTTGAATCCAGCTGTCTTCAATGCAAGCCTTGATGAGAAAGCTTGGAAAATGCTCTTGTGTTGGTAGCTTTCTTGCATCTTATGACGTCCTGTGTTTTTTCTTTAAAAACATCAGAACCAAGATTCAGTATACTATTGTTTTTAATGGCATTTACAAATGCAGATTTTGTAACCCTCTGAGTGCACAGCAAAGCCAGGAAATAGTCAAAAGAAGGACATGGAGGTATGGAAATTGAAAGGTAAGTAAACACAATTTAGGTTATTACACTTATGGTTTTCTCAAGGTTTTCCAAACTAATCTCAAGACTTTTTAAGGAATCTGACTGAATTTTTGAGATTTCATGTTGAAGATGATGTAAATAAAACTCAAGTTTTGTGTTTTCCAGCGTGATGAATGGTAACTTCACATCAGTGGAATATAAAGTCCTATTTTTCTACTGGGACAAAGAAAAAGAATGTTTGTAGACATTAGAAATTTTTGACATAATGGTCAAATGCTACCCCAAGCAAGACTCTGCTCTAATTAGTTTTATTTTACATCCCTCATTTCATTTGTCTCCCCCTGTGAGCCCAGTGTGATGATCAAAAATCAAAGTCACATGTTAATTCTGTTCAATATCTACTATGACAAATGACAAGAAATTGTCAGGAGAAACAAAGTCTTTGTTGATGATTATGTTCACACAAATGGGTAGTTCAAAAGCTGGAAGGCTGAGGCCACATCAGTTAAAAAGGAAAAAAAAAATCTTCCTCATCATGATGGCAAATAAAACTGGAACTGTTTACTGAAGAATACAGGAGAAGTTTCCAGCACTCAGTCTTTACTAAGACTCCATACTCCTCTTGGAAAGATGTTCTTTTGATCAGATACACTTTGCTGACATCAAGGTAACCCTGTGTGTGGGAAGTGGGACTGGATAAGCACAAGAGGGGGACCTACTTGACTATATCAGCTAATGGGTTCAGGACTATCTGCACAGTGACTCCACTAAATGTCATCATGTAAACATGACCTTGTGCTCTAGATGTACACGTGTGGGTCCATGCGTACAGATGTAAAAAAACAGTCTTTCTATTTACAAGAATACATCAAGGTGTGGTTTGATATGCAGGTTTTATTAACTATCCCTTGGTTAACCACTGTTTGAATGACTGTCTTCAGTAATTCATGAAACTTTTATATGGAATGGTGTCAAGGGAGATGAGAATTCTTTTTTTTAATAGTGCATTGGACTCTGATATATGTTGCACATGACACCTCAGAGAATAAGAACATATATTCCTTTAATATATGTGACCAGTGGAAGTACCACAATATGTATGGAATATGACAGTATTAATATGTTACTCAGAACATTTAATAGCAGGGTTTAGAAATATGATCGCGTTTAGTACCTTTCAATGTGAGTTTGAGATGCTTTGTATTCAGCAGACTGCAGCTCAGGTTTTCCTTTTATGTTTCTTTCCTATTTTAACTATTCCAAGACTGAATTAAAATCAGTGATCCTCAGCAATATGTGAGTCCTTTAGCACTTACAAATAGAGTAAAATAAACACCCTTTTTTGCATAAGGGTGGATACCATAACAATATTTACAAATGGAAAACACCAGAGGGTAGTATTTATTTATTTTCCAAGATATTTGGAAACAGTAGAGCACTCTGACTGCTGAATCCAAAAGAATATAAGTGAACACTTAAATTCCTCTTGTCAAATATAGTCTATTCCAGCATACTTCTACTGGTGCTTATGTGAGAAAGCTGAGGTTCAGATCTTATGAGCTATCAGGACAAGACTGAGAGGTGTAATATTGTAAAGGAAACGAAAGATAAGCACTAAACTGGCAAGCTTTGCTTCTCTAGCAGCTCTGAATTATTAACACCACAAAACAGAAGCAATGAAATCTTGAGAGTCACTTTGTAGGGCTGAAATGAATAATTTAGGAAAGCTACTGTCTGCTGTCTCCTTGTTATTAAATAGGCAATTGGAAAGGACTGAAAATGACTGAGAGCAACAAAGCAAAGACTGTTGAAATAGTACCTCTGCACAGCTTTGGGCTTCTTTGCTAGAGCTAGGGTGTGCTGTTATACTTAACTACAGGAGAAAACAATTTCTCTAGCACTTAATCTGAGTGCTTGGTTGGATACTTATCTACACATATTGTTAGAATTATCCTCTGTCAAACAGCAGACCTAAAAGTTTATTATTCAAGTTGATACGTTGGTGATGTTTACTATTGTAATAGCACAAGCTGTGAGACAAGGTTTTAAATTATAGGCATCTGGATTTCAACCTCTAAATTTAGTGGTGTTGGGTTTTTTTTCCTAATATTCAGATTTACCTGTTAGGAAATAAAGGAATCTAACTGATTCGCATTACTCTCCATTGATACTCTGTAAAATCTCAATTCCAAGTACACATGAATTGGCTGTGAAAAATTGCTATCAGCCATATTTCTTCACTGGGTACCCACACAATGTAGGATACGGTACTTGTTTTGCTATCGCCCTTTCTGTCAGGAAACAAGGACTAATACTGTGAGATGGGTTGAGCTGATAGTCTTTGGTTACAATTGTATAATTAAGATTTACTGAGGTTCTTATGTAACACTTTTAATTTCTTATGTAATATTTATGTTCTTATGTAACATTTACAAAAACTAGTAACCTCAGCTTGGATGAAGACCCTTCTCAGTAGGAAGCTGTGAGACATATGCAGATGTAACTTTGGCTTGGAACTTTAGTTAAAGGCCCTGATTCATCCCCACTTACTTTGATGCTAGATTGTGTCACTCAAAGCTGGGGATCTTCTCACAAACAGACTCTCTGTGGTTGGCAGAAGGAGGTAACTACCTTCAAAGCTGATAGCAATTCGAAATCCCCAAATAACAAGACAGTGATCTAATTTAACCTCAAATTCCTAAAGCTACGCAAGTGAATCCACACCAAAACATGCAATGGTCAGGAGCTGTCATTAACTGAAGACAAAGGCCTGGAGTCTTGTTAGGCAAAGCAAGAGCTGTCAATAAATAATGCTACACTTGCTCGATCTCAAAGCAAACAAGCCTGAACATTGAGGCTGGGTCATGGATGTAACCCAGACACCTTCATATAAATGAGTGGAAAGAACAGCAGAGAAATGAAAGAGTCTAGACCCCAACAATGTTCTGAAAAATGGGGATATCCTCCAATGAATGCAGCACAAAAATCAATATTAAAAGAAGAAAAGCAGCATCTGAACTGTTCACAGCTCTAGCATCTGGTACCCAGCTAAAACCCATTGCCAAGGATTGCTGCATATTCTGCTTCCCTGCTGCATCTAGCAAAAAATATATGCCCAAATTGCAGGACTTTTTTTGAAGGCATGCATGGGAATAAAGGGCAGTTATGAGCCAAAACTAAATGAAAGGCCAGCCAAAGTCAGAAGTTCCTTGAAGGCAGGTAATTCTGCACGCTAGAAAAAGTGCTGTTTCTTCTTCTCTACAATTCTTTCTTTCAGCATGAGCACTAGCAATTTCCATTCTTCTCTCCTTATTGTGTGCACAGCAAACATCACAGGGATAATGCTTACTTACCCCTCAGGGGGGTTGTGAAGATTAATTAGTTAATGTTCTCGGTGTGCGTCAAAGATGAAAAGCTCAGTGTAAGTACTAAGCATTTGTGTATTCATAGGCACCAGAAATATGCATTCTCTACAGGAAAGATGAAAAGTAAAACTGTTTTCTAGCTGTGTCCAATTTCCAGAGGTGAAAATCTGATTCTATAGAAAGCCTACAAAATTGCATTTTAATAGTTGAGCTATTTAGAGAAAATATTGTATAAGATATCCAAATGTCTATTTTTGCTTTTGAACCTCAGTGAAGAAATCATTTAAAAGCTGTTGATTCCATTAGGAGAAAAGAAAGCAAAGATGAGTTATGTTGTTTCACAAGATTATAATGGCAATGAGGGGAAGAAAATGTTCTACTTAGAGTTTATAATGCAAAGAGTATTTAAGATGTTTATACCTTAAATTTTCCCCCAGGATCCTGCCACTTACCTAATTTCATACTGTTCATTTTGTAAAGAAAGTCTTGATCTAAACTTTAGTAAAGACATTGTATCTTTTTTACTGGTTGCAGTTGTTCATATTTAAAATTCTGTTTTGCCTGAAGCAAAAAGAAGACATTTGGACATTTTTCTCAGATCAAAGAGAAATAACAGACAATGAAAAATAAATGTTAAAGTATATTACTATGTGAAACGATGAAGATAAAAATAAATTTATTTTGTACTGTAAGGCTATAAACTGGTTTTTTGACAGCCTTAAAGAAATGGTCTAGGAATGCCTTTTCCAATATTTCAGAAGTTTCAGAAGTTACTCTGGAGTGTGTATTTGGGCTATTATTGGGAGTCACCAGACTGCGTATACATGCACATAAATAAATATATATACTGCTGTATGCATATATATAAGTATAGATAAGGCTCATACGTACATACGTACGTACATATATATAAACTTAAAGATCACATATATGTACAAATACACACACATATATGTATGTGGGTATATGTGTATAGATGTGCAGATGTATATGAATCTTAGGTTTACATACATGTACATTTGTATGTATGTATGTTTGAGCTATCAAAACTTAAGTCTATTGTGCTTAAAAATGTGAAGGAAAATAGAAGACATACCTGGGTGTCTTTGGGAAGAAAGCTTCCTAAGCAATGAGAAAACTGAGGGGAAAAAAATCTAACCTTAAATCCCACTCCCTAAGTCAAAGTGTACAACACAAAACATGATCTTTGTGCTAGGAGTAAGGGACATAGTCTCAAATCCTTGTTCTACCTCATAATATAATGTCAGTTTTGATACCATGTTTTCCACAGGGTTTTGGCTTTGTTGTCTTTGAAATTGCTCGGAGGAAGAGCTATTCCAGCCTCACGGGCATGGAGAGTCCAGGCAAGTCACTATTCTCAAAGTTTTTATTCTGTAAAACAATAATAAAAGTTCCCTACTGAATATAAGAATAATTATTCAAAGGTACTGTTTTTTGATGACAGACTGCATGGTTGTGATCAAAAACAACTGGAAGAATTAGGATTTTGATTTGTTCCTTGAACAAATTCAGTCATGTACTCTTCCTTTTTGGGTGAAAATAACATCTTCTACTGTACTTATTTTTACTGGTTTTGTAAATCAAAATTAGGCTTATCCTGGATATGGTCAAAATAGTAGTGATCTAAATTTCATATTCTATTACAGAGGATATCAAACTGTCCTGATTTCTGTTTTCCTTGGAGACCTGAAGAAAGTTTTTGCAGAAATGTAGTTTGGGCATAGGGCAGAAAGGGAGGTAAGCATAAATTTTTGCACCTGTAAATAAAACCAGAATATGCTAAGGTGCAAAGGACAAGAGGGAATCCTCATGATGGTAATGTCATATATTCTTATTTTTCTAGCACTTATTTACTAAAATTTGTAAAGAGTAATATCAAAGACCAGTGAGCCTCATACTGCAGAGTTCCCAAAGGACTTGCAAATTTGTGCATTTTCCCTGCTCTAATGTTTGATTTTTTTAAAAGATTTCCCAGCTAGAGAAGCAATTGTGCTATGCAAATCACTAAGGGTTTGTGAAATGGCAGTGTTCTGAGAAATTTTCTTCTTGCAGTTAATGCTTTCTCTCATTTTTCTTTTCTACAAAAAATCAGAACAAAACTGGAACTTCTCCATTTTATGGGTGATTTCAAGATACTTTGCTTTTGATATTACTGCTCTATTTGTTGAATATTGATGATTTTCCCAAGTCAAAAACAAGCAAGAGCAAGTCTAAACCAGTAACTTTTTTTTTTTCCTTCTACCAAATCTGCACTTATTTTGTGCCTGTAGGACAGCTTCTGCATGTGGAGATTGGTCATCCTTAGACAAGAACTATTTTCTTGAAAAGATTATAGTACTGAGATAAACAGACTCTGTATCTGCCCAAAATGCTAACAAAAGATTTCTACTGTCATGTTCTGTTTTCAATAAACAAAGAATGATAAGTGCTGTACTGAAATGCTGACATGTACCTGGACCCAATAGCACACAAAATCTGTAGCCAAAACCAGACATAAATGAATGGAGAACTGAATACAGAGAAGTCAAAACCTTCCTAATAGCTTAATGCCTGTGATTGAATTACGACTGAACTTCTAGTCTCAAACCACAGCAAGAGAGACATATGAACAGTGGGAACATTAACAGAGTAAAATGGGAGTGTGTACATATAAAATAAAATGAAATGCAAAAGTACACTTTGTAGGCTTTACACTGGAAAGCAGGGAAGTTTGCTTTGTGTTTTCAAAGTGCACAGTAGCACAGGTGCCCTCAATGTCACTAAAACTAAGACGCCTTCATAGGGTCATAAGCAAAAAGCAAACCTAGAACTGCCCATCCTGCAGAGATGAAAGCCAAGAGATTATGTTTGTACATTTCTTTACATTCTCCGTGCCTTTCCTAGGAATCATATAGATAGATAAGGTGAGACAGAGCAGAGGCAAAATAATGACCTGCACCAAAGTAGGAAAGGAGCTGAGCAGCATGAAACAAAGGATATTACAGTGCAGTTGGACAAATGTCTATATGGTCTGATAGTGATAAGAAACCACCCACATGCTGGTCAGCCTTGCTGTTTTCAGAGCTGGCTGCAAATTGCATCAGTGACAGCAGACCAGTGCGCTGGGAGGACGCTCTCACCAGAAGCCTCAGGAGTCAATCAGGCATCAGCAGAAACTCATACAGCAGTTACAAGCTGCTATATGTACCTGAGCAGATGTCCATCCCTTTAAACAGAGATACCTAATCTGAGTATCCTCTGAAGAGCAGCTCATTTTTTCCTCATTACATGCTATGTACACACAGCATCAGTGAAAGGTAGAGTAATTTGAGACCCCTTGGGATGCATTTCTATATACTGGTCCAATAATTGTTTGATCACTCATTTCTTACCCTCTCACAATCTTCCAAATGAAATACACCAAATAGTGCAATTCACTGAAAGCTAATCTAAGGACCTGTAAGTGAACTATGCTTTTTACATCTACCTGAACATGATTCCTTTTCTGACACAGACTTTCAAAAAGAAAGAAAAGCTTGATTATGTTTTGTGTAATAGCACAGATAACACAATCCAAATAATGTGAAAATTACAGGTATGTCAGTGGCCATTATTTTTCTGAAAATATCTAGGGTCCTAGCACCAAACCTGGCATTTAAAAATAATTAAATCAAATGTTTAAGCTTATTTAAGGTAATGGTGCAGCATGAATCAGACTGTAAGTATATAAGTAGGAGTGTAAAAGCCTTCTTATCTTTGGTTACCATGCCAATGACATCTAGCTAGCAGATGACGTCATTTGCTTTGCTTTATAAGCAGAAATGAGTCGCTCATCTGCAATCAGTGCTGTGAGAATTCAATCAGCAGGCAGCATTGTGTTTTTTAAGAAAGCATTGCTGGCTGAAATAATGGTGCCTAGTGGTACATCCCATCTCTCCATAAAAAGTGCTATAGAAAACTTGGTAACTTGGACAAGTTTCAAAATCAGCAAGCCACCTCCTGAAGATAAAGTTACTCAGAAAAACAAGGACATTTTCAACATTGTCATGACTCCTGATCGCATCCCTAAATTTTTCATCCCTCCTCTGGACATAGAGCATATTTTCTCTCAACAGGAGCCAGAGGAAGACACCGTAGAGAATTCTCCTGAGAGAGGAGTCTCTGACAAAGTTGTTCAAAAGCGCAGAACAACTAGAAGCAAATCTGAATCCTACATCAGGAAAGATGCATTGTGCAAAGGAGACAGTCTGGACAGAAGTGGAACACTGTGCTTTACAGACCGAATGATTTTTCCTGGAGACCTGGAGAGAGCTGCACATTATTCTGACCCAGCAACAAGAGCTGCCTTCTCTTTTCCCCACCTCTCCAAAATCACCACCCCTTATGGGTTTCTCACACTGGGTGAGAGTCCCAATACCAGGAGGAAAGAGTCTCTCTTTTTTCAGCATGACTCTGAAGAGCTTAAAATCCTCTTGTCCCAAAGGAAGAAGACTACATCTCTTGTACGGAGCTCATCCAGCCCTTTCAGTGAATTTCAGCAAACCACTGAGTACACAAAGCCTTCAGCCACTCCTTTTAAGACCAGGCAGGTCGTTTCTTTGGAGGCAGCCTGCAGCAGCCAACTTTCTCCTCTGCACTGCAAATCAGACTCTGAAATATACCCTGAGAAATGCGAGAAGAAGAGTTTTCAGATGACAATGAAGAGACACCTGCCCAGCATCAAGTGGGTGCGATCTGGCAGTGGGATGAACTGACTGTGCTAACGGCACATACAGCGGTCCTTGTTCTTAAGTCCTGTGAAAATTTAAAAGAGACAGTATTCCACATCGGTGTGCAAACATGAGTGTGTAGCACACATTCAGCATTGTGAGCTCCTGATAAAGGCCAAACAACCAGAGATAACTTGCTTGCACTTGACAGGTTGCACGCATCTCCTGTTTCCTAAAGTTATACTCAGCGGTTTTGAATCTTTTAAAATGCAAGCAAAGACAGGACTAATTGAAATAGGTAATTTTCCAAACAGAATGCTGTCTTTTCTGGTCATGCCTGTATAATCTGTGAGAAGGAAGGAAATTACTACATCAAAAGAAAACTACAAAGACAGAAAATGTCTGCTTTTAGAGTAGCAATGTTGGTTTCAGGCTGATAGCAAACTTGAAAAGAAGACACATGCTAGCTAGTCAGGTAAAACTTGTTTTTCTTTTTTTTTCTAATATTAGAGTATAAGTGAAACCCAATTAAGAGTTAATTTGTCCCAGGCTGTTTACAGCAGGTAGTTGCAAACAGTCGTTCATAACTTCTGGCAGGAATGTGCTGGCTGAGAGGGGAAGCCAGGTGTCTGCCTTGTAGATGACAGTGAAGAGCGAGCAGTTCTCTTTCTATTTTTAACAGATATGCTTATTTTATGCAGTCTTGTAGTTATACATTCAACACGGCTAGAATTAGGGGGAAACCGATGTGATTTGTTTACCTTGTTACCAGTGTAACACCGTGCTACTTATAACCTCTTGTTGTTCCAGTTGTAACTGAACCAAATAAAATCTCTCTTTCTTTAATAGCCTTTCTTTTCATTGCTGTTACCTTTAGTTTTTCACTGACTTGTCCTTACCTTAAAATTGGAAAGGGAGATAAAGCACACAGCCATGAATATTTGGTGTCCTTAGAACATGTGTTCCTGATCCTGTTTGTTAACCTTAATTGTTTTGTGAGGCACCGATATTCCAGTGCATTAAGCACATCAGTGGCAAAGCCATCAGTAACAGCTAGAAATGTCCAATGACATCTAAACACTGAGTTGAAAAGTTCTCTTGTGTGAAATCATCAGCATTTTCAAACTGCCAGTCTCCAGCTAAGCAAAATTTACTTGCCACTGAATTTCAAGGAAAGATAGGTAAAGATCTGTCCTAAACTGTATAAGAAACAGAGTTAGCAGGAGGTGAAATCTGGTAAAATCCATTAGTTTAGTTTATTGGAGTGAACATACCTAGAATATGGATAAAGTCAGCAGTGCCTGTAATAAAAAAGCCTTCTGCCTTAGCCGACAGGAGAGTACTGTAACATTTGGAATTAAAAATATCTCTTACATGATTTTGCATTTCATTTGTTTGTGTTACATAATCTGTAGTTCATATTTAAAACAGTATCAAGTGACCTTGGCACATGGGAAAAGAACTGCTATCTAAAGAGATGAGATTGCCCCTGGTTTACAGTCAAGGAACAAATTCTGTGCAGCAAATACAGCTCAAGTAGCCCATGAAACTCATGTTCCAAATAATCTCAAACGAGCTGGCTGTGCTTCCCTGGCTGTGCAGCAGCACAGAGACCATGGTGTGTGAAATGAAATACGTATGTGAAATCAAGTAAATTCACAGATGGCTAACTTCTGTGACTGCAGCACAGGTATTGAACCCTGGGATAGTCATCCAGACAGACTCCTGTATAATCTAAAGTATGATTCATTTCATCTCCTACAGAAGATATCTAAAACTCATCAGGTGTTTACACAACAGGCTTTGTTCAGAAGAATCCCACTTAAACATCACCACATCCTTTCAGTAGGCCAACGGTAATGCTTAGGATCAAATCATGAGTTCTCAGCTTGGGGTTTTGTACAAAAGACCATTACTCTGCTCTCAAAATAGGAACAATAAGATTATTTTTTTGGTTAGAGTATTTTAAAAATTAAGAAAAAATGTAATTTGCAGAAATATGCTGGGCTGGGGAGAATGCAAAAGGCCTGTTGAAGGTATGTTTGCCATTCTACCTTGTCATTCAGCAGCTTTGTATTAAGGGTGACCACGACTGAAAATCTTACCAGTTAAATTGTTTTGAAAAAGAATCGGAGTACAGATGAAGTTGTACTCTGCACACCATAATCCAAACTAACCCGTGCAGACCTACACAAATTCCTGCTTACATTTACAAATACATCAGCTATACACATGACATTTTCTGTGGAGAAAAATGTTTACCACAAAATCTTTGATGTTAGAACCCATTTCTATTTCAAGCAGCTATGCCATACATAGCTCGCCTTGGAAACAACTACAATCTTAAACCCCTATCCAGACTTACGGTACATCTTTTTGTTGCACAGCTAGCCGCAAACAGACTATGTTTGGTGTAGTATAGCTCTGGGATTCTCTCATCTTACAACTTAGTTTTGTTTATTTTCTCCTACGCATCCAGAGATACACAGACTAGAAACAAGGTGAGGCGTACACCTTTGTTGTCATTCCGGTCTCAGTGACTCAGAGCTACATGGATGTTTGGGGATGTGATACCGACGTGCTCTGCTATTGCTTACTGCTCTGCTCCACCTGTACAACACTGAAGAAAAAAACAACACTTCAGCAACTTGGGAGCCAATTGCCTTTGCATTTCTAATATTCATTCATATTGTTCCTCTTTTGCTGCTGCTCTGCTAAGGAATTCTTCAGAGACTTTCTTTATTTGGGCTTTGATGTATCACAATGAATTTGAGAGGATATTGTTAATTCCCGGTTTGATGGCTATCAGAGTTTTGGAGTTCTTCCCTGACAGGGGGGTGGAGAAAAGGAAAAGATGGGTGAGGGTTATGTGGAATAGAGTGTAGAGAGACAGCAGATAAAGTGATTATTATTCCTCGTTGTAAGAGACTGAAAAAAGTGAACAGCTATGGGGAGGGAGCTTCCAGAGATACTGTGTTGTCCTGGGGAGTTCGGCTCATATCTTGTGAAAAAGGATCTGGCATATGTTCCTTTCTCTCTATGGTGATGACCACTGACCTAGTATTACTCTTTAACTCACCTCTTTCTCCTCCTTTCCAAGAGGCCAACAGACTTGTCATCAGACATAGAGCTTATTATTTGTTTTCACTCTTGACACTGAAAATAGTCTAAGGGAGAGGTAATAAGCAATATTTCAGATTCAGGCCTCATCTCAAATTTTTAGTCATCAAATCAACAGCATTTGAGACTTTCTGCATTCCTGTTTCTCCATGATAGTAACTTCTCTCTATGAGTGACTGAATTGCTGGAGGCAGAAAACCCAAAACTAATCACCCGGAAAATATGTCTATTTTAAAAACAGCCTTGGAATGAGCTTACAAAAAAAGGCATACACTGAGATATCATGCAGAAATAAGAAATTAGATTCAATGACCTATGAGATCCCTTTCAGTTTAAATGCTCGGAATGCATTGGCAAATTCTCTAGTGTACTCAGGCAAAGCAAGGCACTCCGGGAAATCAGCGTATATACCTCAATATCTTTTCCTATTTCATTATCTATAAATATCTATTAATGTCACTAAGACTTGTTTAACTCTCAATTGTATGCAAAATATACTCTGTTACAGCAATGCTAGTGACCATTACCGCTTCAGCAAGTGCTTCACAAGAGTATTCAAAAGCTGATTTTGATACTAGGAGGTAGGGGAGCAGGGTCATCTCTGGTGTTTGTGTATCAGCCAGGTTATGATTTGTCTTTCAAGAAGAGAATTAACACAATATTTTTAAGATTTTGAAGGATTTTTAGTTGATTTTTTAAAATTTATTTATTTCCAATTTGAATTAGTTGAAAGAACTGATTGGAAAATGTGGGTCTTGACAATTCAGTACTGTGTTCACAATGTGTAATTTTTTTCTCTGAAACTAGGAATTTCATGAAAGTCTGAGCAAATTTTGACTTGGGTTTGTTATTTGTTCCTGTGATCAGGTATATTATCTCTCCTTACTGACCATTTCTTTTCAATATTAGTTTAAATTTGAGCTGGATTTTTAAATCTCTGACTATATTTCTTTGTGATATTACATTACAGAGCAGTGTTTTTTCCTAAACTGCTGCGTAACATTGGTCTCTTCTGTTTAAACTGCAATCGCATTTCATCACACAGTTATCTGTATTTTGCTAGTGATTGTAATGTTTTCTTTATTCTGCACATAGTTTGAAAATCCATTTGTAAATTGCTTTACGATATTTCCAGATGCAAGTTTTATAAATATAGGTCATAATAATTATGTTGCAATTCCTATTTTATTTTAGCACTTTTTTTTTTATTGGACAGCTGAGATATAGCTCAATGATTCCTCAAAGAGATTATACCATCCAGGCCTCTTTTCTCCATGATGATTTTTCTCCTCCTTACTCTGCATGTGTACTGATGATGATACAATCTTACACAATGGGTAATGTAATGACCTCTATTCATTTATTGTAAGTTATACAGTGTTGTGAAGTCAATGAAATATTTAACACTAATAAACCAGATGATCATTACTTTAATGTATAATGAAAAAGTAAATTAAGTAACTGACATTTAAATAAAATATAAATACTTTATACAGTTTCTATTTACCACATCATGGCAGTAATCCATTTAAAGTCAATGAACAACATAATTGAATGGCTCAGGTAATGAAAAGATCTTTCTTGAGGTTTTTTTTCCCTGACTATCCACATGGAAACTCACTTGCAATTTCCTGACATTTTTAGGCTGCCCACAAACATGGAAGTATTATGCAATATTTTAATTTCACAAAATCTAAGAAGCACTGAAACTTGGAACGTGCTACTAAAAGGTAGTGCAGTATACAGATGATAGGAAAATGGAGCAATGAAGCAGAGGCTGAGACCACCTTTTCACTGATGTTCTGTGGCAGTTCCAAACTTGTGCAGTAACTGGTATAAGAGCAGATGAAGGAAGGTTTACACAAAATTCTCACCACCATAGAGAAAGGATGAAAGTTTCTCCATTGACAACCAACGCCCACTCATCACACTGTCTAGCAGGAGTGACTTTGAATGCATTAGGTAAGGATAAAGAAAATTATAAAAAACAAACCAAACAAAAAAACCCAAAACAACATGAAAAACCACCCCAAGCATTTAAATAAATTAAATGCCCATTTTCATAATAACAAGCCCTTCTTTTTTAAAAAGTCAAAGAAAGAGAAATTTTAACATGAATATTCATCACGGTCTGTGAAAAGATTTCTCAAAGAACTCAATGCAGCCAAAACATTTGCATTCCATGTAGGTTTGTTTCTATCTATTGATCTGAGGAAGATGTGTTGCATTTAATTCTAAATATCCTTTTTATTTTCTTTTGAAAATAGAGTATTCTGAAGATGTTCAAATAGCCAACTTAGTACTTTCAAAAATATTCAAGATTCAAAGTTCAGAAATAAAGAAGTAAACAGTAAAAAAGTAGAAAGGAAATGAACAATTTCAAATAAATTACTAAAGTTTAGCTTAATCAATTGCAATATTATCTGGATTTTCAATTACTATACAATTGAAAATTTGAAATCAATAGCTTTTACATTATGGACTTTTTTTTGGGGGGGGAGAACACTGTAACTTTGAAGATTTTATTGGAAGGGAAAGTAACTCTATTTGCATAACGCAAATAAATATAATCTAAAGGTCTATCGCAGGGCGAAGAATTTCCTGCCTGGAGACTGTCCAGTCCCTGGCCAATGACAGCACAATCTGGGAAAGGAGGATATTATCATTTACCTTTTATGAATCAGAGGCACCAAGGGAATAGATTATGTTCTTCTGATAAGAGATTAATATGTTAGTTTATTAATCAGTCCTGAAAGCTGTACAGGTATTAAAGGGGAGAGAGCACTCCTATCTGCTGCTGGATGTGGACAGAACTGATTGAAAAGGTTTGCACTAGTATATTAAAACAATGTCCAGGAATGTTCATCTATATTATTTAAAAACATATATATACGTACCTTAGTGCAGTCCTTGGTAGAGGTTTGGCTTATGTTGACTGAAGAATTTCCTGGTATGTTTGAGACTTAGCACAGGCCAGGGAGCCCAAAGGATGCAAGGAAAACCTGCATGCTCCACTCTCTTTCCAAGGCTGAAAGTGGTTTATAAGTGTGGTTTCAGGCCAACCCATTCCATTGGCTCTGTGCCTGGGGACATCTCTGGGCAGACTGAATTTACTTGCAAAGACATTGCCGATGGAGCTGTTCAAGTAGATGTCTGGTTAATGACTAAAGATTTATCTGTTCTCCACAGCATTCACCTGGGAGGAGAAGCATTACAAACGGGCATTTTCGAGAGATGCAATTTGTGCCAATCACTTCAGAATTTCAGAGTAGTTTTAACACTACTGCTTTTCCTATAATTTCACTATTTGAAGTTGTGACAGTTAAAGCACATGCACAAAACTTCTGTGCTCCTTTTTCTAGGAATTTATTTCAAAACTGACTGTAACCTGATCAGGGTTGTCTACACAGTATGGATTCATATGATGAACAACATGACACTAATTAAGGATAACTGACATACAAAGTCATTGTAGAAATCAGCATATAACTGCAGAAGAGTTACTGACTCTATATGGCATCACAAAACAAATGCTTAAATCAGAGGTAATAGACTGATTCTGAATTTTCAGGTTGGATGCACATATTACTTGCGTCCCAGCTGTATGTTTGGGAAATTCTGGGTGCAAACTAGTCCCTTTCCCTATTCACTACTGCATACAGAGGAAATGAAGGCATGCACCAAAAAAATGCACAGTGCATCCAAGTAGGTAGTGGCCAGTATTGATGAATGACAAGGAGCTTGCTCTGTGCTGCAGGCAAACACACAAATAGTCATTGGGTCACACAAGGAACTTTATAAATAGTTTGCATCTTCAGCATTTAATATCAAGTGGTGAGGCCAGAAAAGGGCAACGAAATATCAGATTCACAGAATCACAGATTGGTAGGGGTTGAAAGGGACCTCTAGAGGTCCAACCCTCCTGCTAAAGCAGGATCACCTAGAGCAGGTTGCACAGGATTGCATCCAGGTGGGTTTTGAATCTCTCCAGAGAAGGAGACTCCACAACCTCTCTGGGCAGCCTGTCCCTGTGCTTGGTCACCCTCAGAGTGAGGAAGTTTTTTCTTATGTACAGATGGAACTTCCTGTGTTCCAGTTTGTGCCCATTGACCCTCTCACTGGGCACCATTGAGAAGAGTCTGGCCCCTTCCTCTAGACACCCACCCTTTAGATATTTAGAAGCATTGATGAGATCCCCTCTCAGTCTTCTCTTCTCCAGACTAAACGGACCCAGCTCTCTCAGCCTTTCCTCATATGAGAGATGCTCCAGTCACCTCATCATCCTCAGAGCCCTCCACTGGACTCTCCCCAGTACTTCCCTGTCTTTCCTGAACCGGGGAGCCCAGAACTGGACAAAGATCTCTACATGTGGCCTCACCAGGGCACAGACACCTGCTGGCCACGCTCTTCTTAATGCAACCCAGGAGACCATTGGCCTTCTTGCCCACAAAGGCACTTTGCTGCCTCATGGAGAGCTTCTTGTCCACCAGGACTCCTAGGTCCTCTGTAGAACTGCTTCCCAGTCTCTAGTCTGTCAAGACCTTGTTGAATGGCAGCACAGCGTCCTGGTGTGTCAGCCACTCCTCCCAGTTTAGTACTGTCAACTAATCTGCTGAGGGTACACTCTTTCCTCTCATCCAGGTCATTGATGAATATGTTGAATAAGACCGGACCAAGCACACCAGGAGATGTTCCTGCTTCTGTCAGATCAAGACAAAATGTTTGATGCATGAATCTAGACTCCTTTATTATTTATAGTCACCAGCCAAAATAATTACTTACCAGATGTCTGCTGGAAATACAATACAGCAGAGAAGAAGCAGTCCAGGAGGTCCCTGGAGGGTGTGGAAGATAACTTCCTCACAGAGTTGATGAGTGAGCCAACTAAGGCTGGCACCACACTGAACCTGTTGTTCATGAACAGATATGGACTTGTGGGTGATGTGACAGGTGGAGGCTGTCTTGGGCATAGTGATCATGAAATTATAGGGTTCTTGATTCTCTGAGAAGTAAGGACAGGGGTCAGCAGAACACTTACCTTGGACTTCTGGAGGCAGACTTTGGCCTGTGTCGGAGATTGGTTGGCAATCCCAACCAATTGGTTGGCTGCCTCCCAAGGGAGCAGGTTAGCAACCTGCTACACCACTTAGACACACACAAGTCTATGGGGCCAGATGGGATCCACCCAAGGGTACTGAGGGAGCTGGT
Organism: Grus americana; assembly: GCF_028858705.1. Lineage (NCBI taxonomy): Eukaryota > Metazoa > Chordata > Aves > Gruiformes > Gruidae > Grus > Grus americana. Next base: position 5,983,472 of record NC_072891.1, on the reverse strand, counting down.
GGAAGTGCTCACCAAGGCACTTTCCATCATTTATCAGCAGTCCTGGCTGGCTGGGGAGGTCCCAGTTCACTGGAGGTTAGCCAATGTGACTCCAGTCTAGAAGAAGGGCTAGAAAGAGGATCCAAGGAAGTGCAGGCCTGTCAGCCTGACCTCAGTGCCAGGAAACGTTATAGAGCAGATCATCCTGAGTGCCATCACCTGGCACGTAAAGGACAAGCAGGTGACCAGGCCCATGCATGGGTTTATGAAAGGCAGGTCCTGCTTCACTAACTTGATCTCCTTCTATGACAAGGTGACCCGCTTAGTGGATGTGGGAGAGGCTGTGGATGTTGTCTTCTTGAACTTTAGTAAAGCCTTTGACACTGTTTCCCACAGCATTCTCCTGGAGAAACTAGCAGCTCATGGCTTGGAGAGATGTAGTCTTTGCTGGTAAAATCTGGCTGAATGGCCGGGACCAAAGAGTGGTGGTGAATGGAGGTAAACCCAGGTGGCGGCCAGTTGCAACTGGTGTTCCCCAGGGCTCAGTACTGGGGCCAGTTCTCTTTAATATCTTAATGATATGGATGAGGGGACTGAGCGCACCCTCAGTAAGTTTGCAGATGACACCAAGTTAGCGTGTTGATCTGCTTGAGGGCAGGAAGGATTTACAGAGGGATGTGGACAGGCTGGATTGATGGGCCAAGACCAACTATCTGAAGTTCAAGAAGGCTCAGTGTTGAGTCCTGCACTTGGGTCACAACAACCCCACGCAACGCTATAGGCTTGGGGAAGAGTGGCTGGAAAGCTGCCCAGCACAAAAGGACATGGCAGTGTTGGTCAACAGCTGGCTTAATATGAGCTGGCATTGTGCCCAGGTGGCCAAGGTGGCCAACAGCATCCTGGCTTGTATCAGGAATAATGTGGCCAGCAGGACTAAAGCAGTGATCGTCCCCCTGTGCTCAGCACCGGTGAGGCCACACCTCAAGTGCTGGGTTCAGTTTTGGGCCCTGCACTACCAGAAGGCCACTGAGGTGCTGGAGTGTGTCCAGAGAAGGGCAATGGAGTGGTGCAGGGTCTGGAGCACAAGTCTGATGAGGAGTGGCTGAGGGAACTGGGGTTGTTTAGCCTGGAGAAGAGGAGGCTGAGGGGAGACCTGATCGCTCTCTACAACTACCTGAAAGGAGGGTGTAGCAACCTTTGAGAGAGGTCACTCTCTTCTCCCAAGTAACAAACGCTAGAACAAGAGAAAATGACCTCAAGTTGTACATGGGAGGTTTTCTTTTCCCTTTTCTTCCCCTCTCCCCTCTCCTCCCCCTTCCTCTCCTTTCCCCTCTACCCTTCCCCTTCCCCTTCCCTATACCCTCCCTTGCTTTGCCTTGCCTTGCCCTTCCCTCCCCTTCCCTTACCTCCACGTGCTTATTGATAACCCTCAGAATAAGTTCTTCCATCATCTTTCCAGGGATGGAGGTGAGGCTGACTGGCCTGTAGTGACCTGGGTCCTCCTCCTTACCCTTTTTGAAGATTGGAGCGACGTGGGTTTTCCTCCAGTCCTCAGGCACCTCTTCTGTTCTCCATGACCTTTCAAAGATGATTGAGAGCAGCCTAGCAATAACATCTGCCAGCTCCCTGAGCACTCGTTTGTGCATCCTATCAGGGCTCATGGATTTGTGGGTGTCAAGTTTCCCTGAATGATCTCTAACCCAATCTTCCTTGACCAAGGAAGGTCTTCCTTTCTCCAGACTTTCTCTCCTACCTCCAGGATTCCTGAGGGCCAGCCTTAGTAGTACAGGCTGAAGCAAAGAAAGGATTCAGTAACTCCACCTTCTCTGTATCCTCCATCACCAAGGCACCCACCTCATTCAACAGCAGGCCCACTTTTTCCCTAGTCTTCCTTTTGCTGCTGATGTACTTGAAAAAGCCCTTCTTGTTGTCCTTGCCATCCCTTGCCAGATTTCACTGTGGGCCTTAGCCTTCCTCGTAGCATCTCTGCATACTCTGACTACATTCCTATATTCCTTGCTGGCCTGTATTTCCTAAACAGTACGTAGCCATCCATGAAAGCATTCAAGTCATGCAAGCTATCCCATCATGTGTCTGCAATTGCAATGAGATCATGGTCCTGCAACTGCACACAGACCTCTAGTTCTTCCTGTTTATTCTCCACTCTGCGTGCATTGGTGTACCGGCTTTTCAGAGAGGTAATCGAGCATGGAGGTTTTCCTGGAGGGCTGCAACTGCTATGGTTGCCCTGGCTTATTCCTCAGCTGGATGCAACGGCATGGGCTTTGCCACTTTGGACCCCACCCCCAAGCCCTTCAGTTTAAAGCCTGCTTCACCAAGTTGGCCAGCATACTGCCAAAGATTCCCTTGCCTCTTCTAGACAGGCGGATCCCATCCCTCTCTAACAGGTTATAGGCAAAGAATGTCCCACTGTCATAAAAAACAAAGCCCTCATGATGGCACCAGCCACATAGCCAGCAGTTGATATGCATTATACGTCTATAGCTGGCTGCACCCTTTCCTCCGACTGGTACAATGGAGGAGAAGATAACCTGGGCACCCATGTTTTTTTCACTTGCACCCCTAGGGCTTTTCCTTGATTCTGCGCACGTTCCAGCTTGCAGTGTCATTCGTGCCCACATGAAAGTGGAGCAGTGGGTAGTAGTCTGTGCTCCTGACCAGTTGTGGCAGCCTCTCAGCCACATCTCGGATCTTGGCTCCTGGAAGGCAGCATACCTCTTGTGACTCCCCGTCAGGTCAGCAGATGGGAGCCTCAGTGCCCCTTAACAGACAGTCACCCACTACGAGCACTCATCATTTCTCTTCATGGTATCTACTGTGTGCTGCTGGTACAGTTCCTCCTTGCAGACCTTGCTCGTGGGTGTCTGTAGCTGTTAAAGCTTCCTACCTGGTTTTGGTTGTGAAGCTGGAGGCTGGAGACTGAAACGGAGTCCTGCTTTTGTGGGTCACCAGGGTCCAAGGTGCCTCATTCTCAGTGGTGACCACTGCTGGAACTTGGTTATGAAACCATCTATCTATCTCTGTCTCGCCCCCCCCCCTCCCCCGCACCCCCCAATACTGTGCAGCCTTTTAACTGTTTCCTGCAACTTGGCCACCTGAAGCAGGAGATCATCAACCTGTGCACGCCTTGTGCAGGTACTTACCTTTTCACCAGGAGAAGGGGTTGGGCACTCACTGCAACCACATACCTGTAGTGATGTCTCCTTCTTTACCAGTCCCATCTGGGCATATGCATCGGACATCTCAGGGCAGATGTTCTCTGTAGGAACACTGGTTTTAGCTCTAGGGTGAGTGCCCAGCATTTTGGCAGAGATCTAGAGCACTCCCCTGGGCTGTGGGCCTACGAGCAGGTTGCAGGGCCCTCCCCGCGCACCCTCCCACACAAACTGCTGCGCAAACTGCACAGAATCATAGACCCGTGCAAAACTCCAATACAGATACTATTTGAACTATTTCTTCTGTATTGTGAAGGGATGACCCAAACTCTCATAACAGAAAGACAGAAGGCGCACTGTTAATGGTTGGTATGTTTTACTGTGTTCATGGTGAAACACATGATCCTGAGAGTAACTATTTTATTTCCATTCTTTTGTTGTGTGCCAAAGTTTCTGACTGAAGTATTCAAGGTGAGGCCACACAAGGCTGAATACAGTGGGATAATCATCCCTTTTGACCAGCTGGTTATATTGTGTTTGTTGCACCCTAAGATGCAGCTTGCCCTCTTGGCTTCCAGGGCACACTGCTGACTCGTACTGAGCGTCCTATCCACCAGCACCCGCAGATCCCTTTCTGTAGGGCTGCTTTCCAGCCATTCCTCTCCTAAATTATACTTATGTGCAGCATTACTCCATCCTGAATACAGAATCTGGCATTTGGACTTGTTAAATTTCATCCCATCAATCATAGACTAGTGCTCCAGTCTATCTAGATCCCTCTACAAGGCCTCTTGTACCTCAAGAAAGTCAACAGCACCCCCCAGTTTGGTATAATCAGTAAACTTGCTAATGGTGCATTCAACTCCTGCATCTAGATCATTGATAAAAATATTGAACAGAACTGGCCCTAGAATTGCACCCTGAGGAATACCGCTGGGGACCAGTCCCTTAGCCAGATGTAGCCCCATTCACTACAACCCTTTGAGCCCTGCCATTCAGCCAGTTCTTCAAACAGTGCATCATCAACCCACTCATCCTACAGCTGGACAACTTGTCCAGATGGCACAACATCAAGAAGAGCCTTGATGGCAAGTTTAATAGTTAGACCATCTACTTCTGTTGTTTAATCAGTATAGTTTTTCTCAAGGAATTCACACACAGATTTGGCTCCTCTGCCACTGGCATTAGCCTTCCAAGCATGGTATGCACCAGAGGAATCAGTCTGGTACAGACAGGGGGTTCTATCAAAGCCAAATGCCATGATAAGAGCAGAGAAACCAAGAGGTCTGAGACCATTGCTTTGTGTGTATCTCTGTTTCAGACTAGCAATGTAATGTGTGATATACTCCACAGTGACAGGAATCCTCCACTGTAAGTCTGTGGCTTTGACACTCTATGTGAGCTCTATTTATAACTATTCTGGTATCAGCCGCCAGCCCTACAAAAACCATGCAGACATTGTCATCAACAGCACAGACCTTCCATACAGTTCTTTCACCATTAAGCTTTTCCACAGACTTCTTTTCCACACCAAAACCAGCCACAGTGGAGCCTTTTTCACCACCTCCTGGGCATATTACACCTGGAAGAGGTGTCTGGGAAAAAGCCAGTGATGGCCCAGTCATAGTTCATGGCTGCTGCCCATGCATCCCTGTGGGGCCAGAACCAGCTGTCCGCCTCAAAACAGCACACTCATTCCCCTGCCCCCATTAATGCAGACCCGTCCCATGAACATAGATGCTTAGCTGATAAATCACAAAAGGGATCCCAGTTACCGTTTATAATCAAGAGAGAGAATGAAATTGATGGGAACTTTTAACTTCATCTAAGTGTCCATTTGCATTTTCTCTTTCTTTCCCTGCTGGATACAGAGAAAGCATAAGGAAACCACAAGCCCAGCTCAGCTGTGCGCCTCAAGTTTGTGAGATGATTGTGATCACCATTTTGAAGTCTGAAAATATTCTGGATCATACATCAAACATTAATAAGCTGACAAAGTGAAAATTTTAAGTTGTTTCAATGATTGCCATAGACAGCGTGGCTAAGTGTTGCTGGTGGTAAGCCAAAGATATTATCTCTTTCTGGCTTATTCTTGGCAGTATACTTATTTTTTTCTTATTTCTTATATAGTAAAAAGTAGATCCACTAGACCAGAACAGAACAATGCCAATTCATTAGACTTGTGTACTCAGGTGCAAGCAGAATCCAATTTTTATGTTTGGTTGCATATATATATATACACAAATATGGCATTCATACCTGCTGAAGTCTGCATGGTGCCTATTGCTACGGCAGGCAGAGGCCTGCTTGCTGAGCAGGACGTTCAAATAGGTCACTGCTTCAGTGTCCTCAGACACTAAGCATGGTGCTGCAATGCAGGCTCCCATTTCAGCTATACAAGTGACAGAATACCAAGGGAACACATAGAAGTGTGGAAATCCTGTGGTATCAAAATTAAAGCTAATGTAAGCCACCAGCCATTTTCACTAAGAGATGTTGAGTAACCAGAAGCTGAAAAATCTAACCTAGAAGGACAATAAGGAAAAACAGGTTTCAGTGCTAGTCACCACAAATACAGATGGAAAGATAAGACACACTTTATCTTACTTCAAACATTTGCAATGTAGATACGTCTACATCTGCGCCTGGTCACCCTGGATTTTCTTTATAAACAAAGGGGAGAAATATGAACTTTCTGGGCACCTTACCTGATCAAACTTGAATGTCTTCTTTAAAATGAGATGGATACTGTACTAGAAATATCTATATTAATAAACATTAATAAAATGAGGAATCCAGAGGAACATCTGGATTCTGGAAATGAAAATCTCCATTTCAACAACAGAAATCCCCAGTACAGACAGGTGTCACTTGCATGTCAATGTTTTTGTTAATTTAAAGGAATCAAAGAAAGCTATGAGAGACAACAACTTACATCTACATGTCGAAGAACTTAATGGTGAAAACTGTGTTTTCTAGTCTTGAATTTCAGATGTTTGCCAAACATGGTATGAGATCATCAAAGACCTCCCAGCATTTCTTCCATACAGTGGACTTCACTGCTTCAAATACACGCTGTGCAGACTTGAATTAGTACTTGATGCAAAAATGTTGGCAACAACAGAGGACTTGCAAGAAAAAAATGCAGTTGCATGGTGGTCACCTAAATCACTCTAATTTATAGATGTGAGGTACAAACCAGAAGCTGGAAACAGGAAAGCACTTATCTTCACCAGATATCCAAACAGATGCTGATGTAGAAGTAATTGCATGAAGAACAGGCCCCCGTAGTAAAAGCAGCTGCTTGTTACAACATCTAATTAAGAAAAACAATCCAAATCCACACATGGCTCCCTGAAAACAACTTGACCCCAAAATTTAAAAAAGTCTTATTCTAGCACTACAGACAACTTTTAGACGACAAAATAAACCTTTCCTACAGGATGGATATGTTATGCAAGATACCCTTTGACTTCTTATCCTAGAGGAACTGCAGGCAGAGTGCATAGGTCCCTTTCATGATACATACAGTGAAATTGCCAGGAAGCATGAAGTATAAAGTCTGAGAAAACAGCCAGGACTAGACACTTTGGTTGAAGGTACTCCACGAGCCTTTACTACTGAACAGGCTAATGACTGGACAGAAGTGACTCATTCATTGTCACAGCAAGCTTTACCTGATACAAAACAGAAGAAGTTGGATTGACATCACAAGGGTTGTTTGCTTATGCATCACTTGCCTGTCATTATGCTCTCCCTCTGATGGATTATTCCATTAAGTGGGCCAGAAATAGCATTGACGTCACAAGCCACATCTGCTACTGCAATCATTTGCCTATCTACTATTTTCAGCTGAGAAGGAAACACAAAAAAGTGTTCATATTACACAAAGCAGCACCAGTTATTTCCCTCAACCTCAAGTTCTTCAAAAAGACAGTGAAATAGTGTACACACAAACCATCAATAGCTTCTGTCAGCTTGACAGGGAAATCAAATTCTTCATTTGAACTGTAGGAGGAAGTTCACAAACTGCTAACCTGAAAGTAAAAGCTTGCAAAGCTTTTAGCACAGACCTCCTACAAACTCAGAGCTCAGATCACACCACAGCATTGTCACCACCTGCACTAGTGCAGAACCGGAGGCAGCAGACTTGCAAGCTAAATGTAGATGGATGACAAGGGCTAAAATTTGAAGCAGAACAATTGTCCAGATGGTAACCAAACAACAGAGGCAACAATATGGATTATGCACAGTTCAAAAGCCAGTATTTTCAGAGGGATTCACTTGAAAGAGTATGAAAGCCTGTAATTTAATGAAAATAGAAAATGTTCACTGCTTTTTGAGGCTCTTGAAGGGGAAGAAGTTCTTACATGTGCAAGGTATGTGAACATTATAGTACAGGCAGGTTGAAAAGCTTCTTATCTTCTAGAGGTTTACCTGGGCAATTTGGACTTCTTCACGTCCAAGGTGTTTTGCACAAATTCAGATCTAATCTGATCCCAGTATCTATTGGATACTGGGATCACCTACATGAACTCTGTTCTACCCACAGTTGTCCTCAGTTGCAGCTTGCCGATTTGTTACTTGTTATCTAGTTAAAAATAAGTCAATCAAAATAATGAAGTTACTATTACACACATGCTTTTGTGTCAGAGAGAGGACTCTATTCCCCTCTATGTGTTACGGAACTGGAGTTTAGCAGCGGAAGGCACATATCAAACATGCTGTGATGGAGGAAGGCAGAAGCTCTCCTACATGATCTGTCTTCACTTATTTATTTCTCTACTGTTCTCTTTGGTTTTCTTCTCTTTAGCATACTGTAGCCACTATCATTCTGCTTCTTTAAGAATCAAATTTTTAAAATTATATTTGGTATTCCTGCCTGCAACTAGGTAATGCTGAAAGCACCCTTCACACATTCCTCCACCCTGTACTACCTCCAATATACCCTAGTTAATACTCTAGCTGTAGATCTACACCATATCTAAAGAATGGGAATAACTGACTTTCTTAAAATCTGAAAATTTTTAATATAATTGGCACCAGATATATTCACCACATATGTTATTTTTTTTGTACATCACAGAGACACAAATAAGAAAAAATAGAATTTGGTAAATCAGGATAGTGATGAGGGCTTGAAGTTTTTAAAAGTTTGCAAAACATACAGGAAAGCATACATTCATGCCCTACTTTTATTTCATAATAATTCTTCAGGTCTTCTTTGCATGTTATTGGGTTTCATTCTCTGCAATCATATCCACTCCAATGACATTTACAGGGACAGTTTACAAGGGCATGTAGTGATAGGATGAGGGGTAATGGCCGTAAGCTGAAGGAGGGGAGATTTGGATTAGATATTAGGAAGAAATTCTTCCTTGTTAGAGTGGTGAGGCACTGGAACAGGTTGCCCAGAGAGGTTGTGGAGGCCCCATCCCTGGAAGGCCAGGTTGGATGGGGCTTTGGGCAACGTGGTCTAGTGGAGGGTGTCCCTGCCCATGGCAGGGGGTTGGAACTAGATGGGCTTTAAGGTGCCTTCCAACCCAAACCATTCTGTGATTCTGTGACATTCCTATGCAATATTTGCTTCACAAGAAACAGCCATTTCAATGCTCTTTATGCTGACAACACTGTGACCTTATGCACAGCAACCAGGCCATGATTACAAATTGTCATTTTTTGTATTTAAAACTTTCTCTTTTGTGTCATCTTCTGTAGCATGATACCCAGAATTAGTATCATTTTTTTTTTCTTTTTGTAAGAAATACAATATGTTCAAGTCGCTTAATATTTTCTCATTAAGTGGGAATCTCTGTGGTATTTACCTTATAGACACATTGCAGGAAATTATTCTTCACAGTTATACCTTGCTATATTGAGTCAAGTAAGTGTCCTGACTTCTGAAAAGTGAAGTTACTAGAACACTGATGAAAACTAACATTTTAATTTTTCTCCAAGGTCATAATTATCCAGTTATAGACCTGGCAAGAGTACACAGGAGGTTTAAGTAGTTATACAAACATCTGGAATTAATGATTTGGGTCTTGGGAGTGGAGTATTTGGAACCAATTTCCAAAGATCAATTCCAAGTGTAGTATTTTATAGTCTAATTCTATAAAAGTTAATCATTTACAATTAAAAAAAAAAATCTTTCAATATTCTTGGTAGATGCTCAGATAGCCATTCTTTATGTTTTGATCTTATGTGTGGTGTCACCACAAATTTATTTTATTGCTTGAATGTCACTGGCCACTAAATGCTTAACTCAATTACCCCTGTATAGACCCTTGTCTTATGTTTAATTAGCTCCTCACATGCAGAAATGGCTTAGAAAGACAGATGGCCTAAACCATAACAACCTACATGGAGAAATTACAACTATATTGTTGTCTACTACTCACATATCAGGCCGTCTATAAATGTCAGCATAACCCAAAGCTCACTGCTTATTGTCTGATCTTGACCTACTTTCCTGACTATTCGTATTTCCAGCAAATATTTGGTCTTTCGTATGATTAAATGATGAACATGAGAATGATAAAATGTTTATCTGGAGCAAACAAACAGAAGAGCATGCACTATACTCCTGTTTGTATTTGATATATCGTGCAAGCTGAAATACAAAAATAAATGCAAAGAATGCATAGTTGATGATGTTTTGATACAGAGTACTCCATTAGTGCACTATTTCCTAAACATGTTAAATTTTCCAATGCCAAATAAAACAGAACATTGTAGTTTAAGAGTCTTGTTTTGTTAATTGAAGAAAGATTCATTATGCAAGTGTACTCACAAGAGTACAATAAAGTTGTTGTCCACCTAGGGTGTTTCTGAATAAGCTCCTGCCTCCACTTGAAGCATTGTTATGGATGCCAGGACACAGAGCATTCCTGCTTGTAAAGTAGTTCTTCATTTATTAATTGATTTTGTTATCTGTTTTCTACTGTTTGCATTAAAAACAAATTAGTAATGATAGTGAAATTCACAAAACTAATGCTATATCCATAGAATCAGGGAATCACAGAATGGGCTGGGTTGGAAGGGACCTCAAAGCCCATTCAGTTCTAACCCCCTGCCATGGGCAGGGACACCCTCTACCAGACCAGGTTGCCCAAAGCCCCTTCCAACCTGACCTTGAACACTTCCAGGGATGGGGCAGCCACAGCTGCTCTTGGCAACCTGTGCCAGGGCCTCACCACCCTCACAGGGAACAATTTCTTCCTAATATCTAATCCAAATCTCCCCTCCTTCAGCTTACGGCCATTACCCCTCATCCTATCACTACGTGCCCTTGTAAATTGTCCCAACTGGAACACAATACCTTACAGGGGATGCTTGTGCAGAAAAGCTGTTTGCTTGAATCGCCCAAGTAGTGGAAGGATTACTTATCATAGAATATCCCAAGTTGAAGGGACCCATAAGGATCAGAGTATAATTCCCTGCTCCTCAAAGGACTACCTAAATCTAATATGACTAAGACCAGCATCCAGACACTCCTTGAACTGGTTGCCATGACCACTTCCCTGGGGAGCCTGTTCAGTGATCGACCACCCTTCTAGTGAAGAACCTTTTCCTAATGTCCAATCTGAACTTCCCCGATGCAGTTTCATTCCATTTCCTCATATCCTATCACTGGTCACCAGAGAGAGGAGATAAGCACCTCCCCCTCCACTGCCCACCTTGAGGAAGTTGTAGACTGCGATGAGGTCACCCCTCAGCCTTTTCTTCTCCAAGCTGAACAGACCAAGTGACCTCAGCTGCTCTTTGTAAGTCTTGCCCTTGAGGTCTTTGACCACCTTGGTTGCCCTCCTCTGGACACACTCTAATAGTCTGATGTCCTTCTTATACTGAGGCATCCAAAATTGCACATAGTACTCAAGATGGGGCTGCACCAGTGCAGTGCAAAGTGGGACAATCATCTCCCTTGACTGGCTAGCTATGCTGTATTTGATTCACCCCAGGACATGGTTGGCCCTTTTGACTGCCAACTTGTCATCAACCCAAACCTCCTGATCCCTTTCCATGGGGCTGCTCTCATTTCACCCACATTCCTAACCACTACCGAGTACCCTGTGGACACAAAATTGCTCTTTATGAGAATATATGGAATTCTTACATTTCTCATTTTCCTATTCTCATTCTACTATTATCAGTAGAATTAGCAAAACTGAAAATCATCTTTTTACATAGAAAGAAAAAAAAAAAAGCTTAAAAGTCAAACACTTGAATACAAACATGAAGTTATGTGATAATGAAGAAAAAGGTTGGAAAATGGTTATTTTGAGAATTTCAGCATGTAGATTTATGGATCATTTAAATTCATCTTGGACTGAATTTTCTCTCTACAGTTTTATTAAGATTCATCCGGACATTATATGAGAATCGTGTGAATGTGCAAGTGATCTATTGTACAATTTTGGGAATGGCAGTCTCTAATTGAGTTTCTAAACTGAATCTTTAACTAGAGTCAAATTAGTTGTTGTGTATCCAAGTCCTAAATAGGAAATGAACGTAACATTTGTGAAGCAATTTCTCAATTACAGACTGTAAAATTTAATGCATTAACCATGCAATTGTGCATTAATTAAATATACTATGAGAAAACAATGGCAACTCTTGAGCTCATACTGAACACTGAATCTTGTACCTTCCAGAGCCCTATCTATTTCTTTCACAGGTACTCGGAGTGATGATAACAATACAATTTCCTAGTTCTTAATTCTATTTAAATAAATGGTGAGCTCCTATCTTATCACACTCCCTGAAACACTTTACATGAAGCTAAACGAGCAATTAATGTTTTCCATATTGGCAACTTCAGGCATGTAATATTAATGTGCTTCCAGCAACTTAAAGATATGATCTATAAATAAAGCATGCATTTAATAGGGGCAAAGTAAGCAGAGACACAGCAGCTCTCTTGCTTTCTAGTATTAAAAGGATATTTAACATTTTAGCAATAAGATTAGGCTCAGAAATAACTGACATACACCAAAACCTGAACTTTCTCTTTTATACAGTAAATTCTGTTCATTAAGGGGGTTTGTACCACTGCAAATAGGGAATGCTGAAGCAATTGGCACAGTAAAGTGCCTGCAGTTAGGCAAAAAGCAATCCTTTGTGAAGAAGAAAACCTGTATACTATAAATATATTTCTTTGTTTTAAATATTTTTTTCTCTCTGTTTGTTACCTCTTTTTTTTAGGGTGAAAATAAGGGTTCCAAATTTCTATAAACAGATATTTTAAATGAAAATATTCTATAGCCTTTATAATAGATTTCTAAAGATCAACCTAGGTCAATAACCTAGAAGTGTTATAATGAACAAGAAAACTTTATATTTTTACTCCACGTAGAAAATCTGAAAACTTGATATTTCTCCTCAAATTCTTTCATGTTGAGAAAATTACAGGAAAAGTAAAAAAAAAAAAAAAAAATCCCATATAATCCTCATTCTCAATAACTAAAAAGGTCCCAAAACATATGGCAAATCCTCAGTCTGATCCCATTCAATGCTTCATTATTGACTATTGAAAATTTACTTTTTGCTTGCTCATAGTTCTACCCAATATTGTACTCTTTAATCACCTTCTCATACTATTTATTTCTCATTATAAAACACAACTTTATTGATGCTAACTAATATTTTATTAGGAAATGAATTTAAATAATAACAAGTAAACTTTATTTGTTTATAGCCTCATGAAACAGTGAGGTTACAGCTATTCTGAGATTACTAATTAAGTCCAAAACTGAGATGTCTACTAATTAACTTGCTAAATATATTGAGTCACATTAATTTCTCAGACACCTCTATTGATTAAAATATCCAATGGAGATGAATTTTCTTCACTGACTCAGCTTCAAATCCAGAGTAAAGAATACTACTGGCATCAATGATTCACTTGATTTCATTGGTTACATCGAAGTAACATCTACTATGTATCTCTGTGTAGGAATTTATTTGCAATTAGTCTGATGGAAGTCCAGGGAAAGATGTTTATATACCAGAAGTATTAACAAAACTATGTGTTAGGGTGAGTGATTTTTTATCAATTGATCAGTGAAGTGCAGAGAAAATATAGACGTAACCTTCATATTTCTTACCCACCTAACAAAAGGTGAATCCTTGGGTACACCTGAAAAGGCACTAATGAGGCACATCCGTGTTCAGGGGACAGAGGACGCACTCAGGGTACAGTTCTTCTACCTACCAGTATTTGCCAACATGGTACCCTCAAGGTTAAAAAAATAAACGGATCACAATATATCTATTTAAAGAAAAAGAAAGAAAAAAAAAAAGCTTCAATCATACTGAAGAAAATATTTCTCAATTAAAAAAAGAAAAAAAAAGGCAAATATTTATTTTCCTAATTTGTGACAGAAGCTATTTAGGAATGGATTTTCATGTGAGTTTTAAAAAAATTCCTTTCACTGAAGAGCTCCTTTTCACTATTATTCCTGGGGAAGGTAGGAGGGACGTGGAAGGAAATGGATGAATATAACAGATTACATCCTTTCTTTCCCCATATTTTCTGGAGAAAAAGACACAAACCATCCAAATGAAATTTAAATATAACTTTTTTTCTTCCTTGAAGACAGTTAAAGTCTGTTACTACAGTGGTTTGTGAAGATGTGTGTGAGAAAGAGGGAGGGGGAGAGATGGGCAAGAGACCTATTTTATCATATACTCTTTGGACCCTTTTTTGCAATACATTGATTATTAAAGGAGGTCAAGCAATGTGTTATTTATCCACTTGTTTTCACACACATTTTTCTAATACTACTGTTGTAATTTTCAATTTATTTTTTAAACAAAAACAATAACATTAATGAATTAATCATCAGTTAAGACTAATTTCTGATGTCATTTTTTTCCTTTCTGCTCCCATTTTCACTCTTCCATAATGCAAGAAATAGAAGTGAATGCCACATAATTTTAATTTCATCACCTTCTAAGTTCTGTGTGGGTGAAACATATTGAGTTGGCAGGGAGGAAAAAATCATGCTTGTTCTTAACAAACAAATAGCGACATTAAAATATTTAGTAAAAAAGGAAACTTTCTTTTCTTTCTTCAGAGTATTTAGAAGTGTTATATATGGTAAAAGAAAACAAGAGACGAGAGAAAGGCACATCAAAGCCAAATAAATAAATTATTATTTCTTCCTGAAGGGATGATATTTCTGCCTATATGATCCTCTAACATTGCTGGTTAGCTATATTTTGTTTTCTGCAGATGCATATTCTTTCAGATTAACAGGGAGTTCAGGTGTACAGTGTTACTTGTCACACAGTATTGCCATTAGGAATTCTTTGTTCATTGATACTTCTCCTTTGTGAGCAAATTTTGGTACCATTAATGTAACATATATGTCAGATTCCTCTGCTGGTTATTTGAGACAAAGACAACCAAGTAGTGTGTAATAGTTTTCTGCTGAACATCAGACTTCATCTTCACTTAGCTGGGATAGAAAGAAAAAACGCTATCATTGCCAGCTGCATGATCACTTATATTCAATGTCCTTCTATATTTCAGAGTTTTGCAGTGAGGTATCCCAGAATGCATGGAGTAATATTTTTGTCAGAATTTACAAAAGCAGCTCTAGATACTCTACATCCTGACCAGTTAGAGTGAGTTTGAAATATTTTCAGTGACAACCAATACCATGCAGAGAAATGCGGGAAACTTCTGAGACTAATGTGAATGAATCAATAGGCACAGGAACTAACCAATTTATGTGGCCAGCTGTGAATTTTGCCTGCATTTCTCTGAGGTTTCCAGAGTACCTTTGCATGCTCATTTAAATTAAAGCTGTCCTACGTTCACATCCTATTTTTAATGAATTGCAAAGTGACAGTTCCAGTTGGCTGCTTTCGTAGCTTCTCTGTGTCACTTGGAGGAAGCTTCATTTCTCTACTTGTAAAATAAGGACATTATTTGCTACTCCCCTTCTTTAACTTGTCTGGGTGTGTTGGAAGAGAGAGTTGACTTCTGGCTTCAGAAACACTTCATGCGTTAGGGACCCTGTGTCAAAGTACTGCTACAATAGAAACAACATAGAGCCTTTCTTCATTTTGATATTTGACTGGATTTCCAGGGGAGGGGATGTTATACTTCTGTTCCATTTCTGAACTGCTTTATAAAAATATGCCTTCCATTTGCCCATAATTTTCTATTTCATCCAGTGAGAGAGATTCTGCTCTGTTCCAAGGGACATAAACATAACACAACACCCTGGAGAACCCTTTGTGTATATTTTTAATGTGTTAGTCTCTATGGATATAAACCAACTTGCTGGTGTTATCATACTGTCTTTTGATTGAAGCAGAGAGTAATTAAGTTAGTTATATAATCATTATTCTAAAGACACTCCTTTTATGCCTCATCTATCTTAATGTTGCTGAAAAAGACATTTTCTTGTCTACATTTTTGCTGCCTGAGCAAATATAAATGTGCTCCTTAGGTCAGCTAACAATGAATAGAATTTTTCTAAGTTAATGAGTGTACAAAAAAAAAAAAAAAAAAAAAATCCTGCCAGAACCTACCTACCTATAAACATATCTCCTAGCCTACTAAATAAGCCCTGTGGATTTCTCAGGGTTTCTTTCATTAACCTGAATAAAACCATTAAGAACTATGTAAAGATAGGACATTTATATTGTCTCCATTTGCAAAGTGCCCTGGGACAGACGCACATTAATACCTGTTCAGAGGCAAGGGCTGGATTCTGCTGGGTTTACTGATGTTCCGTATGAGACAGATTCATCTCCGCCATCTTTAGATATCATTAAGCCATCTAGTCTAAGCTTATTGTTCAAAGAACCTCTTTAGACTCTAAACTAACAGAGAAAACATGAATAATGATGTTTATGTGCGTAGCTTGTATAAGGAAACTAATTTAAATAAACCAGTGGAGATGGATAAAGTTAAGGAAAATGAATCCACTTTACTCCACGAATTAAATGCCACCATTCTTGGAGAGAAGCATTGGCTCCATCCTAGCTGTGAATATGGACTCTGACATACAGTGCAATAGAGCAAATGCCTATAGTTTGCTGTGCTTCTGGGAATTTGTTTGGGGATCATTTTCTGGGATTTTGCGGTGGTATGATGATGATGATGAAGGTTGCATTCTGAAGGCTTCTGTAGACTTTTGTTTCTCACAGTTTTAACAATCAATCAGCCTCTGTTGGCTGTTTCCTGATTAGGAAGTGCCTACACCTTTTGTCTTCAACTGACTGAAGATCAGGAAGTGTCAAGCACCTATTCAACTGTGCTTGAAGAGTGGCTCTATAACTGGAGCACAAAAGCAGCTCACAGAAATGCACCAGTGGTTGCAACAACAGGACAAGGGGTCCCAGGATCTCTGCTCAAGCCTGTGCAATGAGAGAGGTGATGCTGGACAACTTACCTTGGCATACCAGAGGCCTCTTCCAAGAGAGAGCTCCTGAGCCATGCAGGCTGTCAGGAGTGCCAGGTATTCCTCCTGCGAGTTGGAAATTGTGGTGTTCTCTCCTGTGGGAGGTGTGCTTTGGCTGAGGTGCTGAGTTGCCAGGTAAAAACTATCAGAAGTTGTAAGCAGACTGTACATCATCAGGAAGGGTCAAAAGGAGATCAACAAGGTCTTTGCAGAGACCATAAAGAGCCAAGTGTCCAAGCCAATATTTAATGCAAAGGAAGTTAAATATTTGGAACACGGCCCCAGAGAGGCTGTGGGATCTCCATCCTTGAAAGAATTAAAAATGTAATTGGTCAAGTCCCTGAGCAACCCATTTTATTCACACCTGCTTTGTACATGTGATTGGACTAGATGACTTTTCTTAGTCATTTCAAATCTGCAGGATTTCATGAACTGTGTTCCATTTCTACTGTTTTCACTGTGGAATCAAAGGGGAAGCCATTCATAGTCAAAACTAATAGTCTTGGACTGATACCAGTCAGGCTCAGTCTGTTGCTTTTTTCTTCCCATTAAAAAAAAAAAAAAAAAAAAATATATCAATTTGTGGTTGTTTTCCTACCCCAAGATATTTGAGCAACCAACTTTACCCTGCATGTGTGCTTGCATACAGCAAACTAACCTCATTCTTGAGAACCCTTAGAAAACTAGATCTTTTATAGATGTGCATTCATGCTTGAAGGCTTTTCAACAGATTGAACACAAACTGGCATGATGAGAAATCAGATGAACCCACTATTCTCCTGTCAGACTCGGGATAAAGAACAATTAAATCCCTTATGGTTGGTCCCTGTGTAGTATCAGCCCATCACCTAGATTCCGTTACAGTTGGTATGAATTGTATTGGGAACGGATGTATTAAAGCTGGAAGTGATCAAACAGAATGGTGATGAGAGCCCTACAGGTCCTTAGGGAAAGCATGTAAAGAGCTGTAAATCACCCCACACAATGCATGAAAAATATTTAATTAAGGTTGGGCACTATTTAATGTAACAGGGAGGGCAGAATTCTTACAGTCATAACTTAATGAGTTCTACACTGATTCTCCTGAAGACTGCAAGAGAGATCAGACACGCAACTGCACAAGTTTGTGACTGGGAAAAGACAACTGAGCTTGGCTACCTCTGTTCACAGTCAGATATTATCTTTGATGTTTCTTCATCATGCTTCATTGGGGAATATCTGCATCACACAGAGAAAAACATTTAAAAAATTTTTGTGGATACCTTGTCGTTGCTGTTCTTTTACATCATTTTAAGCTACTCATTAGGAAATTCATGATTCTGGTTGTTTCTTAACCCTTTCCCCACTTCACTTGATTCTAGCCAACTGCAGCAAGAGGTTGTGACTCTTGACATTCACAATTAAACAACATAGCAGAGATTACTTTGATGAATTAGGGATCAAAACAATACATGGTTTTAGAACAGATAGCAAGAGAAACTGACAACCCCCAAAATTAAGAAAAGGCTTTTGACAAATTATTAACATACAATGCATTGTGAAAACTCATACTGCAGCTCTCGTAATTATAAGAGTATGTTGTTCTCTGTAAGTTATGCACTTAATTCAAAGAACGGAAATTCACCCTGACTTATGAGTTTGGCTGCAATAAAGTGCAGGTAGGAACAGTCACAGAAAGTAAAATATTACTTGAAAATATCAAAACGTTTGAGGAGGTAACAGTCACTCCGTATATTTATGCATCTTGGATAAGTACATTTTGAACTGCAGTAATGAAAAAAAACCTATCTGAACTTGTGTGAATGTTAAGAAAAAGTTTCATATAGCTTAATTAGAAAATATTGCATAGAATCGCTACCTTATCAAATGTATCCAGCCTTTTTACAACTGAGTGCATGTGGAATTCTTTAGAACTGATTTAATCTCTCTATAGACTCTGATGTTTTTACAGGGCATAAATGGGCCACTATTTCAAGTGCAAATGTCTGTATTTGAAAAGTAACTTTCATGATTTCAGTTTAAATCACATTAACTGCTTAGATTTTGGGTTCTCAATGTGCATCACACTTTTTGATTAAAAAAAAGTCAAGCGATCAAAATAAAAATGATAAAGGATCAGAAATTACTGTGCTTCATTTTAGGTAATATTTCCAAAGCAATAATAAAACACTTTACCAATCAACCAGTTAATGACCAATGTGAGTTGTTATAAGGCATTGGGTGAAGCTGACAGAGCTTAATTTATCTAGCTGGCCATTAACTCATCAATAAAAGGGTTACTAGTCAAGAGTGTAAAAATTGTTCATATAAATCTCAGTTATGTTACTATTAAAATACTAAATTAGTTTTCTAAAATAATTTACTTTATCATTATCACTGTGTAATACCAGTAATTTATGACCAACACTTCATTTTAGTCACTATTAGCCCAATAAACAAAAAATTGACCTGATTGCAACCCTAAGTGGGGAAAATAATTTTATAATTAGGGGTTTGTCTTACCCATACACTCTGCATAGCTATTAGCATAGAGAAGTTCAGGACACAGTTTTTCATCTACTAGGATACAGAAGTCAGAAATAGCATACTTGTTACTCTGTTTAGTATACAGTCTTCCTAGTAGACATGTTTTTGTTGCACATGGGTATCTCAAAAGTTAGTCTTAGACGTGCATCTAAGGATACTAAAGTCATGCTACCGATCCTTTTTAGGGAATATGCTAGCTGTATTTAGCTGTAACAGCTATTTTCACTCAGTAAGCATGGATTTTGAGATTATCACCCAAAGCTATGGAACTTGATATAAGACCTATTTTTTAATAGAACCATGACAGTAATGGCATGCATAAGTAGCCACATGTGTGACCGTGTGTTCACTATGTTTCTTTGGTAGTTTTGACCTTGGTCTGAAACTCAAAATTAGGTGTTTGGCTAAAAATTACTCTGGTTCAAATAAGAATTTACTCAGGAAACAGGGGTATTCAGTCACAGACGAAGTCAGATCAAATCAGTGCAAGAGTCTCTATGTTAGTCATGAAACTGTGAAACAATTGAAATACTATTCATCTGAAAATGAGTTCAGGTTACACCTTTGCGAAGTGATGATAAAGAGGTATTATCATAAATCAATTGCCAGCAAAGATCCTTTTTTCTTCTTTCTCCATGTCTTATTGTAGAAGACATACACCTCTTCACTTAATTTTCCTTTTGTTGAAATGGGAGTCTGAAATAAATGGAATGAGTTTTCTGTAATATTTATGTAATGAATATGAATGGAAGCATTGCAGGGGGGAGGGGTGGAGAGGGAGGAAGGAGAAGATCTTCAGGCAATTTTAAATGTATCCCAAAATGTGACTGGTACATCCATTCCAAATGAACCTAATAAGCACTCAAACACCGTGAAGACTTTAATTAAGAAACAAATATTAAAAAAAATTATAAAAAAAAAAAAAACCCAGCTAGTTTCCTAATTAAATCAACATGTACTTGTAAATGGGTTGCCAGTAATTTTGTTGCTGGTGTCATTGTGTCCTTTAGTTGTAATGCATAATTTTTAACAGGTAATTACTTGATTCTTCATAACCCTGACATGGTCTTGAATAGTTAATTCAGTAATGATGTAAAAGTGGTACACATTGTCCTTTGATGAAAAATGATGACAAAAATAGTACATTAGATCAGAATGTTTCAGAAGAAGATCTGAACAATTACTAGTTAGTGTAAATCCATAATATCTTCAGTGGACTTAGTGACACTCTTTTTCACACCTGTGCAGCTAGAAAAGTGCTAAAAATTGTTTAGATACCACTTGATCCTCTGTAATGTATTACCTGAACATTTCTGTGTATATTGTCAAAAAAAATACCTCAGGAAGATAATCACGGTAATTAATTTTGCAGAAAAAGGAAAATTAAAACAAATCTGATTAACCAATCAACTTGACTAAAGCAGCACAACAGAAAAAGAAATGGAACTCAAGTCTCTCAGACATCTCCTTCATGAAACACACTGTATTTTTACTGGAGAATCACTCTGCCCTTTAATACACTTGAAAGGAAACTTGTCCAAATAAGCAATTTACGTAGTCCCTTCTCAATGTATAATGCAACACAACCCACTTGTCTGATAGGCAAGTTCTCTGTAAGTAAGGTATATTAGTAGGGAGAGCTTCACTCCAGACTGGGGATAAAACAGAATGCTTAGCACTACATGTGTGTTCAGATTAGAACATGCGAGTTGTTGATGAGGAATGGCTTCTCCTGACTTTTTTAATGGTTGTATACTTTCTCCCATGGGATCCGTTACTTTTTGTAAGATCACAATTTGACATTCTTTTCCTCTTACTCCTCTAAAATATATAGAAGTTTTATCACATCCAAAGGTATTTGTACAGTGCTAGAATAAATAAGCCCAGGCAGAGACACACTGAAAAATCTCAATTAGCTCTAAATAAACTGTCTGAGTATCGCTACGGAGAAGAATTATTCAGCATTTCTGCATTAGAGATATACCAGAGAACAAGTACTATGAAAAGCTTTGGTCCCAAAAATTGTTAAGAGTTTCAAGAAACATAAGAGCTGTGCCTTTATTTCTTTTTCTCCTTTCCCTTCATTCTCCTTGTTTAACAAGGACTTCTTCTTTACCCTTCTGCAGGCTATCGATGTAGAAGTCTTCTCCTCAGCTCTCATCACCTAAAAGAGGCTTCATTGAGCATCCTGCCTCATTGACTTCCTTTTTTCTCCTCATCTCATTTTGAAACCTATTGACTGTTTCTTAATTTCTCTCTCCATAAGTTATTGCCTTTATGACTGAATGCCTTCATTTATTCCCCATATAATGTCTACACACTACTGCTTCCTGTGATTTATGGCATATGTGGTCTTCTACTTTTTAACTCCATAAAGCTACTTTGGACTAAAATTCTATGAAAGAAGATATACTCCCACATGACTAATGAAGTCAGCATGCACTGCTGACTCCTCAGCATCTTGAAAATATGCACACATGTTTACAAGCACAGTCAGAAATGGAATCTTTAAAATGTTTTCATTGAAGTTTATAACACTGTTGCAATGTTACTGAAATTTATACTTATTCTGATAACCAGCAAACCCTTTCCAAAATGTTATTGAACTTCTCCAAACTACTACAAAGCAAATAAGAACTAGGAAACTTAATTCTAATTCTTGATCTGGAATTTTGGGGTTCCAGAACATCCGTGAACCTGTCAGTCTTGCACTGTAACAAGTATGTAGGAAACCCAAACCACCAGAGGATTTAGAACAAAACTTGATTAGGGAGGACAATTCGTAAATTCAAAGCAATCTCTTTGGTCTACACCTTTGGATCCTACAGATTGAAAAGCATTCTCTTTCCTCACTTTGACACTGATGGAAAGTAAGGTTGCTAATTAACTTCCAGAACAGGGGCCCTGAAGGACCCATCACTATTGTTTTTTTATTATTGTTCATTCCTTCTTCTCCCCTGCACACATTCATACAATTTATGCAACTAAAAATAACAACAGCAGAGTGGATATTTATTTTCTGCTTCTTATAATGTATACCTGATTGTAGTTCATCAGCTGTCATTTGCTCAGCAAAAATATAATTATAGTGCTCTAATTTATATGGCAAAAAGGTTCATTCCTGCATTCAGAAGTATGGGAGCTGAGAGAAAGAAAATGTGATGCTTGCATATTAGACATGACAACTTTCTGAAAAGCTAAAAACACACAAAGACAGAAGCTGCATAAATTAAGACAGCATTGTATAATGCTTAAGTCTCTGTACAGGTCTTCTAGGCCAAATCTACGTATGAATTTAGGAGTCCCAAAAATCCAATGAATCATCTAGTGGTTTATGAAAACATCTATAAAGGTTAGGTAGCTAACTCTAAAAAAAACAATGGAGTTTTGATACCATCTCCAGTCATATCATCCACACATTACAAACTGTATTTTGATGCAGCACATTAAATTTTGAATTGTGGCCCTTTGCCTATAAGGGTTCTGAAATAGCTTGAAGTTTTTCTAGCAAAATAAGTCTTCTGCAATCCTATTGCTTGTGTGTGATTACTTGCTAACATGTGCAGTTTAGAAATTTCCTCAAATTACTTTTGGTAAGTGCCATCATATTTGCTAGGGAGTGGAAACTCCAAAGATAGTATGTTATCCACATTTTATGGAATGCACTCAGGTGGCAGCTGCAACACAAACTGGACCCTTTTGAACATGGAAAAGTTATATTTTCACTCCAAAACAAGAAAAGATCCTTGTTAGATCTTCAAGAGTTCCCCTGTAATATCCAGGTAAACAGGCGTCAATACAATGCTGGTTTTACATGCTTTTTATCTCATTATTCATTGTCATATCCTGGAACTTGGTTGTCCTACAGATATGTGAAAGGTGCAGACTCAGAAGGAGGTAGTACATGATAAATACATACATATTTACAATTTAGCATACAACATAGATTCTTTCCAGGTGTATAACCATCTTTATGATCACACTTGTGCTCTACAGTGCAATTATGCACACAGCTGCTATGCCCAACTTTTTGGTCCTATTGTATTGAAGCTGGCAATTGTTCACATTAGTGTCATGCATTGAGCAGATCACACCAATGCTGAGGTTTTCCAGCACTGTTTGGGAGCACGTGTACAAGTACAGGATTCTGGAAATATATAAGATTCCTTCCTTTCCAACAGATTTCTCGAAATTTAAGAAAGGTCATGAATTTAACTATGCTTATACTACTGCTTTGAGGGTTTCTTTTGTTTTCTTCTTTTAATTATTACAGATCATTGTGTGTATCTTTTGCACAGACTTTCTCTGGCAATTTAAAAATTCTTTCAACACTCTGAGTACCAGAAGACAGACAATGGAAATGGGTACTTCAGCAGCACATAGGAATTATGTTCCTGTGACAGATCTGGAGGAGATTTTTGACTTCAAGGTCGCACCTCGAATACTGTGTCCTCTCACTACAAGAAAGACATTGAGGTGCTGGACTGTGTCCAAAGAAGACCAATGAAGCTGGTGAAAGGTCTAGAGCACAAGTCCTGTGAGGAGCAGCTGGGGGAACTGGAGTTGCTTAGCCTGGAGGAGGCAGAGGGGAGACCCGATCGCTCTCCACAACTACCTGAAAGGAGGGTGTAGCAAGGTAGAGGTTGATCTCTTCTCCCAAGGAACAAGTGACAGCACAAGAGGAAATGGCTTCAAGTTGTGCCACGCTAGGTTTAGATTGGATATTAGGAAAATTTCTTCACCGAAAGGGTTGTCAATCACTGGAACAGGCTGCCCAGGGAACTGGTGGGGTCACCATCCCTGGAGGTATTTAAGAGACGCGTAGATGTGGTGCTTTGGGACATGGTTCATTGGTTGGATTTGGCAGTGCTAGTTTAATAGCTGGACTTGGTGATCTTAAAGGTCTTTTCCAACCTAAATGATTCTATGATTCTATGACTTGGAAGACAAAATGGAGATATTAATCTTGACTTTTCTGCTAAGATTTTCACAGAAGCTGCCCCTTGCAGCCCTTTGAATTCTTTAGATCGTCAGACAGTGGAGTAACCTAAGAAGGACTATTTACAGTACAGACATGCTTCATGGCTGGTCACTGTCCTATGAGGGGAACCCTTTCCCTAAGCTGGTACATCAAGAATTTTGACCAACTCATGTTTATTGGCATGATCATAGTGTGATTCGTCAGATGGTTTTATTTATTTTTTTTTTATGGAGCAGGAAATAAACAACAACCTGTGCTTGGAATATAGCATGGTAGCAGTAATCAAGGCATTGGATTTGAAACCATAGTTTGCGGAAGCTGTCTTCTGCATAGCAACTGATGGGTTTACAGACCTCTATGATCAGAGCTGTTCTCTGCTTTCTATATGAAAGCCACAAAATTGCTGTATGCAATGTGTTGTGCTTACACTGTCCCCTGCAGACACCTAGGCAGAACACCACTCTTGCACCCCCTATAGCATTTCTCACTCTGCTACAGCAAAGAGCTCAGTTTAAAATATCACAGATGCACATTTTTTCCCTACTTGTCTCCACAAGGCTGTTAGCAGTGTGTTTAATGAGGAGGATTTTATTCTGTTAATTAAAAAAAAGAATAGTTGTTTGAAAACAGGTAGGGGTTGGAGGAGGATGTATTGGTAATCTCTGGCTGCCTCTCCCTGGCATGCAGATGGGAAAGAAGAGACGGTTGCTGAGGGCGAGAACAAAGGGGCTAACCTGCTTGAACATGGAGTTGAAAGCTGCCAGTCCGGCTGACTGGGTTGTAAGGAAATTGATGTGTAAATAGTCCAATTGTTGACAATAACCAAGATGATAACGATAAGAGCTGTACAACCCTCATAGCAATTTTTCCCAGACTGCTCCCCAATTTTGTGTTTCTGCACGCATAGAGCAGGTTCCCAGTTAACAGCACAGTGTTCCCCTAATCTGATAGAACCAGCATCCACAAAACACTGGAAGCACTTGAACCTCTTGCTGCTTCCTAATACACTTGCCACTCAGGGGAGCAGGAAAACAAAGCAGGAAATCCCGGTTACAGTGATATCATGCCTACACCCCAAGAGTCTCCCATTTTTCAATAGTACAGTGCTTTCTCTACTGCCTTCCACCCACACATGAAATTTTTCTCTGCTCCAAGCAGGCCAGTTTCCAGAAGAGCTCCTCTGTTCCATGTAGTGTTGGTCCACAGACTTCTAAACAACATTCTTCGAAGCTCTCCATCCAATTTTGTGTATTAATCTCCATTTCAATCAGGACTACACTGTTAGAAAATGAACTTTGCTCATTCCTCACTGCAATCAGTCACAGTGGAAACTGATGTATCCAAGCACTCCCAACTGTCCTACAAAGAAATGCTGTCCATATGGACATGTTTGTTTGAAAGCATCTAGCAACATAATTTACTTCTCTTTATGACTTCATAATAGTATTGTCTTATTCAATAACCAACTGTTTCTGATACTAATCTATATTCAAGAAGTATTAAAAGTAGCTGAAATTACATCAGGGGATTATCTGTGTGCTGTTTTTGTCTGCAATAGAGCTAATTTTCTTCATAGTACAGGGCTGTGTTTTGGGTTTGTGCTGAAAACAGTGCTGACAACACAGGGATGTTCTCATTCCTGCTGAGCAGTGCTTACACAGAGCCAAGGCCTTTTCTGCTCCTCACCCCACCCCACCAGCGAGGAGGCTGGGGGTGCACAAGGAGTTGGGAGGGGACACAGCCGGGACAGCTGACTGACCAAAGGGATATTCTATACCATATGACATCATGATCAGCTTATAAAGCTGGGGGAAGAAGGAGGAAGGGGGGGACATTCGGAGTGATGGCATTTTTCTTCCCAAGTCACCGTTACACGTGATGGAGCCCTGCTGTCCTGGAGATGGCTGAACACCTGCCTGCCCATGGGAAGTGGGGAATGAATTCCTTCTCTTGCTTTGCTTGTGCGCATGGCTTTTGCTTTACCTATTAAACTGTCTTTATCTCAAGCCATGAGATTTCTCACTTTTCCTATTCTTCCCTGACATCCCACCACGGCAGGGAGTGAGCAAGTGGCTGTGTGGTTGTTTTAGCTGTCTGCCAGGTTAAGCTAGAACAGTGTTCTAGATATTACTTATGAGTTTTTATTAGAATTAAGGGATGAAATGCGTAACTTTGGGACCATGGAGCATAACTCAAAATTACCATATCTTGGAATGGTTCCGTGTTCATAGAATCAGAGAAATATCTCCCAATCTTTTCTTCCTCTCCAATGATTTTTTCTGCATCTCTTTGTAATGGTTTAAGAGGCATAGGAATAGTGACATAGCAAAGGCATTTTTCTTAGCCTTTGGATTTTATTCTTAAGAAGGTGAGAGAGTTTAACACACATATCTTATGTTCCTGAATAATTTCCTTATTCATTTGGTTATCAACCAGAAAGCATCATCTGTTACAGTTTCCAACCCCTCCTTCCCCACTGCTCCCTGCAGTTTAGCATGTAAGTCCTTTCTCTATTCTGAAATATAATGGACTGAAGCAATTTAGATGGAATATGTATACATTTTTTCCACAGCTGTAACTGCATTGACTGCCATGGGAAGCCTTCAGATAAACAAAGGAGAATAAGAAAGAAAGTTCCTCTGTTAAGCCAGGCATGACTTTGAAATCCCTCAGGCTATTAGAGTGCTGTCCTTGTTTCGGCTGAGATGATAGAGTTACTGTTCTTTCTAGTAGCCTGTATAGTGCTGCGTTTTGGATTTAGTATGAGAACAATGTGGATAACACACTGATGTTGTTAGCTGTGGCTAGGGAGCTGTAGTGCCTGCACTAAGCCAAGGACTTTCCCATTTCTCACTGTGCCCTGCCAGGTGCACAAGAAGCTGGGAGAGCACAGCCAGGACAGCTGACCCAGGCTGCCCAAAGGGACGTTCCCTGCCGTATAACGTCATGCTCCGTATATAAAAACTGGGGAAACTAGCTGGGAGGAGGCATCGTTGCTCAGAATGAGACTGGCCATTAGGGTTTTTTCTGCAGGCGGTGAGCAATTTCATTTGTGCATGTTGTTTAGTATATATATAATAATTATTATTATTATTCTCTTCCTTTGTAATCTTATTAAACTGTCTTTATCTCAACCCTTGAGTTGTTGTTTTTTCCCATTCTCCTCCCCATCGCCTTGTGGGGGGAGGGATGAATGAGCAGCTGCGTGTTGCTTGGTTACTAAATGGAGTTAAACCAAAACAAGTGCATATCTTTTTATTCATAAGGTACACAATGAACAGAGGTGCTTACAAAATTTATATTAAATGTCACTGGTTTAAACCTATTTAGATAAAGTAAAACAGAATCTCAGAGTTAAAGTAATTAAAGTCAGTGTGGTTTCTTGCTTTTGACACAAAATGGATTCATAATCACATATAGTTGTTTACAATATGTCTTTAAACTTAAGTTAGAACTACTTGTTCTCGAATAGCTTCCTTTTAAGTACATGTCAGGCTGTGTAGTCTTTTCATAGAAATGAAAGTCAAAGGAAAAAACACAGGCATATATGGGGAGTAAACATTAATTCTGCTAGATCAAAGGTAAAAACAAGACAAATGGGGATTAGGCCAAAATAACCTTCCTTTAAGTGGCTAGTAGGAAAAGCATTGTTAACAAGTGTATGAACAGGATAATTCTAGAGTGATCATTTCTCTGGCTTGCCCTCTCAGCATCTTACAGTCACTGGTACAGAAACTTCCTACAGCATCACACAGTCTTGCAGGCTGGAAGGGCCTCCAGAGGTCATCTGGTCCAACCTGCTGCCCAGAGCAGGACTAATTACTGTGGGTGGCTCAGGGCTTTGTTCAATCAAGTTTTGAACATCTTCAAGGACAGAGAACCTACAGCCTCTCTGAGGAATTCCCTGTTGGAATATTTAAACAACCTCATGGTAAACTTTTTTTTGGTTTATATCTAATTGAAATTGTTCTTTTTCTTTCTAAGAAGAGTCTGTCTCCTTTTTCTCTGTACTCTCTCGTTACATAGCCAGTTATACATACTTAACTGCCTAGAAGTCTAGACATTTTTTTAGACAAAATGTAATTAATCAGATGGAGGAAAAATCTAGATATATGCTTTTCAGGAGGGTGGGGCTTGGATTTTGAATTAATCGTAATTTAGGTGAGAAATCAGGAAGTATTAATCTCATTTACTTTCAGATCTCTAAGACTTAAAAGTATTAATCTCTGTTACTTTTAAATTAAATATAATTGAGGCTATAGCCACAGTAGGTTGAAGACAGGCGATATCTATTTTTAGAAGACATATGTAGGTCAGTTGAAAAGATGGGAAAAAAAAATCAGCCTATACATAAGAAGTAAAGCAATTTCGCCTGAATATCTAAACCCTACCATAGTTAATTCAGCAAGTCATTAACTGCTTCACAGTTGTTGGAAGTGCAGAACTCACAACTCAGATTGAAAGATCTGACACTATAAACATTTTGAGTTATGGGCTGATAAAAAGTAATGGCTATGGTTATCCAACAGACCTTCCACAAATGAGTGATCTGTATTTACATTAGAACTAAGATGATTTACAAATGCCAAAGTGCCACATTTTAATTTAATGATATACATATGTCAAGAGATTTTTATAGAATATATCACATCTATAAGCCTTTGCACTATATTTCATATGAAATAAGAAATGGGTGACAATTTAAATCAGAGTCACAAAAGAATCAATGGCCAATATAATGAAAATAAGGCTGTGTTTCAGTCATTATGGTTGTCAAAATCCTTCTTTGTATTCTGGAAGGAGGCTGACTTCTAGAAGGATGAAGGAAGTTTTGAAGCATTCATCACAACACTCAGTTATTTAAGTTCTCCACTTTCATGGCTCAAAATGCTAAGAAATTATGAAAACATTTTCAGTTAAATTTTTAGATCTCAAAATGTGTTGAAACATATGCTCTCCTCAAGGGGCCTTCAGCAGTTTTCCTAATATATCTTCTGTCAGTTTTCCCATATCGAACTTTCAAATCCAACCCGTGGAAACTGGCTAGTTGATTTTAAAAAAAAAAAAAAAAAAAAAAAAAAAAAGGTGTGTTTAGAAAGTATGTTGGGTCAGGAGAAAAAACTTTTTTTTTTTTCAGCAATAAAATATTAGCTTTTCAATAATGTATGAAGCATTAATCTACCTACAACAGATGAGGCATAACATGGCTAATGGACTAAAACTGACAGTTAACAGACTACTGTTTCTCAACTTCTATTAATATGCAAATACATCTCAGAGAGAGATTTTCACTTCTAAAATTTAATCTACCAAGAAAGAAGTGAACAGGTTACAGGGGAAAAAAAAAAAAAAAGGTGCAGTGTTGAAGGATTCAGATCTTTTAAACATAATGGCATCTGGAAAAGTAATTCTGAAGTGTCCAGGAAAAAGACCCATCCTTAGTCAAATCTGATCTCACGTTATTGCAAAAGCTCTGATTTAACCATTTTTTAAAATCTTTCAAATGTATGCAATGGTTTAAATGTAAGGTTGTGAATTAACAGATTAAAATAAGTCTAGAAATATCTGGAATGAATGTAATGAATGACAGCTCATGAACTGTTTTCTGTTAGAAAGAAGGGAGTAGCAGTGGTCAGGAAATGTTCTTGACACTTATTGCTGAGGCTCAAATTAGAAATACTAAAAAAAGTCTAAGAAACCCTTGTAACTCATCTGAGAGAGTCCTAACAGACAAGAATGACAGCACTCCTATTTCCTTCCATGAGGCCATAATTTCATCTCAAAGGACAGCAGAAGACCTTCCTTCACATTCTTTTTTTCAAGTTTGACATATTTTTATAGAAAACCTCTAATTAATACTATAGCAAAATGATAAGTAATTAATTGCATTAAAGTGGTATGAGCATTAATTTTGAGTGATGTGCAAGCATTACTCTGCTACTGCTATCAGCTCAGTGATTTTATGATTCCTGTCAGCAATGGGTGATAAAACAAAGAAGATAAAGAGAACCAGGCATATTTCTCCTTTGTTAAAGCAGAGAAAGGGCTAGTTTAAAGAGACAGGTAATTTAGTGGGTTTGAAAGACATACTCAACCTAATTATAATTTTCTAATCAATCCTTATTCTTTTGAAATTTCTTTATAATCTCAATAGCTTAAGTTCTCTTGGGTACCTTCCAGCAATTCATTGAGAGATTAATAACTAAAAAATACCAAAACAAAACCCCACCAAAAAAAAAAAAAACCCACAAAAAACCCCCCAAACACAACAAACCAAAACCAACCCCCAACCCAAAATCTAAAACTATAATAATAATAATAATAGTAATAATAATAATACCAACAAACAGCCACCATGTTTTTGTATTGATTCATTGGTCTTAAAACAACTATCATAGAGAACAGCTAAAAGATAGCAACCAAGATTTCATCAGTCACAGAATCCCACTCTGCCTTAAGTGGATCCCAATATCACCTACCAGAAGCAGTGCTCAGTAGAAGACTCAGTCCCCTAAAGACATTGAGAAATACAGAAACATAAATACCAATTAACCTTTCTTGCAAAGAAAAAGAAACAAGAACAATTAGTGACTTGAATTTTTATCCTTCTGGCAGGCATCAAGATCAAATGAACTGCAGCTGCCAACACCTAACAGCTGGTTTGCAGCAGCTGTATAAACCAGCCCTTGCATTCATGGTTACTTTGTAAAATAAAGCCTAACGAGAGAAGTAGAGTCATCAGAGTAAAGACTGTGGGAATTTCAAGGCTTGAGCTAAAGGGATTCTAATCTGAAGTCATAATTACGGCTTTTGGCAAGAGAAGTAGGCCAGGCTACTGACCGAACTTTTTCAAATAATATTGATGCAGTTTAATCTGATGATCTAGGTACTTTATTCGATGACAATAGAGTATTTGGGGGGATAATACCTTTAGATAATGCCCCAAGACTTTCAAGTGTTATTTGCTGTGTTCTGAATTCTGGCACCTGAGTAAAGCTATTAAAAACAATTCAAATTATGCTATGGCTTTATAAAGACACTTCTACTGCATTTTCTTATGGAGTGCATAGGTAGAGGTGACACAGTTGAAAAATAATTAAGATCTATGTGAAACATTTTTACCCCCTAGTAGTGATAAATGCTGAAGGCGTTGTGGCATGTTCTTGAACGGGTATTTCTGTTTTCTGGGATGTTGGCTGGTCTTCACTGACGGTAGTTGGCCAGGTGTACTTTGTGAAGGACCTTATTTCCCCTGTATGAATGGTATGTATCTATGTAGCTACCTACAGAGAAGACTCTTGTAACAATATAGGAGATGAGTTTCATTTAACTCTCAGTTCTTAGAAAAGTTCTTAATTTTTAAGTTTGGTGTAGTGGTAATTTCTTTTCCTCTTGAGAAGCCCATACTTCTCTTTATATAAAGACATTATGAGCTACTATTCAAAAAAGATGCCGTTGCTGTAGGCTTGCCGTGCAGGTACTTTGATAGGGTCTAATACAAGGATTGTTCCTGTATATTGTTAAAATATGTATGTATATACTGAGAGGTATCATTGTGCTTATGGATTTTATCTCATATTGGATTTGGGGAGTTGAAATATATGAGTTGGGATAGTGCAAGGTATATACATTATTATAAGGGAAAAACAAGTTTTCCTGCACTGCAGCAAGGCCTTTGATACTGTCTCCCACAGCATTCTCCTAGAGAAGCTGGTGGCTTATGGCTGAGACAGGTGCACTCTTCGCTGGCTAAAAAACTGGCTGGAAGGCCCGACACAGAGAGTTGTGGTGAACGGAGTTAAATCCAGGTGGCGGCCAGTCACAAGTGGTGTTCCCCAGGGCTCAGTCTTGGGGCTGGTCTTGTTTAACATCTTTATCAATGATTTGGATGAGGGGATTGAGCGCGCCCTCAGTCAGTTTTCAAATGACACCAAACTGGACACGAGTGTCGATCTGCTTAAGGGTAGGAAGGCTCTGCAGAGGGATCTGGACAGGCTGGACCAATGGGCCAAGGCCGATTTTATGAGATTTAACAAGGCTCAGTGCCGGGTCCTGCACTTGGGTCACAACAACCCCAGCCTTGGGGAAGAGTGGCTGGAAAGCTGCCCAGCACAAAAGGACGTGGCGGTGTTGGTTGACAGCTGGCTGAACATGTCAGCAGTGTGCCCAGGTGGCCAAGGTGGCCAACAGCATCCTGGCTTGTATCAGAAATAGTGTGGCCAACAGGACTAAAGCACTGATCGTCCCCCTGTGCTCGGCACTGGTGAGGCCACACCTCAAGTGTTGGGTTCAATTTCGGGCCCCTGCACTACCAGAAGGCCATTGAGGTGCTGGAGCGTGTCCAAAGAAGGGCAATGGAGTGGTGAAGGGTCTGGAGCACAAGTCTGATGAGGAGCGGCTGAGGGAACTGGGGGTGTTTAGCCTGGAGAAGAGGAGGCTGAGGGGATACCTGATCGCTCTCTACAGCTACCTGAAAGGAGGTTGTAGTGTGGTGGGTGTTGGTCTCTTCTCCCAAGTAAATAGCAAAAGGAGAACAGGAAATGTTCTCAAGTTGCATCAGGAGAGGTTTAGATTGGATATTAGGAAAAAGTTCTTCACTGAAGGAGTGGTCAGACATTGGAACAGGCTGCCCAGAGAGGTGGTGGAGTCACCATCCCTGGCGGTGTTCAAAAACGTGTAGACGTGGCACTTCAGGACAAGGTTTAGTAGACATGGTGGTGTTGGGTCAATGGTTGGACTTGATGATCTTAGAGGTCTTTTCCAACCTTAAAGATTCTATGATTCTAACTAAGTGCTACATCACAGCTTGCAGTTCATATATTTCCTCTTTCCAGTTCCTATATCTGTTAACATATTTTTTCAATACGAATTTTGTTATATTATTCTTCTACCTGTAATTTTTCTTATCTATGTTATATTCTTTCTTTTTAGTTCTTGCTAACACTGTCATTGATTCCCATTTTAATATAATGCAAAAATTTCATTAAAGTATTTACAGTTCTAGAAATGAATCCCTGTAAAAGGTGAATATGCTGGCTACCTGCCTTCAGTTTGATTATGATTCTTTTATTGTTAGTTTTATGTCTGTAATTCTAGCTGGCATGATCAACGTGCATGTGTATTAGTATTAGGGACACTAGTTATTTTTTAATTAATTTTGACAAAGAAGATTTTCACCCTAATTCAAGAAAGCAGTTAATCTTGTGCAGTGTTGATCTGTGGCTCATGGGAGACTTTCCCCATGAAAGAGGAAAGTGTTACTTGCTTTGGACAAAGGACTGGTAAGTCCTGGTCTGGTACACTCTGTACATCCCTCTTCAGGTAAGACAGGAACAGCAGGTCCATGAAATGGACTAAGATCTATCAGGGTTTTTTTAAAAAAACCTGATTTTTAAAAAATCAGGTTTTTTTAAAAATCTATTTATAGCAGAATCTATTTATAGCAGAAGGAAATTAAACTTAACTCTAGAGGGCCCTTACAGTCCATGTCATGTGTTTCTATGTAGTCCTACTGCCAATCACAAATAACTTTGTAAAGACAATATTGAATGAAAGGAAATGCAGTTTTTATAATTTGGGAGGCTATGTTGATTGGAATACTGTTATAAAGTTACAATATTCTTTCTTTTTCCAATTACCTGTTATACCATCAGATTTTGGGTTACGTAGATATTTAATCATGAAATCATAGAACGGTTTGGGCTGGAAGGCACCTCAAAGCCCATCTAGTTCCAACCCCCCTGCTGTGGGCAGGGACACCCTCCACTAGACCAGGTTGCCCAAAGCCCCATCCAACCTGGCCTTCAACACTTCCAGGGATGGGGCCTCCACAGCTTCTCTGGGCAACATGTGCCAGTGCCCACTGGAACTCCAGTGCCCACAGACCACTCTAACAGTAAAGAATTTCTTTCTAACATCTAATCTAAATCGACCCTCCTTCAGCTTAAACCCATTCCCCCTTGTCCTGTCACTACGCTCCCTGATAAACAGTCCCTCTCCAGCTTTCCTGTAGGCCCCTTCAGGTACTGGAAGGCCACAATTAGATCTCCCTGGAGCCTTCTCTTCTCCAGGCTGAACAACCCCAACTCTCTCAGCCTGTCCTCACAGGAGAGGTGCTCCAGCCCTCTGATCAGCTTCGTGGCCTCCTCTGACTCTCTCCAATAGCTCTGGGGCCCCCAGAGCTGGACGCAGTACTCCAGGTGGGGTCTCACCAGAGCAGAGTAGAGGGGCAGGATCCCCTCCCTCGACCTGCTGGTCACACCTCTTTTGATGCAGCCCAGGACACGGTTGGCTTTCTGGGCTGCAAGCGCACACTGCCGGCTCATGTTGAGCTTCTCATCAATCAATACCCCCAAGTCCTTCTCCTCGGGGCTGCTTTCAATCCATTCCTCACCCAGCCTGTAGTCGTGCTTGGGATTGTGCTGACCCACATGCAGGACCTTGAACTTGGCCTTGTTGAACTTCATGCAATTCGCACAGGCCCACCTCTTCAGCCTGTCAAGGTCCCTCTGGATGGCATACCTTCCCTCCAGCGTGTCAACCACAGCACACAGCTTGGTGTCGGCGGCAAACTTGCTGAGGGTGCACTCGATCCCACTGTCCATATTGCCAACAAAGATGTTGAACAGTGCCGGTCCCAGTACCGACCCCTGAGGAATGCCACTCGTCACTGTTCTCCACTTGGACATTGAGCCGTTGACCACAACTCTTTGAGTGCCACCATCCAGCCAATTCCTTATCCACCGCGTGGTCCATCCATCGAATCCATGTCTCTCCAATTTAGAGACAAGGATGTCGTGTGGGACAGTGTCAAATGCCTTGCACAAGTCCAGGTAGATGACGTCAGTCACTCTTCCCTTATCCACCGATGCTGTAACGCTATCGTAGAAGGCCACCAAATTTGTCAGGCATGATTTGCCCTTAGTGAAGCCACGTTGGCTGTCACCACTCACCTCTTTGTTCTCCATGTACCTGAGCATAGTTTCCGGGAGGATCTGTTCCATGATCTTACAAGAGATGAGATGGTGGAGAGTGGCCTGGCCACTTCATCCGTCAAATCCCTGAAGACCCACAGATGCAACTCATCAGGTCCCATGGACTTGTGCACCTTCAGGTTCCTTAGATATTCTCGAACCTGATCTCCTACAGTGGGCAGTTCTGCATTCTCCCAGTCCCTGCCTTCTGTGACCTGGGCAGTGTGGCTCAAGCATTTGCCAGTGAAGACTGAGGCAAAGAAATCCTTGAGTACCTCAGCCTTCTCCATATCCTGGGTAACCAGGTCGCCTGTTTCATTCCAGAGGGGACCCACATTTTCCCTCGTCCTCCTCTTATCACTGACATACCTATAGAAGCTTTTCTTATTGTCCTTGACATCCCTGGCCAGACTAATTTCTATCAGGACTTTGGCTTTCCTAACCTGATCCCTGGCAGCTCAGATAGTTTCTCTGTATTCCTTCCAGGCTACCTGCCCTTGCTTCCACCCTCTGTAGGCTTCCTTCTTGTGTTTGACTTTGCCCAGGAGGTCCTTGTTCATCCACGGGGGCCTCTTGGTGGTTTTGCTTGACTTCCTCTTGGTTGGGATGCATCGCTCCTGAGCTTGGAGGAGGTGACCCTGGAATATTAGCCAGCTGTCTTGGGCCCCTCTTCCTTCCAGGGCTTTGTCCCATGGTATTCTACCAAGCAGGTCCCTGAAGAGGCCAAAGTCTGCTCTCCTGAAGGCCAGGGTAGTGAGCTTGCTGTGTGCCCTCCTCGGTGCCCTGAGGATCTTGAATTCCACCATTTTGTGGTCACTGCAGCCAAGGCTGCCCTTGAGCTTCACGTCCCCCTACCAGGCCCTCCTTATTGGTGAGAACAAGATCCAGCATGGCACCTCTCCTTGTGGGCTCCTCTATCACTTGGAGGAGAAAGTTGTCATCGACACATTCCAGGAACTTCTTGGATTCCTTGCGCTCAGCTGCATTGTTCCTCCAACAGATGTTGGGGTGTTTGAAGTCCCCCATAAGAACCAGGGCCTGTGAGCATGAGGCTGCTCCTATCTGCCTACAGAGGGCTTTATCTGCTTTGTCCCCCTGGTCAGGTGGCCTGTAGCAGACCCCCGCTATGATGTCCTCTGCCCCAGCCCTCCCTTTAATCCTGACCCATGGGCTCTCGGTCAGCTCCTCATCCATCCCCAGGTGGAGCTCTATGCACTCCAGCTGGTCACTGACATAGAGGGCGATGCCCCCTCCTCACCTGCCCTGCCTGTCCTTCCTAAAGAGCCTGTACCCTTCCATCCCAACACTCCAGTCATAGGAGCTATCCCACCACGTCTCTGTAATGCCAGTAAGGTCATAGCCTTGCAGGCACACACACGTCTCCAGCTCCTCTTGTTTGTTCCCCATGCTCCGTGCATTCACATAGAGGCATTTCAGTCTGACATGTAGAGCTACTTCTGTTTTAATTCTCGTTTAATCTGATAGCAACTCAAATGATACACATTTGTGTAATTTTTAGAGTGTTATCACAACTGGTGACTAAGACATCATTGAGGCATGCAGGACAGTATTTTTTTCCATAACAGAAC
This sequence comes from Grus americana, assembly GCF_028858705.1. Taxonomy (NCBI): domain Eukaryota; kingdom Metazoa; phylum Chordata; class Aves; order Gruiformes; family Gruidae; genus Grus; species Grus americana. Next base: position 5,946,827 of record NC_072891.1, on the reverse strand, counting down.
CTATAAAGACATTGCTATTGTCTCTTCTGCACATGGATTCTCTGATAAATAATGCTGAGTGTCAAGCTTTAATCTTTTCTTTATTAGACTTCGCAATTTTCATTGAAAAGGTAGACATTTCACTTGTTTAGAAACCTCAGTTTATTAAGTTATGTTGACTTGAAAATATTCAGTTCAAAAGCTGTTGGAAAGTGAATTAGTTACATCTATGTAAACTGCAGTGTAATAAAATGTTCTCTTCCTCAGAATACTGGCCTAAAGAGGATAAGACTCTTCCCTGAAAATTTTTGTCATCTGAGTTTGAAAGGATGTACAAACAACTAATACTATTAAAATAACAGAAAAGGGAAAGGCAGAAATTATATGAAGAAATTAAATGTGATACATAAATCAATCACAGACACATAGTTTTATAGTTTGTAATCAGAAAATGTTGGGTTTGAGGTGCTTAAACAGATGTGCACACTTCTCAAAGTGTCTCTGAAAGAAGCACACATTTATTGTAGACTTTTTGTGTTGGTCACATACAAAAATAACATCAAACAACTGCAGCATATGATCCCCACAACTGAAGTTCCATGCTAATAAGTACAATAATTCATAAAATAGAGATATCAAAAATAGGATTTCTGGTTGCATCTTTAATCTTCTGAAAATGCAATGTTTAATGCAATATTTAATGCAAATACAATATAGGGAAGATGATTTACCCTTCTTCATTATTGTCATCATAATAAAAAGGGAATACAATAATTCAATGAATACCTATTTGTTCAGGTTAGTAAAAAAGTCGATAATTATTTGAACATGGTAATAAAATGAAAAATGAAAGTGTTTGGTAATGGATTATTACATTTTATGGCCATACATTTATTTCACATAATTCAAGCTGTTTCATCCTACTGTGTGTAAGAAAAAAACTCCTAATATGTAGGTACTAATTTTAAGATAGTCAGGTGCAGATAATCTGTTTAACAAAAAAACCAAACCAAACCAGAAAAGAAACCCATCAAAAAACCCACCAAAAATATGAATTTGTTTATTAGGTCTACAGTTAGGACAGACTGAGTGGACATGCTAATGCAAATAATACTTGGTTGAAAGTAAAAAGTGTTATTTTATACAGACTCAGAATTTCAGTCCCTCTTACTATGGATAATCAATGAAACCAGAGTGCACTGAATCAGCATTAGTGTAAGCACACACTACACCAGTAAAACAAATCAAATTGTAGCTTCATAAGGAGATTGCCTTTTTCCAGTTTCCCAGAGCAATATCTGAAGCATTGTGTCAAGGATAGTTGACTAATAGCAGAAGAAATTGGTTGGTTGCTGCAGCTTTCCTGAGATTCTGCCCAGGAGCAACATCTCTCAGCCCATTCCCATCGCATGTGGATGGGGATGGGAATTTCTCCCTTTGTTGTGTATAAAGCTGAGGGGCTCCCATAGCAAATGGGGACTTGTAGCAATAATGGTACTAAGATTCAAAGTGAATGCTACTCCCTGCTGCAGGGACATACAGTGACTACAGCCTCTCACCTCTCCAGAATGAATCGGAGGAAGCAAGAAGAAAACCAAGGTATTAACTTTCCGTAACTTTGGAAGATGGCATTAATGCCATCTCCCACTGTGAGCTCTGACAGGTAAAATGTTGAAATTCTGTGCTAAAGTTGGTACTGAAAGACTCAGGTAACTTTTCAGTTGTCAGCTTTAAGTAGGTCTTCTTATGGAAGCAACACAAATAACAGCAAATAGTTGTTTAAATGGGTTAAGGACTCAACTCAGGTTTAGCCTGTATCCTTAATCTAATTGGCTTCTTCCTAGGCATCTGCAGGGGGGGGTGGGGGGGAAGAGAGAGAAAAAAAAGAAAAAAAAAGAGGACTATAAGGATCCAGAATTGCACTGTCACTTTTACTCTAAAGGTATTTGTAACATGTTCATTACGTTGCATGTGAAGTGCAGAGTTGCAGTATTTAATTTCCTCAGTACCCTGCCCATTCTGTTTGGGTTGAATTATGTCAGTTTGGATAAATGTTCACAGTTGTCCTTCAGTGGGAAAAGACTACTTGAATCAGTCAGTGTGGCCTGTTTTTTGGGTTTGTTTTGGTGTTTTGTTTTGGTTATTTTGTTACAGTGGCATAGTTGTTGTACATAGCTAATGTTTATCATGTTCCTATAGGTGTTTTATTGTGGCCACTGGCAAACAGGATGTTTGAGGAAAGGGGGCTTTGGTCTGATCCTGTGCCCAATCCTGGAGTTCTTACGAACCAACTTTGTTGTAGACAACAGTAATACCATAAGACACTGAATAAAACAAGAAGTTGGACTGAAGAGGTAGGACCCTAGTTGTGTGGTACCATCATAACTGAGAACCTAGAGACCATTTTATTTAATAACTTAATCCTAGAAAGCTATATGCTTGGTGGTATCACAAGATTTATTTGCCTAGAATAAAAATACATACATTACAAAACTGATTCAACTATTTAACTCCATTTTTAGCCCCTTGCTTGGCATTTTACCCATTTCTTGGCATTCTCATCCCATGTGTCAGAGGAAAAAGTTAACTCACTTTAACTTTTCCTTCAGTTTTTTCCTTCAGTCTTTTCCTCTTCTTTCATTTTCCACAAGTGTGAAAGAACAGCTGCTGCCTGATATAATTATTTTAATTGTTTGCATGCTATAAAACTGTTAAAAGCAATTTTAATTTTAACAGTAAATAGGTTTTATTGCCAAGTTATGCTGTTGCTTATAGCTATAAGATGGCAATGGGTGGTTAAAAGTATATTTGATTCTGTACTATTATTTCTCCTGCATCCACTGTATAATCAATGAAGCGATACTATTTTGCCCTCAGGATAAAAAAATAAAGAAATGCTAATGGAAGCAATTAAAAGATATGAATAATACTGACACCTCTTTATTATCTTTCAGGTACATTCGGAGTTACCCACCACATTAAGTGGTAATGATGCAGTTACAGTTATTTTCCAGTTGACATGATTAGTTCTGTGGCCCAGCCACATTTATCTTGTGCTTTGAAGCCCTTCACACTAAGTTATTGGATTTGGGAAATAAAGTAAATAGATATATGAAATGACCTCATCCCTAATTTTGAAAGACATGGGTAAGAATGTCATTTCCATGGTCTACAGCACTAGTCTGAGTTATGAGTTATTCTCGATTCTCTGCTGTGTTCCTTAGTCTGAGGAGTTTCAGATCAGAATGGTATAAAGGATAGACATTTAGGGCTACAGACACAGAACTATTACGCCACGTCAAGGCACCTGACCTTTGTGTTAGACACTTAGCTCCACATTTACATCCTCAGAATGTCCCTGTGCTTACAACTCCATTCCATGTACATTGCAGGAAGCTGCTCCTGAGTCTTGTGATGCTGATGTCTTCATGTGAGCTTGTGTTTTACAGCTTCTAGGGTATTTCTGTTGTCTGGAGAGGGGCCATTTAGAAACGTAAATGCTATCAGGAATCTATAAATATCTGGACAGGAACCCTGACAATCAAATACATGTCTATGATGTGCCAGCAAAAATCCCACATTACTTGGTCACAATTTTGAGACCAATATTCAATGAAACATAGAGGAGTTATGAAGTGTTGTAAGTCATATTGCTAATAACGAACTGGGAGTTAGAACAAGATATAAATATGTGGATGAAACAGCAGAATAGATTAAATGCTAAGTCTGGAAATCTGCTGTGTGGAGCCTAGACTATTGATTTACTGGAACTAGGGGCTTTAGCAGGGACTGAAATCCAGCTTTTTTTTTTTTTTTTCCCAAGCATTCAGGATAAACTTTCAGTATAAATAAGTTTGTGCAGCTAAATAAAAAATTAAAAGTTTAAATATAGCTTTAAATTGTATACTAAATTTATGTTGTTACCTGTAACAGTAGATAAATGAGAGACTCTGCTTGAAGAACACCAAAGGACTGCCTATTACTTAAAAAAAAAAAAAAAGAAAGAAAAGCTAGCATTATTACTTAAGAAAACAAATTGCTAGCATTTAGGATTCCTTTTATGATGATATATACTGTCTTCAGTACTTTCCGTGCACATTAAATACTTGTCCTAGTGAGAAATGGTGCCTTCTCTCCAAAAGGTGACTAGACCCCATTAATTATCTAACATGATTTTTTATGCTGGAAGTCATTAAAGGCCCTTACCTGTTAAAGGCAAGAACTGGGTAATAGCACTGCTTCATCTAGTTTAAGTGTTGTGCTGCGTATTGCATTGCTATTCATTGTGAATATGACCCTTTTTATACACTAGATAGCTACGTGTATTTCTAAGCATTCAGCAGCTATCATCATGTAATTTATTTTATTCACCTCACTGTTATTATTTGTTGCACCTGCATAAAAGGTACTTTTATTGTGCTCAAATATTTACTTTGTTAGGCTAATTGGCCTATATGCTCAACTGTTTACTCTTTGATCATGCTGAAACACTGAGCCTTCTGCTATGCCTTCCATGCGATCAATAAGGAAGTACAGGGTTTTTCTTATTTTTTTAATGCTTGAATACTACATTGCATGGCAACTATTGCCCAGCAATTTTGGTTCGACAAAGGGGTAATACATTTCTTATTTAAAAAAGGTACAAAAGAAAACTTCCTCCAAATAGTATCAAGATACTTGATTTAAGAAAAGGCTGATGATGTTGGTTTTATAAAATGACACAGAGGAATTGGCTGGTTCAATCCATAAAATGAAAATTTCTTAACCAGGACAACCAGTTAAATCTGCACAGATGAACAATTCAAAATTTGTCAGACAGCTGATCAGATAAATCCTGATGTTAGCAGCTTGGAAAAGAGGACATTAACTATCAATGTAGGAGACTCGAAAATTAAACAGAGAGTGTCTAAGAACAGAAGAGATCAACAAATGAAATTAATGTCATTGTTTAATTAAGAGGGATGAGAATAATAGAAAGATAGTTTAAGGTTAAAAACTACCTGCTGGTTCCCTCTCGGATGCAGTATCTGGAGCTATAACCTCAGAAGATGTTTGGGGACTTCCAGATCTTCATCTAAAATATGTATTCCCTTTTGTCATGGTTTAAGTCCGGATGGTAACTAAGCACCACAGAGCCACTCGCTTACCCCTCCACCCACAGTGGGGTGGGGAGGAGAATGGAAAAAAGCTCGTGGGTTGAGATAAAGACATTTTAATAGGATAACAAAAGAAGAGAACAACAACAACAACAACAACAATAATAATAATAATATCTCTCTATATATAAAAAAACAAGTGATACACAAATGCAATTCCTCACTACATGCGAAAAGAAAACCCAATACCCAGTTTGTTTCCAAGCAGTGATGCCACCTCCCAGCTACTTTCCCCAGTTTTTATATACGGAGCATGATGTTATACGGCGGGGAACGTCTCTTTGGGCAGCCTGGGTCAGCTGTCCTGGCTGTGCTCTCCCAGCTTCTTGTGCACCTGGCAGGGCACAGTGAGAAATGGGAAAGTCCTTGGCTTAGTGCAGGCACTACAGCTCCCTAGCCACAGCTAACAACATCAGTGTGTTATCCACATAGTTCTCATACTAAATCCAAAACACAGCACTTTACTGGCTACTAGAAAGAAAATTAACTCTATCTCAGCAAAATTCAGGCCCTTTTGAACATTTTTTCAGGAAAAAAAACCTCTTTTGATTTTTGTAAGTGACATATTAAAAAACATTCTCAGGAGGCTCAAAGGTAACTGGGATGTTTTTGGAGAAAATAAGACAAATATGGTACCGTATGACCCATACTGTTTACTGGAAACAGAATCTGTCTCACTTTAGTCCCTGAATCATGTTTGGGATTGTCCAGAAGAGTGCTAATTGGAATACACCAAAATTGTGCTAGGTAATGTGCTAATTTTTAACTGATATGTGTGGTGGAGGATAGTACTCAAGCCATGACTTCACCGCTTCTACCCTCTTCTCTGACATAGTCGAGAGCTCTGAGTATTCTCTGGAGCAAACACTAAAAAAAGATTTAAACAAAAATCTGAGGTGCTTCAAGTTCTGAAGTTGTAGCTGAACAGGATTTTGAGTCATGATTATGAATTCCTATGTCCTTTTGTGGATGCTCTTATTGATACAGATAGCACTTGGAATGAGACGGAATTGACCTACTGTTAAATAACTTAGATAACTTTCTAACTTAGAATTCGAAAGAGACCAAAGAACAACTACAGCTAAAAGCCACTCCTGAGTTATGTGAGTGAGACAGATTTATTTTTTGTTCCCTTTTTTACCTCAGCAGTTTCTGAATAGGAAATGTGAGGATCTGACCACTTAGGCTCATTCAAGCTGTACTCAGGCTCCTACCACTTATCTGAATGTTTTGCTCCATCTTTCCATTCAAAAACCAACCTGAACCTTCTCAACTGTCAGTGAGGCTGTCCACTCAAACAGCTTAGGCAAGATTTATATAATGCCTCTTTGTTATAGCTGGCAAATAAAATTTAGATTCCTTGTAATTGAAAAAAGATGGCTAGGATTTTTACAAAACAAGACAGTAAATGTCAGTAAGCTACATTTTTTCCTTTTTACATGTTGTGTTTTGTTGACATTTAAGCACTATGGTTTACCATGAGAGGATTCACTTGACTAAATATAGACCTTTGTGTTGTTTAGGTCTATGTTTGAGCTAATCACCCTAGTTAATTATAGATAAGGGTGAGAAATAAGGCATTCTAGAAGTCAATTAGTGCTTCACCACAAATCTCAGCCCTTTTTTCCTTCACCTCTTCTCTTTCCATTTTCTTCTTTCTCTATTCCTCTTAGCTCAAAGTCAGTGTTACATTTCATGTGGCTGACTGAAAAGAGAGCTCATTTCCCAGGGGAAGAGGAGGGGAAGTGGGAAGAAGGATAAAGATATGCAAGGGGATGGGAAAGGGAGAGACAGTTTTCTAGCAGCTTCTTATATTTTCCTCCTTTTGCTTGGACTGAGTATCTACTCTCTCTAAATTGCCTTCTACCAAAGGGACATACTCCATTTTAAGAACAATTGGTTTACCTCATATTAATTTTAGATAGCTGCAAAACTGTGTACAGCCTCCCTTTGTCATCATACTGTCTCCTTTGTTTAAACCTTATCTTTGTTCCTGTTTGTTTATTACATGTGAGAAACTATACCAGAGTATGTCATGGAGGTATCACAGGCTTACAAAATCTACAGAAACTCCAGACATCAGGGGAACCTTATATCCCAAAGGCTGAACAAAGCCAACCATTACTTTGGATTGCTCCCTACCAAGGCTGTAGTGCCTTACCTTCAGGTGAGGTTTCCCTAATACACAGCCAGTTGTCTGGAGAACTGGCATGGTTTGTTGCTGACTCCTTTGGTATAGGTGTAGTAAACTTCCTACTTAGCTTAACAGTAGCTGTCATAAGGCCTTGCCTCCTTTTCCAAACCTAAAGACAATTTGGGCTGTGATAACAGGACTGAAGATTCAAGAGAACCAAAATTTTTCATCTTGACTTCATTTCTACTTGTGACTTCACACAAAGCAGGAACAAATTTAAAAACAGGGAAAACATCCTTGGGTTTAATGACAGGACATGAGTTTGCAGAACATGGTAAGGGTGTTGTCAGAGCTATGCAAGCATAGAAAGCCTCTCCCTAGCTTTCAAAAGGAAAAGAACTAGACAGATCTCTGCCCACTCTTATTTCCAGTTCCTCTCAGCATAGCTATATTCTTTTCATTAAATGACTGCATAAATATGCACACTTATAGGATGCTGTAGGAACTGTTGAATACATTTCAGTGTAATTTGCCCCACGAGATGAAGCAAGTAGTACTGAAGTCTCATTCAGTCCAAAGGTTTTTCTTTCCAAGTCCTTTGGTCTCAGGAAGTAGAATCTGGCAGTAGTAGCTCTGAGTAGACAAGAAAAGCTTTCCATACATGGGCCAACTCTTTCAGTTTCTCAAGTTTGCACTATTTGTGTCAAGCAAATGGACAAATCTGAAATTAAACCCCTTCAAAATTGGTTGATCTTTGTATGCCACCCCCTGCCAGCTTTTTAATGATTTTTTCCCCATTTAATTGCATGAGTTTTGTCTTCCTTTTATGATATCATAGTATAATGTCTAGATGTTTTAGCTTGGTTTTACATAGTATTATAATCTAAAATGAAATGCCAAGTTATCTGTTGGTAGAGAAAAAATGACTCAAATAAATTGTGACAACAGATAGAAAAAGTAAATAAATATTCATGAACACTTTAAAATTTGAATTTATAAGAAATAAATATAGTACACTGCTTTGGGGGAAATATGCAAATAATAAGGAAACTATTATTAATGCTCTGGTTATTAAATCCCATTTTTGTGATTCTTTGTTTAAGAAGCTGCACTGAGTTTGTGTTGTTCATGCATAATAAAATCCCACATTTTAGAACAGACGGATTTTATTTTTTGAGGAAAAAAAAACACCTCATATTAGCAATAATGGAGAAAGGTGGATGCAGTCCACAAATGTCTGCTTAAAATTAAGAAATCATGCTGAGAAATAAACTTGACGAGTATTTCTAACCCATCTGTTCCCCATAATTGCATGGAAAATATACGCATTTTACTTCTGAAGAACCCCCTGGCAGTACTTCATCTCCTTCAAATGACCAGTTACAACCTGCACACACCCTGCAGCACAGTTTGATGTGGCACACATGAAGTCTTTTTTTTTTTTTTTTTTGGGGGGGGGGGGGTTTGGAAGGGACCTTAAAGATCATCTGGTTCCAACCCCCCCTGCCATGGGCAGGGACACCCTCCACTAGACCAGGTTGCCCAAAGCCCCATCCAGCCTGGCCTTGAACACTTCCAGGGATGGGGCATCCACAACCTCTCTGGGGAAACTGTGCCAGGGCCTCATTACCCACACAGTGGAGAATTTCTTTCTAACATCTAATCTAAACCGACCCTCCTTCAGCTTAAACCCATTACCCCTTGTCCTGTCACTACACTCCCTGATAAACAGGGAGTCCTTGTAGAAGGAAAATGAAGGAAAATGAGGCTGACCATGTCATCGGTTTGAAGGACAAAAAGCTCTCAAAGTTGGAGGTGTCGTACATGAGAAGAAACGACGCCAACTGTGTCACCAGCACAGGGGGACTGGCAGGAGTCACGGCAAAACACCAGTAAGGAAAGTCACGATGCTATGGGAGCGGTGATGGAGCTCTTTGTGCCATGTGCAGAAGCGGGGTGAAGTCTAGACTCTTTAGTGAAGAGAGGTTTTGCTCTTGATATGTAGACAGGCAGTTTCATTTATAAAGTACAGGCAGATGCACAGAGGAGATCTTTATTTTGTCCTATACAACTGTTTGTATGTTTTTTAGTGATGTACTGCTGAATTTAAGCAGGTAAACCAGATCAGCACGTTTGGTAGTCTAGAGAAGATGTGACCTACAAATATAAACGTATGTGTTTGTCTCACAGAGAGAGAAAGGTCCCTTCTCAAAAAGTTACCCAAGTTCTTAGAGCAAGAAATGAGAGGAGAAAGAAATTATGAAGTTTCTCATAAATATGAATAATTATTTTCAGCAGTGAGTTGCACACATTTCAGAAAGCAGGGATTTGACAGAACATACTTCCAAAGCAATCCCTTTTTCATACAGTGAATTCTAATATGAGTTGTCATGTTATAACCAGCAATCTAGGTGACTTGCCAATGCATTTTTTTGTGGAGAGGCAGCAGAAAAACGGTTTTTTATGCTTAAGGTGTGCAGCTTAACTTTTTCTTGCAATGAATGAGGTCTTGGAAAAACATTTCTAAATTGATGTAATGATTGATGGCCAAGTCAGATACTACAGTCAGAATGAAATTGAAGTGAAGTTTCATCATTTCTCTACCCTCATGAAAAATCAGACTTTGAGAGTTTGCCAATTTTTGTAATATTAATATTATAATACTGAAGTGATTGCTATTAGACATGTGGTTTTCATTGACAAAAGATTATCAACATGATTTTTTTGAGTAGAGTCCATCAGAAAATAAGAGTACCAGGTTTAAGTGGACATGTTTCTTTAATGGTAAAAAGCTTCACATAATAAGCCCTCAAATCTGTTTCCACCATGAGAAATGACTGATGAGAAGCTATTTGTGGAAATGTATACCAAGCAAACTAGTAAGCATGCAGATGTTTTTAAAAATCTCACTCTGTTGTGCTGAAACCTGTCATAAAGTTCAAGGTCATGTTAAAATAGGACACGCTGTGCTCACATCTTTGATCTCAGGTTGGGAAGTAGAGGACGCACCAGTACACAGTAGGTTTGTTGTGAAGCCAGCTGGATCTCCTGTTTGTCCACCAGCCAGTAGATTGCACATGTGCAGCAAATACAGAGTGAATATTCATTATGAAGGTACAGATGTTGCACAGACACTCATGGACAGTGTGTAGGTTGGTTGGTTTGTTTGTTTGGGTTTGTTTGGGGGGGTTTTGTGGGTTTTTTTTTTTCTTTTTTAAAATATTTTTGGGATCTTGGCACAGAGAAATGCTGACTTGGGGTATCCAGTCTCTCAAACAGGGTGGTCAATCCCTAACAGAAGTTTCCATTGCAGGGATCCTTGCCACAGCATCTTCAGCTGGATCAAGTGTCACACCACAGAGTTTCTCCAAACATCACATTGGCCAACTAGACATTAATGCTATGGAGGTAACAATCTACTCCATCTCCCAATTATGCTATTTACAATCACTTTAATTCTGGATTGTGTGGCTTAGGAAGAAGTCATGAGGATACTTCGTGTGATACCTGCGATCTGTTGAAACTTTCGATTGCAAGGAAATGCATGAAGCAACATTTGTAATGTTCATTAGCTGTGTGCAAGTAAGGCTGGTGAAGTGGAGTTGGTGCCAAACGTATCAGTGATGAACCTAACTAGAGAAGTTACAAGAGGATCTTGTCTCTTATCTGTGGCCCAGCGATAGGCTAGGGCGGGCAGGGGGTTGCCGGAGGCAGGGAAACCCAAGGCCGAGCAGCGAGATCCCCCAAGGGCCAGCAAATCTCGTGAGCAAGGCTGACATGGCCTGCGCGAGGCTGACGTGGCTTGGCCGTTGCCAGGAGCAACCGCAGGAGACTTCAATGGCTGTAGAGAGTGCTGTGGACAGGGGGTGGCCGGGCACGTCAGCCAGGGAGCAGCACAGCAGTTTGTGTGGGAGGGTGCGCGGGGAGGGCCCTGCAACCTGCTCATAGGCCCACAGCCCAGGGGAGTGCTCTAGATCTCTGCCAAAATGGTGGGCACTCACCCTAGAGCTAAAACCAGTGTTCCTACAGAGAACATCTGCCCTGAGATGTCCGATGCATATGCCCAGATGGGACTGGTAAAGAAGGAGACATCACTACAGGTATGTGGTTGCAGTGAGTGCCCAACCCCTTCTCCTGGTGAAAAGGTAAGTACCTGCACAGGTTGATGATCTCCTGCTTCAGGTGGCCAAGTTGCAGGAAACAGTTAAAAGGCTGCACAGTATTGGGGCGCGCGGGGGAGGGGGGCGAGACAGAGATAGATAGATGGTTTCATAACCAAGTTCCAGCAGTGGTCACCACTGAGAATGAGGCACCTTGGACACTGGTGACCCACAAAAGCAGGACTCCGTTTCAGTCTCCAGCCTCCAGCTTCACAACCAAAACCAGGTAGGAAGCTTTAACAGCTACAGACACCCACGAGCAAGGTCTGCAAGGAGGAACTGTACCAGCAGCACACAGTAGATACCATGAAGAGAAATGATGAGTGCTCGTAGTGGGTGACTGTCTGTTAAGGGGCACTGAGGCTCCCATCTGCTGACCTGACGGGGAGTCACAAGAGGTATGCTGCCTTCCAGGAGCCAAGATCCGAGATGTGGCTGAGAGGCTGCCACAACTGGTCAGGAGCACAGACTACTACCCACTACTCCTCTTTCATGTGGGCACGAATGACACTGCAAGCTGGAACATGCGCAGAATCAAGGAAAAGCCCTAGGGGTGCAAGTGAAAGAACATGGGTGCCCAGGTTATCTTCTCCTCCATTGTACCAGTCGGAGGAAAGGGTGCAGCCAGCTATAGACGTATAATGCATATCAACTGCTGGCTATGTGGCTGGTGCCATCATGAGGGCTTTGTTTTTTATGACAGTGGGACATTCTTTGCCTATAACCTATTAGAGAGGGATGGGATCCGCCTGTCTAGAAGAGGCAAGGGAATCTTTGGCAGTATGCTGGCCAACTTGGTGAAGCAGGCTTTAAACTGAAGGGCTTGGGGGTGGGGTCCAAAGTGGCAAAGCCCATGCCGTTGCATCCAGCTGAGGAATAAGCCAGGGCAACGAGAGCAGCAACAAATGTTCCCTAGCTGCCTTCCAAGATGAGAACCAGAAAGCCAAACGCCTCAAGGGTGTGTGTGGTTACAGCGGACCCACTTGCAACCCTCCAGGAAAACCGCCATGCTCAGTTATCTTTCTGAAATGCTGGTACACCAATGCACGCAGCGTGGGGAATAAGCAGGAAGAACTAGAGGTCTGTGTGCAGTCACAGGGCCTTGATCTCATTGTAGTTACAGAGATGTGAGATAGCTCGCATGACTGGAATGCTGTCACGGATGGCTACGTACTTTTTAGGAAAGATAGGAGAGCAAGGCAAGCTAGTGAATTTCTCTTCGTGTAAGAGAGCAACTGGAATGTATCTAGCTCTGCATAGGCATGGATGAAGAATGAATCAAGAGCTTATGGGTAGGGGTTAAGGAGCAAGTGAATATGGGTGACACTGCTGTGGATGTTTACTACAGGCCTCCTGATCAGGAAGAGGAAGTTGATGAGGCCTTCTACACAGTCCCTGGTGCTCATGGGGGACTTCAACCACCCTGATATTTGCTGGGAAGGCAGCACAGTCAGGCACATGCAGTCCAGGAGGTTCCTGCACATCATTGATGCCATCTTTTTGACACAGGTGGTGGAGGAGCCCATGAGGAGAGGGGTTCTGCTGGACTTTGTACTAACAAAGAAAGAAGGACTGGTTGGGGGATGTGAAGGTTAAGGGCAGCCTTGGCTGCAGGGACCATGAGATGGTGAAGTTTAGGATCCTGTGTGGAAGGAGCAGGGCAATAAGTAGGATTACAACGCTGGACTTCAGAAGAGCTAACTTAGGCCTCTTCAAAGAGCTGTGTAGGAGAATCCCATGGGTTAGGGCTCTAGAAGGTAAGGGGGCCCAAGAGAGCTGGTCAGTATTCAAGCACCACTTCCTCCAAGCTCAAGACTGGTGCATCCTGAAGAATACGAAATCAAGCAAAGGAGTCAGGAGACCTGCATGGATGAGTAAGGAGCTCCTGGAAGAACTCAAAGGGAAGAAGGAAGTTTATTGAATGTGGAAAAAGGGAGTGGCCACTTGGGAGGAATATAGGGGTGTAGTTAGAGAACGTAGGGATGCCCACTTGGAATGAAATCTGGCAAGAGATGTCAAGGACAACAAGAAGGGCTTTTTCAAGCACATCAGCAGCAAAAGGAAGACTAGGGAAAATGTGGGCCCACTGCTGAATGAGGTGGGTGCCTTGGTGATGGAGGACGCAGAGAAGGTGGAGTTACTGAATGCCGCCTTTGCTTCAGTCTTTACTCCTAAGGCCAGCCCTCAGGAATCCCAGAACCTGGAGGTAGGAGAGAAAGTCTTGCAAAAGGAAGATGGTCCCTTGGTTAGAGATCATTTAGGCAAACTTGACACCCACAAATCCATGGGCCCTGATAGGATGGACCCATGAGTGCTTAGGGAGCTGGGAGATGTGATTGCTAGGCCACTCTCCATCATCGTAGAAGGGTTATGGAAAAGAGGAGAGGTGCCTGAGGACTGGAGGAAGGCCAGTGTCACTCTGGTCTTCAAAAAGGGCAAGGAGGAGGACCTGGGAAAGTACAGGCCAGTCAGCTTCACCTCCATCCCTGGAAAGCTGATGGAAGAACTTATTCTGAGGGTTATCAATAAGCACGTGGAGGAGAAGAAGGTTATTGGGAATGGTGAACATGGATTCACCAAGGGGAAATCATGCTTCGGCAATCTGCTAGCCTTCTGTGATGGCATGACCAGCTTGGTGGAGGAAGGGAGAGCCGTGGATGTTGTCTACCTCGACTTCAGCAAGGCTTTTGACACTGTCTCTCATAAGATCCCTGTTAGCAAGCTTAGAAAGTGTGGGTTGGATGAGTGGACAATGAGGTGGATAGAGAACTGGCTGAATGGCAGAGCCCAGGGGATTCTGGGAGGAGTGGCCAACAAACCAGGACGCTGTGCTGCCATTCAGTGAGATCTTGACAGGCTAGAGAATTGGGCAGAGAGGAACTATATGAAATTCAATAAGGGTAAGTGTAGGGTCCTGCACCTAGGGAAGAACAACCCCTGGCACCAATACAGGTTAGGGGTTGACCTGCTGGGAAGCAGCTCTGGCGGAGAAGGACCTGGGAGTCCTGGTGGACAACAAGCTCTCCATGAGGCAGCAAAGTGCCCTTGTGGGCGAGAAGGCCAATGGTCTCCTGGGGTGCATTAAGAAGATCGTGGCCAGCAGGTCGAGGATGGTTCTCCTCCCCCTCTGCTCTGCCCTGGTGAGGCCACATCTGGAGTTCTGTGTCCGGTTCTGGGCTCCCCAGTTCAAGACAGACAGGGAACTACTGGGGAGAGTCCAGTGGAGGGCTACAAAGCTGATGAGGGGACTGGAGCCTCTTTCTTATGAGGAAAGGCTGAGAGAGCTGGGTCTGTTTAGTCTGGAGAAGAGAAGATTGAGAGCAGATCTTGGAGGGTAAAGGAAAGGGGAGGAGAGGGGATGGGACGTTACAGGAGTGGGAGAAACGGGAAAAGGAAACCACCCGTGCACAGCTTGATGTCATTTTATCTTGTCTGTCTCCTGCTACTTGGGAAAAGAGGCTGACCTCTTTCAAAGGTTGCTACACCCTCCTTTCAGGTAGTTGTAGAGAGCGATCAGGTCTCCCCTCAGCCTCCTCTTCTCCAGGCTAAACACCCCCAGTTCCCTCAGCCGCTCCTTGTCAGACGTGTGCTCCAGACCCTTCACCACTCCATTGCCCTTCTCTAGACACGCTCCAGCACCTCAATGGCCTTCTGGTAGTGCGGGGCCCAAAATTGAACCCAACACTTGAGGTGTGGCCTCACCGGTGCTGAGCACAGGGGGACGATCACTGCTTTAGTCCTGTTGGCCACACTATTTCTGATACAAGCCAGGATGCTGTTGGCCACCTTGGCCACCTGGGCACACTGCTGACATGTTCAGCCAGCTGTTGACCAACACTGCCACGTCCTTTTGTGCTGGGCAGCTTTCCAGCCACTCTTCCCCAAGGCTGGGGTTGTTGTGACCCAAGTGCAGGACCCGGCACTGAGCCTTGTTAAATCTCATAAAATCGGCCTTGGCCCATTGGTCCAGCCTGTCCAGAACCCTCTGCAGAGTCTCACCAGTGCAAAGTACAGGAGGATGACCACTGCTTTAGTCCTGCTGGCCACACTATTTCTGACACAAGCCAGAATGCTGTTGGCCACCTTGGCCACCTGGGCACAATGCCAGCTCATATTAAGCCAGCTGTTGACCAACACTGCCACGTCCTTTTGTGCTGGGCAGCTTTCCAGCCACTCTTCCCCAAGCCTATAGCATTGCGTGGGGTTGTTGTGACCCAAGTGCAGGACTCAACACTGAGCCTTCTTGAACTTCAGATAGTTGGTCTTGGCCCATCAATCCAGCCTGTCCACATCCCTCTGTAAATCCTTCCTACCCTCAAGCAGATCAACACACTAACTTGGTGTCATCTGCAAACTTACTGAGGGTGCACTCGATCCCCTCATCCATATCATTAAAGATACTAAGGAGAACTGGCCCCAGTACTGAGCCCTGGGGAACACCAGTTGCAACTGGCCGCCACCTGGGTTTACCTCCATTCACCACCACTCTTTGGTCCTGGCCATTCAGCCAGATTTTACCCAGCAAAGACTACATCTCTCCAAGCCATGAGCTGCTAGTTTCTCCAGAAGAATGCTGTGGGAAACAGTGTCAAAGGCTTTACTAAAGTTCAAGAAGACAACATCCACAGCCTTTCCCTCATCCACTAAGTGGGTCACCTTGTCATAGAAGGAGATCAAGTTAGTGAAGCAGGACCTGCCTTTCATAAACCCATGCATGGGCCTGATCACCTGCTTGTCCTTTACGTGCCAGGTGATGGCACTCAGGATGATCTGCTCTATAACGTTTCCTGGCACTGAGGTCAGGCTGACAGGCCTGCACTTCCTTGGATCCTCTTTCTAGCCCTTCTTCTAGACTGGAGTCACATTGGCTAACCTCCAGTGAACTGGGACCTCCCCAGCTAGCCAGGACTGCTGATAAATGATGGAAAGTGCCTTGGTGAGCACTTCCACCAGCTCCCTCAGTACCCTTGGGTGGATCCCATCTGGCCCCATAGACTTGTGTGTGTCTAAGTGGTGTAGCAGGTTGCTAACCTGCTCCCTTGGGAGGCAGCCAACCAATTGGTTGGGATTGCCAACCAATCTCCGACACAGGCCAAAGTCTGCCTCCAGAAGTCCAAGGTAAGTGTTCTGCTGACCCCTGTCCTTACTTCTCAGAGAATCAAGAACCCTATAATTTCATGATCACTATGCCCAAGACAGCCTCCAATTATCGTATCACCCACAAGTCCTTCTCTGTTCATGAACAACAGGTTCAGTGTGGTGCCAGCCTTAGTTGGCTCACTCATCAACTCTGTGAGGAAGTTATCTTCCACACCCTCCAGGGACCTCCTGGACTGCTTCTTCTCTGCTGTATTGTATTTCCAGCAGACATCTGGTAAGTAATTATTTTGGCTGGTGACTATAAATAATAAAGGAGTCTAGATTCATGCATCAAACATTTTGTCTTGATCTGACAGAAGCAGGAACATCTCCTGGTGTGCTTGGTCCGGTCTTATTCAACATATTCATCAATGACCTGGATGAGAGGAGAGAGTGTACCCTCAGCAAATTTGTTGACAGTACTAAACTGGGAGGAGTGGCTGACACACCAGGACGCTGTGCTGCCATTCAACAAGGTCTTGACAGAGAATTGGGCAAAGAAGAACCTAATGAAATTCAATAAGGACAAGTGTAGGGTCTTGCACCTAGGGAAGGACAACCCCAGGCACCAGTACAGGTTAGGGGTTGACCTGCTGGGAAGCAGCTCTGTGGAGAAGGACCTGGGAGTCCTGGTGGACAACAAGCTCTCCATGAGGCACCAAAGCACCTTTGTGGGCGAGAAGGCCAATGGTCTCCTGGGTTGCATTAAGAAGAGCATGGCCAGCAGGTGTCTGTGCCCTGGTGAGGCCACATCTGGACTTCTTTGTCCAGTTCTGGGCTCCCCAGAAGCGAATTTATATTTTTAAATGTATTTGAAGGTTTGTACATGCTGTTATTTATGTACTTGAATAGAGGTGTTTGCGATAAAATTATGTTTTAGATGACTTCCTTTACCTAATTAGAAGTGGTAGTATCTGACATTTCAGAACATTTTCTGTTGCTGGAGTAACTCTTAGTTTTACTTGGTTTGAATTTGTTTTGTTACTTATGAAAAATTAAATAACATAGATATGTCAATTTTATAACCCATATTTCCTTATGTATTTTTCTCTTTCATTTAAACTCCGGTATTGGAGTCTTGGCTGCCTTACTCTATTTTACAGGACTATAATTAGCAATATGAGCTAGCCAACTAATCTGCATAAAGAATTTTGTTTACTTAAGAGTCTTGAATTAGAAATTATCTATAATCATCTGGGATAGAAACAAACGAGTCTTTCAAGCTCTGCTTGAGACTTGTTTTAGTTTAGGTGGGATTTGAACTAGTCCACAGCTGTCAGTAGGGAATTAACTAAAATCACTGCTTCCCATTTACATCACTGTCTGTGCTGGCCGAGTCATGTAAAATGCAAAAAGAGATTTAGGGAAGGAACCTGAACTAAGGCTTTCTTCTCTTGCCATGAGAGTCTTATCATGAAGTTAGCTCTTGTCTCTCCAGTTGTTAGTTCCTTCTGTTCACTGGCAGTTTCCAAAATAAGGCTTATGAAGAAAAGTCTCCAGATTATCCTTTTTCCTGAGATTAGAAAATCATCCAGGACTAAGAGAGATAAAGTTGAAGCTGTACCCATAACATGCATTCTAAATAGTTTACCTCACCAAAAAAATAAAGATAACAGTGCTGGGAAAACACTCTTTTCTTTCACAATTAAAGAGGAAACCTTTTCAATTGTAGAACAGCAATAACATATGTGCCTGTTTAAACTTCAGAAACTTCTTTGTTTATGAAATTAGCTGCTTTAATCTGTTTGTTGCATGAAGAAAATCATGTCAGACTAAGTTCGCCCCTGCTTGTCCCTGTTTGCCGCAGAAGCATACTGAAGCCACAGAAGTGGGAATTGGTCCAGAATGACCTGGGTACCACTGAAACATTAGACACGCTCTACAGACTGTCCAGGTTTCCTTCACAGAGGATTTCAGTTTCTTCTCTGGGAATGAGGGAGCTGCTAAGTGTCTGTCTTTAGACAAAGTGTCAAAATTTACCATATTCTTTAATGAGGTCTCTGGAGTTCCTAGTGTATCACATAAGTTAGTTAGAGGGTAACCTGATCAGCTATCTTGCTTATCCCTTGTAATGTTAGTGGCATGTATGACAACTAATTAGAGAATTCCCTTGCTGAACACCTTATCTCTCTATGTTCAGTATCCCCATCCTTCACTCAAATTATATATCATTTTGGTCTCCAAGACTAAAAAACAAAACAAAAAGAGAAAAAAAAAAAAAAAAACCAAACCTCACATATTACTTTGACAGTTGTAAAGTTTGAGAAAGAACTGATTTATCACCTACTGACTTCACATTTCTGAGGCTGTGTGTGAAATCATTCACTGCCTCTAAACAAACTCAGCTCTGGGTTGAACAAGGTAACATGTGAACTGTGTAACATCAACTCAGCATGAAGGTTTGGTATGTGCTTTGAAGTGCACCATTATCCAAAATAAACAGCTGGCTCCATTAGGACTTGAGAAAGGGAACTGATAACAAGCCTGTTCTCACTAGGATAATAAACACCTATTGACTTTGCAGGTAATAATTCAGAAAAGCTAAATGGATTCTTGCTATTCACTCAAGACTTGTTTAATTGTAACAACTGAAGATTAGTTTCTACTCCAAATTACTGCTAATTGAATCTTGTTCTCTGTGTTTGTTTCTAGCTTTATCTGACTCTTCAGGCTTATCAGCAGCTCTGTAAATGTTTTGTGTTCGTTTTGTGTTCACAGCCTCAAGAAAATTCATTGTTTCCCAAATCCTTTTCTATTACCTACATGTACTCCATTCCTTATTCATGATACTTTAAAGAAACAGACTCAAAGTGGAAATATCAGTGTTCCTGATACACAAACTTTAAGGAGATGCTAGCAAAGGGGAGAAAAAAGTCCCTTTGGTCTTTTTGATAATCTATAGCTGTTGCAAACTGGCATAGAATTAAAGGACAATTCAAGTCAGTCAACACTGTAGTTGACTCCTAGTGCTGTCCATAACCAAACAAATCACACAAACACAAAAGTGATGATACTCTCTTGTCATTCTTAAAAAGTAGGATTTCAAACCTCCCAAACCATGCTTTATGTTTTCCATTATAAAACTTACTTGTGCACCCTTCCTGATTTAACATTTTGATTGTTTGGCAGGCTGCTCTGTTACATCAGTAATTGTGGGGATGGAACTTGATGCAGTAATTTTCTTCCATTTAATGGAAACTTATGAAGTCTTACTGTAAAACAATACATAGAGATGATGTAATTCAATGCCCTAGAATTCATGTCATACTCACTGAAAGTTGTTAGCATTGTGTATGTGCAGGATTTCATTATAGATTTAGGTCATGTTATTTGCGCCTCCTGCTCATCTCCTTAGCTCATCTTTGTGCAGAATATGCTTAAGTGCATTACAGTATTTCTCTGTCTAGAATTTGATTTCAGTGATGCTGGAGTCTGCTACTTGTCCTGCAGTTGCATCATTCTGTGGTGTTGAATGGTGAAGATAAAATGACAGATGAAACTACTTAAAACAACAAATGTTTATCCATTCCTTGAGTTTTTTGTGTAAAACTGTTATTTCAACTTGACCATTCTACTGACTCTGCAATGACACGGGATTAACTGCCTTCTTGTCCTCTGTCCAAATTAAGGAACTAAGCAAATAGGGAAAGATTCTAGTTTGTTCACAGTCACCAACCAATGCACAAATTTCACTGGTAAAGGGGCAAAGGAAGGCTTTCCCTGTACCAAGTCTTTCAGCCAACTGGTTGTAACGAGATATTTACTAACTTTGATTTTCTTGCTTCTCAATGAATACTTAGTCCAGTTGTATATGGAAACGCATTTATGCAGAATGGGAGAACATCTCATGCTTAACCAAAATGTAGTAATTAGGGATAGCATATGAGATGAAGAAAAAACACAGCTTGTCAAAGGCTTGGTAACTGTTGATATTTTTAGATGGTTTAAAGTGACCATGTGATAAAATGGACTGAGCAAACTACATTTATCAACTTTTAATTGGTAGCCTGCCATTGGTTTATTAATTTCCAGCAGTGTGTACTGCTGGAGAAATAAAGTATCTGGGTAAAATAACAGGATTGCATTTACAGTATAATACATTGATCCTACAGATACAGACACTGTGCTTTTTCTCTGCCACTGGCTTTATCTATGAAGCCTAAATTCAATTATGCAGCTCTTCAAAGCAAAAATCTTGAGCGAGGGGAAAGCAAAACCCTGAGATATGACATTCTAAGAGATGAAGAGATTTCTTGTATCTTCTAACAGAAAATACCCAGGGCTGATTTAACATCTGGCTCAGTTCATGCAGCTAGAGCCATCTAAAATTAAGTGGTTTTCCTAAAGTGCTTGTCCAGGCTCCCACTGTTAGATGCAAGAAAGAGGTGAGAAAAATCATTCATTAGTGTCTCTTGCTTTTATCTGCTCACTACAATAGAAACCAAAATGATATCTTTAAGTTACTAAAGGAGACATGATTCCCACTAATGTAAATTCCTTTATGTGAAGACAATTTGAGTTCCACTATTCCAGTGTGCAGTTTCCCTAGGAGAGAAAATGACAAAAGCTCATAGCTCAAAGTAGACATGTTGAATATATCTGTTATGCAGAGCAAAAGTTGTCACTGTTATCAAATTCTGTAGGAATGGATAGATGCCAGAAAATTTTCTTAAGTAGAAAGTTATTGAAATATTGTATTCCTATTAAAAATCCAAGGGATATTTAAGTTGTATTTCCCAATATTGAAAAAAAAAAAGGAGAAGGCAGGACTTCTGGACGTGCTCCATCAGAGCTTGTGACCTACTTCCGTGGTGACAGAACTGCCAGTTTAAACTGTCTTGCTGAAAATCATAGAATCATAGAATGGTTTGGGTTGGAAGGGACCTCAAAGCCCACCTAGTTCCAACCCCCCTGCTGCAGGCAGGGACACCCTCCACTAGCCCACGTTGCCCAAAGCCCCATCCAGCACTTCCAGGGATGGGGCCTCTACAACCTCTCTGGGCAACCTGTGCCAGTGCCTCACCACTCTCACAGTAAAGAATTTCTTTCTAACATCTAAGCTAAATCTGCCCTCTTTCAGCTTAAACCCATTACCCCTTGTCCTGTCACTACACTCCCTGATAAACAGTCCCTCACCATCTTTCCTGTAGGCTCCTTCAGGTCCTGGAAAGCCACAATTAGCTCTCCCTGGAGCCACCTTTTCTCCAGGCTGAACAAGCCCAACTCTCTCAGCCTGTCCTCACAGGAGAGGTGCTCCAGCCCTCTGATCAGCTTCATGGCCCTCTTCTGGACTCTCTCCAGCAGCTTCATGTGTTTCTTGTACTGGGGCCCCCAGAGCTGGACGCAGTACTCCAGGTGGGGTCTCATGAGAGCAGAATACAGGGGCAGGATCACCTCCCTCGACCTGCTGGTCATGGTTCTTTTGATGCAGCCCAGGACACGGTTGGCTTTCTGGGCTGCAAGCGCACACTGCCGGCTCATGTTGAGCTTCTCATCAGTCAATACACCCCCAAGTCTTTCTCCTCAGGGCTGCTTTCAATCCATTCCTCGCCCAGCCTATAGTCATGCTTGGAATTGTGCCGACCCACATGCAGGACCTTGCATTTGGCCTTGTTGAACTTCATGCGGTTCGCACGGGCCCACCTCTCCAGCTTGTCAAGGTCCCTCTGGATGGCATCCCTTCCCTCCAGTGTGTCGACCACACCACACAGCTTGGTGTCATTGGCAAACTTGCTGAGGATGCACTCGAGCCCACTGTCCGTGTTACCAACAAAGATGTTGAACAGTGCCAGTCCCAGTACTGACCCCTGAGGAAAGCCACTTGTCACCGTTCTCCACTTAGACGTTGAGCCGTCGACCACAACTCTTTGAGTGCGACCATCCAGCCAATTCCTTATCCACCAAGTGGTCCATCCATCAAATCCATGTCTCTCCAATTCAGAGACAAGGATGTCATGCGGGACAGTGTCAAATGCCTTGCACAAGTCCAGGTAGATGATGTCAGTTGCCCTTCCCATATCCACCAACGCTGTAACCCCATCATAGAAGGCTACCAAATTTGTCAGGCATGATTGGCCCTTAGTGAAGCCGTGTTGGCTGTCACCGATCACCTCCTTATTTTCCATGTGCCTGAGCATAGTCTCCAGGAGGGTCTGCTCCATGATCTTGCCAGGAATGGAGGTGAGACTCACCAGCCTGTAGTTCCCCAAGTCTTCCTTTTTTTCCTGTTTAAAAGTGGGGGTTATGTTTCCCCTCTTCGAATCGGTGGGAACTTCCGCCCGATTACCAGGACTTCTCAAATATGGTGGAGAGTGGCCGGGCCACTTCATCCGTCAATTCCCTGAAGACCCACAGATGCAACTCATCAGGTCCCATGGACTTGTGCACCTTCAGGTTCCTTAGATATTCTCAATCCTGATCTCCTACAGTGGGCGGTTCTGCATTCTCCCAGTCCCTGCCTTCTGTGACCTGGGCAGTGTGGCTCAAGCATTTCCCAGTGAAGACTGAGGTAAAGAAGCCATTGCGTACCTCGGCCTTCTCCATATCCTGGGTAACCAGGTCGCCTGTTTCATTCCTGAGGGGACCCACGTTTTCCCTCGTCCTCCTTTTCTCACTAACATACCTATAGAAGCTTTTCTTGTTGTCCTTGACATCCCTGGCCAGACTAATTTCTATCAGGACTTTGGCTTTCCTAACCTGATCCCTGGCTGCTCAGACAGTTTCTCTGTATTCCTTCCAGGCTACCTGCCCTTACTTCCACCCTCTGTAGGCTTCCTTCTTGTGTTTGACTTTGTCCAGGAGCTCCTTGTTCATCCATAGGGGCCTCCTGGCATTTTTGCCTGACTTCCTCTTGGTTGGGATGCATCGCTCCTGAGCTTGGAGGAGGTGACCCTTGAACATTAGCCAGC
The DNA here is from genome assembly GCF_028858705.1 of Grus americana. Taxonomy (NCBI): domain Eukaryota; kingdom Metazoa; phylum Chordata; class Aves; order Gruiformes; family Gruidae; genus Grus; species Grus americana. Next base: position 5,923,351 of record NC_072891.1, on the reverse strand, counting down.
TGTCTTGGGCCCCTCTTCCCTCCAAAAGGGCCAAAGTCTGCTCTCCTGAAGGCCAGGGTAGTGAGCTTGCTGTGTGCCCTCCTCGGTGCCCTGAGGATCTTGAATTCCACCATTTTGTGGTCACTGCAGCCAAGGCTGCCCTTGAGCTTCACGTCCCCCTACCAGGCCCTCCTTATTGGTGAGAACAAGATCCAGCATGGCACCTCTCCTTGTGGGCTCCTCTATCACTTGGAGGAGAAAGTTGTCATCAACACATTCCAGGAACTTCCTGGATTCCTTGCGCTCAGCTGCATTGTCCCTCCAACGGATGTCAGGGTGCTTGAAGTCTCCTATAAGGACCAGGGCTTGTGAGCATCAGGCTGCTCCTATCTGCCTACAGAGGGCTTCATCTGCTTGGTGCCCCTGGTCAGGTGGCCTGTAGCAGACCCCCGCTATGATGTCCCCTGCCCCAGCCCTCCCTTTAATCCTGACCCATGGGCTCTCGGTCAGCTCCTCATCCATCCCCGGGTGGAGCTCCATGCACTCCAGCTGGTCACTGACATAGAGGGCGATGCCCCCTCCTCGTCTGCTCAATATCCCAGCCAATCCCACTAGAAGAAGAAAGCAGAATATATTCAAGTTAAGATTAAAGCATAAGAGTTAACAGTTGGATTGGCTGCTGAAACAAAATACAAAGGTGGAATTGTCTTCACATTAAAATGTCCACCAGCCAAAAACCAGTTACTGATTTCTATGCTTGGGTACAGAATGAAATCCTGTGCCTTGTGTTATATCAGAAGTCATACTATACTTAATTTTGGAAATTAAATATATGCATTTATATAAAATTCAGGTTAATTCATCACAGTTTCAATCATTCTGTGGGTTTTTTTAGCTTCTTTGGAAGGTCTTTTTTACTTATAATGAAAATAGTGATCTTTAATTATATATGTAAAACTTTCTATTTAGATATGTGAAACTTTCTGTACTACAAAAATAATTATACAACATGGTAGAGAAATAGTTTTAGTGCAGTTATAAAGGACAAACAGGAAGAAATCAATGTAATCGTGCTGGAGAGAATGTTTTTAGCCTAGCTTAGTGACTAGCATTAATATGTAATTCTTAGTATATTTGTTTTGTTCGTAACAGTCTAGAAGAAACATTTTCTTAACAAAAATAGGCTACAACAAACCCCAAGGAGAAGTTTCTGGGTTGTGGGTTTTTTTGGTTTTTTTTTTTTTTTTTTTTTTAATTTACATTTCATATTAATTATAAAGAAAAGTGTGAAGTAAGTAAGACTCACATATCTCATTTTAATTTGGTTTGGGGTTTTTTGGTTTTTTTTTGGTGGGGGGTGTCAGTGATCTGGTTTGTATATTTCTGGCAAACTGTTGCTGACTGCATCTGCTCCACTGAATCGTCTTTCTTGCTTCATGGTGACTAAAAAGACAGCTTGAACTCAAAGAAATGAAGATGAGTACCAATGCTGGGTGCGTGAGTATGTACTACTGACCCATGGGAAGTACTAAAGTAAGGTTTATAGCTGATTTTTCTAGCTCTGCCACTAATTCAACATTCAGCAGGTTTCTGTCATCTGAATTGAAAACAAAAGAAAATTGTAAGAGCTTCTGTGAAGTCTAAGTGATTAATGACCTTAATCTCTTTGAGATTTTCAGATAAACTGTGCTAAGAAGGCTAAACAAACCAAAAGTAGTAGAATACTGACAGTAGAACTCATTAAGGTCACATCAGTATCAGTTTAAAAGTTATTTATTATATTTACCTTTTCCTGGAATACTGTTTCATTTTTACAAACCACAGTCTTTGCTATGGACAGGTGCTTTTGAATGGCTACTGTGCAACTTTGCGTATGTAATTACTATAAGTCATAATGAATACAAGTTGCCTTGACGTTTTCTTCTAAGCAAGCTGTGTATTAACAGGCAAAGCTAGCTGGTGAAAAGCACACAAGTCTACAGCTGGCACATGGATGTCTGTTCCCCAAGGACATATGTAAATCCAGTAATGCAAGAAAATCCCTGCTTCTCTTTTTTTTTTTTTTTTTCCTTTCCACTGCTGTGATTCAGAGATGAATACATTGACCTTTTTCTCCTGCATAAACTTTCAGTAGCAAGACACTGAGACAAACTAGACACCCATTCACTCATCCTGTAAATGTTGTTAAGAAGACAAGAGTGCAGCTTACTTGAAAACACAGTGGCCAAAAGTTCAAACAAAGTGTTTGCAGGGTGCCTACCTCTTTATTTAGGTATATATGTATTTGATTTTTAGAACATGCTGAGTACTCATCTTCTCTCCTGTGAATATTCAGTACCTCTAAAAACTCTTGTTGCTGCAAGCTCCAGTTTGTAACCATGACTTACATTACTAACAGGTTTGTGGCTCTCTCAGCTACTTAAAAGTCCAATGGATTGTCCCTAACAGAGGGGCTCAATGTACCAAGCATCTTTTCAAGTATTAGCAAACACACTGGGTGACATAGCAAAAAATACCTAATATCACTTACTTTATCATCATTGAAGAATGACTTTGTGTTTCATGATGTAATATTACATATTAACTTCAGTTATGAGAGATGTTAGAAATCTAGACATTCATCATTAGAATTGTTTATGGTTAGCATGTCATAACTGTAGACTATAAGATAAGAGGCGATGGACAGAACTTGCAACAAAAGGAAATTCTGTCTAGGTATTAAGGAAAAAAAAAATCACAATGAAGGTGGTCAAGCATTGGAACAGGCTACCCAGATATTCAAACACTGACTAGCTATGATCCTGAGCAGCCTGATCTGATAGTGAAACTGAATCTAAACATTAAAGTTAGTTCTGATTTGAGTGTGAGCTTGGACCAGATGACTTCATCTATAGGTAGGCTGGAAAATTTAAAGATTTATAAACATCAAAGCACTGAGGTTTTCAGGCAGCTTTCAGACTGAAAGGTTGAATCAGAACAACAACAACAACGTAGTTAATAAATTTCTGAACTGGATTATGCTATATAGTTCTTTTCGTATGATATGGCTAATAGAATGAATGACTTGGGGTCAGTGACCTAGGACTTCAAACTCATGCTTTCTGTTTCCATGGGATTCATGCCAGTCTTTTTATTAAACAGGTGACAGAAATTCAGGTGCTTTGTAAAATAAACGTTATGAAGTCTCACCCACTCTCATCTTTGGCTTTTCTATTGTTGTCATCTGTATCACAGACAAGAATCAGAAAGTTGAGTTTAAGACACTTATTTGTCTCTCCTATAGAGACATTATAAAGCTGATTCTGAAATAGAAATAAGTGTAAAACTGATAAATATTCAGTTTTATGATTTTTATTATGAAGCCCCAGTATCTGTTTTATAGTGCTTAATGGAAGGCCAAAAGAAAATATAGTAATAGAATATCTGATTCCTTCAGTTCTTAACTTAATAGTGTTTGTTCTTTGACAATATTAATGAAAGTATGATTGCCATCACATGTATTAATACATACCAAAATGTATGCTTTTCTACATAAACTTAGTGTTGCTATCTTCAATTTTCTTTAATTAATCAGAATTGGACCTTGAAATTATTTGCACACAGAAAAACTATTTCATACATGACACTTTTTTAAATTATTGAGGGAATGGAGAAAAGCTGATTGCAAAACTAATTGTGGGACAGGTTACTCCTCATTTGAAATGTAAATTGCTTATATTTTCTTTCTCGTCACGTCTCTAATGTGCAGGTACAGGTCTCAGAGCACTGATGCTTTTAGAGCTACTTGAGGTGAGAGCAGTAATTAAATACTGTGAACCTTGGGTTAAGTATTTCACATCAGGGTTTGGGGAAGAAAGCTGCAACACATTTCAAGATACCTGAAGGCAGTGATTTCATGTGGCACATATTCTGCTGTATAATTTTGATGCTTTTTAAATTTTCTTATTGTGACAGATTATGTGAAACGTCCAGTGCCTCTTTGAATCATGTACGTTTTCCTACCCAGGCAAATATACAACACCCTGTGGTTTTTTTTCAATTCAGCTGTGTTCAGATGCTTAAAGGAGAGGATAAGATTTTAACAGCTCTCAACCCTCCTTTCTCTTCCTCAGACCTCTGATCTTACTCCCACATAGGCTTTATTTCCCTTCCAATTACTGAATTCCGATAAGATATTCTTACATAAATGTTACAGCAACTACTACAGGCAAGAGACAGCATACTCTCTTTGTATCTTGTTATAATAGAGAAGTTAGACTTAGTAAGATAAAAAAAAATAAAATAAAAACCAATGATATAATTTGGTATTGTTTGTAGATGGGAAAACATGGAGAATATGTAGCCTTATGAAAGTAAACATAACACCTTAAAGAAAGTCTTCAGATAATCACAACTCATAATCACTCCACATAAAATCAGAGGTAGAAAGACAGATATAGATGTACCTAAAGGGACCTACAGGAAAGCTGGAGAGGGACTGTTTACAAGGGCATGGAGTGATAGGATGAGGGGTAATGGCCTTAAGCTGAAGGAGGGGAGATTTAGATTAGATATTAGGAAGAAATTCTTTACTGTGAGAGTGGTGAGGCACTGATACAGGTTGCCCAGAGAAGCTGTGGAGGCCCCATCCCTGGCAGTGTTCAAGGCCAGGTTGGATGGGGCTTTGGGCAACCTGGTCTAGTGGAGGGTGTCCCTGCCCATGGCAGGGGGTTGGAACTAGATGGGCTTTGAGGTGCCTTCCAACCCAAACTATCGTATGATTCTGTGTTTCTATGATTCTATGACTCTGTGTAGAAAATAAAAGTACATACGATATTAAATAACGTACCTTAGTCCATATTGAGTGTAAATGGAGCAGACCCAGAGACTCCAGACCTTAGAACATTAACAAATTGTCCCTAGAAATGTGATTAAGGAAACTAAAGGTTAATTACAAAGCGAAATAAAGCAAAAAAAAACCCAACCAAAAAGTAGTTGCTGTCAGATTTCATTAGCGGTCTCTGAAGTTATATTCATAACGTATATTAAATACTTTTTTCTTTTTAGTAGATTGATATGATTGCAATCTATGGTCAGGATCTTATTTAGAAGACTACTGAAACATGGATGCATTTTTCTTGGACAGTTATGTAGACTTGGTGATAGCACAGTAATGGAAAATAACTGTGATTAAACAATAATATTACAGTTGTAAGTATATCTGACTTAGGTGCCAAAAATATTAGGCCCAATGCATTGCTGGATTTAGATCGATGCCACATTTCTTCTCAAAAATGTCTAATGCTTTACCATATATCAGTCCCTTCTACTAAGGAACCCGTACACAGGGAACATATTTTGGCTCATTAAGTGTGGTCCATCCACTCAGTCCAAGCCCATGTGGCGATGCTGCCATGAGCAAAACAGAACCCTTCAATTCCTTCAGTCCCTGTCCTTGCTTTCCTGTCCTATAAATACCAAGGTATTGATGGACACCATCAAAGTTTGTCAGCAAAAGAGCTTTGTAACGCAATCATCTGTCCTGGGAAAGGGAAAACTGCAGTATTTTGAATGTCTTTTACCCCTCACTCCACTGGGGAAGGTGAAGAATTTGATTTCTTTGACCTTTATAAAAAAATGGAAATTTGCATGCAATTCAGTACTTGAAATGGAAAGAGTAGCTCGTTTGTACTTGTAGCAAACAGTTATGCATACAGCTAGGGTCAGGTGAGCTGAAAAAAAATCAGTTTGCACATCAGGAATTTGGTTTTGTCCTTTCTCAAGTGGGGTTCACAGTTTATCACCTCCCCCGTCCTCTTGGCCCTCTCACCAAGAGAGACACAGTTTGTCACAGGCCATAGTTTTGCAAATACTTTCTGGACTCTCCTACGGCCCATCATTTGTGTCTTTTTGTTCAGGCATCTTTAACTGGCCTCAAAGACACTCTGCAAGCAGCATATACACAGCTTATAAGTATAAAGCTGTCACTTAGTAGCAAACATAAGCAAAAGATAGTACGGATTTAACAAGCTATTAGTCTAAGCATTAGTCTGCTCACTGTTCTGATAAGGCACTCAAAGAGTCTCTGCTGGCCAGGCAGGCATCAGCCAGGAGGAAAAAATTCTCCTCTACATCTTCCTGGAATAAGTCCTCAATGTTACTGTCTCTAGCTCCTCAACATCCCTCTTGAACTGGGACGCCCAAACCAGACACAATATTCCTGGTGTGGTGTCACCAGTACTGAGCAAGAAGAGATCGTAACTCCCCTTGTTCTGATGGCTGTGCTTTTCCTAGTGCAGTCTGGTGTACAGTTTGCCTCGCTCACAAAGAAAACATACTTTGGGCTTGTATGTATGTTGGCACCCATTGTTACTCCAGGTCCTTTTGAGCAGAGCTGCCACTTTGTTCCTGGCCTGTACCAATGCATAGGCAGGTCTGCTCTGTCATGAAGCAGATTTTTGCACTTTTCCTTGCTGAACTTCATGAGTTCCCTGATGACCTAATCTTTAATTTTAGCAAGGACTCACTGAAATAAAGATCTACTGTCCATTTACAGTTTCCTTCTCCCCTAGCTTAGAATCATTCAGAAATCTGCTGAGGAATCACGCTTTCTCAACATCTAGGCAGTTGATGAAGATATTGAACAGTATTGGCCCGAGTATTGATGTCTGTCATGCTCCACTTGTTACCAACTGCCAAACAGACATCGAGTCATTGATCACTACTCAGTGAGACTGGACAATTGTCAGCTCATCTAACAGTCTGGCCAATCTGTACTTCTTCAGGTTATCAATGAGGCTGTGGTGGGAGAGTTTTATGTAAACTTAAAGCAAAGCCAAGATATATTTCAGCCCCTCTGGTTTCCCCTCATCCATTAAGTGGATCATAGGTAGTCTTTTGTAATTTAAAGCAATCAGATTGGTTCAAGCATAATTTACCATTGTTAAATCTGGCTATTCACAATCTTCTTTTCTTCAGAGGACTTGCTCCATGAGTTTCTCAGAGACCAAAGCGAGGCCGTCATGCCTGTAGATCACCAACTCATATCTCTTGCCCCCTTTGAAAGTAGATTCAACACTTGTCTTTCTCTAGTCATTGGAGACTTCCTCTGATCTCCATGATCTTTGAAAGATCAAGTTGAGTGGCCTCACAGAGACATCAGCCAGGTTTCTCAGTGTCCTCAGATGTATCCTTTATGTCCATACACCAATCTGCAGTTCCTCAGATCCTCTGCTTACCTTTTTGTAAGGACAGGCATACTGTTAGGCTTCTCCCAGCCATCAAGGACTGCCCCTAATAAGAACAATTTTTGAAGATAGGACATAACAATCTTGCAATTACATCAGTGCACTGAGTTAATTCCCATCAGGCCACATGGGAGCATACTCTACTCCACTTCTGTATCAGCCCACTTACGCTATTCTTCCTGGCTCCCTTGAATTGTCTTGCTAGTTTTAGTTAATGTTGTCATTGGCTATCCTGATTTCATCCTCTTTTGCCTGACCAATACTTTTATACTCCTCCTTTATGTTCTTGTTTCTACCTCCATTTCACTGTTAGTTCATTAAGAAACTCTTTGCTTAGCCAAGGAGGTTTCAGTGAATGTTCTCAATCTTCAGGAAGAGCAGGATGTTTTTTTTTTTTTTCTTGCCTACAAAGTCTCTTAAAAAAACAAAGCCTGTTCTCCTGAAGTCGAGTGTCCTCACTCCTCTAGCTTTCCTCTGCATGCTGAACTCAGCCATCTTACAGTCCCTGCAGCCCAGACTGCTAGCTGTGACCACATTTGCCACACTTATATCCTGTTTTTTTAGCAGCAGGACAAAGTTTTGGACCAACTTTTAGTCTAAAATCTCTGCTTTTTACCAAGGCTATAAACGTCCACATGGCTCATTCCTGTATGCCTCCAACTGCCTTTTCCTTTACTAGCAAAAGCAAATACTTAATAATTTTGCCATAAACAGAAAAAAGGTGAAGGAAAGATATCTTTTAAATCATTCTGCCTATTTTTTTTTTCCCTCTTAGTAATGGAATGTCCTCACACATGTATTTTCTTCTGACTGCTCATTAATTAATAGATCTAATGCCATTCCTGCTGATTGGTCTTCTCCATAAATTCATAATCAATTCCCCTTACAGTAGGAAAATGAAGGACTTCTGACGCTGCATTATCCTTTAATAGGGTAGTGTCCAAATGAACAGTCTTCTGAAGATTTACATAGGCACTGTGCTAGTAGTAGCTCATTGAAAAAACAAGTGTGGTGTGCTCTCGTGTGCCTGCAGACCCTCAGGGCTTGCGCTTGAGAGTGCACCTCTGCTCAGAGGATGACTTCGGACCTCCATGACTGACCTCCAGACTGGAGTAATTTGAGAGTTGAGGTTTGTACAAGAGCCCTGTGACATTTATAATGTTATCATTTCAGTGTAATATATTTACCAACCCATTACTGTTATTTCTGTTATTCTCTGTCCCATTCAAATTGCTGTGTTTGGCTACATATTTCAAACACTTATTCCCATGTTTTCAGTGCTATTCTTTCTTGGTTTGACAAAATCTAGAAAATCTGCCCAGTCACAGATTATAGAGTAAATCAAAATACTTGTCTCTACATATTAATTACTGAACAACTGTTAAACTGCTAGAATGAGGAGTCATTTTTGCTATTTTGCACTGTATCAGCCCAGTGAAATTAAAATCTGATTAGAGGTAAAGGGAAGCAGATTCCAAGACTCTAAGTGAAAAAGATGAAAATTGGTATACTCCAGACAGATGGCTGTAAAAGTTTGCACGGTGATTCTTGAACACTCTGTAGCAGACAAAGAAGTCAATTTGAGGGAAAAGCAGATTCATATACAGTCTATGCAACAACAGTTACAACAGCTTGATACAGCTGAAGCAGAATATAAAGCAGTGTTTGGTAATGCCAGTGTCACCCTTTAAAGCCTTGTCCATACCATAGTGAAAACACTTCCATTGTTAAAAAAAAAAAAGAGCTTTGTGATGCTGATGTACTCTTACATGGGCTTCTACACACTCCACTTATTCAAAATAGTTTCTTTTTAAAGGGCAGCAGCTATTATCCAAGAAGATTTTTTTAAGAGTCCCACCAATATTCAGATGATCCATCCTGACTCCTTGCATATTTAGCCTATGGAATTGGTGTTCCTGATCCATGAAGCAGGGCTGTGTCATCTGGCTGAGCTGCAGTTTATCTTCTAGATTTGCTTTAAAGACAGAAAACATCCACCACATACATACAACAGTTGTTAAAATTATTAATCCCCTACAGGTTTCAGATGTGGGGAACTCTAAAGGCATTAATCACTGCACCCTTTTTCTTGCTTTGTTTGGGAAAGAGATGAGGAAGAGAATTATATGCAAAGAAGATTAAAATGAAGTCAAAACTTCCCACAGATTTCGCTAAGAAAAACTGGCAAGAAGTGAGACCAGGGTTAGGGAGGAAAAGATTTGATGATATTCAGAAAACAGAATGAGGGTGAAAAGTGCTTGAGAAAGCAGTGATACATTGTCTTGATACAATCACGAGCATACAGTAACCATAAGGAAGGAGTTTTGCCACCATCTATCGGTGAATACGAGGAAGAGAGAAAGCCACCTAAAGTGTTTATTCCCTGCCTTCTCACACAAAACCAATATTTTCATTATTTCCTCATTCATGCATATTTTGGATGCAGGTTACTGGACGACTGATGTGCCTGTTACATGACAAAGAATCACATATTTTCTTTAATATGCCTTTGGTAAAGATTCGCCCTAATCAATACAGCTGTTTTAGTGTGAGTAAGTGAAAAGGGAAGGTAGAGGAAAAAGACAAAGGACTTTGATCCCATTAAGGACTTTGATCCCATTAAGGACTGTTTCATAGGCAATGCGTGAGTTGTAAATTACACTGCCTTCCCACCCTGAGTAAGGAGGTGGAGTTGAGCTGTCACCTACACACCTCTTCTGAGTGGCTGGCTGGCTTAATCTGCTCGGGCCAAGCTACACTATTTCTTTACTCGAACCGATGTGTTTGGAGCTATATAAAGTGTCTGGACAACACTAGAGGTAGTATAGCTATGTTAAGATATCAAAAAATTTTATCTGAATGTCCCAACAAAAAGAGGTGCTCAACAGGATCACATCAGTACACTCATACCTGAAAATTACAGGTCCTGAACTAAGTCTGGTTGAAAAATAAATCAATAGTAATAAAATCCTGTAATGCTCTGTAAATCTCAGGAGAATTAAATGAATTTAGAGGATTGGATCTATTCTTTCTAAAACAGTCACAATACTATTGATATTTATTCCCTGTTAGATGAAAACGTGCTTTCAGGGCAGGAAAAAAATACGATGTTAATTGTGTATTGTAAGAAGAGTTAAAAAATGTCACAGATGTATTGCTCCTTTCTCCTTTAGACACTAGTTCAGCAACCAAAATCTGTGTAATATGTGCCTGGGTGGCTTCTGGGATCAGCAATACTTGCAGGGACAGATTCTCCTTTCTAAGCACCAGTGGTTTTTACTGTATGCTTCATTTCACAATCCTGAATTAAGGATGTAAGCTCCCCTAAACAGTAATGACTCCTAAAAAATAGGGCTCAAAGAAAGCTGCATAATTTTGCAGGCTTCTCCTAGTGGTAGAAAAGCTTTCTATCTTTCTCTTAGACTCTGTTCCCAAACTATGTCCCTTAGACTGATAGAGGCTGGGAAAAAAAATCAATAAAAAGTAGTCTATCCAGTGCTTAACTCTGACACCTGGTCCCCTGAGCACGCGTATACATTTGTGGCTCAGCATGCAACACAAACACTTTTTTGACATAAATCTTTAACATCTGCACTTTATGCTTGTTAGGCCACACTTTACACTATCCTGGCACATAGCACTACATTTTCTTTTCAGAGAAACCAAGCTGAACCTTGTGCAACAGGGACCACACTAGTGGCATGGGAAAAGAGGCATAGGGTACTGAAAGGTGGAGTAAGCCTCAAGAGGAAAAGGATCATCCATCCTACAAATGGAGCACAAGAGATACAAAACTCTGGGCTCTTGTATAAGACGCTCACCGCGGGGCTCAGGAGGTGTCCCTGCAGCAGCTGTGGGGTCAGTCCTACACCACCTGTGAATTGTGTCAGTTACGGTTTGCTATTTGCCGAAGGTGCATTCCCATTCTAGCTTTACGCTGCTCACTTCTGATGAATGTCTTCTCTTTCTACCTTACTTTGTTGAGCCTCTCCATCTATTTCCATTTTTAACTAGGGTTTTGTTTGTTTGTTTGGTTGAGTTTTTTACTATGTCCGCTAATATATGTAGACAACCAAAGGAGGCGTATTCAAGGAGGAAATGGGTAACCCATGGGGACAAAAAATTGATTTGTAGAAGGGCAAAGAAGCTTGACAAATGGCAGACAACCTAGTGACAAGAAAATCACCAGGCAACTGCAGGCCACTGGGTATCACGTGGCAGTTAACAAATTTATTCCTAATTGTTAACGAGTGCTATGGAGGCATGGAAAATGATGACACAGCAATTCTGCATCATCTCTAAGCATCTTTGTGAGGTGGCAGGAGAAGTGGAGGCAGCTTCGTCCCCTTCTGATCATGAAGTAAAAGAAAGATGTTCTGCTGTTTCCAGGAGGAGCAGAAGGTGTATAAAAGATCTATGTGAAGACAGTGCATATGCATGCTTTCAACCTGGTAAATTAGCACTCACCCTTCTATGCTATCAAAATGCTGACTCCCATCAAAATTTCAGCTACAAATTGAGCAAATCGCTGCTCTTTTCCAGCCAACTCGCCCCATAGGTTAAAGCAAACAGCTGAAAAGCAAGACAGATTCAGATTCTCAGGGGCGTGAGGCAGATTTGGCTGTGGTCTTACAGAGGCTGTGTGAGAACTTTTACCATGAGGTTAACTGTAAACAAAGGGGGAAGAAGGAGTATCCCATCTCCCCAGTGCATGGTATGGGTATGCTCTGGGTATGTTGTTGGCACCAGGCTCCAGGAACTGCAGAAGCCAGGAATTCACTGTTTAGTGGCTACTGATGGGACTCGGGGGTGAGCCAGGGTTTATTTGCTCCATGCTGCCAGTGAGAAGTAAATGGCCTTGTGAATACCCAGCAGTGGGAATTTAAACTGCTCGCTGCAGTTGCTGTGTGTACCTATGAGACCTTAATGTTAAACCCCTATGAAGGCATATAGGTTCCTAACATCTCCTTACGTATCTAGGTCTAAACCAGTAGCACCTTAATGGCCTGCTGCTAGCTTTTCAGGTGCTATTAAATGCATTGTAAATCCAAGGATCCAAACCTACTCAAATCAAAAAGCCACACCCAGATTTTGTTGCTAGGAATACCTCACAAAATGCAAAATTAAATGAGAGGGAGCTTCAGGGCCAAGCATATACCAAAAAAAGCCACAACCTCGAAAAAAAAGGAGGCCTTCGTATGGTACTGTAAGTAGGAGCTGTGACAAATAAAGTGATGAGCACTGATGTGCTCTGCTGGGGTGCACACAGAAAGTGTCTTAGAGAAGAGGGATTGCAGTGAAGCTGTTGCCCAGAAAGAGAGGTGATGTATCTGTGTTGGACAGAAGAGGACCCGCCTACCTATTCTCTTTCCCTTTGAATCTTTATTAATATAATTGCAGATAGGACTCTAAGTGTGGCTGAGGATATTTTTATTTACTGGACTACCTTGGGACTGGAAAAAGAGGACCTGCAGAAAGGATTTAAATATTTAAACAGCATTTCAACCCAGTGCCTAAAACATTCTGTTTCTTTTAGACGCTTAGTAGGGTTGACTTCTAGAAAAGCCAAACAACCAATTTGCTGCATGGTATTCTATTTTTGAAAATTCATGCAAAAACTGTTTATAAGCACTACAAAACCTAACTCCAAATGCATCTAAAAAATTACTTTATACATCTTCCCTGACAGCATTAGCTCTCATTAGAAGATATGTCCCGCAATGTCAAAAGAGCCTGCACATACAGACTTATTAATCAGAGGAGGTTTTTGTCAGAATTTCCACATGTCAATATTGCCATTAAGTGAATTAATGAAGACCAGAGATAATGGAATATTTATGTAAATTATCTTAACTAGATCATCTCCAATCTTTTCAGAGCTTATAAGTCTTTATTGTGATAATGCTCCTGACTTGTATCTCATGTGAAAGTTCCATTAATTATTTCAGTTATGTAAATTCTAACTTTCTCATCTCTGCATTTGGTTTTTTGGTTATTTTTGGTTGGGGTTTTTTATGTTTTGAAACACAGAAAAGTAGCCCTATTTCTTAAAACTGCTGAAGTCTACCTAAACTCTTAGGCTGACAAGCACAGATGGCCACAGTATTAAAAGCAATGTCACAGGGTATAAATTTTTAATAACCTTTGCTAACTTTGGCTGTGTTTATTTGTGCATTTCCCTCTTTTCCCTGAGCAATAAATTAAAACAAAACCTACATTATTCACATTTCCCTAAACCCCAATATAAAAAGGCAATTCCTGCATTTTTTATTGTCTTTGTGAACTTGCGATGTTTTTATGGGACTGGGCTGGAAGAAACTGCATGTTTTAACTTTGTCAATTATTATTCAAGTCAGTAAGGTGTAATGAAAACAACACTTATGGAAAAGTCATTTAGTGCTGCTGGGACTCTCCACATTCTTCTAACTCCATGCCTGGGAGCAAAAAGAGATCTTGAACCCTAAGGTTCAAGACTGACTAAGCCTTTTGTGTTTGCTTGCAGGTGGAGCCTTGACTCCACAGTGCAATGCTACTGCACAGCAAATGTTGTGATCCCTGTGCTGGCAGGTGTGTGAGACATCAGCAGTGTCTGTTCTGGCCAGAACTAAATGCTGTTTTCTACATGCCTTTATTGATCCATGAAACAACCTTTTGTACTGCTGTGTGGAAATGTGCAATTAAATGCTCTGTTTACTTTCACCTTCTCCATCTTATTTAAAAATTCCATTTAATCACCAGTATGTATTCAGCAGGCAGTCCCCAATAAAAGTATTTTATTCTTGATTAGCTGAAGAACAGAGAAGGCTTCATGCCTGAGGTTTTGTCCTGCACTCACCCTAGGTGTGGCCCTTCTGTGCCGCTCCATAAAAAGACATGCTGACAGACTACGTCATGGGAAACCTGGCTAACTACTGAGAATGCTGATGAAAACCTTATGCAGATGGCCATCCAGGACTTGTTGTTTGTAGATTATAAAAGACACGTATTTTTAAGCAGAAGAAAGACCCATTAATCAAGCAAGAATCCATAAAGCAAATAACACGCACATCTATCACTACTTAGAGATACCACACTGATAAAGTTGCTAACCAGAATTCAGGAAGAGCTATAAAATAATCCTTAGGCTCTTCATTGGATGGGTAGAAGAAAAAGCAGATGAAGGACCACTTCAGTGTTTAGTGTCTGCAGAGTGGGTCTTTAAAAACATAGCTGCTTCAACCTGAAGAAAATCTAAAGACAAGAAAAATGTTTAAATATGAGTAAATTGCTAATCTTTACTTTTCTGACTGAAGTTTCATGTTTGTTTTTATTATTATTATTTATTATTTTTATTTTCCAATTATCTGAATTAAGACAAAAGAGAATATGAAACCGATTGTAATGTCTAAGTAAAGATCAGAGCATGAAGCTGAAAAGATGGTCTATTGCCTTTACAGCTGCTGATTAAGGGCATAAAATGCATTTTGATTCTTTTTTTTTTTTCCTCTGAGTTTGCATTAGCCACTATGCAACTGCCAGACTAATTTTCAGACAGAAAGTGAGCTCAATGAGTTAATTTTCAGTTAAAGCAAGGAACTGGTGGGGCTAACAATACGCACAGTCACATAATTCACAGGAGGACCATCAGATGAACACCTCAAGAGGCAGAGCGAAAGGAGAGGAAACACCTTTTCTGCAGCAATCTACAATTAATCTCAGTTAAACTGATGGAAAGCTGGACTGTTATGTGTTGCAACCATAGCAGGGAAGTTGATGGGCTGGATGGGATACACACACACACGCACAAACAGACACACACATTCTGCATCCACTTGCGTGCTGCCGTTTGGAGTGATCTTAATGCAGATACTGAATAAAAAGGAACCAAGTTTTGCTATATTTTTTGTAAGATTAACTTTACTTTGAGAATATTATTGAACCACAAATAAATCTCTGAGCTTAAACAGAATGCCATAAAAATAACCAGGGGAAAAATGCATTAGTTGGTAGAATTTCAGTCAGAATACGGTATAGTAGGTGTCTTTAGGTGTAGTGGACTTGGGCAGGAAGGGAGCAGGAAATAATATAGTATAATGGGAATTTACTTACAGGAATTCCTATTTCTTTCTTCCAAGTCTTCTACAATTACTCATGTAAAGAGAAAATGAGATGTTTGTCCTGGTAGCTGCATAAATTAGGTTACTGAAAAAGTACTGAGTTGATGGGATAACAGTACAATACATATGTGAGAAGGATCAGCATCTTTCTGTTGTCAAATATCTGTGACCACTCCCAGTCTCCTCAGTATACATAAATAACTGAATGTGCAATTTATAGATGAGAGAAGTTTGGTTAAACGTAGATGCACAAGGATATTTGCGATGTTCCAGGTATCCTGCCTGGCATTCAGATAGGATCCAATTCTCTTCCAGGTGGTTTGTCCTATCTGCCAGCTCCTTGCAAATGTCCAAATCACTTCTTACATTTCAGATGAAAAAATTGTCTCCCTACATTTTAATTCTACACCATTATGTTCTCACCAACAACATTTCAGGACATCAAGATTTTTGCGAATAGGCTGCAAATTTATTTTAGATTAAATTATGAAGACAATTGAAAACTAACACAAAGTTTTAAAGGTTTAAAATAATAGGATATACAATAAATAACAACTGCTTAAAAATAATACCAAATTTTGTATTAAAATATACTACAACAGTGATGTCAAGAATGAAGGGAAAAGGTTGAAGAATCCAAACAAGTTTCAACAGGAAAGAAGTTACCATCTGTGCTTATTATCTGTCTTTACTTTTAACTCAAGTTCGTCATGGCAAATGAATAATATGGAATATCACTCAGGAAAAGCTCCAACCAATGTTGTGGGTGAGAAATGGATAGGGATGACAGTGATGATCCATCAGCTTCCTCACAGTAACATTATTTCTGTCTAAAAGTCCTGAAAGTGATAGAGTTTAAATCTTCTCATAGGTTTGGGAGAGGTATTTCACAATATAGTATTGAGATAACCTTTTCAGTTGGTGTCTCTTGAATGACATTAAAATGCAATTAATTTGTCCTGCCTGCAGAATTTTTTTAAAATCAGCAGCACCACCACCAAAATTAGTTTAATGATTATATTTCAAGCCCTTACTTAAGCACAATTTTTTTCAAGACTTTGGCAATTATGTGATACTGATTCTCATTCTTCTCCAATTTGCATGATCCATTTTAATGCAAAAAACAACAAGGGTATCTTAAAAAGGTGGTCTGCATAATACAGGCTTAGCATTCTTCAGAAAAAACTAGCCTGGCCTGTGAACACAGTGATAGGCAGTGGAAGATCACCAGAATGCATCAGAGAAAGAATCTGCAAACATGGGACTAAATCCTGTAAGTATTATGTATGAGAGTCTGCATCTTTTTTTCCACAATGGTTAAGAGAAACCTTCCATGTTTGTGATGGAGAATCAGGTCTGAGAAACGCATGAATGCATTTGTGTCCTTACACTCAGGAATTTCTATCTATCTGTTTTTTACGTACTAGCTTAATCTCTGTGAAAAAAAATCGTCACTGAGTTTTGCTAATGCATGCCATTTTATACATAGTTTTCAGTCCACTGGCACAAGAGGTCCCAGAAGGTGTGGAAGAGTTTCTGTGAAAATACACATTAATGGACAGTTCACCTCCTAAGACTTCACAGTTGAGACAGAGTGATAGAGGTGATGGTAGCGGAGGAAAGGGATAGTGATTCATGTAAGATCTATTCTTAATGGTAAGTCTCTCACTGTTTTTTCTCAGCTGCCGGTATTTGCGAACTCTGATAAGGGTAAATAGGTTGCTTTTATACTGTTTGGTTTGACCAGCCACTGGGGACTTTCTTCATGAATATTAGATTAAGCTTTTTGAGTTCCTTGGCATCATCTCTGAAATTCCTCTTCTGTCAGGTGTTGCTCCATCTAGTATGCCCACTGATTCAGTCGTCACATTTCTCTGGGCAAACATCACTGTTCTGAAAGGCTGCCGCAGTACAGACCAGTAGCAGTCCTGGTGATGGGATCCTAGGATGAGACTCAGCTACAGTTTAAAATACCTAGGTTAAGATCAGTAGGGTACAGGAAGCTATTCAGCTGGATAAATCCAGGTATCTGCTCTAAGGAGAGCTAGATGGCTCTCTAGACTCTCTTGACTACATTGTCTGTGTGTTAGATCAGATTGCCTATCAACAGCATGTAGTACACACAGAGTTACAGTGCATTGCACCTTCATATGCCTGTGCACAAGGCTGAGGGACTCTTGGAGGTTCTTAGTAGAGGTTCATATCCCAAGCAAATCTGTTTGTTACACTAAACTATCTCACATCACACAGGAAAGTTATTTTTAGGTATTCTGTGCTCAAGCTTGCAAGTAGGAAATATTAAACTCTGACTGATTGTCCTTTTTTTTTTCCCACCCTATGGATAGTACCTTTCAAAAATTTCTAGTGCACCTAGCTTCATGCACTTGCTAAACTTCTCTATTTGTCTGTATCAGCAAGTCTGAGCTTTTCATCAGAAGAAATTGTTCCAACAATGTACAGCATTTATAAGATCTAAGGACTACTTGCATTAGGCAATCTAAGTTTGATATTGTTACCTAGCTCATTGGAGCAAGAATATATCCATTACAATCACATTTTCTGTTCATTTTAAAGAGTAATGTGGGGAGTAGAGAAACCATTCAGTTATTACCAGCAATTGCAATGTGCTTGATTTTCAATGCTCAGTTTACTATGGTCAATGTCTGGAAAACAAGCTATCATCTTCACCTGTTGGGGGGGGGGAGGGCGGGGGGGGAGGAGGTTGTTGTTGTTTTGGTGGGTTTTTGTCATACAGGTAAAAAAGATATTTTATTATTGAGGGAAGGAAGAAACCTGATGAAGTCTTATTATGATGAAAATGTGAAAATGAGGCTATGTCTGTTCTTGAAACTGGCCGTTTCTTACATTAAGGTAAATACTATCTCAAGGTAGCAAATCTGTCAGTGAAAGCCCATAAGACATAGTGCCCATCAATATGATTGTGACTTAGTCCTAGCATAACCTTGCCCTTTTAATGAGTAATGTTTCGTATTAGCTTATAGCACCAAGCAACACACATGTCCCAGGTGATTTTTGTAGTTTAAAAAAACTGTTGTAAAAGACAGCCTGAAATGTAAAGATCTGATATACATCCCTAATCTTGAATTATCCCTGCAGGCAGTTTTTACCCACACATGACCTTCTGCTGACATCTGCATAGATACAGCAGTCTGTCCAGATAAATTAATCAGCAAGATCATGAATGGGAGATGGACTGCCAAAAGCATAAATTATAAGCGGGAACTATGATCTATACTCCCATTTCCTTCTTTTGTAAAATTTCCTCATTGGAGAGACCAGATCCTGTTTAGCTGAAGTCTGGTTTATGATGGAAATGCAGAAGGAATGACCAGGGGAGTGGTAAAGCCTCTGGGGCAGCAGCCTGCACTCAGCTCTAGGAGGGAACATGTGCTGCAGGAAAGAAGAGTTCTGGAGGCAGCAGTAAGGAGCCCGTCACTACCTACATACCAAAATTGCTAGCAATGGTTGCAGCCTCTCTGGAAATAGTTCTCTCAACAAAGCAGCAATGTAATTTAGATGTCATGGAGTTATCACCTGTTGCTACCCATTGGCAGGTGCACATAATGTGGTGAAAACTAATCGTGTACACAAGAGTTTCAGTAAAGCAGGCAGTGTGACTGCGAGCCAAAAAGGCTGTACATAGAAACAAAGACATCATGCCAGATTAAGATAATAGGGAAAATGGGATTCCGAAAGTAAACAAAGCACATATAAACAGAGAAAGAATGTAATTTATATTTAGAGCTGACCTAAATTTCTATGTAGGAGAAACTGAAAAGAAGGCAAGCTTTATCGATCCTCATTGGGAAAACTCAGATGAGAACACATAGACTCCGTTGTTAGAAGCAATGCATTGGCCTGTTGAGAAAGGAGTCTGGCTCCTATTAACAACGTGAGACAAGGATTTCAAGACATACCGTGAACACTGGCCTGCACTCGTAGTTGGAAAACATTGAAAACTCCTAAATAAAAGGCAAAATAGGTTACTAAAGGGTCTTTCCCTAAGTCTGGTTTATGGGAGGTGTCAGTAAGGAAATTAATCAAATCCAGGAAAAAAATGGATACAAATCCTAAGGGAAGATGATTTGTCCTGGGAAAGGAAGAAAGAGAATATGATTTTTATGCAGGACTAGTGGAGAGACGTAAGATATAGGACCAAGATAGATGGGTTAACAGGAACCCCATTGAAATCACATTTTAGCCCACAAGTAACACCGCAGGCAGTAAGAAAAATATGCAATCACTAAGAACAATGTGAGGTTTTGGGAAACAACTCAGCTCAGGCATTGTTGCGCCACTCCATTATGCTGTGTAGCTATTCCACCTATATTGTGGCTATACATTAAGATATTCTGAGCTGAGTAGGCAAATTAGGACTATTGGTAAGGAAGCTGTGATGATACTCTCTGTTGGGGAGTTGGGGGAGAGAGGACAAAGCAGTATGAGGACAAAGCATTGTAGCGGCACAGAAGGTAATATTTCATACTGTGTCAAGGACAAACTGAAGTTGTGGAACTGTGTGTAGACTGCTGGACTGTATTGCACCAATTCCCATTAAACCTTACAGGCCTATGGAAGACGACATTAGTAAATCCTGCAAGGAAGACGTATTCCTATATTCCAAGTTTCTCTGAGGAGATCAGTGGTGAAACAATGGCAGAAAAATGAGTTCGAAAATATAATTCAGGAATTTTCATGAGCTTGAGGTAAGGGCATTAAAGAGGAGCAACAGCCCAAACTGATGGCAGGTACCTTTTCTCATTTGATTTCTGCTCTTGATGGCGCACCAGAGGAGCATATGCACAAGAACACCGCGGAATGCACATCCTCTGCTGTGTAACACCTGTTCCTATTGTGGTAAGTAAATCTGTAATACACAAACTTTAAACATTTCATTTTATTGCAGAAGAAGAGGAGAATGAGAAAGATGGAAATCGGGAATGATGAGAATGGTCAGGAAGAGAGCACATTAGTATGTTTTGATTTCTCAAATATTCTAAATTTCATTATGGGCTTGCCAGTATTACAAATGCAAAAGGAATGTCTATGTATGCGCACCCACTCTGAAGCTTGTGAATCCCAGACTCATTTGGCACACAGTGCTACAGCGTTTGAATAGAAACTTGGGAACTTTCCAGGGTGCAAAGAAAATTTAAAGAAAAGATAAACCTCTAAATACTTCTTGTTCTGAAGATCAGCTGTAGCTTCTGCAGGCCTCTGAAGTCTAAAGAGCAGACACAGGCACATTTTTTTGTAGAGTCCTGATTAGCATGGCAGAGAAGTATGCAAAGTTAAGGTAACGTTGTGCTCTTTGGAAAAGAGCAATTCACTTGACCTTTAGACCCAAAGTGGATGTGCAATCTGAGCATCAGCTTCAGAAAGGATGCTAAAGAAGATACTGAACGTGCTAAATGCACCCAAATGGTCAATAACCTGTGTGCTGAAGCCATAATGCTATGATGCTAGAGTAAAAAACTGTCCATTGATGAGTATGCTAAGCAAGGCAGGTATTCCAGGAAACAGCACAGAGAGCTGTTTGGTGCAGAAGGGGGATTCCTCTCAACTTGTTCCAACATTTCTCTAGCTGTGTAAGGGCCAGGGAAAGAGGCAGGTCCTAGGCTAACGGCAGTAAGGCAGGTCAGAGTGTAGGGAACCAACCCACAACCATGCCGCAGGTGAACTGTGTGAGACAGCCCAGGATTTGCAATGCTGGTGAGTAGTGCCTTAACCATTGCAATACCAACAGAGCCCTCTATCCGCAATTCTGCACCCTGCCTTTCACTTGCAACCTGTTAATCTTTCATCTACACACCCTGAGGCTGCCTTTAGCATGGCATCTCAAGTGCCATAATCCCCACTGTCTGGCTCTGAAGCACTGCTATGAAAGTGGTTTCCACTTGGGTGTTAGGTGCCCTTTTCTTTCCATCTGCTCATGCTTTGCTTTGTAGCGTTTTACAACACAATATTAAGGTCTTGACTCTTTTCCTTATAGTTTCCAGTTTATAATATTAGATCCTACTAGATGACATGATAGATGTCTTATGCATTGCCATTAAATATTATTGGCTAATATACATGCACAAAACTTAACAACCAATCATTATGCAACACTTAGACCTGATCATGTGTGGCCCAGTTAGTGCTAATAATACCTTAAGCAGGAAGAGCTAATGAGCAGGTCCTGGTGGAAATGCGACAGGTGCTGTGAGAAAAATGTTTGATCTGACCAACTACCACCCTGGAAAGGACACCCATAGGATGATGCTCGTATGAGGACCTTGTCTCTACTCTTCCCCACTGTGGAAGGGGAAAGATTTTTCCCTTTTCTCTCCCTCGCTCTTTCCTTGATTTTTTGTTCCCCTCCTTCCCAAGATAATTTTGAAGTCAAAGTGTACCGTCGGCTGTGGACCCTACAAACCTGTCTCAACTTTCTTTGTGCAGCATGACACATGTATTGGAGTATGCCTGGCAAAACATATGGAAATAATTTGATTAACAGCAGGAGAAAGCATAGGAAATAAAGCTTCAGCACTGTGGTGACAATGTAACAAAGATTAATGTAACACTGTATAGAACAGAAAGGTGATTTTATTTTTAAAATAAACCAATTTCACTCTCAATTCCTTGTAGCCATATACTACAAGCATCCAGATGATTCAGGAGGTCTGATCTGAATTCTTTGCAACAGCACTCAAAACAAGGGACACAGAATATTTTTTCACGTCTCTTACGCTCTTCCTCGGTGGGTATCCACCTGCCTATTTTGGATGTGCCTTTTATATCCTTCGGAAGCTGACAGGGAGTGTGACACTTAATCTCACCACCCTGTCACATTTCTGCAGGTCATTCGGGTTATCCCACTGTGTTTTTTCTCTTTATCTGGGTGTCCTATGGCTCTGTTCTTTATCTTCCCAGAGTCGCTTCTTAAAGGCTTGAGTTTTATTTTTGACTGTCTCAAGTTTCAGTCTGGGTGCAGGCAGCCCCTTGTTATTAGGCTGTCCCTTTTGTCTCAACATGCTTGCCAGTGAATGAACAGTGTAAAAAGGGATTTGGGAACTTCAACCTTAGCTGAATGCTCTCAATAAAGGATGCAAAAGAAGATGCAGTGAAGCAAGCAAAAGCATAATCTTATCATGTTCAGGTGAGCCAGTGTGGCTCAGATAATTTATATATATATATAAAAATGGTAAATTCTTATCAACAAGGGCATAGATGTCACAAGGCAGCTGTTAACTAGACACAGTAGTAGAATAAGTGCAACTGTAGAATAATGGCAGAGAAATGGCAAACCCAGAATACAGAGACAACACTAAACGGTAAAAACATGTAATGTTTTTCTGTTATCAGCTGACTTGGCAAAGAAAATTCAGAAGAAGGCAGGTTATGAGCAGTAAAAAGGACTAATGAGACATTGACCAATTTACCTGTTAAGAATAATTCTCAGAACATTTGCTTTACCTAAAGTAGTTTTTACAAGTCTGAAGTTTTCATACCACATTATTTCATATCTTCTTCCCATACATCACAGCGCTCCTTTCATTTTCTCCCTTTCTCCTATGGTGTCCTGCTTTCAGCTAAGGTGAAGTTAATTGTCTTCACAGTAGCTAGTATGGGGCTATGTTTTGGATTTGTGCTGAAAAACAGTGTTGATAATATAGAGCTGGTTTTGTCATATAGACATGTTTTTGTCATTGCTGAGCAATGCTCACACAGAGCCAAGGCCTTTTCTGCTCCTCACCCCACCCCACCAGCGAGGAGGCTGGGGGTGCACAAGGAGTTGGGAGGGGACACAGCCGGGACAGCTGACCCCAACTGACCAAAGGGATATTCCATACCATATGACATCATGATCAGCTTATATGGAGCATGGGGAAGAGGGAGGAAGGGGAGTGATGTTCAGAGTGATGGCATTTTTCTTCCCAAGTCACCGTTACACGTGATGGAACCCTGTTTTCCTGGAGATGGCTGAACACCTGCCTGCCCATGGGAAGTGGGGAATGAATTCCTTCTCTTGCTTTGCTTGTGCACATGGCTTTTGCTTTACCTATTAAACTGTCTTTATCTCAACCCATGAATTTTCTCACTTTCACTCTTCCGATTGTCCCCCATCCCACTGGGGGGAGAGTGAGCAAGCGGTGTGGTGCCTAGCTGCTGGCCGGAGCTAAATCACAACATATGGACAATCAACAACTCATACTCACTTTTAGACCTTATTTTTCCTGCACATTTTCTCATTGATGATTTCTTGAATCTACCTGGTCCTTCAGGAACTCTCCCCACCACTTCCCTTTCCTGGTCTCGAAACATTTTCTTCTCCAAAGAAAAATAAGATGAGTAGAATCTCGTTGATCACAATAATTTAAACTAATGCTTTATACAGAATTCTGACCATATAAAGTATTTAAAGTACTAAGTACATTAAAGCTAAGTATTGTTTTAAGGTCAAAAGACAGCCATGTTTTTTCTATACTAACTGTCTTCATTAATCTGCATGGTGCTTGCCTTTGATGGCCTAATATTAATAGTCTGTTACTCTCACTCAGGTTAAAACAGGGAGTGTAGAATATATACCTTCATAATTGTTATAAATCCTGATGAGGCTGATTCTTGTACATCTCCAAATATAAATAAGAACATATATTCTCCACTCCATACTAATAAGTCATATGAATGACCATTTGCAAGAATTAATGAACTGCATAGCTTCTTTGTTTAAAGCACTGCCAAATTAAAACTATAGACAATTATCAGAAAAGAAAATCTTGTTAAATTTCTGTGACTTATTTAAGGTTTAGAATTTCGGGGGCCAAATCTTTACTGGAATAAGATGGAATATCTTGCAGAAGCTAGGTCATGGGTATAACCTGTAAGTTATTTAGTGGTGGTGTGGGGTGGTTTTGGGGGGTTTTTGGGGGGGTTTTTTTGGTAAGAATCATAGTAACTCTGGTTACCTTTGTGCATTTTAAAACAGCCAAGTTTATTTTCTATTTTTATTTTCTGTCTTGATGCATTTTACTTTCTGCATACTTGGCCTACTTTCTAAAGTTCAAGTCTCTAATGATGTGAAGAGTTACATCTGCCATTAAGGCTATGAAAATACTACACTTTTTTTTTTTTAGAAAAAAGAAAAGAAAAGAATAAAAGCAAACCCCTAGCTTTTAAATATCCTATTGGAGGCCTAAGGTAATAGAATATAATAATTTTCAGTTATTTCTCACAAAGACAAAAATGCTAGTATTATTTTTTTCTAGAAATAGATAAGTGGAATGAAGAAAGATTTTACTGTTAGCTGCTGTCCTTGGGTCTAGGCAGTGACCTTGTTCCAACTGGATGTGAATACAAGAAAATGTGCAAGCCTTTCTCCTCTGCTACCGCTAAATAATGATAGGTAATTATGAGAAGCATCTGGGAATTATCTAGTATTAAAAAAAAATAGATTAGCATGCATGATCAGAATCTTAATACATTCACTTCCTATCTATTTTTCTTTATATGCCTTGGAATATTAAGAAGGAAATTAGTAAGTGAATGGGGAGGTATTTTATATTGGTTTTGTTGGTTGTGGTTTTTATTAACACCCTCCCCTTTATCCTATATTGTTTTTATTTAGGAAAGGAAAACTAAATTGAACAAATTGTTTAGGTAGAATACCAAAAAGGCTAAATATTAAGCAGAGGCATATTTTTTACCATAGGTGGGAATGGAAAAAAAGGAACAGTATTAAGAAGTAACAAATGAGGCACAACATAAAATGTACGAATATTGTTCTTTGGCTTTGAACCCAGACTGCACTTCCAAGTTAAATAGCAATTAGGTATGGGCAAAATCAGAAAGAAAGATAAAATTAAGAGAGAAATGGAAAGGCTGGATTATATTTGAGCAGGTAGGAAAGACCTGAAACCACTGATAATTGCACAAAGGACATCATTAACTCTTGCAGAGTGAAAAAAAAGAGAGAGGTTCAGCAGGTCAGCTGGAGAAAGTCCATACAGAGCATAGGAAACACCTTTCTAAGAAAGCAGAGGACTGGTGAATGGTCATAATGTGTTCCTCTATCCGAACAGGGAAACAGGTCTTCTAATACACAGAAAAATGGCATTGCCTTCTTGGCCTGATCTCTGCAGCGGGAAGAAAAAAAAAAAAGAAAAAAAAAAAAAGATGGGGTATCTCCCTCTGATATGTTTTCTAGATAATAAGGACACAGGGAAGAGTTCTTGGATCAAAAGAAACATCATCTGAATAAGTGTTAACCAAGTTTCTCTCCAGGAAAGGAGCCTAGTGAGTCAGTATAAGCCATGTATTAAAATTCCAGGACTGGTGAGCTGGCTGAGCATTGTTTCTTGGAGTTGCTCTTTTCTCAAAGGGGACCCAAAAGAATCAATATAGTGGGGAAGAAGGGGCAATATTCATGCTTATTGTAATCTATTTTTAATAAATAAATAGATTCCATACCTATAATCAAATCTAAAATCTGTATTTTTTAAGAAGCAGAAATTAGAATATCTACTATATTGCTTTTCACCAGCCATTAAGTTTCTGACTGAGGCAGACAAAATCTTTCTTCTTAAGAATAAATACAATAAATTAACCTTAGAAAGACAGCAATGCTTACATTGTTTCCAACAGAGAAGGAATCATAGAATCTTTAAGGTTGGAAAAGACCTCTAAGATCATCAAATCCAACCGTCAAGGAGTAGTTTCTCTCTAACTTTATAAATATAGAAGATTGCTAAACAAAGATTTGAAAAGTAAGTATTTTATGAGTTCACAACAAAACTTCATACCAGAAGCTTAAAAGTAGAAATTATTTTGTATTTTATTCCTGATAAACAAAACACAGCTGCTTCCTGAGCTTGTATTACAAATTAATAAAAAAAAAACCCTCCACAAAAAAACCCCAAGCAAACAAACAAACAAAAAAACCCAACAAAAAAACCCCCACACAAACCACAAAACAAACCAGAAATCCAACAACAACCAACCAACCAAACAAGCAAACAAGCAAACACCCACCAAAAAAACCCCAACCAAACTTTGTAAAAAAACTTAGTTAAAAAGTCTTTATAAAAAGTGTACCGAGCTTTCTTGGACTTTGGAGTTTTTTAACCACATTTTAGTCTTCATGACTGAATAAGCAATGATGTAATTTACAGTGTTCAGGGAAGACAGAATTGGATGATTACTGTGATTATGAAGGAAATATATGCTGGGGGAATTTCTGAGTCCTCCTTGAATTACTTCATCACAGTATTAAGGGTTTTCTTCCTCTATGTTGTACATTTTTTTAGTTCATAATATACACAGTTTTGTTAACTCTTACGCACTTCGAATTCTGCCTGTCAATGACAGTAAGAAAGCCTATTAACAGCCTTCTTGCTAACAGAAGCAAGCTGTATTCATAGGGATAATCAATGAGCATATTCCCTGTGAGAAAACCTTCTCATTTAACTTTCAAATAGGTGGCATGTAATTTGACAGGTTCATTTGACATGAATTTGGAAAACATTTCTCATGTTGTCCAAGATTTACTTGATGTTCCCAGAATATATTTTCGGGAAAGCTTTTTTTTATGCTAAATCTTCAAGCCTTTGTAACATCATGTTGAATTATTTCTTTACCATTAAGAGTACATCAGTGATGCAAATTGCCTTAAATTTGAACAGCATTTAAGATGATGTTGGAGCATTTAATGCACTACAGCTATTCTACCAAAGTCCTAGATCAATACAGCTGATTAGGTAGATCACAGTAATGGAAAATTTGGACTATAAAAAGACTCCACAAAATCTACATTTTTGATGAGGCAGCTTCTATGTGCTGGGCACAATCTACCCATTGAAATTTCCTGAATTAATAGAAGCATGAATAGCCTAAAAAATCCTAAATGAAACCCAGGCGTTTTACTTTATGTAAGCATAAAGGGCTTCCCAATAGCCTTGATCAGGTGTGTGGAAGAGAAATAAATTAAGATCCATAAATTCCCCTGTTTGTCAAACATGTAGTATTCTTCCACATTAACAGGAAAAGTGTATGATCTTATCCCTACAGAAATTTAATAGCTCTGTAAGCTAAATATATTCAAACCCAACATAAGGTACCAATCAGACTTTGATCTCTGTTGCAGTGACAAAGTCAGCTTCTGCTAAATTAGAGCAATTGAGATCTGTACCAAGGACTGCATAAAGATTCAAGGATGCAATGCTGAAAGTAACAATAACTGAAAGGTCAGTTATTCTGGATTCCAGCAACCCTGAGTACACAAAAGATCTTGATAAATCCCAAATGCACCTACATCTTTCTGACTACTTCTTCAGCTTTTGATTTTTCATAAACATTCTTGACCAATGGATAAATAATGATTCAATAGATTACTTTTACATTACTTCCAGAAGTTTTGTAGAATTAAACATTTATTTCTTTTCAGATATCAAACCTAAAACTAAAAATGAGAAAACAAACAAAAGTATTCATAATTATAACCTATATAAGGATATATTTTACTTTTCTTTATGAATTTAAATTATAGTAAAATTTTGCCTGGTTTTTTTCTGCTTTAATAAAATTAACTTCAGATAATTTATAAAATATACAGTAAGAATAAAAAGTTATTCCTGGTATTGCTTTCTTGGTGTTATTGAGACTCATCTTTGTAATGCTGAAATAATGGACTATTTTTGGGCTACTTAAGATCCCCACTGATAATTGCACACTACAGTATAATGTAATTTTCTGTGATTGCAGCAGAAGAATTTGGTTTTGGAAAGATCCCACATAACCCATATTTGACTGTGATTGTACTGTTTCCAAGAGCCAGACTAGGTAATTATAAATCTCTATACCTCTATACCTCACTGAAGTGCAGTGTTCAAGTTATCCGTTCAATGGGGGTATGATTTCAGAAGATAACCCCAATTTGAAAATTTAGGGTGCTTGACATTTCTGAACTCTGGATTATCTTTTATGTGATTTTTTCAGTCTTCATCTGAGATGCTTCAACTACCAATGTTGCACACTTTTGTGACAGAAGCTACACAAATGAGTCCAATCCATAGTTCATGACGCCTAAAGAGATCAGCAGATTGCTGGTCTGATTTTTGTTCCAGAAAGCATTAAAACTCCATAATAGAGAAGCTCCACAAGGAATGTACCACAAGACTGTGATACATTCAAAAGTAGTGCAGATTGAAAGGAGGGCATCAACAGAATGAAATTGTTGGGCCTGGAGACCTGATGCCCATACTACACACATTTTAGGGGATTTTTACTTTGGAATAACCCTGATTCGGTTGTTTTGTAGATTAAATTACTTCCCTTTAAAACCCGAACTAAAGCAGTCCAAAATAAATCAAGCACCTAATTAATCTATAATCCCAGTGTATCTTCCCAGAGTCTTCACCCTCCCAACTATTCTTTCAAGTCTTTGTATTAACTATCAAGCAAGGAAACAACCACTTCTTTCCTCTTTTACTAGCTTATCTTCTAGCCTCTTTCAGAATGAGTTCTATCTTCTCCTCCCACATGTCTGATAAGCCACTCTGCTGTGTATAGTCCATATGGATCAAATTCCTTAGTAAAGGGGTTCTCTGGTTTTCTTTATCCATGTGTCCAAAGTGAACTCAATCCAGAATGTATGTGTCCTGGACATATCTTAGTTGCATGTCAGAAGAAAACCATGAACATCCTATGAATTCTTTCATGGTCTTATTACCATGAAAAGAAGATGCATGACATGACCATCGTCTTTTATCTGGAAAATCTGTATACCAGGCCTGACGAGTCTGATGTCAGGCACCCATCTCATAGTCTAGACGCATCTAAGAAGTGAAACCTCACTGTTACAAGAATTTTGACAACTTTAAATTTGTCAAAATCTAAACTCTGAGGCAACTGAAATCCAGAACGGTATTGTGTAGCTTGAGACTATGCCAAGTTTCAGTGCACACATCTCTGCTTCAGAGTACAATAAAATAACTTGAAAATGAGTTTGTTATATTGCAGGAGGGAGCCATCTTTCCAGTGTTTCCACCTGCAATAGGAATAATAGGCAATTAATATTTTATAAAACCTTGTGGAGCATGTAAAGCAGCAATTACTGTATCTGTAATAACTGGTCTATGAATATGTATGACAGAACTTTCAAAATAGCTGTATACGTGAAAGTCTTGATCAAGATATATTAGGACAGGAGTGAAATGGGATACGAGGCCTTTGAAAACTGAATTTCATGGCATTTTGGTAGGAAATTTTCATTCAACTGTATATATAAAGTAGGATAATAGAATTTTCATGATCATGTCATCTGGAAAAGAAAACACTTGGGAATTTACTATGAGACTTAATATTGAGTAAGTTAGTGTTTTTTAACAGAAATTAATCAGAACATTTGGACATACCTGAAAAACACTGAAGTGATCATTCTAGCCTGTGTTTTTTCATGTTATACTGACAGATGGTAATTACATCTGTCCAGTAATTCTTATATCCAGTTGCATTCACTAAAATTACAGCATCTTTAAAGAAAAGAAATATTAAAAAATCTCCTTTCTCAAGATCCACATAATAGAGTAACAAAGCCCTATTAGGTAGGGAACAGATAACAGAAACTCCCATCCCAACACAATATGACTGTGCTCACGTGCAATTCCTACCTTGGTGGTAATGGGTCCAATCCCACAAAAACTTTAATCATAGGTAAATTCTTATTTTGTGCTAAGCAGAAATGGTGCATGTCCCAGCACACAACAAACCTCAAGCTGAAGAATGTGCTGGAGCTTTATCCTGCACCCACCTATGATTTTCTACCAGCTAAAAATCATTAATGCTGTCAACACACATGCTTCTCTCATAGTGTCTACATACACCACATCTTTTAATTCACACTGGAACCATTCACTTGTACAGCTTTTTAGCTAGCAGTTACAGTCTTCAAGTGTATCACAAATTTCCCTGAGTGTGGCTGTGACCATCTATTATGCAGTCTGTGGTATATTGGGATACCCTGAAAGCTTGTCTCTGTGTTGCAATAGGAGAAAGGAGCTATTGGAAGCACTGGCTGCCAGGATTAAAGGATGCTGAGACGGTTGTTGGCTGATTTCCTGAGCTTCAGACCTGAATAGCTTGGTATTATCTGGTGGAACTGCCTGGAAGAAAACCCAACAAAAATACAAGAGACCTTCCCAAATTGTCTAGACTGATACTGAATTTAAATTATGGGATTGCAGTACTAGATGGGCAGGAGTTATATAGGCTTGAGGGTTATTTCAGGTTTGGACCTAATTATTGTTGTGCACACAGCCTAAGAAGCAGTTTAGAGCACAACAAAGGTGCTAATTTGACAAGGTTTCTTTGGTCACAGACTGTGATTTTGAAATTGGTTTGAGGTTTTCTGTCTTTACCTCAATTTCATAAGCACTTAAAGGTCTGCAGTTGTTCTGAGCAGTTTTGCAGAAGAAGATTGTCCCAGAGCCATCTGAAATCCTTAGGATTTTAATTTTCATTTTGTGTTGACCATAGGCTGAATTTGTCTACGCCTGTACTAAACTGAATTTGCCTTTCGTTTTACCAGGAAGGTCAGGAGAACTATGCTTTCCCTGGTTTCATCCCTAAATTAAGGTGGGCCATACCTGAGGGGTGTCCTTCAATTTGGGAAGGGAAAATAACTGCTGGCTCCCATCGTACAGACATATCCACAACACTCACCAGCTGTGACCTAGAGAAATGAAGAGCCAGCCTCAAGCCTGGCTGCTGTTCACTGAAGTTGTGACTGTTTTATCTCTGTGTGTTTGTGCGACTCAAAGTGAAGGCAGCAAAACTCCCATTCATTTCTGATCCCTCTCAGCTCCTGGATGTTTATTCTCAAGTCAACACTTCAACAGTTAGCACTTATTTCTTTGTATTTCTATGCATCAAGGACTTGTGAGCTGCTTTAGGACTATCAGGAGGCAGTCAGGGTAGTACCTATAGCAGGAGTAACCTAACATAAATGCAGTCTAGGATCCAGCGACATTTAACCCACCGTACTGCAACATGGCAAGTATGTTTGATCCCCACAGCACGGCCAAATACAAGGGCCTGTGGCACCACCTTACCCAGCAAAGCCATCAGGAAGAAAATAATACCACATTTAATTTACCATGTTCAGGTGAAATATGACTTTATTTTACAAAAAGCTTTTCTGGAGCTTTATCTGAAACCACCAAATAAAAGAAAACACTGGTATTGGGTTAAGGATTAGAATTGTATGATTGCTAATGAAAAATACATACTGAGCTAACAAGCATGTGCAAATTAGGTTCTTTTTTCTCCTCCTTCTTAACACAGACTATAATATTCTATTTCACTAAGTGATTCTATCAGAATATTAATTTTTTCCATTAGCAGGATTAGATTAGATCTTAATATTAAACCATGTGCGTCAGTCCTATTAAACAAGATACGTTCCCTAGCCCTGCTTCCATCCTGGTATTATTCCAGCTAAACACTTTTTTCTTACATTCATCAGGGATTTGAGCAGGACACAGCTCTGATTATTAGGAGCTGTCCTGGGTAACTGTTTGTAATGAAAATCAACAACTGGGATGCAAATCCCTGCATCAAATAGGCTTAAACAAAAATAACATTTTTATTTTTTATGGAGCAAATTACATGAAATACCAGGCATATGGATTTAATGAATATGACTTTCTAAAACCATAAACAAGATTGGGTTTATACTTTTTTTTTTTTTTTTTTTACAGCACAGCGGAAACAAATTAAATTTGCTGTGAGATGCTCTTCTCATAATTATCATCTGTGTTGTAAACATCTTATACATAATCAGAAATTCAGTGTTGCAGACTGAATCCTACTGAGCTGTTAATCTGAAAGGTAGGTGGAAAGCAGAGTGAGCTTTTTCTGTGGAAAACATATGTTTGGGGTTTTTTCCCCCAAATGAAATGTCTTAGATGAGATTCTGTTAGGGGAAGACTGGTAAATGATGCCTAATGTTCAATTAGGAAATTGTCTTATTAGAGCCATGATGACTCTGCAGCCCAGGGCTGGCTACTCTATTTCACAGATACATCAGACACCAGATTTTTATTCTTTATTGATAATATTTAGGCATACATTAGTATGAATGGCCTAGCAAGAATCCTTGTTTACACAGCCCTCAATAAAATACCTATTAATGTATCAGAAACATACTGGGGCAATGCACTAAAACATTTGAAGGGAGGCTTTAGAGATGGGCTGAACCAAACTAGTAACACAGCATATCAATGCTAGCTACTGCTAACCTAACTACACAAGTGCAAGTTCCCGGCTGTACATTATCAAGGTACGTGGATAAAAGTAATGAAGTGGGATGATCTGCATTCTGCAAGCAAAGAAGATGCTTTTGTCTAAGTCACGTTTCATGCACATTCTTGCTCTGTAATTTCCATTACTGAGGGATTTCAGGCCTCTGAAACATGGAAGATGATTAAGCAGGGTGGGGGTACAGGGCTGGAGTTGTTTTAACAGAGACTAAAGCATGAAATAGGAACAGGAACCAAAAATTGCCGTCAGATACCTTAATGCTCAACACAAGAACTCCAAAGCTTACTATAGTGCTTATCAGCCAAACAGCAGCTACAAGTCCCATTGTTATTGCCATATCTGCTTCATGTAAACACCATGAGACATCTCAGAAGGAGAAAGCCCATGGCTACATGTGGAAAGTAGCAATGAAATGCTTGTTCTCCAGGCACAGTGCTGATGTCAACAGGGAATTGCACGTTCCTACCCACAAAAAGCTCATGTAATGATAACAACGGGAAAAGACATTTTGTTTGTGAAGGTATCAGTAAATATAATAGACTTTGTGGTCTGGAGTAAAGGGTATGTAAACTGTCATTTTGCTTTTCATAAACACCTAGAGGTCCCCAGGGCCTTTCAAGTTGGAGAAAATAAGACAGTGTTACTGTTTTGTCTGTGTCTCTTCATCCAGGCATAAACTTAAAGAAATGTATCTTCTCATTTGGGGTACTAGCCCAGCATTTTAAGAGTGTTGATATATGTTGAAGTTAAAATTGGGGTGTGTGTGCCCTTGTGTGTCTGCGTGAGCACATGCACTCTCTGTCCTGGGGAGTGAAGCAAACATTTTTGGACCAAGTCAAGAGGAGGCCACAAAGCTGATCAGAGGGCTGGAGCACCTCTCCTATGAGGACAGGCTGAGAGAGTTGGGGTTGTTCAGCCTGGAGAAGAGAAGGCTCTGGGGAGATCTAATTGCGGCCTTCCAGTCCCTGAAGGGGCCTACAGGAAAGCTGGAGAGGGACTGTTTATCAGGGAGTGTAGTGACAGGACAGGGGGGAATGGGTTTAAGCTGAAGGAGGGTCGGTTTAGATTAGATGTTAGAAAGAAATTCTTCCCTGTGAGGGTGGTGAGGCCCTGGCACAGGTTGCCCAGAGAAGCTCTGGCTGCCCCTGGCTCTCTGGAAGTGTTCAAGGCCAGGCTGGATGGGGCTTTGGGCAACGTGGTCTAGTGGAGGGTGTCCCTGTCCATGGCAGGGGGTTGGAACTAGATGGGCTTTGAGGTCCCTTCCAACCCAAACTATTCTGTGATTCTATAATTCTGAAGCAGCAACAGGATGTATATTGCCTCTCTTCTCCCTCCTAACAATAACTAGATGCTGTTTCATAACTAGGATGGTCAAGGGCCATTTTGTCACTGTGACACACAGCAGTTGTGTCTCCACCTCAGTCAGAGGAGTGGAGGAATACACTGATCCACTGCAGCTGACGAGGACCATGAGTCCATTCCCTCTGGCACTGGTAAAGTGCTCAGTCATTCTAACAGAATTGCTAACAGTTTAAAGGAGTACAGAGTAATGAAACCAGGCCCGGACTCTTTGTAAATTCCCTCTGTCCTAAGCAGTATTCAAAGAAACTCCTAGCTACAATGCATTTCCAGAGAGACGCTGTTAATTTACAGGTATGAGAGGTGCCATGTTACAATTTTATTTTTAATTTTGCTATTTTGAAATCCTGTCCTGTTGAAATCAACAGTATATTTTCTATTGACTTCAGTGAAGTCAGTATTTCACTCCTGATACCCTTTTCAAAGTCTGAGCTTGTCAACACTTGAGGAATCCTGCTTTTTAAAATAATCATAGTAGCAAAATTCTGATAGCAGAGAGAATTTCGTATATCTTTGGAACAAAAAGATGAAAAAATCTTGTACATATTTTTTTAATCTCTTAATTTAAAATCTTTATAGCCAAGACTCACAGTTTTTCAATGTTTTGACTGGTGATATTAAACAATATAACTGCAGAGTACTGGAATAGATCAGCTCCTGAAAACATATTAGTGTACTAAGTAATGAGCTCAAAATTGCTTGAAATAAACATATCTACTTGCTTAAATAAAGTCAGTTCATTTTCGTTCCTCTAGGTATGACTTACACCCTTCCCCAAGCACTTTTATCTTTTAGCATAATTAAAACCCACCAAACAGTACTTCAGTTCATCATCCCCAGCATCACTAATGGATCCTTTTTGCTCTCAGTGATCTGATGATTGCGGATAATATTTTTCTAAAGAAAAGTCATTTGTATTAGAAGCACATCCCAGACTAAATTTAATTTGTAACTTATGTGCTGTAAATATAAACACTGCACTGAAAAGGTTTGTCTTGTTTATGCTTTTATGTAGACATATTCATTAAACCTGTATTTTCTACAGTTTATGACATTCACTCAAAATTGAAATGTCACACAGTCAGTTTAGTC
This sequence comes from Grus americana, assembly GCF_028858705.1. Taxonomy (NCBI): domain Eukaryota; kingdom Metazoa; phylum Chordata; class Aves; order Gruiformes; family Gruidae; genus Grus; species Grus americana. The sequence goes on along the minus strand of NC_072891.1, from coordinate 5,888,280 downwards.
TATATGACTACAGAGACTTGCTTGCTGATTTTGCTTTTCATTATTACCCATTACCCTGATGTCTCTACTCCATCATGCTTGCAAAAAGTATATCACACTTACCGGTTACAACTTCTCACATTCTGTGCCTTTAAATGAAAGAAGATATCTTGCTTCTATGGGAAAGACATTTTACGGTGCTTCTGGGAGGCAGCCAGGAGCAAATGGGATACATGCACTAGATCATCGAACAAGATGCAGCTTCTTTCTTTTGTTGTTCAGCTGCTGCTAAAAGTGTGTCTGACGAGCAAGAGACAATTCTCTTTGCGTACAGGAAAAAGTACAGATGCGTACGGGAGAGTGGCTATGTGTAAGTTTGAGGCTGAGCTTTGCCTTTCAACTGCAGCCCAGCAGTGGCATGCAATGACGAACAGTTCTCCTCTGCCTGGATAGGGTACGATGAGTCCTAAAGCACCAGGGAGTTGCAGAGCCAAGTACTCTGTCATGCCCTCTATGGCAGAGGTAATTCTGGGCAGCTCTGTGGCCTTTGTTATTTGGGAAATGAGCTGAGAGGCTCACATGGGTTCCCTTTAGGAAGAGCAGCGTTAGCCAGAAAGATTTTGTTGAAGTGCCTTTTTACTGTATTATTTTAAGAAAGAATCCATGACTTTTTTCAGCACGACCAGTTTGCTTTCTGCTGACAACACAGCACTAACAATGTCATGTTTTCAGTCAGATGCACTTATTTCAAGGATGGACAAGTGTCAATGGGACACTTGCTCCTGGGTGAACAACTGTTATCTCTGTCATGATATCTTGAGGAAAAATCCAGACTCGAAAAATCAAGAAAGAGGAACAGAGCAAGAATGAACTCCAATAAGCAACCACCTGAAATGTGAGGATCCAAAATTCAATGCGTAGACATGAAGAGGGAAAATCAGATCCTGGGATGTAAAGTTGGGGAAGTCTTGTCCAAACAGCACTGATTAGCCAGAGAAAATCAGCTTTCTGCTTTGTCTTCCAATAATCTGAAATAACAACAACAACAACAATAGCAACATAAATATACATATATGTATACATATAAATATAATCTTGGTAGTTGATACTTGGAAATTCAACACATAAGACTGTGTTGAATGAAAAGATGTACACCTCCTTATGAACTGGTATAGCCGATGGACTCAAGAATTGAGAATGGCTGGTTTTTTCCCTTCCACTAAAACTTCAGCTTTTTGTTTCTATCCACTCATTCTAGCAGACTCGTTTCACTTTAATGAGATTTTGCAAAATTTTCAGGTCTCTAACAAGTCTGCTGTCTGATTTTCATTTGCAGAGGCTTAATCCAATGCCTTTACTTTCAGCATTTTTAATAGTGCTCAGTAATTAGGAAGATAAATAAAGGTTTAAATCAGAAACAACTATCAGCAGTGTGAGTTACACACCTCCTGCTTTCTTGTTGCAGGAGAGGTGTTATGGCTGATGTTAGAAAACATGTGAAAGAAGCGGATGCTGATGGGATCCCCAGATGCAGGCAATGAAAATTCAGGTGGGGCTGCACCAGTGCAGTGTAGAGTGGGACAATAACCCCCCTGACCGGCTCGGTATGCTGTGCTTGATGCACCCCAGGTCATGGCTGGCCCTTTTGGTATCCAGGGTGCATTGCTGACTCATATTCAACTCACCATCAACCCAAACCTCCAGATCTCTTTCCATGGGGCTGCTCTACAGTCTTTTGTCCCCCAATTTGTATGTATCACCAAGGTTGCTGTGTCCCAGGTGGAGGATCTAGCACTTGCTCTTATTAAATTTCGTATGATTGGTGATTGCCCAGCTCGTCAGTCTATCCAAATCTCTCTGTAAGACCTCTCTACCCTTGAGGGAGTCCATAGCTCCTCCTAGTTTAGTACCCTTGGCAAACTTGCTTAATGTACATTCTATTCCTACATCCACATCATTTATAAAAACATTGAAGAGAACTGGTCCTCAAATTGAGCCCTGGGGTACCCCACTGTTGACTGGCTGCGAGCTGGATGTAACCCCTTTTACTATAACCCTTTGAGCCCAACTCATCAGCCAATTGCTCACCTGTTGTATTATGGACTTGTCTAGCTGTGCGCTGGACAATTTGTCCAGAAGGATATTGTGAGAAACAGTGTCAAAAGCTTTGCTAAACCACCACATCTACTGGCTTCACTTGGTCAACTAGATGGGTGACCTCGTCATAAAAGGAAATTAGGTTGGTTAAGCAGGATTTTCCCATTGTGAACCCATGCTGGCTGTGACCAATGACTACGCTGTCTCTCAAGTGTTTTTCAATAACTCCCAGAATAACCTTCTCCATAATTTACCAGGCACTGAAGTGACACTGACAGGCCTGCGATTACCAGGGTCTTCCTTCTTTCCCTTCTTGAAAATTGGGATGTTCGTCAGCTTCCAGTTGACTGGGACCTCTCCAGACTCCTAGGACCATTGAAAAATAATGGAGAGCAGTCCCACAATGACATCAACCAGTTATTTCAGTACCCTGGAATGAATCCCATTGGAGCCCATAAGTTTATGCACATCCAGCTTCCAAAGCAGCTCGTGGCTGTTTAAGTCACCCTGAGCTATGTTTCTCATACAGTGTCTAGGAATTAATCCAGACATCATATTTTGTAAAACATTTGCCTAGTTTTCAATTCAAATTCCACATTTATTATTTATAATTTAGTGCTTGGATTCATATTCAGACAGAGGCACTGTTTGTACAGTCTGGATGAATTATGACTCCTGTCAAAGTTCATGGAAAATCTCCCACGGAAGTTGGTGGAAAGCAAGGTTTTACCTTTCAGGTGAATAGAAGATTTAAAAAGAAATTGTTTCCATGTGTCTTTATAACAGTAACTAATCATGGAACATATGTATATGGTTTGCTAATATATCCAGAGATACCTTAGTGGGCTTTTGCTGTAAAAGTTGATACACTGTGGTTTTGGTATGGATTTTTGTTGTGTGAAATTTAATTCCTGGGTAATATGAAACTTGCTGCCTTTAATCAGAGAACAGTTGATATACCATAATTAAATAAATGCATGCAAAAAAATATTTGCATTCATCATATATTGCTAAAAGTCCTGAAAGTGATGAGTTTTTGAAAAATAGCTAAGACTGTAGTTTAAACTGTCTTGCCTTATAAAGAGATAAAAATACTCCTTTTTCTTTATGTCACATGGTCCAGTTTTGGACACGTCGATACAAGAAGAACATTGATAAACTGAAGTGAGCCCCACAAGGGCCAAGAAAATATTCAGGACTGGACCATGAGCCCTGTGAGGAGAAGCTGAGGGAACTGAGCTTATTCAGCCAGGAGCAGAGGTGGCTTTAGGGGGACCTGACAGCATCCTTCCCATAACTGCAAGGAGGTTTTTGAGTAGATGGGGCCTCTTTAATGAAGTTCATGTCAGGAGGACAAAAGATAACAGTCATAAACTGAAACAGGGCTGGTTATAACTTGATGTAATGAAGTATTTCCCAGCATAAGGACAGCCAGGCATTAGAACAGGTTGCCCAGCGAGACTGTGAAATCTTTCACTCAGGGGGAAGCTGAACTGGAGAAAGCCCGCAGTAATCTGGTCTGAATTCAGGGGCACGTTACCTTAAGCAGGTTGGAATAGAAACCTGCTAAGGTCCCTTCCAACATGAATTATTTTATGATATTAGCCTTAAAAACAACAGAATACTAGAAGTAACAAATTCTGTTCTACTTTATTTTCATGTCTCTTCTTCAAAATTGGAGATAACAAGTTTCCTGAATCCCTGATCATAAAATCCACATTTACGAAGATATTTGCAACACCAAATAGCATAATGTAATCTTCTCACATAAAAATAATCTTTTCAGTTTTAGGTTAAGCAGGTGAGATGTAGAATTTCTTGAGGGCTTATTATATGCTTTATTCTCCATTTCTCTGCTTGATACTATTTTCTACAGGAAAGATTTTTTTTTTTTCTTTTCTGAAATGCAGAGCTATTGGGATATTATTGTTACTGTTTATCAGGAACATTAGGAAGTTCAGTATCTGTAACAATCCAACATAAATTAATTAACTTGTGACTTCATAAGGGTCTCCTTTTGCCAAGTCTGGAATCATTAAGTTGATTCAGAACTTATTCCACCAGCTTCAGAAGAAATATTCTGACTTCAATACTAAGTGTTGATTAATTAGAGTATTCTCATTGAGTTAATAAAGCCAGAATTTTGCTGTACTACCAAGAGCATCTGTTACTATGTGTAAAACTGAAATTTCTTCTCCATGCTCGCCTACTTTACAGCAGCTAATAAAAAAGGAAAGAAAAAGTTAATTAAATTCAGATGGAGTGTGTCAAGCATTGTCAAGATCTCAATGACTACTTTAATCAAAAGTAAAACCCATGTTAGCTAGGATGGGTAGTAATTAAAAGTCTTTAAAAGAAAAAAAAAAAAAAAGAGTTTTGATAAGGAAAACTGTACTGCATTACCAAACCTTCATCAATTTGTCAAGCACAAAATGTCAAAGCTGCTGTATACATCTAATTGACATTAGCACTAAGTTGAAGTAGAACACCAGAGAAAATAAGTGGAAATTTAACCATCATTTTCTCTGCTTTCTTTGATGCTTCGATAGATGGATAAAGCAGATTTAGGTAAAACCACTTATAATGTCTCCTGTCAGAGAATTTTGAAGTTCAATGTAAATAATAACAGCCATTAAGACACAGGATTCTTATCCATTTGTTCTTCTGGGCCACTAATGATGGCATCTATCTCCTCCTTATACCACTTTGCAACGCATCTCAATTTGTTATGTCTTTTATTATTAGCATCTGGTTAACAGGTAAGAAAATTGAGGCAGATTGGGGTGATGTGACTTGTCCAAGGTCTCACATGTCATTGACATAACCATGTAAAGACTTTGGAGTTACTAAGTCACAGCTCCATGCTCTGGTATCTACAAGGCTGGTGCTACTACGGTTTAATACTGTCTTGTCCAATGTTAATATTGTGCTATTTCACTATGACTTACCTTTAGTAACAAAACATCTGCATCCAAATAAAATAGTAAAGGCAGGTGTATCACCTTCGCAGGTGATAAGTAGTAGTAGTAGTAGTAGTAGTAGTAGTAGTAGTAAAGTGAATGATTTGCAAAATTAATTCTAAACCTCAGTGAAGTTGATTATTGCTGTGTATAAAAAAGAAAATTTAAACAATACTTTGAACAGGGATTATCCTTAGGTGTTTACTCTTTAGAGGGAAGCATAGGGTGACTAAGTCTGGATGTCCTTAAAATAATGTTTTGTATAAGGAAAGCTCTGAATGGAGGCAGCATAAAGAATACAAGAAACAACCAGGAACTCAGTTGTACATGTTCCTTGAAGTTTTCAGTTGTATTTTATGTTGCTGATTTATCATCGGCTTTTGAGGTGTCTTGACATTTGTATAGGCTAGGTCATTTAGACTGTAATCCTAGATATACAAAATATAGTGTTCCCACTGGAATTGGAGGTTGGTTTTGTTACTGGTGAGATAAAGAATGAAAATCACCTCCAATACAGATTTACAAAAATGCAAGCAGTTATAGAAAGATATAACACAGAGATGCAGCATTTAACTTACACTTAACATCAGTGGCTCTGTTAAGTTAGTCACTGAGCTAGTCACTGAACAGTGAACAGTCACTTAGCTAACTTAGGGGTCTGAACCATTCACCATTAGTTTGGTGTTCCAGGGAGCTCCAGAAACACATTTAACAGCTTATTTATTTCCCTTCCTGTTTGCCTCTTGAAATATCTCCCACTGTACCCAGTGACTAGACACTGGGGCAAAAGATCATCCACCATATGAGAGATGCAGTCCTTTCCTTTCCCTTGTGAAATATTTGTTGAGTCACATACCCAACATATGCCTTCTTTTGCACATTTCCTGCACCTTCAGTGGCTAATGTCATATGAAAGATTTTACAAGTCATGTAATTTAAAACACAATTTTGTACAAGCATTTTATTAGAATTATAACAGTCATTATGCTGAGAGGTCCACACAGGTTATGTCTCTGACTGTGATGCAGCATAGTGAAGGAAGGACTGGAACAAGTTAGTGTGAATCTCTTTGTCTAAGGATTAGATGTACTTGTTCAATGTACTTGTTCTTGCACTTAGATCATAGAACCATAGAATCATAGAAGAATTTAGGCTGGAAAAAACCTTTAAGATCATCAAGCCCAACCGTAAACCTAATGCTGCCAATTCCACCACTAAACCATGTCCCTAAGCACCACATCTACACGTCTTTTAAATATCTGCAGGGACGGTGACTACACCACTTCCCTGGACAGTCTGTTCCAGTGCTTGACAATGCTTTTGAAGAAATTTTTCCTAATATCCAATCTAAACCTCCCCTGGTGTGACTTGAGATGAATGCCAGCATAAACCTAGCTGAATTAGGTCACTCTGAAGGGGGCTTCCTTGGTGTTTTGTTTGTCCACATTCCTCTTGCTATTGTGAGATTGACTAATCCCTTTCTTATTTACCACTATAAAAAGACTGTGTTGTGGAGAAGCCTTCCAGGAGTCTGGCACTTCACCACATGACAGATTTCTTACCTTTTGCTAGTAAGATCAAAATTTAGCATCACAGCTGTGAGCTCCCATGATTGCCTGAGGATGTTCTGAGTTTTCTTCTGTGGCAAAAGGCATCCAAAAGTCTGTGGCTGTGCTATCATAGCCACAAAAATATATTTGGTCAAATATATCAAAAATCCTCTAGAAAATAAAGGCAACAGGACTGAACACCATGCATAATATGCAAAGCCAGCTTGCTGGAGCACCTGGCCATTGATGCAGCATGGTGAGAGGATGGCAGAAAACTGTCAAGGTTTGGAGTACAGCAAATTTAAGACACTATGATGTCAACTGGGCAATGATGACTGTCTCAGAAGAATAAAGCTCTGTGAACCTGCACCAGTGAGGAAGGTGGTTGCTGAGCTGCTGGGAACCCCTGATTCATACACACTTTTTAGCAATGCTGTGAAGACTGCAGTGGAGGTATGCTACTGTCCTGGGGTTTGTCTGGGTGTGAGGCATGGATGAAATTCCTTATGGTTTTGCATTCTGTGTGTTTCAACTGGTGCTGTAAACAGCATACAAATATTAAGTGCCTGCAGTGTGCACAGGAGGAGGGATAGGTAAGAATCTGAATAGAAGAAGTAGAAAAAACCCAGCAAACAGGAGGAAATGGCTGCTGAATTTTAAAGTTCAGTTCAGTATTAACTTGTATAGCTCAACACCAAGAGGAAAAACAAAAGTATTCAGCAAACTCAGGCAGAAATGTAGATCAAATCTTGAGAAAGATTGATGATACCTCAATGACTGTATTTCAAAGGGATTTAGATCGTTATACTTTACATTACAAGGAAAGTGTGATAACCATGCAAGTAAATGTTAATTTCCATGGAAATTACAACAATAAAGCACTTTGAGGTACTATCTTTCATGCAGCAAAAGTCCCAGGGTACTTTACTATTCAAAACAATTTAAAATAGAGTCAGACAACATTTTCTGTATTTGATTTAAAATCAGCAATGAAAACTAGCTTTTGCATTTCTAAAAATGATAAACATTCTGTATTCAGTGACAAAACTTTTGCTATAGTGCTTCTGACTTCTCCAGTCACCTGAACTCTGTACTTTTAGTCAACCTCTCGGCTTGCTAATACTGCCGGATGGACCTTCCATCTGTCACTGAACATCAGCCCTCCCTCAGGCAGCAGCTTTACAGCACTGAAAAACTACTAAATGGTACTTAAAGTTCACTCTTCCTTTGTGTCTCACTCTACTGGTGGAGAAGCAAATGTCTTCCAGAACAACACTTTAACTGCAAATGGCACTAGAATATTGCTTTGGGTATATCAGTCTTCATTCTGCAACACTCCAGAGGTCCAGTTCTCAGGAATGATCTTTACTTGCTCATTTTTTTGGCATTATTGTCAGATTAAGTACCTCTGTTATTAAAAGGTCTGCACTGGAATAAATTTTTACAGGCTTGGCCTCAATGTTGTCCCAAAATCTGGGTTCTTTACCCAGTGTGCAAAAAACCGATCAACACACAGAGTCAAGATATTTGTTTTTATTTCTAGTCTGCAGAGTAGGATGCTGGGCATTTAACACCAGCCAGCACGCCGAATGCATCAAACGTTCCTTTTTTATAATAACAAGGTGTAGCTGATTGGTGTTCTTAAACTTCCTTAGCCCTCTTTCGCCGCCTTCACTATAGATATGTATTTTAATTGGTGTTTCAAACATTTGGGGAGGTCTTCTAATTAGCATGTTCATTATTCACAAAGGAGTGTACATTTTAGTATTAAAATCAATACAGATTAGTTAAGGACACACGATTTCTTGATACTATTCCAAGGCTATATATATTTTATATACACTTACAATAGGGAAAGAATACCTCGAAGGGTGCTACTGTTCTATACCTTTAGTCCATTGAGAGATCCTATCCTGGTTACTATAGTTTCAGAACATACTGTTAAAGAATACTTGAGGTGGCATATTCTTTGTGCAGTCTCAACCCTTATTTTTCCTACATCATCAGTAGACCAGGCTCTAGCACTTATATTTTAATTTCTCATCGACTTAGAAAGCTGAAAGTCTTTTCTGCTTTTTATTTGGATATGTTCATACTATTTTTTTTCTTTCATGCTGAAATTTTTGTGATTCAAGACAGGTGGCTTTGAAGGGCTGAGGAACATCTACATGCTCTTTTGCTTAGTTTTTTCATTATATTGATACCACATTTTATTAGCTGCAGATCTTCTCTAAACCCTTTTGCTCACTAAGTTAGTTCTAAATGTAAATCCTCCTTAAATGCTCTGGAATTAATTCTTATTAAGTTTTAGCCAAATTTAGGATAGGAAAAAAAAAGCAGCCTGATGGAATGTTCTCACAAGAGATTACTTAATATTAATTGCCATGTACTTGCATATCAGTGTTTGAAGTTCTTACTTATTTTCTAGCTAGTTTGCTATAAGGAATCATTTGCCATACAAAGACATTTATTGTGTCTGAGAAATTAATTGGAATTTGGGAATTATAATACAGATTATATGACTAATTCTTGCAAAGACTGCACTAGTAAAAAAGAAATACTTTTACTTCTGTAGATGAGGCAAAAGAGCACAGTTCAATTGGTGGTCCAAAGGCTGGGCGTGATCCATGACACCTTTTCATTTGGCCATCTATCATGTCCCTAGAGGACATCATAATGTTCCTTGACAGCTGACAATCACATTTGCAAACTACCCTGTGAAATACTGCTATTTTCACATGAAGGAGATGGTGGGAGTCAGACCTCTTCCTCCACTGCTTGTGCAACCCAGCACACATGAGCAAACTGAAATTCATACAATCATAGAATCATAGAATGGTTTCGGCTGGAAGGAACCTCAAAGCCCATCTAGTTCCAAGCCTCCTGCCGTGGGAGGCTCCACTAGACCACGTTGCCCAAAGCCCCATCCAACCTGGCCTTGAACACTTCCAGGGAGCCAGGGGCATCCACAACCTCTCTGGGCAACCTGTGCCAGGGCCTCACCACCCTCACAGGGAAGAATTTCTTTCTAACATCTCATCTAAATCGACCCTCCTTCAGCTTAAACCCATTACCCCTTGTTCTGTCACTACACTCCCTGATAAACAGTCCCTCTCCAGCTTTCCTGTAGGCCCCTTCAGGTACTGGAAGGCCACAATTAGATCTCCCCGGAGCCTTCTCTTCTCCAGGCTGAACAATCCCAACTCTCTCAGCCTGTCCTCACAGGAGAGGTGCTCCAGCCCTCCAATCAGCTTTGTGGCCTCCTCTGGACTCTCTCCAACAGCTCCATGTCTCTCCTGTCCTGGGGACCCCTGAGCTGGACACAGTACTCCAGGTGGGATCTCACCAGAGCAGAGTAGAGGGGCAGGATCCCCTCCCTCGACCTGCTGGTCACACCTTTTTTGATGCAGCCCAGGACACGGTTGGCTTTCTGGGCTGCAAGTGCACACTGCTGGCTCAGTTTGAGCTTCTCATCAATCAACACCCCCAAGTCCTTCTCCTCAGGGCTGCTCTCAATCCATTCTCTGCCCAGTCTGTAGTCGTGCTTGGGATTGTGCCGACCCATATGCAGGACCTTGCACTTGGCCTTGCTGAACTTCATGCGGTTCGCACAGGCCCACCTCTCCAGCCTGTCAAGGTCCCTCTGGATGGCATCCCTTCCCTCCAGCGTGTTGACCACACCACACAGCTTGGTGTCATCGGCGGCAAACTTGCTGAGAGTGCACTCGATCCCACTGTCCATGTCACCAACAAAGATGTTAAACAGCACTGGTCCCAATACTGACCCCTGAGGAACACCACTCGTCACTGATCTCCACTTGGACATTGAGCCGTTGACAACTCTTTGAGTGCCACCATCCAGCCAATTCCTTATCCACCGAATGGTCCATCCATCAAATCCATGTCTCTGCAATTCAGAGACAAGGATGTCATGCGGGACAGTGTTAAATGCTTTGCACAAGTCCAGGTAGACGACGTCTGTTGCTCTTCCCTTGTCCACCAGCGATGCAACCCCATCATAGAAGGCTACCAAATTTGTCAGGCACGATTTGGCTGTAGTGAAGCCATGCTGGCCATCACCAATCACATCCTTGTTTTCCATGTGCCTGAGCATAGTTTTCAAGAGGATCTGCTCCATGATCTTGTCAGACACAGAGGTGAGACTGACCGGCCTGTAGTTCCTTCAGTCTTCCTTTCTTCCCTTTATAAAAACTGTTTCCCCTTTACCAGTCAGTAGGAACTTCACCAGACTGCCAGGACTTCTAAAATATGATGGAGAGTGGCCTGGCCACTTCAGCCGCCAGTTCCCTCAAGACCCGTGGATGCAACTCATCAGGTCCCATGGACTTGTGCACCTTCACGTTCCTCAGATGGTCTCAGACCTGATCTTGTCCTACAGTGGGTGTTTCTTCATTGTCCCAGTCCCTGCCTTTGCCTTCTGTCACCTATAAAAAATTTTCTTGTTCTTGTCATCCCTGGCCATATTTAATTCTATCAGGGCTTTGGCTTTCCTAACCTGATCCCTGGCTGCTCAGACAGTTTCTCTGTATTCCTTCCAGGCTACCTGCCCTTGCTTCCACCCTCTGTAGGCTTCCTTTTTTTGTTTGACTTTGCCCAGGAGCTCCTTGTTCATCAGTGGAGGCCTCCTGGCATTTTTGCCTGACTTCCTCTTGGTTGGGATGCATCGCTCCTGAGCTTGGAGGAGGTGACCCTTGAATATTAGCCAGCTGTCTTGGGCCCCTCTTCCCTCCAGGGCTTTGTCCCATGGTATTCTACCAAGCAGGTCCCTGAAGAGGCCAAAGTCTGCTCTCCTGAAGCCCAGAGTAGTGAGCTTGCTATTGACACCCTTGTTTAGATTTTATCCCTTGTTTAGATTTCATCCCTTAGGGTATCTTAGGGAGCCCAAAGCAAGGATCTGTTCTCTGCATTTGCAGGTGAGTACTTGTTGGGAATTTTCACCTAAAATTTTTGGTTTATTTGAAAGGAGAAGGTAAGAAGATATTTTTAATAGGAATCGATTTTTAAAAAAACAAAACAAAACAAAACATTTTTTTTCTAAATGAATACTGTTTTTCTGTTGAAAATGTCTGATTTGCTAGCATGAAAATAAAGCATTCAGTTTGGTTCAGACTGTGTTACTGAAGAGGTCAGTTACACAAACATTATTTTTGGCAGGAAAGCCAGTTTAAGTTGGTTTTTTTTTTTTTTTTTTCCCTTGACCCCAGATGCTTGTTCTAGTCCCCATGCCACAATTTGCTGCCCTCTCACTTATGCCAGTGCCATCTGGTTTTGTTGCTGAAGAAAATTTTTCTGTAATTACATCCCAGGCTGCCACAGTATAGTCTATAAGCCCCATTGCCTCTTTTTAGCCTGTGAGATGTACAGGAGCAGATGGTGGGGGCTCACAGAAAGAATGAGAGAATGGCCTTACTTAGTTGGGCCAGAGATTCAGCTTCCTCCTCTGCTTCTTAAAGCAGCCCAAAGTAGAGTATTAGGGAAAAAGTATGCCTAGGAGAAGTATACAGCAATAGTTTTGCTGAATACTCTTCCATGTGTGGCTTGGGAATTTCCAGAGATGAAGGTAGTGTTAGCAGTGCCCACAGAGTTTCTCCTCCATTAATCTGTCTAGCCTACCTTTGAACCAAGGTAGGCTTATAGCACCCATAACACCTTGTAGGAAGGTGCAGCACACCTAAATATGAATTGTATGAACTACCACCTCAGTTGTTTTTTTTTTTTTTTTTTCATCTTGGACTGTTTGCCTATGAAGTTCATCTGATGCCCTCAGTTCTTTTACTGGAAGAGCACTCAAAAGTGAATCTTACTGTCCCTCCCTTTTTTTTACTTCTTGCATACCATGTCATATCTCTTCCCTCACTAATTTCTTATCCAGATTACCTATGAATTTCAGCTATCTGCTGAGAATCCTACCTGCTTGGGAAGGTTTTTCCAAATTTTGTTTGCTGTTCCTTTTCTTCTTGTTGTCTTCTTCTTAACATGCTTTTTAACCACAGCTGAATATTAGAGTGGTACTTTCATGGACTATGTATTATAAGCTCCAAATCTCATCCCTGAGTTGTAAAAATTAGTGCAGAGTACATTTCTTCTAAAAAAAAAAAAAAAAAAAAAAGGTTATTGAGGTTATTGGGGTTTAGTTTCCCCACATGCATCACTTTATATTTGTTTGAAACAAGCTTTTCCTTCCCTTATTGTGCCACTGATTCTTATAAGCTCTTGTAATTCTCCAGTCTGCCTTCATCTTTCCTACAAGTAAAGATTATAGTATGTGGTGGGTTGACCCTGGCTGGAGGCCAGGTGCCCACCAGAGCCGCTCTCTCACTCCCCTCATTCACTAAACAGGGGAGAAAAGGCATAACGAAATGCTTGTAGGTCGAGATAAGGACAGGGAGAGATCACTCACTAATTGTCTTCACGAGCAAAACAGACCGAACTTAGAGAGGGAATTCATCTAATTTATTACTAGGCAAAACAGAGTAGAGGAATGAGAAATAAAATCAACTCTCAAAACACCTCCCCCCACCCCTCCCATCTTCCCGGGCTCAACTTCACTCCCGGCTTCAACCTTCCCCCCCGTCAGTGGCACAGGGGGATGGGGAATGGGGGTTACGGTCAGTTCATCTCACGGTGTTTCTGCCGCTTCTTCATCCTCAGGGGGAGGACTCCTCTCATCGTTCCCCTGCTCCAGCATGGAGTCCCTCTCACGGGGTGCAGACCTTCAGGAGCAAACTGCTCCAGCGTGGGGTCCCCCACGGGGTCACAAGTCCTGCCAGCAAACCTGCCCTGGCATGGGCTCCCCTCTTCACGGGTCCACCGGTCCTGCCAGGAACTTGCTCCAGCGTGGGCTTCCCACGGGCCGCAGCCTCCTTCAGGTGCCTCCACCTGCTCCGGCGTGGGGTCCTCCATGGGCTGCAGGTGGAATCTCTACACCCCCTCATCCTTCCTCCATGGGCTGCAGGGGGACAGCCTGCTTCACCATGGCCTTCACCACGGGCTGCAGGGGGATCTCTGCTCTGGTGTCTGGAGCACCTCCTCCCCCTCCTTCTGCACTGACCTTGGTGTCTGCAAAGTTTCTTACATCTTCTCACTCCTCTCTCCCGCTGCAAAAGCTCTCTCTCTAAGTGTTTTTCTTCTTCTTAAATATGTTATCCCAGAGGCGCTGATTGGCTTGGCCTTGGCCAGCAGCGGGCCCGTCTTAGAGCCAGCTGGCATTGGCTCTGTCAGACACAGGGGAAGCTTCTAGCAGCTTCTCACAGAAGCCACCCCTGTAGCCCCCCTGCTACCAAAACCTTGCCACGCAAACCCAACACATAGTACCATAACCAAAATGCGTTACTATCTTATGTGTTGACTTTTCTAGGTTATTTACAAATGTGTTGAGAGACATGGGTCCTAACAAAGATCACTGCAGAAATCCAAAGATGACACTCCTCAGCTGTGAAAATTATTTATTCCTGTTTTCCACTTTTTATCTTTCAACTGTCTTTTAATCAGTGTGAGGACTGTACTGACTATCTCATAGTAACCTGGTTTCCTTTAACGCTTTTATTGTGAGGAAATTTGACAAAACCTTCTTCCAAAATCCAGCCAGACTATATCAACCAAAGTAATCCCCCTTTTCTGTGAGGTATTAAATTATCGCTTTCATGAGGTACAATGATGCTTCAAGCTCTGCAAAAACTACCTGTCAAACTGAGCCATAAAAAAAAATGAAATACTTCATCATTTTTGTAACTATTCAACTATTTAGGCATTTTGTCTGAAATTTTTTGAACATCAGTTTTTCATCTGTCTGGGATGGAGACAACTTGTTTGCCCTCAAATAAAAAATGGGAGACTTCAGGGAAGCAGTTATAGAAGAAACAATGTACTTTAATAAACTGACAATTTAAAAGAACTTACTAAAGCTTGTAACCAAGGGAATACTTTTTTTTTTTTAATTGAAATTTGCACATTTCAAGGAATATGTAAGGAGTGTAATTTTATAAAATTAACAAAAAGAAAAGTAGATGTAAATACCCTAAGGAACTCTAACAGAATGCTACTGTGTTTTATCCTATGATAAATTTTGTCCATTTTTTTTAGATTTATAGTTTTGAGGAATGAAATGTCTTTTTGTACAAAGAAGGGAGAGCATTGGAGGAACATAAGTGAAATGACAGAAGAACACTGCTTCAAGGCAAAGACGTTCTATTACCTGATCACTAATAAAACTCTGCATTATTAAAAATGTGGCAAGTGAATGTATTTAATTTGCTAGCTTTGGTTAATTTATATGTCCCAAAAAGACGTAAGCCAATCAAATTTTGATCTGTGACAATCTGTAGGTGTGGAAATGAAAAGCATTCCTGGTATAGCTTCTACTCTATAGACATTGCACTTATAGGCCCTCCAGCACTTTTCTGTCTGTATTACGTGCTAGTTCCTTTGGAGAGCAGATCTTTATTTTTTCTTTGTCCCATGCAGTGTGATAGAAACCCTGTCAATGACTTGGGCTTGCAGGTGTTGTCATAAGCCTACACAAAGCCAGGACATCATACTTTCTGGGCGTAGAAGTCCCAGATGTATTTCTTCCTTCCCTGGAGACAAAATTTTAGGTGTCTGTGTGCAGACTGTAGGGATGAAGGTGTAGGACTTCCTGTGTAGGGTTGTGGCTGAGTGCACAAAAAGATGGTTAAATACGGATGTTTGCTTACCGTGAGGGTAATGACAGACATTCAGGGCAAGAACAATCTTATCCAATATTAAACAGCTACAGAGCAGACGTCGCAATCTGAGTTAGTTATGCAAGACTCCTCTCTAATCTGTGCAGAGAAATAGGAGCTGATGACCCTCAGCCCTGGTTTGTTTTGGGTTTTGGTTGTTTGGGTTTTTTTGAAAAGCATGAACTCTGCTTTTGTAGGAAACTTGAGCATACCCAAGTTATGTGCAATTTAGGCAGACATAAGAGAAGAGCGTCCAATTGGTCCTCAGTTCCTCTTCCAGAAGAGTTACTGCCATGGACAATAGTCCGTTTGCTTCTGGGCACGTTTCCCAAGGGTCCCTTGAGCACATGATGTTCACATGCTATAAGGGAAAGAAAGGATTTAAGTAGTCTGTAAAAGCGAAAAGGCCACTCCTGTCACACAGGTGTTGTCTAAAACCTTTTGACCACCTATTTTGGTCAATCTGTAGCAATTAATATACGTTAAAAACCTTTTTAAGGGGTAAGATTTAAAGGTATCAACTGGCAGACTTCCTATACTATAAATTCTACAGGCTTAACATTTAAAAAATATATTTTATTTAATTAAAGGCTTTTATTGTGCTTTTTTTTTTTTCTCCCATGAAAAAAGGAAATGAATGTAACAGAAATTTTATGGGATAGAACAACCGTACTAAACATGAAAGAAGATAAGTTATTTTGCATTTTTCAGTGTGGAAATTGATATTGAAATTGGCATTTGTCTTACCAACTTGCCAGTAAAACTTTTGTTGTCACAGAGCTAGAGGATGTCTGCTTTTACTATAAACCGCAGCAGTGATCCTTATAATTTCAGATGTATGTGTTGTTCTTGCCATACTACCTGGTCCTTCAGTACCTCTGGCACCTCTGGTTTAGTTCAAATCAGAAGTCACGGATGTGAGTCTTAGGACAACAGATCACAGGACAGCAAATTGAACAGTGAGCAATTTTCTGCACTGTCTATAAAGGAGCTGTGGAAAATCAGACTTGCTGCTGAAGATACTCCAAGCTTCTCTCTGCCTTTATATCCCTATTCTTTTGCATTTTTTGCCTCCTTTGTTTCAGCAGGAAAAGTTTTGTCCAGACCCTTGAACTAGACAAGTAAAATTCAATTTGCTTATGTTTCTAAGAAGCCTTGAGTCCGCTCTGCTGGCATTAGACACTTAAATTCTTATACTGACATTTCAAGCTATTGTAGGTGAAAGGTCCATCACCTTGCAGAACTGAAAAATTATTTCATTCCCGGCTGGAAGGAGCAGGTTGATAAGCAGGGTTTACCTGAATAGGAGGAAAGAAAGAAAAAGCATCTTTGCTTTTCAAATCAAGATCAGAGTCAAACAATCCAGAAACTTCATCATGAGATGACAGAAAAGTCCAAAGGATGGGGGAAATGAAAAGAGAATTAAATTTCACCGAATTAACAGGTTAAATCTGTGTAATTGATCAGGGCATAATACCACTGGAACCAACTCAGAAATGTCTAAAAAGAGCAGCCTGCAGAAAGAAATACAACATACTACAGTACTGGATCTAAATCATCATGTTTGTCGGGCACTGGCTGTTTTTCAAAAAGCACTTTGTTGACACCCTGCTTTTGTGCTTTTATTCTCATGAATTGTTGTTGAAACAGTCTGTATATAATGATACAACATTTCAGCTCTTTACATTTCCCTACCAGCTTCATTTCAGAGCGTCTGAATTACCATTTCAAGCACTGTCTATAAAACTCCTGAGGAATTTACAGATAAAAATGAGCAAAAGCTCATCTGCCAAATGTAATAGAACTGAAGTGATGTGTAACAAATTCAGTTGCATGGAAATTGCATTTCAGAAAGGACTTCATATCTGGCTTTGAGTATTCAGAAAAATTCCATAAAAGAAAAAGAACAATTTAAAGATAATCAAAATATTGTGCTTGGTTTTGGCTATAATGCAAAATTTCGTCATGAGATAAAGGCAAAAACCTGAAAATGCCTGGAGACTCTGTCCCCTCCTGATGAGCAATGATCTGGCCTCAGGTATTTCATGTCACTTCTCAGCTGGTCTACAGCAATGTCATATTCCTGGGCATGATGCCTTCACTGTTTAGGAAAAGCCAATTAGTACAGAATACTGGAGCAAAATCAGTCTCTCCATTGCATATGCTACTTTCCCCCCAGGGAAGAGGATGAAAGAGAAACAATATGTGACAGTACCGTCATGTCGCTTAACGCACTACTGGAAGGAACCCAGCTATTGTTGTGAGCAGACTAGTCTAAAGCCTCTGAGGAACAGAATAGGATGTTTCACTCAAAAAAATGAGGGAAAGAGACATGTGAAATCAGATTTTGTGTTTGGATTCTTCTGATGGTCTTTGGTAGGATTTTCCTGGGGGTTTTTTGGGTATGAAATCAAAATATTCTCATTAAATACTTTGCACGAAGGAAATTCCTAAATACTGATTCACATGAACAAGCAGATACAATGAGTAGGGTTTGTTTTTTTTTTTTGTTTGGTTGGGTCTTTTTGTTTTATTTTGGGTGGTGGGGTTTTTTGGGTTGTGGTGGGGTTTTTTGTTTGTGGGAGGTTTAGGGTTTTTTTGGAGGGGTTTGGGGGGTTTGGGGTTTTTGTTTTGTTTTTGTTTGGGTTTTTTGGTTTTTTTTTTTTTCCCTGAAATATTGGAGTCATCGAGTACAAAATTAGCCCTAGTTTTCTTCTTGACAGAGGTTCATTCCAATTAGGATATTCTGTCATAATTGGTAGTCTACAGTGGTTGTAGCTGGGGGGTTGTGAGGGAAGCAAAGCTGGATTCTAAGCAAACAAATGTAATTTAGTGCCATAACCCAAATTCTAAAAAAGGAGTCCACCTTTCTGTGAAAAAGGCATTTTATCCATGCATTTTATTCACTGATACTCAAATGACACTTGCCTTTAGCACTGACCGTTCACATTTTGAAGTAAAGTGTTTTCAGCCTGTTTCACAAGTGTAATAGTGGGAGCCAGTGTTTTTATGCATATTATCTGGGGGAGAGAAGGGGGAAATAAAATAGAAGCTGCAGCCATGTGGTACAAAACTGAGCTGAAGAAAAATCCACTGTTTCCCAGAATGGTTTTACCTGCTTTTCGATCTACAATATTTTATCTCCGTCTTTAGTCCCATCCTAGGACTCCTCTCGCTGTGAACACTGATGTGATTCAGTGGTGGACTTGGCATCATTAGATTTATGATTGGACTCGATGATCATAAAGGTCTTTTCCAACCTAAATCATGCTATGATTTCTATGATTTTATGTTTTGTACACATACCTTGTGTTTTTAAATGCCAGATTTGCAAATCAGGAGGTGAAAGAATCTGTGCAGTTCTGCCTTGCTGTAACCTCTTTTCCTTTTTCACAGTCTTAGCAATGACTATATTTGTCCATATTCAATGGCAAAACTCCCATTCCCTTCATTTGGTCAGGATTAGTAGCACTCCTTTATCCCTTAGGGGACTTAGAAAGAAAAAATCCTACTGGACCAGTCTCAGTCTTACAAAGCCTCTGCAAAACAGGTACTCCCTAGCTAGGGAGCATGACTTCAAAGCTGTGCCATTTCCACATCGCTGCTTAGACATCAGGGACAGTCCTGCAGTGACTGCTATTGATGAAAAGAGCAAACTGCTCTCCTTTGCAGGTGGGGGAAATGAAGTGTAATTGAAAATCTTGGCATGTAGGCTCCTGTTGAGATTTGGAAAGTAATATAGATTCAGCGCATCTTCCGGGCATCTCTCTGCAAGGAAAAGCTGTCAAATGGCTCTGTGAGATTTGCCACTGAGAGCTATCGGGAAGCCATGGAGCTCTGGGGGCCCTGGGAGTTAGCTCAGGACCAGCAATCCCACCAGCTCTACAAGATGTTGCACCCAGGCAAACAATTAACAAATAAATATTATTCTGAGCAGTGTGATAATGCAGCTGTGTTGCTTCTGGGCCTGCTCAGCTCAGTCAAGAACTGGGCTCTGCAGATCAGCTCCAGAGGCTATGACAAGCCCGGAAGATGCTTTGTCACCTGCACTGCTCGTTCTGGCCATGGTGTTTAGCTAGAAGCCTGGGCACGGGGGAAATGGAGTGAGTTGGTTTAGCATTCACTTAAGAATGGTGAATTTTGGGGTTTTATTGCTAGGTGTAAACATGGATGTGTTGATCACAGCTCCCGGAGGGAGGGATGGTGAGCCAGCCCATGCAGAGCGATGAAGCAGATGCTCGGTGCCATCTAGTGGGAAGAAGCATGGTGAGCACCGGGGAACTGAGGACGGAAAGTGCCTAATCTCACAGGTTATTTCATGGACTTTCGCAGCTGATGATTTATATTCTTCTACAGGGAACAGAACCATGCTCCTGGATGCATAATACGTACACATAACACGCACGTCAGCTCAGGAAAGTTTAGTGTTGTGGCGGAGCTCTTTTTCTCATAGAGAGCATCCACTGTCTCTTATCTTGCAGCTCCAGCTCTAATGCATATGGTTCTGCAACAGTGGGCATTGCTGAGCAGCAATGTTATGCCTTTCCTATTTTCTGGGAATTAAGATTAAAAAAGAAAGAATAAAAAGGAATTAAATTGTTCTCGTGGCTAAGAGTAGTTGCAATGGACTTCATAGCCTGCAATTTCCGGGAAACAACAATGTTACTTCGTGTCTGACTAATAATTAACAAATCAAAGCCTCTTCTTGCTCTAAGTCTCTCTCTAATGAGCCCAGGCACTGTAGTTTACTCACATGTAAAACACTGAAGAATCAGAAGCTTTTTTCTTTGTAACATTTTAAATGATGACTGATTAAAGCTGGAGGAAACTGGGAACACTGGTTGTTAAAGACCTGTGGAAGACTTAACAGATCTCCTCAGTATTTGGCTGGTATGGCCCTTTGTGATTAGCTGCTGAAGTTATTATAGAAGATCACAGGTTTACTTAAGCAAAAGTAAAGAGGCAGAGTTAACAGGGCTCCTTTCTAAAACCTTAACTTCACCTGGAAGAAACAGAACAAGTATAATGTCTAGAAATGTCACCCGAGGGAAAAAATATGACAAAATACCTCTTAAAACATTACCCTTGCACAATGTTTTATGAATTTTATGTCCTGTTTTTGAGGTGTCTCATTATAATATTATTCAGTAAGCTTTAGTATGACTTATTTTCACCAAATTTACATCAGCCATGCTTATATAGGATTACAACTTCACTTTGTATGTTCTTAACAGCTAAAAACAACTCTAGGAACCAGCTAAAATAGTTACATTTTATAGAATATTTTGCCATTCTTTTCCTTCTTAATAATACGGTTACTATTAATTTTCTAATAAGAGAAAAGTTTATCTATATTCCTAAACAAAATGCATTTCTATTCATCTGCCTTGTTCCCAGTAGCATGACTGATCTAAAAGGAATAGTCCTGCCTCCTGCCATCGTACCCCTCTTACTGCCTGCTGGGACCCCATTTCTGAGACAATTTAGCTCAATCTAGCTGAAAACTATTTCAGGAAAAAGTACCAGGTAGACTGCTAGTTAGGGGAAACTCGTAAGATTGACCACAATGCTTAAAAAAACACATAGAAGTGTGCTTTTTTTTTTCTTTTCCATTTACATTTCAAAAAGCTGAACCACCTTAACAGGCTTGACATAAATCTTTTGACACTTCTGCAAGTAACCTATAGGGTATCTTTTCTATACCTTAGAAACGTAAAGGGTTTGCTTATTCCCCAGAAGGAATTGCTCTCAAACACCTGTAGGACAAGGAACTGGAAGTCAACCAAAGTCAATTAAAAAAATGCAGTCAGATGCCAAAACAAATGGAACTGTGCTGCTGCTCAGAGTCCAGCAAGGTATTTAAAGACAGTAGTTTCTCATATTTAAAAAAAAAAAAACCCAAAACCAAAAAACCTCCAGCTGTCTGTGGTCAAATAGCTCAGATGCCCAACTGTGGGTGTCATTTCTCAAGCTGTGACCCAGTGTGACTGAGGTGCCTGCTCCTGAGCTAGCTGCCAGGTCTACATCTGACAGTTCCTACTGACTGACATAAACCTTTCTTTGTTCAGCAGCCTCTGCTCTGGGAATTTTGTTGCTGTGCATCTCACCTTTGTGTTCAGGGACTTAATTAAGGGGTCTAGGTCTATCTTAGCAAGAGTGATGAGGACTGAATGCATGAATCTTCTCAAGAATAGCAGTGGGAGCCCCAGGGTAGGAAGAGAGATCTGTGTTCCCATCTTTCTGCCAGTCATCTTCATGTATTTTCTTTGAGGACAGTTTAATCAATAAGTGAATACATAACCCAGGGACTCCTTTTGTTGGTAAGTCAGGAATACCTCCTCTTGCTCACTCTCTGACCATAAGGCATTTGTTCCACTGGAACAGAAGATGTTAGAGAGCTTCACCAACATGAAGGTTAGTGGGTAAGATGTAATCTTAGCAAGTGAAATCTTCTTCATTTGAGTACAGATTTCAATCCTTGTTTCCAACCAAATTTACTTAAAAGCTACAAAAAACCAGCTGCCTTTTGTTACAACTCTCACCCACTCTGTATTAGGCATACGCTGACAATGACTATAGGCCAGGGCATGTCATGATGCGAACTTTGTGAATCTTTTCCATTTATTTACAGATGTTACAGAGAGTAGCATAGGTAAATAGTTGTTTATTATAAGCAGCTTTTTTTGAAGCGTTTGGGTGGTTTACACTGCAGATAGATTTTAAGGACCTTTAGAAAGTTATTTTAACTATGTAAATGTTTAAAAAAATGTTATTCTGAATTTTATAAAGAGTCTCTGCTGAGTCTTGCTTTTTAGCAGAATTTTTGGCTGATTTTCAAAATAGTTTTCAACAGTTTGGATGCTGAGTGCTCCTGAATACTGCTCCACAGACATCAGGATAAATTCCTGTATACCAGCTGTAACCTTTGAAGTTCAGTTGCAATTGGAGGGACTGAATGAATGCCTGGTCCTAGCTGGTTGCACAATTTTCAGTGTAATAATGCCATGTGTGGGAATTGCAGTTATTCATCGTGGTCCTGGATACTTTCTAATAAAATATTATAGTGCCTCTCTTCACAAATCTGTGGCTATCCAGGATCCTATTAACATCTTCAGGACAGAAGATCTGACTAGTCTATGCAATGAACTGAAATGCAAAGAGAAAGATTTGCTCCTGCTCACGCTGAAAACAATGGCAAGGACTACGGCTAAGGCAGGTGCTTTCATCTCTGAACTTATAAATAAAGGAAGGTGCACATGAAAGATGAGGACAGCCAACATGGCAAAAGACGGTGCAAAAGATGCTGTGATTAAAAAGGGAAGAAAAAAATCCTTCCATGCATGTGTCAGCTCTGTCTGCAGGTGGCTGCATGTCTCATCCAAGTCTGCAGGTGTTTCCCTCAGAAGTCTGACACCCACAGACTTTCCTAAGGGCCTCTGCCTCAGTCAGAGCAGGAGGAAAAATCTAAGATGAATATCACTACTTATTGAACGCTGCAAGAGAAAAACCTAAAGCCAATTCATTTAAAAGAGAGGTATAGAACAGAGCTCACATGAAATCCACCATCTGTCCACAAATTAGGAAGACAAAAGTTTTATTGCTGAAAGCAGGCACTTTTTGGGTTTATCCAAAACATTATTACCAAAAAATAAAAACATAGAAGTGTAGATTTTAGTTGATCAAAAATGTTTAGGAAATAAACATCTATTCTGCTGAATTCTTTCAGGCAATAATTTTAAAAAAAATAAATTAAAAGAACCCTAATTTTACTTTGACATGCATATTTCAGTGAAATATTCTAATTATAAGTTCAAATTATGCTGCCTTAGAAATTGCATTTCTATTTTTACTTCATCAAATGAAATAAGAAACATTGGCCCTAGGTGAAATTAAACATTTTGTTCAGACTAAAAAAATAAAATAAAAAAAAAATTAATAAATTCAGGTCACCTAGTAATCCAAAACATCGTAACCAAAAAACCTGAATTATTCAAAATTCCACTCTTACCTTAGTACTGTCTCTGATTGAGTATGTAACTTGCTGTGCCTCATTTTAACACACCTGCTTCTTCTTTCAGAAAAAAAGGAAAATCACAATTCATTTTCAAAATTAACAATGAGCTGTATAATAAACCCCAAACGTTTATGTTCAGAGACCGCATGCATAAAGCACCTGACTTCTCGCATACTTCAGGCCATACACTTTCTCCTAGTGTTTCCTGCAATAAAAAGAATAATTTTCCTACCCATCGACATATTGCACTGTCCTTATTCACATAGCAGGAGAGCCAGTGAACCTCTAAATCACAGCAAACCTTTGCTTACAGAAGATTAAGCTGGTGAGTTGAATATTGTGGAAAAGAAAATACAAACCTCTGCTAACTCCTGCTCCAAAAATTCAAGCTAAAAGGCTTGTTTAGGGCTTCTAACCGTGTACTGCTTGGCACTTTCATATGTCCATGATGTACACTATGTTGAAAAACCTTAAAGAAGTTAACTGCTAACTAGCAAAATGAAGAGGATACATTTCCAACATCTCGTACACTGTTAGGTATGGATCTCAGTGAAACATAGAATAATGCTTTCAGGATGATCATGGAGGAGGAGGTTTAGGAGCCAAAACAAAGTCTCAAACAGAGTCTTTGAAGGACAGAGAAGAAATAAATCCCCATATATAAAAATACCATTTTAATTTTTATTTTTTAATCACTTGGTAGTAATTTTGACAAGGTAAGAGAAGAGCAAGCTATAAGAGTGCTATTAAGTTGTTTTCTTCTAAAGCATCAGAAATTCTGAGAAAATCCATTGGCTTTAATTAATTAAATCTTTCCATAGCTTCACAATATAATACACCAGACAAGTGTGGCTCAACCTGTCCACAAAACCATTGAATCTCCATATCCAAACTTTCAGACTCTGCTGTTTCAGCTCCCAGTTTAATAAAGATATAGAGGAAAAACATCCATGAGGGTTTGGCAAACATCTGGTTCTGTCCTGCCACCCACACAACTTCCTAGGCACATAAGATCTTTTCATCCTGCAAGTTCAAAAATAATTCAGGCATTTGCTAGGAACATTCTATCCTGCTCTAGCTGTGCCATATTTATCAGAGCTTCTGATACAGCGAGTTTTCATAAAAATAAATTCATCCCATATGCTTCAAAAATCTCCATAATAGCACAAAGTATAGACAGCTTCTGCAGTAGCTGTTGCCTCCAATTATGTTTCTACCTTTGGGGACTGAAGTCAAAGGAGGACTTCTGTTTCACCTCTGCGAACTCCAGAGCATGCTCCTGGAAGAGCACTTTTTTAGATATCTGACTCCTCTATCTGAAGAAGATAGAACTGAAACATGTTAGTGGCAGCTTTAACCTTTCAGAAAATAGCCAATGCTAGATGTGTGGTTCTCGCTTGCTTACAGTGGTCTAAGCTACAGGCTGAATGGAGAAAGGTTTTGTGTGACACAGGAGAGTGGTACTGACACGAGCAAAAATTAATCTTGAACAGTCTATCTAACCTTGCAACTTCATCATCATTTTCCACTCAGATTCCACACTGTCCTCATCACCAATAAAAACTGAACTCTGAGTTTCCAGAGCTTCAATACATGTGTCTACTGAAGTTGCAGATGGAATTCTCTAAGGAGGTCCAAAGAGAGAGACCACTGTGGTGGTGTGTAGCTCTCTGTGGTCCATCGACTATGACTAGTTAAGGATAGCTAGGTTTGGCAGACTTTTTTCTCTTTTCCTGAGAACTTATTCATCTGTTTCTTGACTCACAGATTTTATGAACTGCTTGAACCTTCTGCCAAGAGCAAGGACTAACAGAGACTTGCAATCCTCTCTTCTCCCCCCTGCCCTTCCTTCTTCTGTGTAACAGGAGGGAATCAGCTTTACAATGCCCTTCTGAATTTGAGGAGTGACATGACTTTACTGTCAGGTAAAGTGGTGGGAATGAACAGTCTACTTCCATTTGAAATTAAAGTGTTTGGTAATTCCCACATTTAGTGTGTGCGTGCCTGTTTCTGCTTGCGTAGCAGAAGTGTGATCTTAACTCTTTAACACACTTAAAATAATTTTTAATGGATCACCAGTAAAATTCCTTAGGAGTAATTTAAAACACAAAGAAATAAATGTAATTTAATGAGACATGGAAAGACACTTTCATTACTTTGAATCTTTTTTTATGACCATGTTTCAAACAGTTAATTGACATAACAGTAGTGTTCAAATAAGAACAATAAGTTTTAACCCAGAACACCATTTCATTTTTTGTTCTCTTTTGGGCTTTCAGGCATTTTTTTTTCTTCAATGAGAAAAGAAGAAAGGAAAATTCATAAGGCATTAAAAAGAGAAGTAGAGAAAAAGAACTTCTTTAGAAGGAAATAACATTCTAAGAAGTAAATATTTACATAAAAATAAATACTATGTAAGAAGTACAAGATAAAAGTAAGCCTTGTATAAAAGATTTTTTTTTTTTATTTCTTGATTTTGCTGCTTTGTGGGATGTGTGTATGTGCAAACATATACCATTAATGAGGAGTGGGAAAATTATGACCTTTGCTGCAAAATGTCCTTGTCATGAAGAGCAGGAGCTCTCACAAGCACAAACCAGCTTAGGAGCTCCCAGTGGGGAGAAAGATGGAGAAGCAACAGAAAGATGGACTGTTCTGCAGAAAACAATAGAGAAAGAGTAAATGATGCTGAGACCCTCGAGATGGCACCTGCACAAGGACATAGGTGAGCTCAGTATTCTCTAAGTTAGATTGCTGAAGCAGAAACTGAAATGCATTTGTCTGTGATAAAAGCTGTGATGCATCAATACCATCTAAGGATAAATAAGCTGAGAAGATCTCCACTTGTCTTGGCTCCGTTTTTACTGAGAGTTTGTCATGACAGATAAGCAAAGAGGTTGGGATCTTCAGGGAAATTCATAGTACAGGGAAACATGAGAAAGTTAGAAATGTGGCATAGTTCTAAGTGTTCAGGGAATAGGGGAATAGGTTATCCTAGGGCTTAATTAAGAAAGCACTGCAGGTGAAAGAATCAAATCAACACTCAGAACAGGGATAAATAAAAGTTGCTTTTTCATTCTCACAACCTCAGAGAAAGTGGGAAGGACTGCTGCAATCCACAAGCCAGAGGCTGACCGTGAAGCTTGATTCTGCATCCATCACTACAAAGGAACCAAACTAATCTTCACTCTGCTAAAATGTTGAAATGATGTTGGGTTAAGAAGGCTACCTTATCAAAATACTAATAACTCTTACCCTGGCAGAAGGTACGCAAAGAAAAGACTAGCCACAAGCTGCTGTTTTGTTGAGAGTGAAGAAAAGAAAGAAAAAAAAAAAAGAGAGACAATGAATTCTTGAGTACAAAGGATGGCCTTGATTTAGAGATTGGACAAAGGGTTGAGCTAGAGTTTGGGGTTTTTTTTGCATAAACCAGAGTCATGTGTTCACTCTTTTGATTTATGGTACACCAGTAGCACCAACGTCTCTTTGTAATTCATGGCCTCTCATTTTTCTCCGTAACATGTATTCAATAGTAAGATGCACAGAGGTCAGCCTGAACTCTCTATCCCTCTTATCTTTTGATTACCTACATTCTCCTGCCTTCTTTAAACCATTCCTTAGATATGATAAATAACAGCTCTCCATACCTATAAACTTTTGACTCTAAGAAGACTCCATCTGGGTCTGTTTAGCAGCATTGCTTCTCTGGTTGTAAGGTCTGCTAATAATTTGGACCAGGAATGTAAGCAGATAGGCAAGGGAGGTTATATTTTGTCTGTAAAGCTTACATACATAGAGTAAAACACATTGAGAACATAGAACTTTGGGGAATAAAAAGAGTCTGAGATAAAACCCAAATGTTTTAGAGCTGTTGCCTTGTATGTGCTAGCTATCAGCCGTATTCACTAACTGTGGATTCCAAAGATGGATTAAGGTTTGGACCACTTTGCCACTGGGCATTTACAGACCGTTTAATCTGGAGTGTCTAAGAGTTCCAGTTGAAGGGACTGCAAACTTTGGAAATAACAACGTTATCACACTCCTTTCAGCTTCAGTCTTCTCCCACTGCATTTTGTTCCTGGATTGAACCCTGGCCTCCCAAAATCTTCTCAAAGGTCAGAATACAGCAATCATTTTGTAACAAGTCCTCTGAGGTTATGAATACTGGCAATGCCCGTTAATTTCAGCTGTATTCATTCATACAGTGTCAATATAAGTTCCAAAACATCCATCAGCAGAAAAGTCAGTTTTGTCAAGATCAAAAGTTATCTTGGCAACAAAATTCCTCAGAGCATTCTTATGAAGGAAAAAGACTGATATTTAAGTCACTGTTTCCGATCAGAGAGAACCAAAACAGTTCATGTAAGCATGAGTTTTTTCTGTTCTCTTTGGTGAAGAGCAAAATCAAATTCTGTAAACTTGAATCTCATCATTTCACAGAACAGATCTTTCCTTTCTTCTGGCAGACCTGCTAATAGTTTTTCTTTCACATTGGACAGCTGGCACTCATCAGTGGCAATTAAATCACAATTAGAGCAGATGCAATCTTAGAATCCTACAAAAAACTTTTTTTTTTTTCCAAAGATGCTCCTTAATCTAAGGAAAACAAAAAATAGAAGCAACACCTCACAGCTTTTAATATACTCTCTTCTCCAAAAGAGCAAAATAATTAGCATCACCAGACAACAGCCAATCATCTCTAAACAATAATCACATAATAATTCAGTAAGGGAAATATTTTAAAATGTGATCCAGAGATCACTGGTCTCTGATCTTTCCAAGACAATTTGGAAATACACCAAAGCTTTTCTGTTTGTTTGTTTTCTAAATCACAGTCTATTTGCAAGTCTGATGACACAAACTGTTGTGTGCTATATTTCAGAATGATCATATTTTATTTTTCTTAACTTGGACAGCAAATAATTTTGATTTATTTTTTTTTTTTTATAGGAAACACAAAATGGTTTAGGACTTGATGAAATTTGAAGAAAAGTTCACAGCAGTAAAGGCATATATCCAGCTCCAAGGCTATCTTCTTCCTTGCTTCAAAGGAAAATAGCTTTAAAATCAGAATACAATATTGTTCTTCCGTGGTATCATGTAATCAGAGTCCATGATTATTAAAATCATTAATAAGTAGTGTGTCTTGATCTCTCTTTGTTGGCAATCTTGTTAAAGTTACCTTACCTGGTTTTCTTTTTGCCTCTTTTTCCCACTTAAATTATGATCTCTGTAAGGCACAGATGACCTTACTATCCATTCACATAAGGCCAGTTTCAGTGAGGAACCAAGCACTACTAAAACCTATATAAATACTTAAAGTATGAGACAAGGAAGATATTTGGAAAGAAGATGGGGGCAAAAGAGCTTTAGCAATACTGAGAATGAGTAGAAAATATCTAGCCTTGAAATACTACAGACATGGAAACAACAGTATTTTGAGAACGGTTTGCTTATATCTGCAAGAGTGAAGGACCAAAAAAAACCAGATCATGTGTCACTGTAGAAGGGTTTAAGATTGAACAGCCCAGGAAATAAATCACATCATTGGACGTAAAGGACCATGCTGAACTAAAACATATCTGTACCTGTAGCCTTGTGATAGATGAAGAGAGCCTTTGACATTTGCCCCAAGTCTTGTGTGCCTTAGGTGACATCCCTTGGTGTTGTCTACAGCTACCAAGGATGAAGATAGGTTAGGAGAATATTGAAGGTCAGTGTGTACCATGTATTGTATTTAGGCTTAAATCAAACAGGAGAGTTGATGTCCTAGACATAAACAGATTTTTCTGGAAATTTATTATCATAAAGATAATGAAAAGCATGGTAGGATATGATATCACCTATAGGAAGATGTAAAAGCTAAAAAAAGAAGAGATATTTCCATACAGATTTAGGGCAGTTTTATGGAGAAAAAGAGGAGAGATATCAAGGGAAAAAGATATTTTAGATATTAAACAGACGAGGAAGGCATCACAATAAGGCAAGACATGGCAAAACTCAGAGAGTATATAACTGCCAACATCAAAAGCAGCACTGAAACAGATAAAGGTGGAATGAAGAGTCTGAGTTCTGACCTGGGCTCCTGGAAAGCATGCAAGTATCATCTCTGTAAGTATAAATAGCATCCCTGTGAAAAGTGTGGAATTTTGTTCAAGCCTCAAACACTACTGTTGCTCTGCAGTACGTAACAATTGTGTGTTACGTTAAGGCAATGTTAAAATCTGATACTGAACCAAACTTAGGGGTTTCTGATGCCAACAGCTGGATTATCAATTATTATTTAGGGGTTTCTCATCGGACCATATTAGTCATTGCAAACTGTTTAATGTGAAGTAAAATTTATTTTCTGATTGGCACCAAAACATGAAAAATATACAGTATACTTTGATATAGTAATACCCATAAACCTATTCATACAGTATGTTGGGTTTTAGTTTTGTTTTGTTTTGCTTTGTTTTTTAAATGAAAGCTTCTTGCCAAAAACTCTGAGCCAGCAGACAGGAATGTTGTATAAGAGCTGTACAACAGCTTACAGCGGGATTGCTGTACAGCTGTGGTGGTTTTAAGAAATAAGGGGTGCGAGGCTTTTGGAACCAGATAATAGCTTTTTATTAGTTCAACGGATGTATTTAGGCCAAAAAAAAGGTGACTTTTAATTGTGCAAGACCTTTATGCATGGGGAGTCTGTGTGATAATTTGCTTGTTTTGTTGTAATAGTTAATAAAGAATTTAAAAAGGTTTAAGAGTTTACCATAAAGACATTTAACAGGTTATGAGAAAAATCTGAAACATGCCAGGTGTTCAGGATTTCTACTCTTTGTCTATTTTCTCAGGAAACCCAAACCAGATATTTGTATTGTGAGATGCTTTCCCAAGTGCAATCTACACTTTTGCCAACAGATGGAAGTAGATTCAAGGAAATAGTGGACTGCTGGTTTTAGCATCGTCTCCAGGGCACTAAGACATACTTCACAGAACCACAAAAAGATGGTAAAATCGTATCTTCAGAATGTGAGGGAGACATTTCCTTACCAAACTCATAACAGTCTGTGTATCTATAATTCACAATATGTGACTTTAAAAAAAAAAAAAAATTAAAATGTGTTATTGTTTTATGTGTCTAAGGACCCTGCTGATTTTTGGGCCACATAGTGAAAAGCAGACTTAGTTCCTAAAAGCAATCCAATCCAAACAGGCAAGGCAGGAGAAAAGGAGGAAAAGGAAAAGCATTTCAGCCTTTTGTTAAGTGTGGGGAAGATAGGTCTCAGACAGAGGAAACATGCAAAACAATACTTCATACATATCTTCAGCATAGTAAGTTTTTCACCTAAACTTCCTGCATTGTCTCCCATAATTGTGTCATGATGTCACCCATTCCCCAGTCATCGTATAGAGCAGTGTTAAGGAGGAAGAAAGCTCAGAAGTCTCCAACTCCAAATGAAAAGTTCATTCACAGGCACAGAATACCCATCAAGGTGATACAGTCTGACTTCCTCTAACAATGACCAGAAAGGAAGTGACCTTCAGTTAAAAGCTTTTAATCGTAGCAAAATAAACCATTTGTCTTATTTTCAGGTGAATACACTTGCTGGTACATATCTTTGACAGTAACGATTACTGTCTAGTCAAAATGAAAGTTTTGGGAATTATAGGTTTATAAATAGTTTGTATTACAAGACTAGTCATAAGCTCTCATGCATTCTTTTAGATAAATAGATATTTTTGCTAGGCACAGAGTAGAACACCATGGCCTTTAAAATACTTGCTTAGATTCATCTGTCTTACTTGTTAACTCTTGGGTCAAGGCCTAGTCCCATTTCCAACACAGGTACCCTGAAATTTGAAACACTACCCTATGGCACCCATATTTCTTCATTGACCACAGAGACAGAGAAGTCAGCTGCACACCTTATTTAGACATCTCAGATATCTGGTAGGATCACCTTGGCCCACAAGGATGTAGTCTTGAGTAGTGAATCAATAAAGAATATATCAGAACATATCTTAGGAATGATTTGAAAAACTTTCTTTTCAGAAACTGAAAGCTTGAAGGTCACTTATGTAGTTAATATTGTCTAAAACCTGGAATGTCTAAACATGAACAAAAAGTAGAAATTTCAGGCCTGTGTGATCTGATATATTCTTGACTATTAAATTCCTTTGTGAAATGATATACTTAAACAAATTCCTATCAAAAATATTGGCAAATCCAACATATTCCTTCAAAACATTTTGATTTAACTGAATCAACAATTTCTGGTGAAAATATCCCCCTGACAGAAATTATCAAGTACCTGCAATTTCTACATGAAAGAATTTATGCCATTATCAGATTGTAGTAATGCTTCAGAAACATACACCAACTTTGACCAGTTTCCAATGATAAACGTTGAAATAAGTGATCTAACTGACACACCATGAAGCTCCGTAGCAGGTTGGTTGCCTCTTTAAGGAAGAGGCCAGCACATCAGTATTATCTCCGTCAGTCCTTCAGGAAAGCTCTTGTGAAGGCTAATGGCCACAAGCAGCGAACAGAATTTCAACTCTGCCTCCTTGCATGAGGTGATATTGATTGAACAAAGTGTAAAATGTAGGAAAGTGGACAAACACATCTACAGATAAGGTCACTGTCATGGACCACGGCCCTTTTTTACTCCTATCTTCGAGCAGGAATACTAGTGATTTGTGCTTTCCTCTCAGTATGGATACTCTGACTCTTAAGTTTTATTCCCAGAATAAAACTCTGGAATCATTAATATGAAAATCAATTTGCATTAGCAACTGCTGAAATCATATTCCTAATTTATTAGCATGTA
The DNA here is from genome assembly GCF_028858705.1 of Grus americana. Taxonomy (NCBI): domain Eukaryota; kingdom Metazoa; phylum Chordata; class Aves; order Gruiformes; family Gruidae; genus Grus; species Grus americana. The sequence goes on along the minus strand of NC_072891.1, from coordinate 5,856,138 downwards.
ATTTTATGAATATGTCAGAAAAAACCCCTTCTAGTTAATGATTTCTGTTCTGCGTGCCCTTAATATAAAACTTCCAAATCTCATTAGCAGAACCAGCCATTAAAACACACAATGTTAATAAAGCACAATGGAAAACTGCTGATATAGTTAGTTTGGGATACAAATGTGGTAACTTTTATAATCACAGTAGACCATTGAATACTGCTGGTGTATACTGTTACCTTGACTCATACGGAAAATACCTTGGCAGATTAAATAGTATAGGAATATACTTTTTGTTCTGCAGGTTGAGGCAATCCAACAGCTTGGTGGATCCCACCTAGGCACTGAGATTGATTACACTTTTGCACAAATCCACAGTTTAGGTGTGGCCCTTAGCTTCAGAGATGAACCTGTCAATCCTTCAAGTATATTTTGGTTTTTTCCAAGTATTTTACATAGGATCTTATGTATAAGACACTTTGTTCCACAGCCTGATTTATAATCCAAGATTTATCTGGTGATCAGGGGGATTTAACCTCTTTTCAAAAGCTGAAGCCTACGAGCAAAGCTAGTGAATCTGTTTACACAAATATCTGTCAGGCATATGCATAGCTCTTTGGATTGCTTCCCAAGCTATTCTCTGGGTACAAACAGTTTTGGTAAGATTACCGAGAGAGGATATAAATAGAAACGGGGGTGGAAATTAATTCACATAGTTAGACCACTAAAAGTAGATCTTAACACCTAGATGTCCATGTGAGTTTGATACCAAAGATCTAGTCAATGCAGAGAGCCCATACATTCCTTAGAGTCTCAAGAGACATTTAGCTCACTGGATACGTTTGTCCGCCCTCAGGCGGGCTGGGCACATCTCAGGGCACCACTGAGTGTATTGACACAGTTTCTGTTGACTGTGATGGGGTCTAGACACTGACGTTCAGGTGTGCAAGTCCGCAGCTTAGTTCCACCACTGGGGCCCGAGGTGTCAGCCCCGTTTGCTAGCGCAGAGCACTCACATCTTACCAGCTTTCTTTCAGCCAGAAACAAGCAGGCAAAGCCCATCACGGAGACAAAGATGACTAGAATAAGGAAGAACACCAGACTCTTCCAGGTCTGAAAACAGGTTTGGTTCAGGACAATTCTGGTTTGCTATCTGCTTATATTTTGTCAAAGACATATTTGTCTTTTTGAATAATCAGTGCAGGGGAAGTTTTCTGTGGCACTTTGTGTCAGCTGCAAAACAATAGGAAGCTGTTCCATGTAAGCGATGACTCCTTGTAACATGTATGATGTTGATGGCTATTTGGAAGTAACAATTGTTATTGCTATACAACAGTTTACACTAACCCTTCTGCAAACTTCATTACAGAGTTGTTAAGCCCACTAAGCGATGAGCCCATTTCCCTTTGAGATATTGCTGAACCAAGGCTAATAAGTAGAGCCCAAAGAGAATCTTACATCTGATCTTTTTTTATTCCAGGGAGACTATATCTTATAGTGCTGTGTGTGGCAGTAGTTCAGTTGTAATTAAACAGGGACTGATATATTATTTCCTTCCATGAAGTACAGAACCACTTCTTACTAGGACTGCTAATTAGGCAATAAGGAAGGTATAATGAAAAAATAATGACCACTTCACTAGCCCCTAGAGTTCCCCGGCATGGGAAGGGGGAGCAGGAGATTGCAAAGACAGTTGAGATGTTTCACTCATTACGTATGGGCATTTTGTAACCAGGGCAAGAGAAATGCTTTTTGGGTGTAATGGTCCACATTTTCAAAGTTACGGCATATCACTCACATGGAGTTCATTTGAAGTAGAGGGCTTCTGGATTTCAAAATACCTTTAGAAATCTACCTAATAATGTTTGCTTTTACATCTGGCAAGGTGACTGATGCTGAGTTTCCTAAAAGGAAGGTGCTGTGATATTAAGACAAAACCTGTGAAAAATGTTTTTATACTGATTAAACTACTATCACCTTCATAATACTTACAGCAGGTTCAGTCAGCAGTCTTGGCTCAGAAAACAAGCTTACCCCATCAAGTCTCCTGTCCTGCACCATACTTTGAACAGGCTTTTTCTGATTAGTGGATTAAGAGTGTTGCTGGGTGAAATGACGGCACGCATGCCCTGCTGATTCTGCTGGACTGGGATTATCCCTGCTGGAGCCACTCAAAGGACAGCAAGAGGCAGTGGCATTTTAAATTGGCACCACAACATTTTCTGAGGTTTCCTGTCAGGGCCCTGTGTTTGAGCACATCTTCATCAGGACACACTTGTGGATCTCCATCAGCTTTGGGAGTAAGCTCTGGAACCAGAAGCCTGATCATGGCATCTAAACACACCAAGGTTACTAAACCCACTCAGGTAGAAATGGTCTCAATTAAGAAATTGGTATGTGGACTATTGTTACATAAAGGGTGTAAGTCTGATGTGTGGCTGAGGAGGCCCTCCCGTTGAGTCACACGGTTCAGAGATTATCCCCTTGCTTTCTAAACTCCTTCTCAGAGAGGAGTCTAGGTGCGGTTAAGTCTTAGTCCCAGACTTGGTCAATGGTTTATGTCTAAAGGTTGACATACTGCCACATATCAGAGTCAATGTTTGCCTGACAGAGTGCCCTAAAGGACTTTCACTGAGACAGTTTTGCAAAGTTGAAACAGATAGAAAGTTTATTAAAGTGACAGATGAGTTCAGAATTGCCGTTGATAAACGCACTTCCTGCAGGAGCACTAATATATGTTTATAATGCCAGAAAAATGCTATCCCGGGTATTCTCACCAAAAGGTGAAATCGCAAGTGCTTACCAAGAAGGTGTCCCTGTCTTGGGTGGAGGAGAAGGAGCACAGCCTGTTGACTGCCTCTTAGGGGTCTTCAATTTCTTTTCTCCCTCCTGGGCGTAACTTCCTCAATGTCCTTTATACCCCAACCTTAGCTGTCCCCTCCCTGAGGTGACGTGGAACACGATTTGGGTGCAGAGTTGAGCACTATAGTCATATAAGTTTGGCATGTACTCCTTTTAGCTCATTACCATATTTAGAGGTGTGAACTTTTATATGTATTTCATGGATAATTAAGCAAAAGGTCTCAGTCTGAGCATGGCAGCCTTCAAGATTCTGTGTAGAAACCGTCTATCTGTTTATTCCACATTCTTAACCTGCCGCAGTAAGACTCTCTCTTTTGGCTGCTTCTCATACCAACCTTGAAGATCTCCATCCACAAGGTTTACATAAGAGAAAAGCAGACACCGGTGTTTTTAAGTTCTTACGTGCAATTGTCACATTATCCACCCCGTGACTATAGTCACTTGATTTGAGATCCAAATCATGTAAATATAAAGTCAATCTTGAGGGTATCCCTTACATTTGAAGTCTCTTCCTTTTTACTTCTGAATCCTTGGTCTACACAGCTGCTGCAAGCTGTCTTCCCTGGCCCAAGATTTCCCAGGTCTCTCTGTAGAATACATCATGCACCCACCCAGCGAAGGGAAGCCCCACAGGAACAAAGCATGGCAGCTATTTTAACATCACAGCTGTACTGATAACGAGTGAAAGGGGCAGGAAGTGAATGACAGAGTAATTTCATCCCCTGGGAAGTTCTGGGGCAATTTAGCTTTGCAAAAGCACACTTCCTTACCCTACCCACTCCTGCAAAAACCACCTGGAGAATAAATGTTTTCCTGTGAAAAAGGACAGATCTTCCATGGTGACAAGTAGTTGAGACCCTAGTTTTGTGCTCCAGCTGCAAAAACATTCTAACTATTACTAAACACTTTTCTTTTACTTCTCATTCCGTCTGTTTGCTTGCAGTTTTCCTTCCTCTGTGCCCTTGTATTCCCTTGAGGTTCCTGCATGCTATGAATCACTGTCCCTCATCAAATGAAAGCTTTATTACCCTAGTCGTTTGTCATGTCTTTTTCCTTTCCTTTCCTTTCCTTTCCTTTCCTTTCCTTTCCTTTCCTTTCCTTTCCTTTCCTTTCCTTTCCTTTCCTTTCCTTTCCTTTCCTTTCCTTTCCTTTCCTTTCCTTTCCTTTCCTTTCCTTTCCTTTCCTTTCCTTTCCTTTCCTTTCCTTTCCTTTCCTTTCCCTTCCCTTCCCTTCCCTTCCCTTCCCTTCCCTTCCCTTCCCTTCCCTTCCCTTCCCTTCCCTTCCCTTCCCTTCCCTTCCCTTTCCCTTTCCCTTTCCCTTTCCCTTTCCCTTTCCCCTTCCCTTTCCCTTTCCCTTTCCCTTTCCCTTTGTCTTTCCCTTTGTCTTTTCTTTTTTCTCTTCTTTTTCTTTTCTTTCTCTTCTTCTCTTCTCTTCTCTTCTCTTCTCTTCTCTTCTCTTCTCTTCTCTTCTCTTCTCTTCTCTTCTCTTCTCTTCTCTCCTCTCCTCTCCTCTCCTCTCCTCTCCTCTCCTCTCCTCTCCTCTCCTCTCCTCTCCTCTCCCATTCTCTCCTATTCTCTCCCATTTTTTGTTTGCTTCTATAAATGAATCCATACTAACTGGGCTTCCTCCAACAAAAGTAAAAAACTGGTGCCGCAAGCACTAAGAAGAGCTATTAAAGCTTTTCAGCTTCGGGAATTTTCCCTTTCATGCTTTCGTTTTTTAAATATACAATGAAGAGGTTATTTATTATTTACAGTATGATTTGTTTTATTATCCTTCATTACTCCCAACAACACCAGATGAAGGCTGCAATGCTGGGAAGGCCTAGCATCTTCCTGGAGTTCCTATCCTTTTACCATGCATTATAAATCAGATAATGAATTACTAAACGACCAATTTGTATTTTTCTGAACAAGTTAGACACTGGCTACTCTGCTAATACTCCTAATGTTTTCTTTAAAGACCAAAATGCTGATATGGCCAGGAAAGCTTTTCAATAACTCTGCAGCATGCAAACTACGGAAAAAATGACCTGCAGGTCTTAGATAAGCACAGTGTGGCTCCTGCCGAGTCAGACAGAAGACAAAACCTTTTTGGCTCATCTGCCTTCAAAAACTGCAAGATTCCCGTTCTAATAGTTATGTTTTATTTATAGAGCAGCTGCCTACAGGGCTAACCCTGGGTATATTGGACACTTGGTGTAAGAATCTCCTAATCTTTTTTCTTTCACTTCAGCAGGCTTTCGATCTTCCTTTACTCACTCCCTCATTTTTTTTCCCTCAGGTCCCTTCCTCTCCATCACATGTTTTCCAGTCCAGCATCCCCCACAGCCCTTCTCCTAATTTTAGGAAGGAGCTTCTTTTTCAAAATGGTCTGTGCTGACTTTTAATATAACAGTGGTTATGATAAATGTTAAACAGAGTAGGATGGATCTCCTTTCTCAAAGCATCTGCCTTTGAAGGAACAAACTCAGGACTCCAGTTCCCAGTGCGTGAAGTGCTCTTTGGCGTGCACTGTCTCTTTGGGGAAACGGTATATATATGAGCCCTGGACTGATCTCACTTCACTTCCAGCATCTAACTGAAGTGTGTGGGTGCCCTAGGCTTCTTCTCTTATCAGCGGTGAAAAAGACAGATATTTGCACAGGACATTTTATTGAATCCTAAAGTATGATTCACTTCCTGGAAATATCTCCTCATTTAGTTAACAGTAGAAACTACTGAAAATGGCCAAATATGTCACTGAGATTTCTTCTGTAGAAAAAATGAATCTGTTTCCCAGGCATCATTTCTGGGTATTCAGAATTGACCAAAATACCTCCCTCAGCGAACTGGGGAGAACTTCATTTACCATTGCACTGTCCAGGAAACAAATACACTACAGCTTTTCTTTTGCATCTGGTAGATAGCAGCAACAGAAAGCAGGAAAAGAAAAAAAATCGCCTGCTATATTTAGCTATTTTTGTTCCACAGCATTATTATTCATAAGACTTTCTTAAATGGGAAATTAATAAGAAAATAATACATTACACTCCTTCTGTCACAGGGATATGTGAAGGGCTTGGTGGAACACCTCCAGCATTCGCTTGAAAACCTCACTATTTAGTGCACTTCATTTTAGCACCAGTTCTCTCAAGAAATTCTTGCTGCAATTAATTCAAGCCATCTAAATTTAAAGCATACTAATTAGGCAGCATCAAAAGAGAAAATCTATCCTTCCAGGAAATTGGAGCCTTAAATATAACTCTTATAATTTAACTGTTTGGATTTTTAAAGGGAAGAAAGGTATTTTGAGGCAGAAGCTTCCTGGACTATACAGATATATGAGCTCAGACACTCACTTACAAACAGGATAAAGCTCTACAGTAGTCTGGGTGAACAATGTGACATCTGCTACATCTCTACCTTGTTGCAACTAAAAAGTTTAGGTAGTGTTGCAGAAGGTGCAGAACCAACAGAACAAACTGCCCTTCCTTGTACAGAGCTCATGAACTGTAAAACATTGAGTTAGAACACATGTCTCAAATTAAAAAAATAAAAGTTAAAGGATACATGCAGTTTCTGTCAAGGACTCCCAGGAGTCATGATGTGCTCCCAAACTAGCTAATAGTCATTTCTAGCACTTCATGTGTCCCATGAGCTCCAAGAAGTGAATTTCGGAAGATGATGTGAGAACTGTTTTTGCTCTTTGACCAAAGGAAGCTCATTAAACTCATTTTAATTGCAAGTTTCCTCAAAAAAATATTTCTAGTTACTGTTCTGATTATTTATTTTTATCCACTGATGGCCTAGAATAAAACCTGTGAGGATTTGAACTGGAACTAATGGGCTTTCAGGCTTTCCCTTACCCGCTAACACTACTCAATGAAGTAAGCTGCCAGCTGGACATCTTGCCCTATGAACACTTTTGAAATTAATTTTTCCAAAATGCTTGTCCAACAACTAAGTGGAAAGTCAACTCTTTTTCCTGTTCTTTGAGAAATTCATAGAAATCGATCTAGGAAAAGGAATTTACATGACAATTTGTTATTTTTCACCTGTTCTGTCTCCAGCTCCCAAACTCAGTCTTTTTGTTACAAACATCTGAAAAGTTCCAACATGCCCTAATGACAGTTGCTGGCTAAGGCAAACTGGGTTCATCTAAAAACTGGAATTGAAGGATTCAATTCCTTTCCCCTCCCCCAATACCATAACTATGTCACAATGAGATGAGTGAATATGGACAGCAGGACACAAGGAAAACAACATCTGGAGAATCTTTCATTCAAATGAAATTTGGAATTGAATTAGCTGACAGATAAGATAACATGCAGTTATAAAGATAGAGTTGATCTGCACCCTAACAAGGGAACATCAAGTAAAATGAATGCTATAATATGTGATTTATGACCTAATCTCCTCAAGTATTTTTCTCTTCCCACCATCCCCACTAAAATCTACATCAATTCATTCCAGTGTTAGTGAATCTAATATGCACTGTAATATGCATCGAGTTTGAGGGGGCAGGTATGAGATCTAATTACTCTACTCGCTTGATGGAGGGTAACATTGGAGTTGTCAGATTAATGTCAGCCTAAAAGAGATACAAGCAATTACCATTTCTAATGGCTTATTTTCTTCTACTCATTCTGGTTTGTAATACTTGAAACTTGTAGGTCTTTATTCTTATTGTTGTTATTAATAGTAACTATTTAGTGCTTCTGTGTTTGTGGGAAGATGTAAGTGTTTTTTCAACTTGCCTTAACAATTTCCTGGGATGGTTCTGAACAGTTGTTGCACTGGCTCTTTAGCTGGATATACACAGCATTAGCAGTATATTTTTTGAATGTTCTGACTGAATGATGAAAATATGTGTAGGTGCCTGTCAAACCCACAGTCTGATTGTACATACACACTGCAGGTACGCACCTCTTCTGAAAAAGTTTTCAGTCTTAATAGGTAAGAAAAAGAAAGAAGAGTCATTTTAAGATATCTTCATATCACAAAACCTAGCAGAAGCACGAGTAGGGCTGGCACCTCTGGTCTTCTGTTTTGAAGAACCATATGCATAAAGTGGTGTTGATATTTGTGTCAGTGAATATTCTGAACATCAGTAAAACTGAATAATCATGCTAGTTGTAAACGATATATGTGTCTTTGAAATTCTCCATCTCTACTCTGCTCTTGCGAGACCCCACCTGGAGTACTGCGTCCAGCTCTGGGGTCCCCAGTACAGGAGAGACATGGAGCTGTTGGAGAGAGTCCAGAGGAGGCCACGAAGCTGATAAGAGGGCTGGAGCACCTCTCCTATGAAGACAGGCTGAGACAGTTGGAGTTGTTCAGCCTGGAGAAGAGAAGGTCCGGGGAGACCTTAGAGCACCTACCAGTACCAAATGGGGGGCTACAGGAAAGCTGGAGAGGGACTGTTTACAAGGGCATGGAGTGACAGGATGAGGGGTAATGGGTTTAAACTGAAGGAGGGTCAATTTAGATTAGATGTTAGAAAGAAATTCTTCCCTGTGAGGGTGGTGAGGCACTGGAACAGGTGCCCAGAGAAGCTGTGGCTGCCCCTGGATCCCTGGAAGTGTTCAAGACCAGGCTGGATGGGGCTTTGGGCAACGTGGTGTAGTGGAGGGTGTTGGAACTAGGTGGTCTTTGAGGTCCCTTCCAATGCAAACCATTCTATGGTTCTATGATCCTGTCATGAGGGAAAAATCAGCCAGAGCCCATTCAATACCAATGACTTTGCAAAGTTGTTGCTCTGCAACATTTTGCTCCACAAAATGCCTAGGAGTCCTCAAAATAATTTCAGGTCCAGGTTTTATAATTTGATCTTGTCACTGTTAATTAGTATTTATAGGATTTTCTGCTGTGTTGCCCTAAAATTCATATACGGTAAGAGGTCTGTCAACCAGATGTTTAAAGCAAAATAACCATGAAACACCTCAGTTGCAACCTGGAGGTTCTCTTTTAATCTTTCCTTTCTTTCTTGAAAGAATCAAACAATATACAAGCTATCAAAAGTATGGTGAAGAAAAGCAAATATCATTTTTGTCTCAGGAAGCAATTATTACATACAGTTATGCCACAGCATAGAGGCAGTTTTGATAGGAAACTTCTCTCTAACTAAGATGAGGAACTATATTTTTACAACATATTTTTTAATGTCTGTTTCATGTCTAACCATTAGACTTTTAAAAGCAGCTACTGCTTTGCTATAGGATTTCCTTTTATGCAATGTCTATGACTTAGAAGACAGATATTCAGTGAAGCAGAGCTATATCAAACTTTTGATTGCAACTGATCATTAGATAACAAAACTAAAGGAGATTAGGTGATTACAATAATCTCTACCCAGTGACAAAGCCATGAGTCAATGTCTTAAAATCATTAACAAAATTGATATGCAAATGGGGTTTTATTCATTCAAATAAACTAGGAGTTGATGATTGTAAATATGAGTTAGTATCTTATATGAGGAAATTTTAAGTATATCCCATCACAGCTGTCAGAACAGAAATTTGGAATCTAATCATGCCATTGCATTTTTAAGTATGTTTCTTTTCTCCCCATTATTTTGATATTTCCTGCTGTTAACCTCTGTTAGATCACCTGTTGTTCTTTTCAGTGATAAAACTGCTTTACTCCTCAGCGAAGGAACCCGTATGCTTTGTAATCTGCTATTTCCTGCTATGGTTCTATATTTTTATCTTAGACAATCAAGAATCTTATACCTAGATCCCTTCTAGGCAAGATGATCTCACTGTAAATTTTGGGAGAGTAGAAGCTAGATTTGGGAGTTATAGGTTTGGTTCCTGAAATGCCCTTCTTGACTGACAAGTTTAAAATGCTAAAAATCAACAAAAGATAACTTGTTTTTAAATGTTTATGTAACTTCAGAATGAGAAAAAAATAACAACAATCCTACCATCTGCTTCATACATTTTGGGAAAAAAATGATTTTTAGAGAAGTGAGTAAGGGAAAAATTATCAAGGAAAAAGATGGAAATATGTAACCCTTGAGGATTAAAATTCATTCTCTGATACCTACGGAGTCAATCTCGTGTGAAATAATTTATCCTTAGTTTTATATTCCAAGGGGTTTAAGCACAATATTAATCAAGTACTTACCACAGATACTGCAGGAGTGCCAAGTTTCCTGTAATATAGCTACAGGAAAGTTTAGATAAGACTATAAGATTGGGATATGTAATCAGTTTAATGGACTTGCCAACTTCCCTCTGTTTATTTCCATCAAAATATTTAAATTATGGACACTTTTTTAAAGGAATATAAACACTTATTTTCTATTAAAATAATCTTCTTTCTTATTATTAAAAAAATATGAAGAAATAATGCTACACTGTAAGTTGCTGTTTGAAAAGAAGAACCAACAACATTGCTTCATTCAGGAAAAAAAGATTTAGAATCTGATTCTGGTAACCGAACTATTATTGCTTAATGAAATTATTATGGATTGCATTTATGACAAGAGTTTCCAGAACCTTAAAAAAATGCAGAAAATTATTATTTCAAAGGAAATAATATTCATTTGAACAATAAAATCAAAACTAGCTCACTGGAAAAAGGACAGAAGAAAATTCAAAGAAAACAATTTTAAGCTGTTAATAGATTTTTCTTTCAATTTTCATAAATGTTTCAATGAAAAAGATAAAACATGATTAATTTCCAAAAAACATTTTCAGCATATTAATTGTTTTTAAGAGTTTCTCAAAACAATTTTTTTTTCTCTAACCTTAATCAACATATCAGTTGAAAAGAATATTGACAATTGCTACTTGATATTCATCTAACTGGTAAATATTGAAAAAAAATCCCTCAAAAACTATACTTTCTTTTAAAGAAAGAATGAACAGTAGTCCATCTGGTAAAGGAGGGATACAAATTATAGAAATAATATTACAATTTGAAGTCTTTTCTTTTGATAGGCCAGAAGAAGGACACCTGCGTGTCCCGTATGGAATATTATACTTCAGCTTTTGTCCTTAGATCAATTAAGTCAACACTGCCACTGCACCTCTGCACACAGATTCACTTGTCACTCTCAGCACCAGAAGACCTAGCATATTTTTGACCCTATTTTCTTTACAAGGCATGTATGTAGCTTCTTAACTAGAATATTTCTTTACCTGTAAACCATCAGAAGTTCACTGAGGGGAATTTTTTGTCAATTAAAAACTTCCAAAAGAAAATTTCATTAGTTTTCTGTTGTAAGCTAAACCCAGCCACAGAAGCTTTATAATTTATAGTAAAACTGTGTTTCAGCAAGGTTCTGATGGAGGATTTGCAACCAGCTGTATTATTGAAGTCCCAACGGGGCACATGTGGCCAGGGCTGTACTACAGAGTAATGTGAACTGGGCGTGATATACCTTCTAATTCTGCTGTCTCTGAAAATAAATCCAAAGGTGTTATTGAAACATTTCATCTACTACATGCAAAAAATATGTGAAGGATTAAAGAAGTATTAATGCAGGAAAAAAACCCAAACATATGAATGTTTCAAGAGCAAATGACATGGAATAAGAAGGAATTGTGAAAATACTCAAAAAGTATCCAGCAAGTCTGATAAGATTTACCTTTGAAAAAACTCAAATAGAGTGTTTTAAATAGTATTTAAAGGGAGAAAAGAAAAAAAAAAAGGTGATATTATTCCACAGTTTCTGCTTGCATTTGATACTTTGATGGCAGCTAAGATTTGCCTTATATTTACTACTACTTACACAAGACATGGCAGTAAGTAACAGTGATCACCAGAAACACTACAGCTTCCTAAGCCTCCTTTCAACGGAAGCTGATTCTGGGAGCAGCAGAAGGTACTTTACTCTCATAATCCATATGACTTTGCTCTGGAAAGAATGAAGTGTGTTCCCATTAGCAGTTCCTGGTCTCTGCTGAGACTGTTTTAAGGACAACGGTAAGAAGCAGGTTCCTCCGACACGGCTTGGTGTCCCTGACATTGAGCACCACCAGCTTCTATTCCCTGTGAAATTAAAACCACCTTCACTATTTACATGGTTGTGAGTCTGAGGAGCTCCTGCTTCCCACCTCCCTGCACTTAGCACAGACTGTTTCACAGTCGACAAACACACATTCCGTCAGTTTCCAGAGTAAATCTCTCGCCTCCTCCCCTTGTGCCTGCATAGTGTAAGGATATATGAATAAGGTGTTGTTTTGTCACACTATGCTATTGTTTATACATATCGTTACTATTGTTTATACATATACATACTTATATATGTATATACACATACAATATAGTATTGTTTATACATACCAAACGTCATCCTTCTTGTCCATCACAGATTGATTCATGGTTGCAAGGCACATTAAGAAGTTAGCAAAGACTCAGTTCTATTGTAAGTTAAATGATCAGGAGGTTCTCCAAGACTATAGAAAAAAAAAAAAAAAATCAGAAATATACTTAGGAAAAATTATCTAAGTCAATTAATAACTATTTATATTTGTTTCACCTGCATGATGATAGCCTGGAGAGGCCAGATTTGCTTTTCAGAGTTATGATAGTTTGCCTCTAATCGAATTACATTAAGAAATATCCTTTATAATTTGATTTGTAATGACCAATCCAAGGGTGGACACAGAAATTCCTGCTTTTGTAAACCAAGATAGAGCAGCTTATGAAGTTTTTGTCTGGGGTTTATTTTTTTGGGGTTGGTTTTGTTTTCGTTTTTTTTTCCGTTATTGCTGTAAAGCTGTTTGTTACCATTCCCAGAGCTGAACTGTGGTAACATAATGTATGAATATTCTTAGTCTGCTTCAGTGGAATGTCAGGCAGACTGGTTTAAATCACCAGGCTCTCTGATTTAAAGGTCTATTAAGCTGGCTGACCACACTGAAATCGATTAGAAACAATCATTTGATCTGTTACTGTGACTGAGCTAGGAAGATGGTAATGTACTAATGGTGGTCAACAGCTGTCTTAAATCTCAACAGTTGTTTTTGCAGAGATCATGTATTTATGCCCTAATTTCCTGGTGTTGAATACATTCTTAATGTATCTTATGATAAGTTTATCCTTTTATTTACAATCTAGTATTTGTTATTACAAATATTACATCAATTAATATTTATGTGTGTCTTTATACACAACTTTTTATAAAGACTCACAGTTTGGCCAAAATGACACCATCTCACTTCTAGATTACTGGGATATGTTTCCTGTCTGCATAGTTTATAGAAAATAAACAACTTAAAATATTAGTAAGTATTCAGTCATTTTTCTATCAAAGGGCAGGACACTTCATTTTTAAATTCCTCACTATAAGCCAAAATTCTACTTTATCACTGTAAAACTTGCAATATATCCATTATCTTCAGATTAAAGCTAAAAGCTTTTGATATGACAAGCAGGCAATTCATCCTGTTTATCATCTGACAGCTAATTCCCTTCTCCTCATGCTGCAATAGTGGAGTACAAGTGTTCATTTTGTCACACTAGCTTTACCCTGCCTGAATTTTTTTCCTTAATGCATGTTTGTATTAATCTCCAGATTGTCTTCAAAGTGAGAAGGTGGATTACGTCCCTGCCAAAATTTTAGCACTTCTAAATAATTGATATAATCTCACTGGAGCTCAGAGAGAATTCTTAACCATTCCATCAATCTATTTTAAACAGTGAGCACAAACTGGGGAAAGTGGGGGAAATAGAGATGGAAGCTAATTACTTTTAGCAATAAAATGTCTAGCTAGAATATCCCTCCTTTAATTTTATAAATTTTCATTTGCCTCTAACTGTCTTTGTAGGTGAATATACCAGTTGTCTCTTACATTTACTGGTTACCATATTTCTACCTCCTGCCCTTCAAATCTGGCCAGAATGATAAAAGTTAGATGCATGTTGGGCTTTGCAGCTGTAAACTCATTAGCTGAACAATGATTTTGCTTGTGGATTATAGGGCTTCTCATTCATTTAAAATAAATAAGCAACCACTGGTCCTCTACTAAAGCTGGGGCTAAACAGTGAAAGGATTGGAATTCTATTTATCTATTTATTTATTTATTTATCATGGAAAAAAATTAATACAGAGTCCTTATAGACACAGGTATGTTTTACATGAATTTTGGTGGTAAAGGATTCTTGTTACTTTAACAAGTTACTTAAGTACGTACCGTTCAGCTGCTTAGTAACACAGCAATATTATTTCCATCCGTTCACCAACTTCATAGTATTCAGGTTAAATTCAGATTGTGGTACAGCACTAATTGGAGAACTATTGCCATAGTCAAATGCACAGGGAATGTTTATGGTGTAGGGGACAAGAGTATTTGTTCTTAAAGGTGTCTCACACACTGTCTGACACATCGAGTGTCACGTTTGACTTCACTTTTGGACTTCCCTGAAATGTTGCAAGTTCAACATTTACCGAATAGTGATACAGTCCAGATTTGGATCTGAATTTTAAACACACTGTCAGGATGCAGGAGTGAGATCCTCCTTGAAAGTCACTGCAGATGCCCTCCACACTGTTACTGTGGATCACCTCATCCCTAGAAAAAAACATGATCCAGATAGAGGTATTAGAGCTCTGAAAGGAAAGAAAAGTAGAATGCTTTCCCCAATATATATTACTTGTAGATAAGGACTTGAAAGCAAAGACAATGACCAAGAATCTGGCATGCACCAAAAGCATATGCGTAATGATCTCCCCTACTTTTCCATGACACAGGAGACAGAAAAGCTAAAACCAAAAAGTTTGGGTGCAGCTTCTCCAAACATAGCAGGGCCCAGAGACCAGCATTTCAAACAGTACACTTTTTTTTTTTTTTTTGGAACATCCCAAATATTCTTATAAACACGGAACCTGAATGAATTATGAAAGAAAGTTTCAGTTGAGATGAAAAGAATCTTTCTTCAAGGAAATATCTCAGCTGTTTCCCCATGCTTAGGTAGCCACCTCTCATTTGGTTACAGCTTCACTGGGCAGTCTCTTGGAGCATGTGAACTGGATTCCTTTCAAGTGAAATAATGCTAGAAGACACACTCTAGAAAATGTGCTCTGGAAACACACTAATGCACACCAACACACTGCTGATGAGCGTAAGACACAGGAATAGGTCATAGTTTGAGGTAAAACCCTTTCAATGCCAAAGCACAGATGTCAGGTGCTCAACATCAGCTGTTTTGCTCTATAGATCTGCTCTTGCTGGGCTGCGTTACTTGTTAAAGTGGATCTAGTCACCGCAGTCCCCTGAAATTACACCGCAGTCCCTGATTTCTATGGGAGATGTTCTAATTAAGAGAAGATCTAATTAAGGACATGCTAGAGAAAAACATTTGCCATATATGGGGCCCCTGCACCTATTTATTCAGTGAGGTGTCTTGAATAACAATCAGCTCTCAAATCAGAGCCTGTGAGACAACAATCAGTAGCGAAAGATTAAAATGATATATAAATCAGAAGCTCTCAATGTCAAAATGTCATTATATGGCTGATAATTCTGAGGATGAGATACTTCAGGAGTCTTTCAAAATAAATAGGCAACCTTATTGTTTTCCAGCATTAACACAAGGGAGAGAAGCTGTACCAGTGACCTGTCAAGTAAGTACATACCCTTCTTTGTATCAGGACTTGCTGCAAGAACAGCAAAACCAAAACAAGTCCCAGAATCAATTATCCTTCTCTAACGCATAATGGAGCAGTGGGATGGGGTGGATGTGGTCAATACCTCTGATACTTACAATTACTCAGCGTGAGGCTTTGCTCTGCTGGAGTAAGCTGCTCTGGCTTCAGGCATTCCTGAGGCAGCTGTAACAGAGCTCCAGCAATCCAAGGATATAGTCTGTGTACCTCCCACAAAATCCTTTGAGTCCTTTCGATCTTAAAGGACATCTTTCCCCTTTTTTCGCCTCCTCCCTGATCCTACTTATGAGAAAAGACAGTCAGTCCCTTTTTGAAGATTTTATTTTTAATGCCCTGTTTTTTCATCTGAGTGTAACAATGGGGTATGATTGAAGAGCTGAGACCCAAAGACTCTTCAATTTTCCAAATTGGTTTAATTTGATGAAGAAGGAATGCTACATTTTGTTAAATTATATTATGATAAAGAGGAGCTGGTAGCTTCTCAGCATGAATCTGAAAGCAAATTATTTCCACAAAAAAAGGACGATGTATTTAACCAGACAAGTAATTATGCTGTGGTGCTACTATGTCCTCTGCTTCAGATTAGAAAAAGAATTCAATTATCACTCCATTAGATCAAAAAATAATTTTAGTGATACATTCAAATTGAATTCATTTATTCCTAAACACGGTCTGGATTAACCTTCATGCATTTTGCTGATTAGAATCTTCAGTCAATACTTTTACTTAAAAATCTACATAAACTTGCTACAATTTTTATTTTATGTTAAAATATTCTGTTATTGATTTTTCTGATGCATCATATTATAAATCATATTTAATTTTCCAGATCAGATAAGTTGGTTTCTCACACAGTTTAACAAAATCACTTTGTTTTCTTGTTACTTTGCCTCCTTGGCCCACTTTCCAGGTAACAATTATATTTCCATGACCTTTTTAAGATGTTGTGAAGGTGTAAGTTCAGAGGTAGAGAAAAAGTCTTCCATATCAAAAAGGAAATCATATCTTTGTTTTGTAAATCTATGGTTTGTTTGACTTTTGCATTTTTCATTTTGGCTAATATTTTACATGATTCTCTGCCCCTTTCCTTCTTTCCAACAACTTGATGCAGCAGTCTAGAGAGTCACATGGAAAGATAAAACTCTTGCAAAGCAGAAACAAGACCAAGTTCTTGGTCAGCTTGGTAGCTGTAGTTCAGTATAGGGGTAACTTGATGAAATGTGATAATGTGCAGATCAGACTAGATGAGCTAATAGCTTTTTCTGGCCTTACACTCTATGAATCTATGAATAGCAACTAACAGGGCTCCTGGGCTAACATGACTTCTCCCTGAGAGGTAGCAGCTCACAGGGTGCTTCGACCTCAGCAGATGAAGGGCTCAACTTTGGGTTGTGTAACCCCATTCCTACCAACCTCCTCCCTTTCTGAGCTTTGTTACTTTGGCAGGTCCACCTCCCAGGTCTGTGCTGGGATGCACCTGTGGTAGCTGGTCCGTCCTCCATGACAAAAGTGAGTGCATTTGGTTTCGTATAGGCTATTTGCAGGTGTAAGAGGCTTCCACACTGCTCAAAGAGCCATTTGGATGCCTTCTTGCATAAGGTTTATGTCTGAAAGCTTTGTATATTCCTTAATGACAGTCACTTCAGTGTTTTTAACTGCTTGGAGATCAATTACTTGAATATCAAGTAGTTTGGGAGAATGGATTTTTCAGGCAGGATCTTTATCTAATAAATTGACCCAACAAAACGATGAATGTTCCACAGAGGCTTTGCTTCCATGCATTAATTTAAAGGCTCATGCCCAGACTCTACCCCTGAGCATGCATATGTGCATGTACACACAAAATATACATACACTAAATGAACTTCATTTATCTTAAAAACAGCTTAGGTTATGTGAATGGAACAAAAGTTTGATTGTCAATTTTTGGAACTGAGTTAGAAGAACATATTAATGGATTTTCTTTGTGAATGATTTAAGCAACCAAAAGAGACCTGCTTTCAGTCCTGAGATTTGTATTAGAAACAACTTCTTTTATATTAGATATCAATTTGTAACTAAGCAAATATTCACAGTTTGTCTAGTTCATAATCTATTTAACATATGCTTTACTGCTACTGTATAGCAGTTACACAATCAAACTATTCACTTGGAGTTTTGTAGTGTATTAAATAAAGCTCCATGGAATTTACTGTGTTTATGCAGTTAACTTTCCCAATTTAAATTTTATTCTGAAGGAATCAAATCAGTCCTGACAATTGTTTTCCTCAAAATTGTCGTGTCTGGCATTTTAACACATGTAATATCCGTGATGCTCCAAATGGTTTAAAAACCCCACATTGCATCAACAGGCCAGGGTGCTTATCCAGCTTGACCTTTTTTTTTTTTAAATAAAAACAGCAAAAAACCAAACAAACATACAAGAAAACTATTGTGGATGGTATTAATAGTCTAATCTCATTAGTAGATGAATTTAATATCTTTCATCATCCTTATATGATAGAGAATAAAACCTTGCTTATTTTTAATTACAGAATAGATACATGTACTAAACATTTCAGGAAGAATTAACAATTTTATTTTCCATGTTTTGTAAGAGCTATTTGTAATGGTATGTCCCAAATATATTTTAAATTCTTTCTAAGTTACTTTACCAGCATGCACTGCAAATTTTTCCTGTGGTGTTTTAAATTACCTAACCCATTTTCTGCAATTTAAAAAAATCAATATAACTTGGAAGCTATATCTGTTTTCCTTTTTGTTCCTTTGTTGCCTTTTGTTACATGTTATTTCTATTTATTTCTTTCCTCACCACAGAACTTAGGTGTGTGATATATTTTTAGCAAAATTATTGTCATCTTTAATAGATGATTTTTTACTTTTCCCACCAACTAAAACTTTTAAAACTCTTAGTTAATTAGTGTCAGTTAGTTGTCTTTTTTTCCCATCCAGTTAAATTCCTCATATATGGTATTCATAATTTCTCTCCAATTTGGGCAAATAGCTTATTTGAAAGAAATGTTATAAGCTAATAGTCAGCATTTCTTCCCCCCCACTTTAAAGTCCTCATTAAAGTTATTTTTCATCTGAAATAGAAAAGTAGTTGTATATTTACAGACATGCCTTTACAAATGACAGTCTAAGGTTTTGAAGGCAGTAACTGAAACGCTCAGCCTTTGTCTCTTATATGAGTATCCAATAACTTATTTTTACCTGTGCTTTAAGCAAAATCTCCTCTTGTTTTCTAGTTCTACTCCACGGCCTAAACCAGATCTTTACTGAAAGGTCCTATTAAGTTCAATAAGATCACCAATCTGTGTGACGTTAAAACTCTGCATCCCTAAATTAACAACTCAGAACCAAGCAGTGGGTTCCTTTGAAGTATCACTCCTACACCATTTACCAGCTTTATCCCTTCTATTCTCATTATAGCCAAAGTGCAACATCCCACTCAGACAAACTGTATCAATATGTCAAAAATGTCAATTTTATTAATATAGTCTCTTCAATAAGCTTTCTATCTCAGAGTTTTGATAGGAAGGCTCCTGAAAATCTTTTTTTTTTCCCCTCCACTTTGAGAGTTATGCTTTTATTTACCCCTATTCTGTTATTCTCCTGAATTCCATTTTACTAGTACTCTTCTTT
This sequence comes from Grus americana, assembly GCF_028858705.1. Classification (NCBI taxonomy): domain Eukaryota; kingdom Metazoa; phylum Chordata; class Aves; order Gruiformes; family Gruidae; genus Grus; species Grus americana. Next base: position 5,837,049 of record NC_072891.1, on the reverse strand, counting down.
CATATTTTTGCTTTAACGACCTTCTTATATCTTCATATAGATACAAGAATTTGCCTCTGAGGAGACTAGCTATGGATAAAGTTCATCTCATTAGTGCTCTAGTAGTTGTCAACTTCAAAAGTTTCATCATCACTTGGCATAGACATAGTTCAGCTGTAATATTTTGTATCTTACCCAGTCCTTATATACAACATTAAATGTATTTTCACTGCTTGAAGAGTAACCCAGGCTTCCTGCCTTCTTTATTTTCTGGAGTTCTTTGGATTGTAATGGTACAATGAGCCTCTTGGTAGCTCATTGCTTTGTAGTCTCAGGAAGTTCCAGCATGGTCCATCGGTTCCTGCTCTGCTCCTCTAGACAGGATGACCAAGTACTTGACACTTCAGGACTTCCAGTCAGAAGGAAAATTCTCTGCATCTTTCAGATTCTTGGTTCCTACTAGATATTGCTGTTTACTGTTTCCTTATCCACCTCGGTGCCACTCAAAAGCATCTCTGGCAATGATTTCCTGAAGTGGCTTTCCAATTAGACTTATTTTACTTAAAACTCGCGAGGCACTGAAACTTGCTTCCAGGCCACATTGTTTCTCCCCAGCATGACTACTAGATTTTTGCTTTGTGTCTCGTAAATCTCTGTTTTTGCCACTGAGAAGAAAATATTATATATGTGCAGTGGATCACAGCAATTTTTCCTTTACTGTTTGAATGGGTTGCCAGCTGCAAAATCCAATATGAAACAAGAGGAAACAGTCTCTTAAACTTCCTCTTTGTGATTCCTGTTCCTCTATGTCATATGCTGCCATGGCAGGGGATTTATCTGAAACTAAACTTTGGTCCTCATTTTTACTCTTATCTAACTCTAAACACTGAGCACTTTTACTTGTATATTAACACCTTGAGATTGAATTATGTCAAAACGTCCCAGAAGTGGGTGACTTATGGATGGGCCACTCACAGATTCATTTAATCTATTTCTAGAAGGCTGTGGAAACAGGCAATCTCCCCAGCCATCCAGAAAAAACCCACCCAAACCCCACAACAAAGCAAACCAAACAATCAAACAAAAACAACCATCAAGAAAACACCAGAAAACAGCAGAAAACAGCAGACAAGTACATATTAGTTGGAATGGTATTCTCTCAAGATAAAGCCGTTAGTTAGGGTCTGTCAGACGTAAAAGACCAGCAACAGAAAAGTGTGCAGGGGGAGAAGTATGTATGGAAAAGTAAGCATGGGGTGGGTCAGTGTCACGGGGGACAAGGGAGGAGTTTCTGCCCCTGCTGCAAGTGTAATACAGCTACTTCATAAGCCAGGGCAAAGTTGCTTGCTGATAGTTGCTTTTAAAGAGTTGCCATTTGGAAGCAACGAGGAGCGTACGTTTCTTGATATGAGCCTGTGGAGAAACATACTGAAAGCTGATTAGCTTTAATGTACACACAGACAACAGGGGAGTTGAGATGTGGTGTGAGAGCCATACGTGTGGGGAGAGGCGCTCAACTGAATATCATTACTAACGCAACAAAGCTCTCTGGCTTTCTTTCCCTCTCACAGTTTTGAGCGTTTAACCTCATGGCAATTGACGAGAACCTCAGAGAGCAAGGAGGCAGTGTAACCAATCCAGGGTCTAAGCAAACTGCTGGACTCTTTCTTTTCTAAGGAAAATAAGATTTTTCCCTGTGGTCAGCCAAAACCTTTTCCAAACTATTCCAAAAATACTTATATCCAAGAGCAGATATTAGATAAAATGCAAGTGAGCACCTGCATGTAATGGACAGACAGTCCTTCTTAGCTCTGTAATTTTTTCCATGTCTTAAGCTTTTTCCTGTATATGAACGCTGCCTTTCCCCCTCCCCCCAACAGTCTATTCCATAGTTTCCCATTTTATGGGGTGATGCTGTATCGTATACCTGGGTTGTGGCTTATCCTTTTTAAGGCAAGTACCCTGTCTTGGTATTTTTTTGCAGTTCAAGGAGTACCACAGTAACATTGTTTTTGTAATGCGTGTTGACTACACAGCATTGGCACCAGCACACTGAAGATTGTAAAGAACAATACACAGTCATTGCCATTATCCTTGGTAATTAAACGTCTTAATGTTTGCATTTCAAAGTTCTTGCTGGGGTTTTTTTTGTTTGTTTGTTCGATTGTTTTGGGTTTTTTCTTTTTTCTTCTTCAAGTAAGGAACATCCTCAGATCTCTTTCTCCAGACACGTAACTGAATCTGAAACACTACAATCTATTTCAAAAAAGGAAGAAAATTGTAACAATTGAGTTCAGCTTACACACACACATATGCACATACAAAAAAAAAAAAAAAAAAAAAAGGGAAGAGTTTTGCATTCATTGAGCTAACCACTCTGCACTACACTGTTTCATTTTCATCTAATGCCATTCCATCTCCTCTTTCTTTTGTCCTGGCAGAGTCAATTATAACCACAGATTGCTACATGGAATTGTAGCACTAGGGAAACTGTTAACACCTAGCTGCTCTGGCACAAGATCACGCTAAAGAGCTTATTAAGATTCAGCCATCAGCTCTGATGAGTTACATGCAGCAAAGGGCTGGGATTTACTTCCAAGTCATTTAATTACAGAAATGAATGAATTCATGGAGCAAAGCCATGAACAGGAAGGTGAACCCAACCTGACCACCGTTTCATCTGATATCTCAAGATATTACAAGTAAGACTGTACCAAGCATCTATTACATTTTGAGAGTTTGAACAAATGAAACAATGGTAACAAAATTATACAGATTTTTACCCTGATATCAAAGAGTTTGCAGTATTTTACAAATAAGATCAATGAAATTGAACAAAAAGGGCACTAAGATACTCAGGCACAAATGTATTACAGACTTATACAGAACTTAAAATCCAATTGATTGCACTGAAGGATTTTTTACATTTGAATAACTACCTAAACACTGCCTTACATCGAACTCCTGTAAAGCTGATGATAAAGAGAATGGTCAATCAAAACATCCCACTTGACATGGTTACGCCAAGAATCTGATACAATCTGTTTTGGTGATGTTCTGAATGGCTATAGGTCCAGTTAGAGTCTTTAAATTCCATAAAATCTACAAAGCTGATGAAAACACAAGATATTTCCCTCACAGTACACAAACTTGAAATACCATGAAAGGCTGAGTAACTATAAAGCATTTCACAGTTTTTGTAAGATCTTGTGGTGCATCACTCTATTTTCTGGCTACCCCCTGTGAAAGCATGGCATTTATCACATGGTTTCACAATTTATTCATTAAACTTTAATATGTCATATGCCTCGCTTTCCTGGTATCCCATTACTGTGTGATGTTAACTACAAAACCAAACACTAAACAAAGCTTTGGAGACAGCAAGCCCCCAGGAAAGCAAAACAGGAGCAAAGGAAAACATGAGCAGGTATAACAAACATGAAGAGGGAATAAGGACAAATTAGAGAATAAAAGTAACCGCACTTAAAAAATGCAAACAGAAGTCCAAGATATGCTAATCAAAAAATGTCCTATTATGCAAATGTTACAGTAATTGCTGAGCATATGTATTTGAATCTCAGAAGGAGAGAAAAAATATGTAACAGCTACTGGTGCCATATTGAACATTTGACTAATTTAAGATATTGATTTATATTTCTTTTGAAGGTTCCACCACTACCACCAACCCCGCCGATGAGCATCCTTACTGCATACAAATGAAAAGCTCCAAAACACTTTTGTCTGAGGTTAATAGATTTGGGTTAAGAAATTCTTATAAAGATTTAGCAAGTCAAAGAGTTGCTGAACTCAGTGGTGTAGAATTACAGCATCAGGGCAGGAGTAAAAAGAAGATGATCCGAGTGAAATGAAGAAAATGAAAAAAAAAGAGTGATTAAAAGAAGGATTATAGTAGAAATCTAAATTAATTAGCTGGATAAAGAACCATAATGAGACAAAGGCTTAGCTTTTTAAGCAGGTATGCATTTCATGCTATCAGGTAGCAGTGTTTTAATCAATTCAGTATTATACTGAAGAGGAAGAAAATTTAAAAATCAGTTGTGGGGCTTGCTTTGTTTGTTTTAGTTTGTTTAGGTTTCGGGGGTGTGTGTGTGTGTTTGGTTTGGGGTTTTTTATGAACAAGAAGTCCTTGATGTCCTTCCTTACCTCCATGAAGGCAATGCTTGCATCCCATGTAAATGCCTTGGTAGAGTTTGAACAAAATTTCATCTAATAAAAAGTATTTCTTTTGTCTTCTAACGCAATGTTACCATGTGGGGGAATCAATATGATCTCTGGAGGCAGCAGGGAAGAAGACGTAGTCATTGCTCTCCTCATCTGAAACTTGGGGCTTACTGATCTTACTCTGAAGAATTCCTGGCTAAAAAAAATGAGTTAACTGCTAGGCTAAGTTTCCTCCCCCAATTTCCAGCACAGCCCAAATACTAAAACAAGAGTGGTATGTTTTTCTTCTGCCCGTAGCACAGCACAAAACATGTGTGGGACCATCAAAAGTTTATGGTTGTGGGCAAAATGGCACGTAACTTGCAGAAAGACTAATCACACTAGAGAAATGCTTATCCTGAACATCACAAGAATAAATAAGAATTTGTGACGAAATCTAACAGAAAATCCATTATTGTGATTCAAAGTCTTTTACAGAGACAGCAGAAAAAGAAATACTTCCCTTACCATCAAAAATTATAATGGAGATACTTACAAGATTGATACTGCTTTGCAGTCCCTGGGGTGATGCATTTCCGGACTAAGATATTGACATTTAAGTGCCTGTGTGTGAAAGAGATAAGAGAAACTCTAGAGAGCCAAGACATCCCTCTAGGCTTGGTAAATAAGACACAGGGCCCAAAAGCCCTACCTTTTCGGAGTGGTGGATGGAAACAATGTGGGATACCCTGAAATACCTACCTGGTCCTATACACCTTATATTTGAGCAGTGAATCAGACCCTTAAATAACCATAGTAGCTGCGCAGAGAATATTTAATCTGGTGCAGAATCCTATCCCTCAAGCATTTCACATGAATACATATTAAGAGAAGACCACAGACAAAACTGAGTTTATTTCTCTGAAACTTTACATGGTGGCTGAAGTCTAAAATGCAAACCTAGCAGCTGGCCCAGCTCCTGTAACATGAAGGGCCAAACCACCATAGGTTTGGGAAGGTAAAGTATATCCAGGCTTCCTCCCGTGTGTTCTGCAATTAAAATCTGGTCATGGGCCAAGGGAGAAAAACAAAGCCAGATAAAAATGTTTAGCAGATGCATAAACATAACAGCCAAGAAAAAAAACCTCTTGTCATGCTCCACACTAGGGGTCTTACCTGTGCTGATTCTCTTTAGGAGGATCCAAATATGATAACACAGACAGTGTAAAACAGAGAATCAAACTTCTCTTTAGAATTATTTAAATTCTTTTATTTTTAACAAAACTCAAGAGATGATGGGGGAGGGAATTCCTGAGAACTGGTAGGGGGAAAAAAAAGGAAAAAAACAAAACCAAAAACAAACCAACAACCAACCAAAAAAACCCCCTAGATTCAACAGGTGCATGAATCAAGTCATTCTCTCCATCTAATCCTTTAAAGTGATTACCGGCAGGTTATCTGATTATCTGTCATCCACCTGTCATGTCGCACACCCAGGAGTGAGGGGTTATCACAAACAGTGACTTCAGAGGCTTTGGTTATTTTTCCTTACAAAAGTAGAATATAGCTAAATTATTTCTCATCGGTCCATGCCCTGTTTACTTATCTCAGCATCCAGACAGATGAGATTCCCTATTGCTTTTAGTGGAGACAATCTTACAGAAATTCACTTTGGCAGGTATAATTTTATTTCTGATGTAACTGTACTTTTGATTTTCAGTGTCTTGTAACTGCATTTATGCAGTCATCCACATCTGCATTCTCCACTCACTTACCAACATGTTGTGTGATCTTTCTGAGCATCACACTGAAAAAGCAATTGCAAGTGGGCATTTACAAATTTTATGGCCAAGATTTTCCATGGTTTCACCTGGATACCCACTGTACAAAAGATGGAAAGGGATTTACTGGAAGAGGTGAGGAACCTTTGACAATGTGCTATAAAACTTTCAAGATACCAGGCTGAGAACATCAATCAATAAATAATTTGGCTTAAATGCTAAAGATTCCACATGAAGTCCTATCTCCTAAAGTTATGGGACTGCATTATAGAGAGAGCTTGCCTTTTTCAAAAGATGGCATGTTTTCAGCTATTATGAAAGAAATGTGCCATAAATAAAACTAATGGAGAAATTAGAGCTGGCAAAAAGGCTTAAAGCTATGTCTGTCTGTGGAAGGAGTTTTCCTCAGTCTGCCCTTGTGACTGCTGCAAGAAACAGTGTCTTTATATATGCACATCAACAGGAAAAGATGTCCTTGCTCAGAGACCTGTATGGATAAGATGGACACAATAAAACAAAACAGAGAAAAAACCACATCATTTTACTTGTCTTTTTGGTTTCAGGGAAAATTTGGCATAAGAAGTACCTGATTTTCCCAAGTGAGAGAAGTAAAGCAACTGATTTTCCCAAGTGACCTAGTAGGACATCTGGGAACTTGCCTTAAATGTAATGAGTGCCTTCATCCCATTTCTATCTCTACTTTTTCAAGTTGGCCAAATGACCTGGATGACATTTATCCAGATACCAGTAAAGAGAGGACTCGTAATACCAGAAATAATATTAACTTACAGAAAATTAAAAAAAAAAAAAAGAAAAAAAATTGAGTACAGAAATAACACTCACTTGAAAAGAGATCATGCTGTAAAGAACAAAAAATGTTCCTCAAAATATTTTGAAAACCTAAACCAAGTGTTGTTTTTCAGGCCAGATTGCTCCCCCATGATGCATTGGGACCATGTCCTCCAAGGACTCACTCCCTTCCCTACACCCCTGAGGATACAACTAATTAAGGAGCATATTCAGAAAAATCTGTGGCAAATCCCTTCATGAGGTGTTTTAACTCTGCAAAATTTAATCTGAGTTTGCAAAAATAAGATCTAAAATGGAAGACTGCATACTACCACTTTCCAAGTTTTTGCAGTCCTTGTGTCAGACTGGTCTCTGCTAAAACTCAAGCTTTGTTTCCAATAAAAAAGTACTGGACAACCTATCATTTTTATTGATAATTATGTAACTACAATCTCTGCTGATGTTGCTAAAATACAAAATTCAACCCTTCAGCATGTCTCCTCTTTAATTGTTGGTGTTCAGTAAGGATAAAACTCCTTTCTCTAAACTCACTCCTCCCTCCCCAAAGCTGAAGATTGGTTTTGCCCACTTCTTTCATTCTTCTCTTACTTCCACTTCATGATGGGATGAGAGTTTTCCTTAGAGGACCCAGCCAGGGTGGGAAATGGGAAGCAGCATCTGTGGTCCACCCAGTACAACTTCACTCCAACACTTTGTAGATCTGTTCTCCATTTGGAACAGCAGCTTTACAGGACTGTGGAAAACTAAAAGAAGATATTTTTGTCCCTTATTTAAACTTCCTGAGTAGGAGCATTTAAAATTCAGGTACTTTGACTTGTCAGAAAAGGATGTCAGTGTAAAAATCATTTGATCAGCACATTATGTTCTGTTGTTGAGATAATCAAGGTTAGGGCAAGTGCTTATTACCTAGCACAGGGAGGAAAGTCATCTCACCTTTCTACTAATAAAATCCTAGCTGAATGGAATTTGAACAGTTTTGAAAAACAAGTAACACCACTGAGGGCAAACTGAGTTTCTAAAACACACATTGCAGAGTAGATAGGACAGCATGCAGAATGTTTTAAGCAAAGGCCATTTGCCCATGAGACCCCATTGAAATATTTTTAGGAGTGAAATATCATCATAATTTTTAGAAAATGAGAAAGAAGTTCCAGAGAACTTGCACGGAAATGATAGTACACCATCAAAAAATAAATGTCCCACATGTGGGCCTGTTTAAAAGCTGATAAAAAATGTAATCTGGAAGGCACATATAAAAAAAGTGAAATTTCTTAGTAGGAAAATGCATGTGGGGAATGAAATCAGATTCCCTCAGGTGACAACTATCAATATGCAATACAGACAAATGCTTTCTCAGTCCTAAGGTACCTCCATACATCAGGTTTAGCCCTTGATCACTGTGTTAGCTTCCCACAGAAGCACAGCTAGCAGGGCTAGAAGGGATTTCAGAGCCAGGTAATCTTTTGCCTACCACAACTGTACCTAAACATTTTTTGACAGAGATTCATCTAAGTAATTTTAAAAAATCTCCAGTAATGGAGGATCTACAGTCTCTCTGTGCAATATATTCCCATCCTTAACAATCCTTACAGTTAGGAATTTTTCCCTAATGTCCAACCTAAATCTCCTTTACTGCAATTTAAGCCCATTACTGCTTGCCCTAGCCCCAGTGGACATGAAAAACACTTTATTCATTTCCTTTTTGGAGCTATTTTTTACATGTTTGAAGATACTTATGTCTCTCCTCACTCTTCGCTCCTCTAGACTAAACAAATTCCATCATGCTGAATATTCAAGACCTCAGTGGCTATTTACAAAGTGCTCATATATCAGGGCACAGGAGACCTGAATGACTGTCTAAACTCCTTGGTAAGTAATAACTCTACTCCGCTGTCACAGGGGAACTGTTTAGGTTGAGGAAAAAAGGAACGTGAATGAACCTGAGATATTTTAGGAAGCAGTGCAGATGTATGCTGTGTATTCACCCCAAAGATGTAAATGGATATTGTGGAACTAGCCAGCCTCACCCACAAGAAGAAAAGAAAGGAGAGCCAAAGCGATGTGGTAGCTTTCTAGGAAGGTATGGGAAGATTGTCTGGACCGAAAAAGGAGTATTGTTGCTTCTGTCGAGCTTGCTGGAGAGGTGAGGAGCTGAAGAGTAGTGTTGTGTGTCCTGGAACCTCTGCCTTCCATCTGGAGCACATGAGGGTCCATCTGTGAGAGCTCCCTTGAGGATATAAAAGTCATCTGAAGGTCATAAGGTGCCCCTGCAATTGATGGACTAGCAGAAAACTAAGTGGAGGAGTTGCCGTGTTGTGCCAGCAGCAGACCAAATACCAGGAGAGGCACAGCTTCACAAACTGCCAAAGGATTTATCGCTCACCTCTCTCCTCTTTGTGCCAAGTGTAAAGTCCTTTTTTTCCTCTTTTTTTAGTGCCTTGGCTAATACAGGCACATGTCACTGGGCATACTGGAAGAAAAGCAAATCCACAGGCAATCTTCCCCTCCTGTGGAGAGAGCGAGCCACACTTGACAGATGCTAATTATATCACTTAGAGTTATACTAGAAGGTGTTCAGATACCGAAGAGATGGGAATGGATATATAAATACAGTAGGTCTTAGATCTCATTATGCAGTAACTCTGGATTTGAATAAAACCTAGACTGACTGTCAATGATGCTGTTGTAACTGAATGGTGTGAAAAGGGAGAAAGATAGAGTGCTTCCTTCTTATGTCTAGTCTTTGCAAGAATTCTTCCAGATAGATATTTCTGATAGATTTATAGGGAATTTTTCTTAATTCCGCACTGTCTTTCTCCTGTTTCTAAACTCATCACCTGAATGTTTTCCAGAAATATTAAGCAATGTGAGTAAGCATCTGTCAGGTGTTTGCTCTCTCATCTTCCCAAGGGCAGAAGTATGAGTGTGTGTATAAGCGGAAGCAGATGGCAGAGTAAGCATATTCTGTATACATGGATGTGGTGAATGCAGTAATATTGCTCAAATACAAAATCCTCAATAGCTTTAGTTCAAATAGCAGCAGCATATCAAGCTGGGGGGGGATGAAAGCTGTGGGAACGTTTTTGGGGAGAAGGCTCTGTAGGAGAGGAGGCGAGGGGCATTCCGAAGAGCCATGCAAAAAGGGATTATTTTGCAGTGCTGCAACCAAAAGGCACCACTGGATTAATTCTCTTATCTGCAAACAGAGAATCAATTAGGTGCTATTAGAAGGCATAAAATAAAATTGCAGCATATTTAGGTTGCTTTTGCAGAACTAATAGGCAAAACCTGACAGCTGAGATGTGAAAGAGATGTGCCCAGAGTGATGGAGAGAGGGGGACAGCCCCCAGAAAGGGGGCTGCTCACTCAGGTCTAAGAGAGGAAGAGAGAGAGGGAGCTGAAAGGAAGGGATTCCTGAAGAGCCTTGCAAAGTGGACATTTTATATTTGTTCTTTTTATCATGCTTTAGGGCACTACTTTTGGAGCCAGGGTCCACCAATTCAGCTGCCTTTTAACAGTGAAAAGCAGAAATTTCTGAAGAACGGGGGCAGCTTTTGAGGCCAGCAGGATAAGCATGAGTGGCTATGAGAGCACAGGGTGGGCGAGTGACTGAAACCTGACGGCCTTGCTGCGTGGTGGGGCAGAGGACAGAGCCCTGAGATCTGACAGCTCCAGCTGAGGTGCTGCAGGAGACAGAAAGCAGCCAGCATCCCTGGAAGTTGCTTTACCATGATGAGGGAACTTTAAATGGTTATTGTAATTCATGAAAGCAGTAAGTAGGTCATTGTATCTTATCCAATTTCCTCCCTCGTTTTGTTTTCTTTTCTCCCTTCAGGAAAGCACATTTCCTTACACACTTGATTACTTGTTTGCAAATGGGAAGTGCTTTTTATTGAGCACCCAGATGGTATAACATGCTCATCATTATTGTCCAAACATGAGCAGTTTGGATGGAGGCTCAAGGCAGTGCTCATTAATGAACCTTAAAAACAATGAAATCTCACGAATCAAAGCCTAGGAAAAGGTTACAGATACATCCCACATCTTTTTGTTCTGTTTTTTGTTTTTTATTTCTTTGTGAGTGCTTTTGTCACTACACATGACCTGACTTCCCTTCTGATGTTGCAAATCTCAGGTGCTGGTTGGTTTGCTATGGGATAGACATGAAAAATCAGGATAGGATATCAAGTTATTATGAAAATTTGTTTCTTCTCTCTCAACTTCTGGGTTTTTATCAGGGTTTTTTTTTTTGGGGGGGGGGTTGTTTTTTTGTAGGGAGATAGTGAATTTGTTTTGATCACAAAAGATAGGCCAGGTCTAGGTGATTTTTATACTTCTCAAGTCATAAATATCACCTATCCCTTTCCTAGTCTTTTTAAAAAGCCCAAGGGAAGCTAATACAGGAGCTCGTGGGGATGTAGCGGAGAAGAGTAAGAAATTACAGGACAATATTAACAATTGCAGTAAGGACAAAAAACAACAACAACAAAAAAAACCCCACCCCCAAAAAAACCCCCAAAACCAACTCACATCCAAAAAAATGTTTTAAAAGATTCAATTAGGATAAAGGAACACTAATGCACTTGGGGAATATTAATACTCAGAAAACATACAAAGGAGAAGACTACAGAAATGACAACTCTAAAACTAAGAAAGGAAGAAAAAACCCCAGAAGTCTAAGTGACATTTAGTTTGAGAATAAAGATACAATTTGTGTTTGTTAGTGTATACATGTTTCTGGCAGAACCAATGTGTTTGTGGGGTATTATATTTTTTAAAATATTTTTCCCACTTTGCAAATAATCCAAAACTCATGAGTCCGTATAATCACTCTAACACACAATACTAGGAGCTTCTACTTATTCCATTGAGGTTACCTATATTATTTTCCATAGCCAAATTATTTATGTCTGTTATATCAAAGGGGTCAAATTCTTCAAGGGAAGGGGCATTCTCATATTTTTATGCTGCTCCATGAAAAATTACACAGTACCACCACCCACAAAATTCAACTCTAACTCCTCCTGTACTAAGGATTAGAGATGTACCAAGCATTCATAAAAGACTGGTCATATCCCCAACTTTTTTGGTCTAGGGCTTAAATCTCTTTCCATGTGTGCAAAACCACAACTATGACCACTATTAGAGAAACATGTAAAACTGCAGACAAATTAAACACACATGTCCTCGCTTGAAAGAGTCAGTGCAGGCAAAACAAAGGTAAGTTGAAAATAACTTTCAGTTTTATTGCACCCTCTCAAAAGCAACTTTGCAGTGGGAGCCCAGCTAAGCCTCTTTTAGGAAGGAAGGAAATGCAGCAAGATCTGAATGACCCTAAAGTGACATCATATAAGCCATGGTCGCGTGAGATATTGAAGCATGTGTCTGATTTCCATGGAACTGTCCAAATGCCTAAAACACAGGGGATCTGCATTTTAAACCAAAGTGTTTGCTCCCCAAATTAGAAGTAGACATGTATCTAAGTGTCTTGCTGAATCAGAGCCAAGCCTTAGACTGAACCCTACAATCCCTCTGACTCATTTTAAAACTGATCTTAGAAAATTCGTTATTTGAAAATAAGCACCATTATTTTAATTGTTGTTTATTCTCTCTTTTTCTTCTGTACATCCTCTCCTGGGCCCCAAGGGGCCCCAGGACCATCTCTACTAAACTCCCACAGTGATCGTCCTTCCTGCAGGTTTTCTCCACAAGGTGGCAAAATGCAATAAAGCACACCCCTGCGATTCTGCCCTGCAGTTCACCTTAAATAAAAAAAATCTGAACTAGATTTGATTCCCCTATCAATGGAGGCTTAAAACAGAGGAGAAACAGGGACTGCTCTGAATACTTTTTATGTGCTTGCTGTTGCCAGGGAAACCATTCCCCTGGCATCCCAGTGCCGAGCATATCTTGCACTTCTAGCATTCTGGTTCTCAGAAAATTAAGACTGTATCACGCTATCATGATGTGGAGAAACTATTAGGAAATGAGGACAAACACTGCTTAAAATAATAGACCCAACTTCTAAAAATAAATCATTTACTGAGATCATATTTAAAATGCTCTGCTTATTTATTTTTTTTAGGACTCAGCCTTGTACGAAAATAGGTTAAGGTGCAAGGATGGACCCTGTTTCATGCTGAATATGCAGAAGAGGCTGCTGGTATTTAGCAGTTATTTTCTCCAGTGTAACACAAAATTAGTTGTGGGGTATGTGGCACACAAAGAAGGCTATGAATAGCTGTGATTTCTTGTATCATGCCATAATAAATGTGATGATGGTATACAGTTTTTATGTGTGGGTAAACATATTAGGACAAATTTATCCCTGATGTGACTCTATTGATTTTGCTGGAATATCCAGGGACAGATTTGCCATGGTGTTTCATGCCCAGACTTTTGATCCTCAAGAAGTTATTTATGAAGCAGAGAGTAAATAAAGTTTTCCAGGGGTACCCTGACATATGATCAAATATCAGATGAAAAACCCATATTCTGTGTTCACACAGGCTGAAACTCATTTTTGCATTGTGTCCTAAGTAACACTGATAACATCAGTGTAATGAAACATTGTCACAAGTTTAAGAAAAATAAAATTTGGAACTCATCAGTAAATGCTTTAGGCTGATTCAAATATATGAGTATAAACATACTCTTTAAAATAAGATGAGAATGAGTAATAAGAGGCAGGAACAGTTGAAAATGTGAGACAATTTGAACACCTAGTCTCTTACTCTGAGGATAAATTATTTCTAATCCCCTGGATATAGAGATGTTTATTATGCGCTAGACCCAAAGACATTGCCTTCTCCTTTTCTTACTTCAGTGTGCTGGACAACATGGAAGGGCTTTGTAAGGCTATTAGGAAGAAGTTTCTGCTCTTTTTTAAATGATGAGGAATAACCTGGAATGTAGTAGAACTTTCATTTAATGTCTTTATCATTATATTGCTGGACATCCTGTAGAAACATGAGAAACTTGAAGACATTAAGTCACTAATTAGCAATTAAAAGAACACTCTGACACTGAGATTTTGTTGGCTAAGGAATGTGTCCTCAGAGAAGATCACACTGATACTCATCCTGTAGCTATTCAGAATACAATGCACATCCATATAACATCCACAGGATTTTCCCCCAAATGTCTGTGATATAAATAAATACATGCACAAATATGTGCTAGAACTCAGAGAGAGGACAAACTGTCTGTGGTCCGGACTCTTGTGCACACACCTGCATTCTTTGGTGCCAACAGCTTCTCTTTCTTTCTGCCCCTCACCCCCTGTCCCCAATGTATGCATATAAAAGAACTTGCTATGTATTGAGGGTTTTTTTCAGCCTTTTGTTTTTAAAAAAATCACATTGGAGCAGAGAGTACATTAGCATTCTTTCTTGCTTTGTGTATGCACTTCCATGAGCATTGATTATTGTGCTATCTACATGATGTATGCCTTATACTAGTTTAAATCTTAATTAGAATTTGAATTCCTCATACAAAAGATCCTACTGGTTTTGCCCTGAATTCCTCCTAGTTAATGCTAGGCTCTTAACTTGGATGTCTGAATTAGGAATCAAGAGGTTCCTACTTCTCTTCAGTAATTACAGATGCATCTAGCACTTCTTCAGGATAATCCCTATCTTAGGTGGTCTGACTGTCTCTTGGAAAGCACCAATTACTTTCCATTGACCATAAAGGCATCCCAAGATATGTGGGTTCAACTTAGTTGACTCAATTTAAGCACCTAGAGAAGTGAATCCAAGTGTCTCTATTTTTACAGTGTCATGGACCTAAAGAATTTGATAAGATTTTCTGTGTAGATCCAGGTGACAGTATTACTTATGGTTGCACTATTTATATCTGCTGGCCCCAGATCAGTTCAGGGGTCCAACTTGTTAGGGACCATGCACATATTTTGCCATTAATTCATCTTCCACATGACTGTTTAAATGAACATCACCAGCAGAAACTGAGACAAGGAAGGTGAAATGTCCTGCTTGAATACAAACAGCAGGTCAGGAGAGCTGCAATCACTGTCTTGGTCTCTTTACTACTACTCCCGTTCCCTTGACATTTTAGCTCTTCACTGGAGCTGAGAAACCTGCAGTCATATCTGTTAAAGAACTTCAAAAATGTTTTGGGAGCATGAATGCTTCTCCTATCTAGCCTTAATAAATTATTGAAATAACTTACTTCCAGATCCACACACAAACTGCTCAATTTCCAATTGAAAGTTGACTGGGATTTGCCCTGGCAAATTGTTATTCAGGGGAAAAAAAAAAAATCTAAAAAAATAATTCTCCAATTGCATGTGTGCAAAACTCAGATAACCCTTTTTTTTTTTTTTTTTTTTTTTTCCACACATTTGTTTCACAATGGATGTCTTTCATAGGACTATTGTAAATGTTGTTTCGGCTACTTTCCAACACACAGGATGATACCTCTGTTTAGGAGACTTAATCTGGTTTTGCAATTAAACTTATTCTGGCCCAGTGATAACCAGATAGGCTTAAAGAGGGATATTATTTCGGTCACCATTCTCTTCTAGTAACTTGCTGTCATAATTAAATAGAATAATCTGCAAGTTTTCCTTTTCTTATTACACTTTTCCATTTGTACCTCAGAGTATTTGTGAAGCTGATCTTGGACTCCCTAAGTATTGCTTGTAGATAATGTACACAAATAAAGACTGACCCTGTCTTAGGGCTTTTAGAAGAATAGATAAAGGATGTGAGACAGTGAGACTTATTGTAGAGCTGGGGAATTGAAACACAGAGAAATCCCACGAAGACAGACATACAAGCTTCACTTGAGGCACATGAATAATGGAATCACTAACTTTGTCCAAATAATAGCAGGGGGCATGGGGAGGTATCTCCAACTGAGTGCGGTTCTGAGAAGAACAATTTTTTATTGAGGTGAGCATAATTAGGAGTGAATAAATGAATAATTGAACTGAATGTCTAGAAAGAACCCTTGACAATGCTTGCTCTGTGGGGACACAGAATATTTTCCTCAGGGGACTGACAGAAGATCTGGTACTTGAAACGTTCAAAACCGGTCTGGATGAAGAACTGAAAAGTTTACAGTCTGTCCCAGAAACAAGTGCTCTGTAAGTGCCTTTAATGTACGTTTTACCTTCTTCCCATTCCAGAATACTGTGATTTATTGCAAGTAAGCATTCAGATCTCTATTAGAATTAGAATTACTACTTGAGAGTCTGGTTTCTCATCAATATATGGGGATTTATAGACCTGATTTCAAATAAAGTTAATGCATGTTGCCTCTGTAAATTCTCTCTATGTGATGTGAGACTAGACCACCTAGAATAAAAAAAAAAAAGTCAGATTATTTACCTAATAGATCCAAAGAACTCCTCTGGCACACATACCAATTTTAAAGCTGCATCTAATTTACCTGATAAAGGATAACAGCTCCTCTGGTGCTGTTAAGGCCTGTAGGATAAATAATTATACAGGTACTCATATTTACTTAAGGAAAAGTGCATATTATTTAACTTATCCTTTGTTGTTCAGCTACAAGAACCACTGACGAATGCCCAAGGCTGAGTTTTGTTCTCTGATATGGATGGGCAGAACCTGTTAAACAAAGAGAAACTATGCACGTGCATCAAAAGTTAGAAGCATTTAAGCGTACCTGGAAAAATTTCAAATTTTTTAAGTGATAAAGAAGCCTAAATCTTATGGCCTGAGGAGCATATTTCTAGCTAAATGGAGTTTTCAGAACTGCAGCTTGGGATTTAGTTGTCTACAGCTATCCTAAGTCTTATTTTAAATTTCATGTTTTCCATGACTGTGGATCCTCACTGCTATAAGCCAATTAAAGTCCATCCTTCTGGTTCAGAAGCTTGTTAATTTAAACTTGCTGAAGATTACAGCCCTAACTCAGGACCCTGAGTTTACGCCTGAGCCATGCAAGGGTTACATAAAACAGCATTCTTCTAACCTCTTATTGTCACTGCAGTCCGGGCACACAGCTGATGGAAACAGTCCTTGCTGGAGTGTCACCTCACCCAGGGCCAGGAACCACTGCTGAATCTCACAGCCTTGCTTACCGAACTCATTGCAACCACGAAGCAACAGTAATAGGTTGTAAATCAAATCCTTTCTTTTTAACTACAGGTTTTTGTGCTTTCTCAAGATCCCTTTTGACAAGTGACATTCTCTAGCACCTAGATGACTTTCCTAGGGGTCATGTGGAGACGTGCAGCTGAGAAATATATAGAATTAACTCTGGTCAATACAAGGAATTTAAAATTGACCAGATGGATGTGTGGGCACTAATTTAAAAATAAAGTTCATCCTTCAAAAAGTTAGGCTGTTTGACCTGATGTCACTTTATTTCTGAATTACAATCTTCATGCAGAGTCTTAATCAGCTGCAATTAGAAATATTTCAATTTTTCTTTTGTCATTATTTAGCTTTACCTTTCCATGTGGTGAGTGGACAAACTCTCAGGATAGTCTTGTTTTAAGTAGCAATAAAATTATTCCTTCTCCAAGACTAATAATATATTATTTCTCAAATTGGTTGTGCACGACACATTGCTTATTATGGTAGAAAACTAATGGGACAAAACGCAACCATGTTATTAAGGTATTATTCTGGAGCTTAAGAACTGTGGGTTTGTATCAGCTACAGCAACAAATTTCCTTGACTTTTTTGCTTTGTATTCTTCTTTCAAGACATTAGTTACCTCCTCGCGCTCCACCTCTGTCTTATTCTGTTAGACTAAGTGTGGGGCTCCATCACTCATACCGGTGCCTGTTACAATTATCTCTGACTTTGTCTGGGAGACTTTAGGCTTTATTGTGATAGAAATAAAACTTCAGATGAGTGCCAGACAGCTTTCTCAGCTCTATTTTCAATAGGGGAGATAGAAAGGAGGAAACATTTCTGTGGGCGCCTTTCTGGGAACTCTCAAACGTCCGTTGAGGTCACCGGGAGCAGGACCTCGCAGGTGGGTCCCTTCTTGCCTGTTCAGGAGAAAATCTAAGATTCACACTTGGTGGCAGTGTTTGGCAGAAAATCTGGAGAGAGCCCCCAAGCAGCATCCATGATCCAAATGGGGATGTGGGTTCATGTTTATTAAGATGAAAGATTTAGTTTGAATTTGCCCATTATCCCTGTGTGTGATGAACAAAGCTTTGTCAAAATCTGCAGAAGTAATTTAAATGGCCGTTAAAATAAAGAGAGAGAGAAGCTTTTGAGCCAGCCCCCACTGCCATAATAAATTCTTGCTTCTTGCAACTTTCCTATCCGGGTCGTCAGAGCACATAAACAAACAAACGCGGGGGAGGTTTGCTGAGACCCTGCTGCTGCTGTAGCTGTTGCTGCCACCAAGCAGGGTCTGTGATACCACTCTCTATCTGTGTTTGCCATGTTTATCTTACACAGAGCGGAGGCATCGGTGCATTGCAGAGAGCAAGGTTCTTGTAAAGGAGATTGTAGATAACCAAATGTCTTTGGGAGTAGGGCTGTCAAGCAACTGTATGCATGTGTGTGCACTTGTGAGTGTGTATGCTGTGTAAAGCACAGCTAGAAAAAGTACAGTGCAGGTATTTATTTTGTCTTCTTCAGGTCAGGATTCTCTCATCACATGTGTTTTACCTAAGCTAAACATAATGTTGAGGTTTTAACAAATAATCACCTAAGATAAGAAGATGTTAGATCCATGTTAGAATACAACCAACTCAAGGCTCTGAAGACTGATCTACCCTAAGGAATGGATACCTTTGTAATGTCGACATCTGGCTCTCAGTAGTGTCCATAGTTTGCACCTCAGTCTTTGGCTTTGCTTTATGTCTGCATCTAACACCAGACACTGTTGGTATCTATTAGCATCTTAGCTGTCTGCTTATCAGGGCATAGCTGTGAACTCTGGCACTGCGTGACCCTTGCTCACTTTTAGCAGTCTTGAACCGTTTAATGTATCAAGTTATTTTCTACTCTATTTAAAGGAAGCAGCCTGCAATGATTACAGGGCTACTTTTATCCTCATTACAGTTCTCTATTTATAAGCATTCAGCCTTTCAGCCTGCCAGTAACACTGCTTATAAACTCACATGTATGAGAGAGATTTCAAGTTGAGATGAAGTAATTTCACTATACCCTAAAATACCATAAAACTAGCACAGAGGTTTCTAGACCCAGAAGATAGATAGATGTGATATGTTCTTGGAAAGTTACCACTCTAGTTTTCCTACCTCATAACATTTTTTGAGGCAAAACTGAAATACTGAAAATATTCATGATGATAAACTAGAAGAATATAGGTTGACTCAATCAACATATTTTGTTCCAGTAATTTAAGATGTGATTGATTGTGGTTTGGGCCTCATAATTTTTAATTTTTTAACATAACAAACCATGATTTTCAAATGGGAAAGTCATTCTGCCACCTCAATATTATACAGATGTATAGCGTTCTGAACAATATATAACATATATATTCTCTAAACCTCTAAAGGTAGATGTACAACACTCTGAAAACCCTCTTACTACTCTGTATTAATTAATGCAATGATGATAGAGGAAAAAAAAAGAGGAGAGTACTGATTCAGTCCTACAGCAGAGGCATTTAGATTTTCCAGTTTTCCAGACTGGAAAACTGACCACTGACAAGAATGATGCTGAATAAGAAACTTCTTTCTGAAGGTGAATGGACTAAGCTCCCCCGCATCATGAACGAAGAAAACTTGCCTACATTTACAGAGAAATTCCCAGCTGATTCTGGCCTGAATGTGAACAGCCAAGCGGCTTGCATTTCTCTATCCAGAGTAAGAGTGAGATTAATCCATAGTGGCATTGCGGGCACAGGAGAATCCAGTTGGCAAGTCCACCAGGTCTAAAACTAGAAAAAATGTCTGGAGAAACACCAGCATATTATCAGTTTTGTCCAAAGCCACCTGTGAAAAATAAAGCATTTATGAGAGTTTGACGGCTAAACAGGAAATTTTTTATAGGAGAGTAATGGTTCTGCATGCTGAAGGTACGTCATTAAAGAGACAAATAAATGCCCATAGGATCAGACATATGAGCAATCTTGTGGTTTAAGAATTCACTGTGTGTCAAGTGATCTGGAGTAAATGTCTGATTGCTTAATCTTAGTTTATGCAAAATATGAAATAATTTTGCATAGCTTAATGCATCACCAAAGATGATTAAGACAAATCACACTGCCTCATATTTGCCAAGTGCATGCAGAGACAGTTACTGAACAACATTTGCTGTGGGTACCCAATTAAGTGATGATTAGATAGCTCATCTTCAGGAAACTTTGAGGATATCTAAGAAACACTGTTATGAAGATATTTGGGCATTTAGAGATGAAGATAAGCTCTTCAAAAACATTCTCTAAGGGCAAAATCACCATCCAAATTTCCTTGTCTAGATGGCAGCTAAATAGCTGGTGAGTCAATTCATGGACACAAACCAACATTCCTGAATACTAGGCGATGTGACCATCTTGGGTTTCTTCTGAGAAGACAATTTGGGAATATCCAGTGCATAACAAACCAATGATAATCGTCTTTGTTCTTGTGGAACCTGGCAGACAGTCTAATTGAGAGAAAAACAGCACGGGACTTGGATAACTATACCTTGGTAGACTCAGACTGCATACATTTCCATAACAAAAAACAAAAAAACCAAACCAAAACAAACAAACAAACCAAAAAAAATAGTCCTAAATCTTAAACTCTCTGAAAATTCAGAATGAAAAAAAAGGATCTCAAGATAATTCAGGGATAATACATTATGTGGATTCTCAAAAACTTTTAATAAGGGCCTTTTTTGAGAACTATTCAGAAAAATAACCATGTTAAGTGACAGCACAGGATTGTAGATTAAAATTCAGTAAATATTAATTAGAATAAATGCAATTATACATACATCTGTGAATAGAGAGGGAAATGAGCAAGACAAAGTCAATTAAATGTAAATTTAAATTTAATTGAAATTCTTGATAGTAGAGATATTTTTGTGAGCTACAGAGGGATCCCTGAGCACTTTCAATTCCTGATTGACATCTCTTGCCCAACTAATGCAAACTAATGGATGTTTTTGTGTGTGAAAAAGGAGTTTAGTATGCTCTGTACCTTCTGCTGGTAGCAATGTCCTTTTCTGATGCTGTGATTCTCTCACAGAAGAACGACAGAATATATTTAAGGCATTAAGAACTGGGTTTCTACTGGAGAAGAAGTACAGACAGATATTTTCCTGGATATTTTCTTGTTTTATGATTGAAACTCAGTCTAATATTTTATTGAACTGACATGAAACACAAACAAAATCATTCCAGATAGAAAAATGAAGCATTCAGGCTTGACAAATTTATATTTATTATTTCTTTTTTTTCAATGACAAAAAAAATATAGTTCTTTTTATCAGAAAAAAAAATTGTGGACAATATACTATTTGGTGAGAAAAATAAAACCTTTCATATTAAAAAAATCCCAGAGTTCTATTTTATATACAGCCTTGCCTCAACAAAAACCCCAAAAGCCAAAAAAACCCCCAAAACCAAACTCAAACCTAAAAGACCCCCCAAAATAAACCAAGATTAGTATTTTAAAGACTATATTTAAACACTACAAGATAAAAGATATTCAGTATTGTGTGTAACAATCACATGTTTTTTCCACACCTATATAAAAATGTCCACTAAGTCGATATTCGTGTTTGAAAATATCTGTGATTTAGCAAATGTCTAATACTGGTATCATAGTTTTCTCACACATTGCAATATTAATAAGTAGTATGGAGGATGATGGAACTTTTCAGTGGATTTCAACATATTGTGTAAGTACGGCTGCCTAATGACAGATGGAATTCAACTGGGATACATGTAAGGTTATCCTTGTAGACAGAAGTACTCTAAACTTCTCATATGTTTCTCAAGCTGCAGCATTCTCTGAGGATCTAAAACATTTGGAAACTCATGGAATGTTTGACTAAGATATCTGTTCATTATTTGGCAGCCACAGGAAAAGCAAATATGATTCTTGGTTGCATGAAAACAAAAAAGGGATAGAAAGAATTTATATAAAATACGATGCTACCATGTTGGAAATATTCACCTTCATCTGGAACAGTTGTGATTCCAGGTTGTTTTACTCCCATGACAGTACGCGAGTCTACCTGCATGCCCATGGTAAGAAAGACTGTCCAACAGTGAAGAGTAAGGATTTTTTTCAAGTAATCAAGGAAATTTCATACTGCAAAACCTAGGGAATATTCTGAAGAATTCAAGGCTAATCGAAGACTCCATATCAACAAGATACTATTCATTCACTCTGCTCTTTTAAAGCTCTTGCCCTGAAGTTTTAATAGCAAAGTGCCAAAATATGAAATTAGGACTGAATAAGGTGAAACAACAACAGAAAACCTAACTTACCCAGTGGATTTCCCTGCTTCAGAAAGCCTTCACATCAAACATTATAAGAGTTTTTAAAAGAAAGGTAAATCAGTCTTTTAGCACTGTACTTGTAAGCGCAGACAAAATGACAATGCAAAATGCCTGACTTCACAACATATCTGATAGATTCATAGCAAAATAGTAGCAAGAGTACGATCCCAAGGCTCCCTATAGGATCAGTGGAGAGTCGTCCAGGTCATGACTGACAGGAGCCCAACTCAAGTGTACTGATTAGGTCCCCTGGGAAGCCTGCTCCCCACCCCCATTAACTATAAAGGAAGCCTCAGGAAATGTGTCTTGTATTTTAAGGACTGAGTTGCAGTTAAAAGTTTGGCAGTGTGAGTACCCCTCTCACAGAGACTCAAGCCCAAGCAGCAACTCTTTCCTCACTGTACAACACTGCATAACAGATGTGGTTGAATTAATTCATCAGCTAAAATAGTGCAAGTGTACTCTAGTAAGTGTGAAGATAATTGGGCTCACAGTGTTTTGGGTTTGAGTTTTTTACCCATATATACTCTCAAGGCAACATGAAGCACTGGAAACACTGTTCTGATATTATCAGAGAAGGCAAATACAATGTTCATGTGCTTCTTGCACTGGATAAATGCTTCTTTTTATTTTAGTAAGGAGATTTATGGTAGCTGCTTATAATGAATATGAGAATTTTATCCTCTTTTAACCAGACAAACCAATTAGATTACTGTAATATTAAGGAATGCTTTAATATAAAATATGTTTACTGGAGTATAAATGTGAATGACAACCTTACTGTTTATGACTAGCTTGCTTAGAAAAAAAGGACATTGCAATGTGGTAAATTTTCTGTGTTGTCTTTTGTTCTCATAACTCATCCACCTCAACCAAAGTACAACTAAAACTATCCTTTTGCTGTTCAATGAGACATGTCCTTCAAAAAAAGAACAGTGGAGTATCATATGTTAAATTTAATCAGAAAACAAGATAAAATATGTTATACTGAGAACTATTTTGACTATCATTGAAGTAAATGACAAACTCTCATTTAGTTCAATAGAAACAGAGCTGGAAAGTACTGCCATAGTCTGGTATGATAGATCTGTACAACTGATCTCTCTAATTAAGCCTGGCTGCAAGGTCACAAGGATATATTTTCTCCTTTATCATACTCTTTTCTTAGTATGATTCCAGCATGAAAAATAATAATTTCCTTAACTCCTCTTTGGTATTGAATATTCTCTGCCCCAAGTTAGCACTAGATTAAGGCTGTAAGAAGCAATAATAATTTTGCAAGCAGTAGGACTAATACAGTCTGATTTCTCAGTCTTTTGTCTCATCCTCTCATCCCCTTTTAACACTGGTGTCCAAAAAAGTGTCAGACTTTCAAAGCATCTTTCTCATACATAGCATCACATAACTGAAGAAAGTCTCAGTAATTTGTAAGTCTACAGCATAGGTATCTATATGTGCACAAACATCTTTAGGCAGCCTTTGTATTCACTGAAATGATAGACAGCATAGACAGTGGCATGAGAATACAATTTATTTGATCCCATAGGAAGCACATACATTACCTATATGCCATTGCAAATATCGTATTAGCTACATTTGAATTCCGTCCCAGGTGTGCAATGGGGTATAAGTCTGGTGTCCAAACTTTATCTCCATCATGGCACTTCAAGGAGGGGGGTTCTTTATGAACTTCTTTATGAAGGCATATATATTATCAAACCTATTCTGCTGGAGTAATTTCTTCCAGGGGCCATATGACTGGGACCTCACTTAAACATCACCCATCATGACTAAGATTGAGGTGTCTTCTTTGTGTGCTTCTTCTTGTATTTAGAAATGTTCTAGTATTAGTACAGTAGTAAAAAGGTTTGATAAGAACAAAAACCAAGTCAGAGGGTACTTAACGGAGATAGGACAGATCCACTGTAGGACATGCGGACAAAGTACCAGAATAGAACTCATTTGGCTTGGTTCAGATTCCCAGTTCTTGTATAGGTTTCTTGTAAGACGTGGGAAAAGGGTGAATCACTAATAATTTCAAGGCCCATTTTATCGCTATGTAAAATATAGACTATGCTTCTTCCTTTCTCCCTCATTTGTCATATACATTGAGATTAGCATTTCTCATAAGCAGAAACCATTTCTTCTAGTGTCTCATAAGCAGAAACCATTTCTTCTACAAAAGTCAACTGGAAACTCAAGGCTGCAGCATTACAGGTGTATAGCAACCTTCAGACTTTTTCAAGTTGTCGAATTGCCAGCTTCAGCTTCAATCTTCCCTTCTTTCACGACACATGCACTGTCTGTAGGACAGAGAACGTATCCTGTTGAACAGCTTCTCTCTAGCTTGGGTTTTAATTCTATGTTAAATCATTTGAAGATAAAGTTGCTTTTTATTCCAGTGGGATATAGAAACCAAACTTCATAGAGGGCTTTGGACTTGATGTGCTGGTGAAATGTATTAAGTTAGGTTATGTTTCTAGAAGAATTAAAAGTTGCAAGGAGGGTTCTGCTCTGAAAATACTCTTAGGTGGGCTGCCAAATTATACCATTTAATTGCACTGTTAGTCTAGTAAAACATTATTAAAACAAAGAGAGGTAAGTTTGAGTCCATAGAGCATTTGGTCTGTTCCAATACTTCAGGTTGATTTCTAGATACTATGGAGACATCTGTAAACTACTACAGATCTCTGCATGCTGGTTTGCTTCCATTTGCACTTTAAAAAGTTGCTATATGAATAGGTAACAGCTTTCCAAGCTGAAAATGAGTGTGAACCATTCTAAAAGTTCACAGGGAGTGTAATTTTTTTCTTCCCATTCATCAATGTTGCTAGTGTCAGTGCGTCACCTCGTTTATCATTCATCTGTAAAATTAAAGTAACATGAATAGTTGGAACGTAAAACTGTGCAATCCAGGAAATTCACAAGTGCTGTAATTTCTTCCTTGACTCAACCTCATAAACTGGTATTCATCCAGGGCACAAAGTTTAGCCAAGAGGCTGCAAATAGGACACATCTCTACCTATTCTGTGATATTAAAACAAGAAGTATTAAGGGAAGAGATTAAGGCTAGAGGTGAAAGATACTGGGTACTGTAATTTCTTCAGCCTTCTCACATGACAAAGGGTTGGGTAAGGATGGTCAAGTCACAAGGAAAGGGCTGAGTACAGTGATAGTGAAAAAGAGCACCGATACCAATCTCCACAGTTATTTTCTGCTATGCCAGCCTCCCAAATGAACTCACTCATTCACGACAAGCAATTAGCTGGAGTTCTGAATGCCGCTGATACTTCTTCCTTCCCAGGGACTGCTGAGACCCCCTTCATTTTATGATCCTATTGTCTCCACACAACGGACTAAGTATGCCTAACACTAACAAATCTATTCAATTTCCCTTAATGTTTATCATGATATTGTCAATATTCTGATTCTGTTTGATCTCTTGGATGAAGGGGATCAGTGCAGTGAAGGGGAAGATAAGTTTTTTTCCTCTCAATTTCAGTGTTCACAGAAGAATTTACTCTTTCTGATGTTCATACTATGGAGGTATCATAAAGCAACACTGGAAGTGCTCTCTTTTTGTCCAGTACCCTACAAGGGGGTACCCTGTTCTCAGCACAACCTCATTCCTCATCCAGGGTCTGCAGATTCCTGCTGACATCCCACAAAGGGCAACTTTTCTCTATTCTGGATGGCAGTGGATGCACAGCCAGTGAGAGGAAAAGTGAGAAAGGAAACATCATGACGTTTATCCATGTGTTGATGAGCAAAGACGACTTCCAGATAGCACCTTTTCAGGTGGTCCAAGGTGAAGGAGTAGAGGATACCTTAACAGAGGCATAATAGTATCACATAATCAGAACAGAACTATGCAAGGCCATGGAGAGCAGTGCGTAACACTGGTTTAATGGACAATATTATAGTGCAGTGTCCAATCAGAGCAGTGTCTAATAATTTCAAATTACAGTACTGCTGCAGTATAGATGTATCTCACCTGGCTTACTCTGTCTCTGATCCAACCCAGCTCTTTTTAGGCAGGAACATTCTCACTGTTTATATGTTGTTATAGCCCCATGCCTACTGTGGTTTTAACTTAGTTTAATCTAGGTGAAATGAAGGAGTCTAGGTATTTAATAGCATTATTAAAAATACAACAGTAATATGTATATGCACATAGTGAAACTGCTGAACCTTTCACAGAGAACATAGTACTAGTCCCTTGAGACAGGCAATCAGATTTCCCTAAGGGATAGCTCCTAAAATCTTTAAAAGGAAAATAATAATAGTAAATGATATAGTATAGACTGGACATTGTTAACATTGGCATACACAGTGAATAAAATTAATATAAAACTCAGGAGCCAAGTCTAAGTATTTGAGAAAATGTCTACTAGAGGAAAGGTCTGCAATAAAAATAACATTAATCAGGTGCTGTTAGAAGTTCAGATTATTCCTGAACCTATTTTGATCATTTTCTTACACGTGGGAGACCATGGGTTAAGTCAACAGTGATGTAAGAATTTGCAACACAGTTACTTATACAGGAGTTGCATCTCCTTATGTGAGGGACTGAATTTGGCCCTTAATTTTGAAAAATTGGCTTGAAGCTAAATAAGCTTCAGAATTAGTAACACATTTTCAGATCACCATGGCTCCTACATCAGAACAAGTTCAGTTGCCCCTGGAGGTGAGACTGTAGGAAGTAAATTAAAGCAATCTTTTGCCATTATGCTAGTGTGTACATCTAGATTAATTGTTGGTACCAGCAGGGCTTTGCTGTGAGGATGCTCTCAGCAGGGCTGCAGTCTTAACCTATGGCTGTTGCTATAGGGAAAAAAGCTGTTGGAAAGGGGGTGCAATTGCACAAAAGGGGAAACACTCCTCGATACAGCTTAAATTAATGCTAATTAAAATAAGGAATAGGTTGCAGAAGGGAGATGACAGTGTTAATCATCATAATATAAGGCAGGGGACTGGAAACGCTCCACTAGGATCTGCGCCTGTATAGCTCAGTTTGTTTACAACAAACAAAATCTTCTCAGCTACTGTTACCGTAGCCATGGCAACAGTATTGAGGTTACATCTATCAACAAAGAGAGCAAAACAAAGATAAGGCTGGTGTTTAATAAAGATGAGCCATGATAATTATACACCAGGCAACAGGGCTGCAAAACGAATAGCCTGTGCCCCCAATGTATGTGACATTCCCTCTGCAGCAATAGAAATTGGGTAAACTTGTGACACCAGTGTCACCATTTCCCTAATAGGTGGATGAAAGGCACTGAATATATTCCCACTCCCTTTAAATATTACATGGTGATGCAAACTCCTTGCCCACTTATTTATTCCATATATAAGGCGTGACGGCTTGGGTGAGACGGTGACATCTGAGGTTGTATCAGAGAGCATAAGAGAAAAGAGGATTGCTGAGGCTTACAAGTACGATATAGCCAAATGGAAGAAATAATGTATTAAAAAAAAAAAAAAAGCATTTACACCATTTGGGATATATGACAAATGCTACTGGATGTTATCTGCATATCTATTTACACTGTTCCCTTTACTTCCCTCTACATTTTGTTATTAGCACGAAATGTCCATGTCGTCCTCTGTGAAGAGGTCACGTGTGATTCAGTTTCCTGGGAATGAAGTCAGCCTGGGTTCAGGATAAGAGGCTGAACAGTAGGAGTCTTCAGATGCTCCCCCTACATTACATAGCTAGAAATATGCAGAAGAAGCTGTGCTCCAGAAATGGAAATGAGCCTGGGAGATGGAAGGGTGTATGGTGAGTGACCTAGGAAGTCTCTGCTCCAGCTAATCACATCTGACGCATTGATGGTCTCTTTCCACTTTGACAGAAGGACTCATAGGGAATGACTATGAAGCTAAATTTTAAGAGGACATTTTGTTACAGGACATTTGTTAGCCCATATCAGAGGTGAAAAAACACAATTCAAATCATAGTATCATAAAATCATTGAATCACAGAACGGTTTGGATTGGAAGGGACCTCAAAGATCATCTATTTGGAACTGCTGCGGGCAGGGACACCCTCCACTAGACCAGGTTGCCAAAAGCCCCATCCAGCCTGGCCTTGAACACTTCCAGGGATGGGGTATCCACAACTGCTCTCAGAAACCTGTTCCAGTGCCTCACCACCCTCACAGGGAAAACTTTCTTTCATAATATCTAATCTAAATCTACCTTCTTTTAGTTTAAACACACTACCCCTTGTCCTATCACTCCATGCCCTTGTAAACAGTCCCTCTCCAGCTTTCCTGTAGGCCCTTCAGGTACTGGAAGCGGTCTAAGGTCTTCCTGGAGCCTTCTCTTCTCCAGGCTGAACAACCCCAACTCCTTCTTCAGAGGAGAGGTGCTCCAGCCCTCTGATCAGCTTCGTGGCCTCCTCTGGACTCGCTCCAACAGCTCCATGTCTCTCCTGTCCTGGGGCCCCCAGAGCTGGACGCAGTACTCCAGGTGGGGTCTCACCAGAGCAGAGTAGAGGGGCAGGATCACCTCCCTCGACCTGCTGGTCACACCTCTTTTGATGCAGCCCAGGACACAGTTGGCTTTCTGGGCTGCAAGCGCACACTGCCGGCTCACGTTGAGCTTCTCATTAATCAATACCCCCAAGGCCTTCTCCTCAGGGCTGCTTTCAATCCATTCTCTGCCCAGCCTGTAGTCGTGCTTGGGATTGCCCCCACCCATGTGCAGGAGCTTTGTTGAACTTCATGCGGTTTGCATGGGCCCACCTCTGCAGCCTGTCAAGGTCCCTCTGGATGGCATCCCTTCCCTCCAGCGTGTCGACCACACCACACAGCTTGGTGTCATCGGCGGCAAACTTGCTGAGGGTGCACTCGATCCCACTGTCCATGTTGCCAGCAAAGATGTCAAACAGTGCCGGTCCCAGTGCCGACCCCTGAGGAACGCCACTCATCACTGATCTCCACTTGGATGTTGAGCCGTTGACCACAACTCTTTGAGTGCAACCATCCAGACAATTCCTTATCCACCAAGTAGTCCATCCATCAAATCCATGTCTCTCCAATTCAGAGACAAGGATGTGATGCGGGACACTGCCAAAATGCCTTGCACAAGTCCAGGTACATGACATCAGTTGCACTTCCCTTATTCACCAATGCCATAACCCCATCGTAGAAGGCCACCAAATTTGTCAGGCACGATTTGCCCCTAGTGAAGCCATGTTAGCTGTCACCAATCACCTCCTTGTTTTCCATGTGCCTGAGCATATTTTCCAGGAGGATCTGCTTCATGATCTTGGCAGGCACAGAGGTGAGACTGACTGGCCTGTAGTTCCCCAAGTCTTCCTTTTTTTCCTGTTTAAGAATGGGGGTTATGTGTCCCCTTTTCCAGTCAGTGGGAACCTCACTGGACTGCCAGGACTTCTCAAAGACAATGGAGAGTGGCCTGGCCACTTCATCCACCAGTTCCCTCAGGACCCGCAGAAGCATCTCATCAGGTCCCATGGACCTGTGCACCTTCAGGTTCCTTAGATATTCTCAAACCTCTTGTTCTTCTGCAGTGCGAGGTTCTTCATTGTCCCAGTCCCTGCCTTCTGTGACCTGGGCAGTGTGGCTAGAGCCCTTGCTGGTGAAGATGGAGGCAAAAAATTTGTTGACTACCTCAGCCTTCTCCATATCCTGGGTCAACAGGTCTTCTATTTCATACCGGATCCACATTTTCCCTCATCTTCCTTTTATCACTGACATAACTATAGAAAGTTTTCTTCTTGTGCTTGATGTGCCTGGCCAGATTTATTTCTGTCAGGGCTTGGCTTTCCTAACTTGACTCCTGGCTGCTCAGACAGTTTCTCTGTATTCGTCTCAGGCTACCTGCCCTTGCTTCCATCCTCTGTAGGCTTCCTTTTTGTGTTTGACTTTGTCCAGGAGCATCTTCTTCATCCATGCAGGCCTCTGGGTGGTTTTGCCTCACTTTTCTTTGTTGGGATGCATCGCTCCTGAGCTTGGAGGAGGTTACTCTTGAAAACTTTCAAGCCTCTCTTTTTTCCAGGGCTTTGTCCAATGGTAGCCTACCAAGCAGATCCCTGAAGAGGCCAAAGTCTGCTATCTTCAAGTTTAGGGTAGCGAGCTTGCTGTGTGCCCTCCTCGCTGTTCCGAGGATCTCCACCATTTCGTGGTCACTGCACCCAGGGCTACCCTTGAGCTTCACTTCCCCTACCAACCACTCCTTGTTGGTGAGAACAAAGTCCAGCATGGTACCTCTCCTTGTTGGCTACTCTATCACTTGGAGGAGGAAGTTATCATCAATGCACTCCAGGAACTTCCTGGATGGTTTGTGCCCTGCAGTGCTGTCCCCCCAACAGATACTGTGGTGATTGTAGTCCCCCATGAGGACCAAGGCTTGTGAATCTTTTGAGTAAAAAGGAATGAGAAAAGTTCTTTCAAAAAGTGGTGTTTGATGGAATTACTCTAGTTACATATGCCAAAAATCAGGTCTATCATTTGGCCACCTGGCCTCCAGGAAACTCTCAAGAAGGGCACAAGTCCCTGGTAGTCCCGTATCATATATGACAGCCCCAAGCAGATGTTCAGGATGCCATAGGATATATAAAATGTAATATAGGTATAGCCACCTATACTTAGAGAGTTGAATTGCCATCTCAGCAACTATCGACTTGCTTTAGAAGTTACAGTAAGAGAGTTGTTTAAGATAGATAGATTATTTAAGATCACTTGACTTTAAGCATCTAAAAGTTAGAAACTCAGTCTAAGAAGTTAGTTATCTAGACTACTTCATTAATAGCTACAGAGAGACTAACACTTCCAAAAAATGATTCATCACATCTAAAGATAGATGTCTAAGATGAGTCACTCTCGAGATTTTCTGCTGAACAGAGAGAAAGACTAAACTACTAACTTAGAACTACCAAGTATCTCTTAGGTGATTAAGCTTCAGTGGGATAAATTTTAAGTTTGCTCATAACTTCTTGTATGATTTCTTAATTTTATTTAGTAATGGTTTTACTTTTTGGGAATAACTGGAGTTGTCACTTGGGATTTTTTTCTTCATGTGTTTTTGGGGTTTTTTATCATCAAAAACTAGAACTATATCATTAAATAAAGCAATGTGAGGGATATTTTTCTGATCTTGAGGTCAGGTGACACAGTTTGGCTGAATCCATACAGAGCATTTTTCTTTGCATCTGATCTGTGTCCTGTATAAGACCATTGTGGTCTTTAGATATAATTCTGATTTTGTATGATTTCCTCAGTTTAAAGTATTTGACAATGTGCAGCTCAATTGCAGATGATGAGAGAGTTGTTACATGGCATGAAACTTAGAATTTTTGTTGCTTGCCTTTTGGTGTGGCATGAGGACATGCAGAGGTCTCTCAGAGGTTTTTTTTCCGTTTTTAGAACTGTTGGAATGTATAGAGATGAGTGCCAAACATATCTATGTCTTATGCATATTACCCATTAGAAATGATCCTTAAGTATTTATTCCCATAAATTGTGTCTCAAATAATATTAAGTGGCATAGCCAAGAAAATTCTTAGAGTGTGTGTGAGCAATATAAATAAATGATGCAGAATTTCAGAATAGACATTGTCAAAGCAACTATTAACTTCAACGACATAGCAATTTTTCCTCCACTTCAGGTTTTCTGTAGGCTTCAATAAAGTATGCTAAAACTATTTAAATTGTACATATGCGTCTATACATATGTGCCTAAGGGTGAAAAATAAGTACAGCAATGTATTTTTGTAGTGCAGCTACCTGACAGAAAATGGATGTAGATGTAAAGCTTAACAAAGAGCAGTTAATAAGACAACAGAAAAATCCTCTGAGCATTAAAAAAGTATTTTCAAATTATATGAAGATGTGCAGTGTCTCAGGGTTGTTAGACAGATAAAATACCTTTACCTTTCAAATCTGGTTTAACAGAAATCCAGATTTGCCATTTGAAATTAGTAAATATGAAATGCTTATAGTGGCTTCAGGCATAATTGTTCCACTCTCTGGGAACTGCATCCAAACCAATTACAAACTGTGTGTAGTAAATCTTTATTTGGAAAGGTGAAGACTGGTGGAGTGATTCCTGCACTCCTGTCTTCTGCGTATGTGAAATACTGCAAGCCTCCAACATACAGGCCCACCAAAATGGCACGATAATGTGACAAAAAATCCCAGTGGCAGAATTCATTTTGTTCTGGGCACAGAGGATTTCCCACTGGAGGACTTCAGAGGCCCTTATTTTTCTCCATTAACTGGACAGAAGCCTGTGTACTTATTTTAGGAGTGTTGCTTCATTTGGCCCATAAAATTGAAGCCTCTATTGTGTGTCTGAGCTTGGCAAAATAAATTCTGCCAGATATTTTATAAAAGACTTGTTGTTTGGACTTTTTATACACCTATTCTTGCAGCAAAAATGAAATCAACACAGGGCAATTTATTATATATTTTATTGTGGATTGGTCACTGCTGGGGCTGTAAGATGGACATGAATTCCCCACTGACTCACTTTGTTTCCCAGTAACTTGTATGTAATGCTCCCCAAGGGGCGATTCAAACACATATCCAAGCTGGAATGGTTTATTGCTGATTATCTTCTCTTTCATGAACTGTGAACTCCCAAGTATCTCAAAACACTTTGTTAAATATTTTAGATTGTTGTCTAATCGTCATACAAAGAGGAAGTTGTTGATTTTTCACAATGCACATATAAGTTCAGGTATTTCAGTGCTCTCTAAAGCAGAGACATTTTTAAAAATTTAAGGAGCAAAATGCTCCTTCCATACGTGTATTTATTGAGATAATTTTATTCCAGATGATGCCTTCATGAAAGAACTTTGTCCCCTAAGTGTATCCAGAAAAGAATGCAACTCATTTTCAAGAGTGAATATGAATTGAAGCAGGAAACAAGAAAAGGAAGAACAAGTTTTGCTGAGACTAAGAAGGCATATGTAGTTTATATACTGGCCTTGAACCTGGGAGAGCTGGTTTAATTGCTGGCAGTACTACAGACTCCCTACCTTTGAAAAATTAGTTTATCCCTGTATGCCAAAACTACATTAAAGCTAAAGTATATTCTTCCATTCAAGTTTACTTTGCCTTTTTTTTTTTTTCATGTGGTAGGCTTGTAAGTGGAGAAAGCTTGTTATTAACTCTACCTACAAAACATAATACAGTATGCCATAATTTCAGAGAAAGCTTTAGTGAAGGCTATGTGGGCTTACAAGGGTTTGCTATACAGGTAGATGGGGTTTCTAGGGACTGGATCCAAGTTGAAGCCCTGCATGTTCTCTTTCTTACCATAGGATGCCTATAACCCTGTGCTGCATCCTTTTTTTGCCAAGATTTCAGAAAGTCTTACCCAAAAAGTGTTAACAAGGCGGGAGTTCAGATCCTGGAGAGGATGGAGAAAAGCACCTCTGCAGCTGCTGTCTGGCCCTAGACATGCTGCTAGGAAAGGCAGCAACATGGGATATCAGGGCAAGTCACTGCTCTGCAATTGCTGCCGTAGCTGCCTCCTGCCATGCACGTTGGGCCCTATCGTTCACATCTTGCTGGAGTGCTGCCAGGAAGGTCCACACTAAATCAGATGGGCAAGTGCAAGGATTCATGTGCTGGTTTTGGCTGGGATGAAGTTAAATTATCTTCACAGTAGCTAATATGTGGCTATGTTTTGGATTTGTGCTGAAAACTGCTGATAACACAGGGATGTTCTCTTTCCTGCTGAGCAGTGCTTACACAGAGCCAAGGCCTTTTCTGCTCCTCACCCCACCCCACCAGCGAGGAGGCTGGGGGTGCACAAGGAGTTGGGAGGGGACACAGCCGGTACAGCTGACCCCAACTGACCAAAGGCATATTCCATACCATATGACATCATGCTCAGCATACAAAGCTGGGGGAAGAAGAAGGAAGGGTGGTGGCATTTGGAGTGATGGCGTTTGTCTTCCCAAGTCAAGGTTATGCATGATGGACCACTCCTGTCCTGGAGATGGCTGAACACCTGCCTGCCCATGGGAAGCAGGGAATTAATTCCTTCTCTTGCTTTGCTTGTGCGCACAGCTTTTGCTATACTTATTAAACTGTGTTTATCTCAGCTCACAAGCTTTCTCACTTTCACTCTTCCGATCCTCTCCCCCACCCCACAGCAGGGGACTGAGTGAGTGACTGTGTGGTGCTTAGCTGCTGGTTGGGATTTAACCACAACAGTCCTTTTTGGCTCCCAGTGCGTGGCTTGAAAGGTTCAAGACAGTAAGAGATTTGATTGGAAAGTGCTAGATCAAATTTATACCTTTTATTTCTGTTAGCTATTAATTGACAGGCTCCTATGCTTGCCATGGAGCTTGCTAGCTTTACTGTTCATTAAAGTCTAGTGCTCATTAGTGGCTGGTTTTCAATTTGACTGCTTGCTGTAGTGCGATATTGCTTATCATAGAGTCATAGAACAGTTTGGGTTGGAAGGGACCTCAAAGCCCATCTAGTTCCAACCACCCTGCGGTGGGCAGGGACACCCTCCACTAGACCACGTTGCCCAAAGCCCCATCCAACCTGGCCTTCAACACTTCCAGGGATCCAGGGGCAGCCACAGCTTCTCTGGGCAACCTGTTCCAGTGCCTCACCACCCTCACAGGAAAGAATTTCTTTCTAACATCTAATCTAAATCGACCCTCCTTCAGCTTAAACCCATTACCCCTTGTCCTGTCACTACACTCCCTGATAAACAGTCCCTCTCCAGCTTTCCTGTAGCCCCTTCAGGTACTGGAAGTGGTCTAAGGTCTCCCTGGAGCCTTCTCTTCTCCAGGCTGAACAACCCCAACTCTCTCAGCCTGTCCTCATAGCAGAGGTGCTCCAGCCCTCTGATCAGCTTCGTGGCCTCCTCTGGACTCGCTCCAACAGCTCCATGTCTCTCCTGTCCTGGGGCCCCCAGAGCTGGACGCAGTACTCCAGGTGGGGTCTCACCAGAGCAGAGTAGAGGGGCAGGATCACCTCCCTCGACCTGCTGGTCACACCTCTTTTGATGCAGCCCAGGACACAGTTGG
Source organism: Grus americana (assembly GCF_028858705.1). Lineage (NCBI taxonomy): Eukaryota > Metazoa > Chordata > Aves > Gruiformes > Gruidae > Grus > Grus americana. Next base: position 5,801,862 of record NC_072891.1, on the reverse strand, counting down.
CTTTCTGGGCTGCAAGCGCACACTGCCGGCTCACGTTGAGCTTCTCATTAATCAATACCCCCAAGGCCTTCTCCTCAGGGCTGCTTTCAATCCATTCTCTGCCCAGCCTGTAGTCGTGCTTGGGATTGCCCCCACCCATGTGCAGGAGCTTTGTTGAACTTCATGCGGTTTGCATGGGCCCACCTCTGCAGCCTGTCAAGGTCCCTCTGGATGGCATCCCTTCCCTCCAGCGTGTCGACCACACCACACAGCTTGGTGTCATCGGCGGCAAACTTGCTGAGGGTGCACTCGATCCCACTGTCCATGTTGCCAGCAAAGATGTCAAACAGTGCCGGTCCCAGTGCCGACCCCTGAGGAACGCCACTCATCACTGATCTCCACTTGGATGTTGAGCCGTTGACCACAACTCTTTGAGTGCAACCATCCAGACAATTCCTTATCCACCAAGTAGTCCATCCATCGAATCCATGTCTCTCCAATTTAGAGACAAGGATGTGATGCGGGACACTGCCAAAATGCCTTGCACAAGTCCAGGTACATGACATCAGTTGCACTTCCCTTATTCACCAATGCCATAACCCCATTGTAGAAGGCCACCAAATTTGTCAGGCACGATTTGCCCCTAGTGAAGCCATGTTAGCTGTCACCAATCACCTCCTTGTTTTCCATGTGCCTGAGCATATTTTCCAGGAGGATCTGCTTCATGATCTTGGCAGGCACAGAGGTGAGACTGACTGGCCTGTAGTTCCCCAAGTCTTCCTTTTTTTCCTGTTTAAGAATGGGGGTTATGTGTCCCCTTTTCCAGTCAGTGGGAACCTCACCGGACTGCCAGGACTTCTCAAAGACAATGGAGAGTGGCCTGGCCACTTCATCCACCAGTTCCCTCAGGACCCGCAGATGCATCTGATCAGGTCCCATGGACTTCTGTACCTTCAGGTTCTTTAGACTTCTCTGTATTCCTCCCACGCTACCTGATCTTGCTTCCGACCTGTGTAGGCTTCCCTTTTGTGTTTGAGTTTGTCCAGGAGCATCTTGTTCATGCATGCAGGTCTTCTGGCATTTTTGCCTCACTTCCTCTTGCATTCATTGATCCTGTGCTTAGAGGAGGTGATCCTTGAATACTAACCAGCCTCTTTTCTTCCAGGGCTCTATTCCATGGTACTCTACCAAGTAGATGCCTGAAGAGGCCAAAGCTTGCTCTCTTGAAGTCCAGGTTAGTGAATTTGTTGTGCACCCTCTGCACAGCAAACTCCTCCTAAGGTCTTGAACTCCACCATGGTCACTGCAGACAAGGCTGCCCTTGAGCTTCATATTCTCCACTAGCCCCTCTTTGTTGATGAGGACAAGGTCCAGTATGGCACCTCTCCTTGTGGGCTCCTCTATCACTTGGAGGAGAAAGTTGTCATCGACACATTCCAGGAACCTCCTGGATTGCATATGCCCTGCTGTATTATCCCTCCAACAGATATCAGGGTGGTTGAAGTCCCCCATGATGACCAGGGCTTGTGAATGCGAGGCTACCCCTATCTGTCTGTAGAGGGTCTCATGCACTCAGTCTTCCTGGTTGGGTGTCTTGTAGCAGACCCCCCTATAATGTCACCTGTCCCTGCTGTCCATTTAATCCCTATGAGCTCTTAGTCGGCCTCCTCACCCATCCCCAGGTGAAGATCCATGCATTCCATCTGGTCATTGATGCAGAGGGCAACACACCTCCTCGTCTCCCCTGCTTGTCCTTCCTAAATAGCCTATACCCTTCCTTTCCAACACTCCAGTCCTAAGACCCATCCCACCACATCTCTGTGATGCCAATGAGATCACAACCCTGCAGGCGTATGCACGTCTCTAACTCCTCTTGTTTATTCCTCATGCTACGTGTGTTTGCACAGAGGCATTTCAGCTGGGCCTTCAATGAAGCTGACTTACTGGCTGGAGTGGTTGGAATTCCTTTGATGTATTCTCCCAGTGTTTCCCTGTTGGTTCCTGTTACCTCAGGAGACCCTGGCTCATCTCCATAAGACTTCAAGTGTACTGCAGTGTATGCAGCATGTCTCTGAGCAACAGGCTGAGGTCCCTCACTAGCACTCCATCCCTCCAACTGTGATGTGTCACCCCATAGCTTGTTTCAGGGACCCTGATATTATCCCCCTCCCCCATCAAGCCTAGTTAAAACTCTGTCAAAGAACCCCACAAGCTCCTGGGCAAAGACCCTCTTTCCCCTTTGAGAAAGGTGAATCCCTTCTGACTCCAGCAAGCCTGCTGCCATGTAGGCTATCCCATTATTGAAAAACCCAAAATTGTGGTGGTGACACCAGCCACAGAGCCATGTATTCATAAACTGGATCCAGCTGTTTCTTCCAATGTTGCTGTCCACAACTGGAAGGAGAGAGAAATAACCTGTGCACCAGATCCCCTTACCAACTGTCCCAAGGTCCTGAAGTCTCTTTTGATCGCTCTTGGACTACGCATTGATGTTTCATCGCCACCTACATGGAAGAACAGTAACGGGTAATAGTCCAAGGGCCATACCAGGCTAGGAAGTTTCCTACTAATGTCCTTAACCCAGGCCCCAGGGAGGCAGCAGACTTCCCTAAGAGGAGGGTCTGTCCAGCATATTGGACCTTGTGTTCTCCTCAGAAGGGAGTAGCCTACAACTATAACCCGCCTTTTCTTCCTCGTGGAAGTGGTCGTGATATGGGGGGTGTGGGTCCTTCTGCCTTAGCAACGCCTCTGGTGACTGTCATCCACATCATCCATCAACTGGCCTTCCACATCCAGAGCCTCACACCTGTTGTACAGAGGCACCTGGGAGGGCGAGGTGGGCAAGGAGGAGGTTTGCCTGCCACCCTGAGTGTGGACTTGCTTCTATTCACTCCTTTCCTTTCAGCTGCTGCCTTCATCCTGGCAGCAGGAGGACACAGGGCCCCCTTGATCTTGTGGTTTTTTTTGTTTTTGTTTTTTCTTTTTTCTGGTGGCTGCCCATGTTTCTGTCTCAGTGAGGGCAGAGCTTGGCTCCACCAGTCTATCTCTTTCTCAGCCTCCTTGATGCTCCTTTACCTCTCTACTTCCTCCCATAGCTCTGCCACCAGGCTGAACAGATTCTCACTACTGCCATCCATTCCCAGTGACAGGCTCTGGCACTGCCTTAAAAAAGCAGTGCAAGTGCAGTAGTGACCCAACCTAAGCTGGCTTTGGTGCCCAGTAACTCCATGTAACACACCACCTCTCCTGTACTGAGTGATCACTATAAGAGATGGAGCCTAAAGTCATGAACTAAATGGAGATTTTGTGGACATTTAAAAGACATTTTACAGGGGTGGTCCATAGATTAAGGGAATGATATCTCTGTATCATATCAAAGGATAAGATGGAGGGAGGTTTTTAATGAGGATGTATTGGACAGTGTGGTACCTGAGCATAATGTAAATGGTATGGAATAAGGGGTGCACAATGTGCTGATTTTGGCTAGGATAGAGTTAATTTTCTCCATAGTAGCTAGTACGGGGCTGTGTTTTGGATTTGTGCTGAAAACAGTGCTGATAACACAGGGATGTTCTCGTTCCTGCTGAGCAGTGCTCACACAGAGCCAAGGCCTTTTCTGCTCCTCACCCCACCCCACCAGCGAGGAGGCTGGGGGTGCACAAGGAGTTGGGAGGGGACACAGCCGGGACAGCTGACCCCAACTGGCCAAAGGGATATTCTATTCCATACCATAGTTGCTGGCTGGAGTTAAACCACAGCAATTCATCTTGCCCTATCTTTAAGAGGCTATATGTGACCTATAGTGTATATATGTCTATATAGACATTGATGTACTTCGTGATCTGCAGGATATAAGGAGTGGATTAGGAGATAAAAAAAAAAATTGACACCTGCATTGCTCTGCTCCATTATTGCGGAGATCCTGCTTAACTGACAGTGTTTCAGACCATGTTCAGAGTCAGAAGCGGCCAAAATCTCCTACAAGAGATAGTAATAATATTAAATATTCTGTTTATATGTATTAGAAAATATTTTAGGTTTCTATTTGGGCTTTAGATCTTTAGAGACTGTCAGGCCAGCAGCCAGATTTGAGTGCATCTCTGGACCAAACTGACACATCAATAGATAAGGGATAGTGAAAGCCTAGAAAACCTGCTGAAGTCCTTTTCAATCTGTGGCTGCCTCCTGCCCTCCTGGTAGCCCTTGGCTTGCCTCCAAAGGCTTGGTGTTTGGTTTCAGAGAGACATCTCAAACTGCCTTAACAGATGGCCAGAAAAAAAAATAAATCTCTAGATGAGTAATGGAAAATTTAGGCTGAAACCAAGGGTAAGTGAGATCTATTAGAATGTAGACTGATCTCTAGAGAGAAATGGTGGAAACTGTTGCATGAGTCATTTCAAAGTTGACTGTAAAAAGTACTGGAAAATATACCACAGGGAGTAATCTTGCATTGGATGAGGGATAATGTAAGTGATTTACACTAACAGGTCTTTTCCATCTTTAATTTTGATGAATCTATGATCCCTAGCAAAACAGGCTTATTTCCTCAGTTTAATATACCACAATCTGGAAGTGAATATGACAGAAGTGTTTGGGGATGTGATCTTTCATACAGCCCAGTCAATGCCAGAAATCAAGCTGCCAGCACACAATACCATTTTGTCACTGTCACTGATCCACACACTAAGACAGACGAAAGATTTCTGATGCTGGGTTGGTTTAAGGGGAGTCTTTTGCTTTTTTTTTCCCGCTTATTAAGTGAAAGTGCAGGCCATATGACCAACACAAAACCTCTGCAATAAATACAGAAAATTCATTTCCATTCCTTCCATTTCACGATATGTCGTTCATACTAATTTCTCTGTTTGCTAATGTGATGTTGCCTGCGTTGTCTGCAAGAACATTAAAAGGTATTTTGGCTCACTGTTTTTGCTTTAAGTGTGCACGTTCGGTACCCCCTTCATAAAAGATGGGAATCACCATCTGCAGGTTTTGTGGGTTTTCTTTTTTTTTTTTTTTTTAAACAAACAAATCAGGCTAAATCACTGGAGAGCTGCATTATTCTAAACAATTTATGAGACAGTCTGCCTCACTGTATTTCCCTGTAGAAGGGATTGGACTGATTTTATAAATGATTTATTACTGTTTTCTTCTGTAGGCACCAATAGACTAGACAGAAAAATCAAAGTAAATTGAATGCAAAGTAATCAGTTTTCTTTCTTTCGATTGGAACAACACACACACACACACAACCATAGACATATATTAAATATTGTTAAAATTTGAAAGTATTTGGTTTATGAAACAGAGGCTGTAAAAATATCAACATAAAAATAAGCGATGGACTAACATTAATTGTGAATATAAAAAGTGGTAAGCAAGGAAAGATTTACAGCTGCCTGTGGAGAGAAGCTGGCTTGTTTGCTCAGTGGCTCAGAGCTGATTAGGGCCAGGTGACTTTCTGTTGTGGTTTTTTTTTTCCTTGGAAATTCTTTTCTGACTGTTGGAGGAGTTGCAGCAGGTAGTAAATTCTCCTTTACTTTCGATTTGACAGCAAGTTAATATTTGCATTTAATTTCAACCAGGAAACAAATAAAAAAAATGTTCAAAGGGCCAGTCAAGAAACATACAATTTATATATATCTGCTATTCAAAAGACAAACAAATCCACAAAGAGTATTTTTGCCCAATAGTAATTTTTCCTGACATACTGAGGAAGGTGAATAATCATTCGGCCATTAGTCCACGAGTCCACATGCTAACTCTATTATACTTTAGCAGTTCCTAAACTAGCCAATTTTATAGCTCCCATTAATAGAAAACAATGGCAACTTCCTAATACAGCATCATGCTTATGTCGACTGATCAGAAATGTACTGTTAAATGTACCATTTTGTCTGTACTCCCAGTAAGCAAGAAACCACAAATCCATTTTAATTTTACAGAGACAAATTAAAAGAGTCAAGCATCTTCATTATGGTGCAGCTCTTGTAAAAACTGAGATAGAAAGCAGAAGTGAAAGTATTTTCAAATCACATCCATATTGGCATCTCACAACTGCAGCCTGATTGTATTGTTAATTAATTCTCTAAATGCACAATAAGACAAACAGACAATTTATAAAGCATACTTGTCATTTAATTAGTAAATTAACTTTTTATCTCATACATTTCTCCATTTAATTAGTAGGTACTGAAGGCCAAGATCACACCAGCTGGAGTTTGTAGAAAGAAAAAATTATTTCATTTATCTAGTCAACAACTTTTATCAGAGTGGTCTGTGAATTCTCTTCTGTCTGGTTATTTATGCTTTGCCATTATAAAGTAGAATGTCGAAATAAAATTTCAAAGATGAGTTAATATTGTAATTCACAAGATCAAGTTTGTAATTCTTCATGTCTTCAGTTTTACTTAATTATACTCAACTTTTGTACTGCCATGTTACTCACATGAAGTCAATTAAATGTACAAGTGTTTCTTGGACCAGACCCTCTGTATAAATTAAGGAAATTTGGAAACTGCTCCCTGAAAAGTGACTTGTTACAAGATGCTCTGTACCAAGCACATATGGAAATGAAATGAAAATAGAAATTACTAGCTTGAGACACAGTAAATCTTAAATGGCTCTGCAGTTTTGTACAGACTTCTTTAAATACAGGCAAGTTGCTAAGGGCCACTCTAACCAAAACGTTAGTTTACTCAGTGAAGTTAGAAGCTAGGTAGATGCTATTTTCATACCAGAATCAGGAATAGTTTTGTGTTTTCATGATTCTCAACCTTCACCTGAATCTATGGTTTTTATTCCAAAGAACTCAGTGTGTTTCAAACTTCTAGTAAATTAAGCCTTCTAGGGATGGAAATGATGGCAGCTTCCTCAAATAGAGAGTCCACAGAGCACTCTCCTAGGAAATGAGCAGTTTTCTTTGCAGACTGAAATGATGCAAATCTGTGTCTCTCCTTCAGCAGAAGCTTTTCTTAGTCACGAGGGGAGGTAGATCTAGATAAATCTGAGGGATGAGAAATGCTCCACACTTCTCCTATTGAGGTTCTGCCAGAGTATAGGTTTTCAGAATTTCAGTCTTGCTCAGAAGCACATACATTTTATTTAAGTATCACTTCAGGGGTCTAAGTATTTCTGGATGCTGTTCTTGTTGCTTTTCACTCCTGTGAAGTGAGGATGATAGCACTTCCCTATCTCACTGGGTGTTTGAAGTATTCTGGAGTGATGATAGTTGCATAGTATATCCATTTTCCCATGCATATTGGGTAGAACTTACTGGAAAATCTTATATTACATATGTAAAGTATTTAAATTATATCTCCTGTTCTTCTGAGTCTCTTTTTACTTTCTGAAGCTAATAATAATATTTTGGTCCTGATAGTATTGTATAGTAGGTCTTGGCTGAAAGGAACCTGTGCATCTGACTAGCTGACCTTAAAAGTTGTAGCTTAAGTAAAAACAAAAATGCACACTATGAAGGGAATAAATGATTCTGAATCACTCAAAAATATGGGAAGAAAAATGTAAATTGCTTAAGAGAGACACACTGCCAACTTAGGCTAATTCATTGCTTCTATTTCAATAATAAAGAGGCTTCAGAGTATGGTGCCATGTCTGTTGTGTTATTTTACAACAGATTATTTCCTTATAGGAGAAGGATGATGATGATCTATTCTTTAATAGATATTGACAAAGTCAAGGATTCCTGTTCTTAAAAGTCAAAATTACCCTAAGAGGAAAATCTTCAGCTATAAGATATTCAAGTCTAACAAACAGAAAAATAAATATTTACAACCCTAAGGCAATCAGACAAAATGCAAAACTGCACATGAGATTGATTGGCCCAATTCTACATAGAGAGAGAATACTCTTAAAATTGCTGTAAATCAATCTGTATTAGTGTTTTAAATCTGATGAAGGATTGAGATTTGAAATATATTCGTCTCTACACATACACACAGCCTATTTTCAGGGAACATTCAGGGACTACTGCAGCTGACATACTCTCAAGAAGGCAAGAAAATCAGAGGTATGAGTTCAGGTCTGCCTTCTAGTTATTTTATAATTCTGCTTAGACATCCATCTTATATGATATAGTTTCTGAGAGGCAAGTTTTCTTCTGTCCCTAAATGAAAGCTGGAGGGACTGGCCAAGGTCAAACCTGGCACATGAGTCTTGTGCTCCATCTAGATATCCTTCTTTGGCATTGTTCTGTTAGAAGGATGCAATGAAATTTCTGATTCTACAATAAGTATTATTTGGTTTGGTTAATTTGTATTAATTTACTCTCCTTTTTTCTCTTTTTTTTGGGGGGGGGGATTTTGGGGGGGTGGTTGGTTGGTTTTGTGGGGTTTTTTTGTTTTTTTGGTGGGGTTTTTTGGGGTTTGGTTTGATTTGGTTTTGTGCCTGTAGGCTGAGTGCTGCTGAGTAAAATAGAGTAATTCCAGCCATGATTTTGGTCTGCAGTACTTGTGAATGAGAAAATCTGCTAAATATCATGTATGAAAGTTGGAGAGTTACCAGTTATGAAACTGGTACCTGAATCCCCCTCAGAAGACACATGGTAGTCCAACTAAGAGTCCTATCATAATTTAATTATATTCTACCAGTGTGGTGATTCACCCAAGGAGGGGAAAACACTTCTTTCTGATTCCTGAGCAAAAGAAGTTCAAATAAGTGCAGAGCTAGAACGGATTTCTCAGCAGCTCAGGAAACCAACAGTCCCCTCTCCCCTGAATTTCACTGCTCCAAAAGCGAAGGATTAACAGGAAGTTCCCGAAACAGGAAAAGTGGAGCCAGAAGGGAGGTGTGAGAATAGTGCTGGTTTTACTTCTGTTCTCACCAAGGAGTATGCGAGAAGGGTGTGAGTGGTGACAACCACTTTTAGCATGGTCTTCCCTGTACACCATAAGCCTTCAATGATAGCGTGTTCATCACGGAAGATCTCTGGGGAAGACAGAACGTTCATGGTGCTCCATGGGGTCACTCCCTGCTTGGGCTGTGGAAAGGAGGAGAATGGAGGGGTGGGTGTGTGAGCACTTAAGATTATTTTGAAGTTCTCACATTTGCAGAGGACTGATGGAAAATTGGAAAGTATTGAAAAAAGTATAAAAGAAATTATTCAGGAAATGGAAAACATGCCTAAGTTTGATAGATTTAAGAGGTTCAGTATTCTTTAATTTATCCGAGGGAGATTTTTAAGAGAGAGATTCAATTTTCCCTGTATATACCAACATGCATAAGCAAGCTATGAAAAGTGGATCTTTAATATGTACCTAGAATTTGAAGCTTCAGCAGATTAGAAATAAATAAGTTCCTACTCTGAAGGAACTTTGCTGTTAGAACAATATGTGTGGATGTGTGCTAATTTCTCCATTGCTTAAGGCCTTTAAATCATGACAGAAGGTTTTTATTTTACCTTATGAAATTGTCACAGAAGCTTAAATAGAAATTACAGACTTGAAGATCAAAGTTCTGGGACATGTTTGCTTGATAGTACAGTCTTTTTTGATGTTTTAAGTCAATTTATTTCTATAAAGTAATAAGCTATATTTTGATAAACACGCAAGCTCATCTACAAAACTTCCTACACCTAAATTAAACATTTTCCTGTCTTAGATATGCCCACTGCTTGAGGAAGCTCCTGAATTCAGATATGAGAGAGATGGGAAGAGAAATTTGTCCACACAATGCCATAGATATTCCACCAACATCAAGAATTTTCACTCCCTATTGCGGTGTATACTGTGTATCTCCAAATCTCCTGATCTGCAATTAAAGAAGCTAAGTAATTTAGATACTCGGAAGTTATTTATATCCCACATCCTGCTGTTTTACATGGGGTTTATATGTCGACAAGTCTTAATGGAGCTTTTGAAAGCTTTTGAAAATTCAAGACCTAAAATTGTACAACTGTAAATGTCCAGGATAAAAACCTGATTTAAGGATTATTATCAGATGTGGTGTGAAGGTATTTGTTATGATGTTGTGATTCCATAAGTGTATAATTACAAGTTTATGTCTTTGTTTTATTCCTTAATATGTACACAGACGGGTGGTTTCTTGAAATCATACCTGTTATTAGTAAGGATTACTAATTTATATAATTTCTATATTTTGTTTTATCTCTCTTTTTGCATGTGCTGAAAAAAAACCCCAAAAAACAAACAAACAAAAAAACCCCAAACCCACAAAAATATTTTATATTGATTTTAGCTTTTCAATTCTAGAATTAATTTTCTTACAATTTACAGAATTTCCCATGTGAATGTTCTCTCATTTTTTTTTAATACCCAAAAAGACTGTTCTGTGTTTTACTCTATTACTCTCCTTCCCTGTAAGATTTAAAATGGAACACGTTATAAGGTACAATAGTACAGATATTGACAACTCTTCCTCTCTCAAATAGTTTTGGACTGAGGGAGGAAATTACCAGTATAATTTTTATGGCAAATTTGAGAAAAAAATATTTGTTGCATAAAAAATTATTTGAACATGGATTCAGAGGAATTTTGCACTTGCTCTTCGAAGAGGATCTTTGACTAAATATACGATGAAGAGCGGGAGATGACTCTAGTTAACTAACTGGTTAACAAACAGCATACAAAAATGAAGTTTCTTTTCCAAGCAATATCCAAAGAAAAATTTACATAATGTTAGTACAGGACTTGGAAATAAGTGAGTTAGGTATGAAGTACATAATCGTATTTCTATAAGTTACTCTTAAAAATATAAAGCCTAGTAATTGGATTTATGATCCAGGTTATAGATGGATTTGTCATAGACTTGCTATTAGGGACTAAGAGCCAAAACTAATTTGAATGCCAGAATCTAGAATAGGATGAAGATGGAATTTTGTTGCCTAAATCCAAAGCAACGCATGTGGGCACTTTCATTCAGCTGTCATCTCATGTCACAGGCATTTCAGCATTTTCTGAACTTTTTTTTTTTTATCATGTAAAATTCTCTTTTAAGGCTTCACATGTAGCCTTTTAATTTAAAATCAGCAGAGGAAAACAATCTCACAAAGGGCCACTGAGCACCAGATCCAAGCTCTACCTTGTTCAGTCTTTGTGGTCGAATGCATCTGGCACTTTGCTTTGAATGGCAGACCAGTTTCAGAAGAAAAAAATATGGAGTACTGAAGAAGAGTTTGGACCTTGATATTTAGGGCATGTTTAAGGTAGATGACAGCTGTGGTTTAGAAATCTCCCTTATACACACAAAGTAGATGACCATGACTGCAGAACTATAGATTAAAAGCGGACACCATCTGGCAGTTCGATGACTATCCTTCAAAGAGAAAAGAAAGGCTTCTGACCCTTGGAAGAAGAGATCTGGTTGCCCATTTTCAAGACGGAGTTCTGAACTTTGGATTACAAGTGGATAAAGCTCCACCATGCATGAGAAATTTACTTCTCTTGCTCTTTTTGACTAGATATCTGAGTAGGGTTGGTTTGGATCCCTCCCTTTATCTCTTTCTTTGCTGAATGTGCCTTATTGAAGATGCTATATTCCATTCCAGGGTATGACTTCAACAGATACCGTGTAGCTTTTAGACTACAAAGACCTTTCTGGATGAAATGATGAAGAACTAACTATTGCAGATCCTGAGTAAGAATCTATGAAGGAATCTGCATGGCACATTAGTGAATAACTTTCATCCTGAGGTACACCATATATGGATCTAAAACCAGGTAACAATGGGACATCTTCCTAAATACAATACCTGCTGTATAATTAAAAGCAAAGGAACTACTCATAGTGTAAGCTATTATGTAAGCTTAGTAAAGGTAGAAGAATAGAGCTGACAGAAACCTGCCTATTCTAATTTTTCATTGTCATTCTTCTGTGAGCTGAATTCACCTTATATTCATTGCAAGATTCTTATATTCTGATTTTCCTACGGTTTTACCTGCTCAGCATTTCAGACTTTCTTTATTTACCCACTGTTTTGCCTAATCCAAGCTAATTATCACATAAAGGGAAGCAGTGTGTTCAAACTAGTACCTGCTAATCTCATTAAAAAGAGCTCTGGTTTTTTAACCTTTCATTTAGCACACAAAATGAAACACTACTTGATGATTTGAAAGGCAACTCTGTAAGAAAAACAATACCTAAAGTGTTGCTCTTTCAGAGGCAATGCAAGAGAATCTGCTCTATTTGAGCAGCTGACAGAGACAATATGTTTTCCATAAAGAAATGCCTTCTACCTCCAGTAGTAGGAAGCCCAAGTAGTGTGTACATTGCTACCTCCAGGAAAGCAATGTAGATCTCATGGTGTTTATAAATATTGGATTCTTCTTTTCAGAGTAATGACATTTCCCATCCTGTGACTTCTTACAGCCCAAAGACTCCCTAAAACACTGTGTGGATCACATGCACCCTGAACCACCAAAATTAAATTCCCTTCCAGGAAAAAGAGGAAGGCAGTTGGCAGGCAAATTAAGTTAAAAGGCAAGACGACTGTTTGAATCACTGGTTTCATGTAAAATGGCCCACTCTAATGAAAAAGACCACTTTTCATACTTGAAGTCACATATGCTGCAAAGTGTATGGGGAAAGAAGACTTAACACTTCTTATGAATCTCTGTTATTAGTCTAGTTCTCAGTATTTCAAAATGGATGCTGACATTACTAAACAGGTAAGTGCTAACACAAGTAGTCTGCTGGACTAAGGAGCTGTTCAGATTGCACATCCTTCCCTGGGAACCAATGTGCAGCCAAAAGTTCCTTAAATCAATTATTTAAGTAAAAAAATGTTGAGCATTAACTGTATTTTTAAAAATCTATCTTTTAAAGAGACATTATTAATTTTAGTACAGGTGAACTACTGATCACTGATGACTGGAAGAACACAACAGAGCAGAACAGTGCCTGGAGCTTGACATATTCAACTTACATCATGTCTGAATTTATACAAGGACCCAAAAAATAACATTCTGTGGCCCCTCTTGTGAGTCCTACGCAACTGCCAAGATTTTTATCCAAAAGAGAGTTTATTTTTTTTCTCCAGCAGAGAGGAATTTCTGTCTACATTTCATCCCATTGCTATTAGATGTATCTCTTTGTTGTTAACAGTTTGTGATTGCTCCATAAGGACAGAGATTACTGTCTTGATTGATCAATAACATCTTTCTTCTCATAACTACTCCATCTGCACATGAATACTGTATCAGACCATTTCGCAAACTCTATTATATTCAAACCCTTCTGTATTTCTTCAATGACTTGTATAGTAGAAGAAGAAAATTGTTTTTTTAAAACCTGTTATCTACCTGGACTTCAGTAAAGCCTTTGACACCATTTCCCACAGCATTCTCCTCGAGAAGCTGGTGGCTCATGGCTTAGACAGGTGCACTCTTCGCTGGGTAGAAAACTGGCTGGAAGGCCGAGCTCAGAGAGTTGTGGTGAACAGAGATAAATCCAGTCGGTGGCCTGTCACAAGTGGTGTTCCCCAGAGCTCAGTCTTGGGGACAGTTCTCTTTAACATCTTTATCAGTGATTTGGATGAGGAGATCGAGTGCACCCTCAGTTTACAGATGACACTAAGTTGGGAGGGAGCGTTGACCTGCTTGAGGGTAGGAAAGTTCTGCAGAGGGATTTGGACAGGCTGGATCAATGGGCTGAGGACAACTGTATGATGTTCAACAAGGTCAAATGCCAGGTCCTGCACTTAGGTCACCACAACCCCAGGCAATGCTACAGGCTTGGGGCAGAGTGGCTGGAAAGCTGCCCGGAGGAAAAGGACCTAGGGGTGATGGTTGGCAGTCAGCTGAACGTGAGCCGGCAGTGTGCCCATGTGGCCAAGAAGGCCAACAACATCCTGGATGGTATCAGGAATGGTGTGGCCAGCAGGAACAGGGCAGTGATCATCCCCCTGTGCTTGGCTCTGGTGAGGCCACACCTCGAGTGCTGGATTCAGTTTTGGGCCCCTCACTACAAGAAGGACATTGAGGTGCTGGAGCGTGTCCAGATGTCCTGGTTTTAGCTGAAAGGGCTGATTTTCTTCATAGTAGCTAGTGTGGGGATATGTTTTGGATTTGTGCTGGAGACAGTGTTGATAATATAGAGATGTTTTTGTTCTATGGACTTACTGTTGAGCAGTGTTTACACGGGGCCAAGGCCTTTTCTGCTTCTCACACTGCCCTGCCAGCGGGATGGCTGGGGGTGCACAAGAAGTTGGGAGGAGACACAGACAGGACAGGTGACCCAAACTGACCAAGGGGATATTCCATACCATATGACGTCATGCTCAGTTTATAAGGAGCTTGGGGGAAGAGAGAGGGGGTGGCGGCGGCGTTCGGAGCGATGGCGTTTGTCTTCCCAAGTAACTGTTACGCGTGACAGAGCCCTGCTTTCCTGGAGATGGCTGAACACCTTCCTGCCCATGGGAAGCAGTGAATGAATTCCTTGCTTTGCTTTGCTTGTGCGCATGGCTTTTGCTTTCCCTATTAAACTGTCTTTATCTCAACCCACGAGTTTTCTCACTTTAACTTTTCCAATTCTCTCCCCCATCCCGATGCGGGGGGAGCGAGTGAGCGGCTGCGTGGTGCTCAGCTGCTGGCTGGGGTAAAACCACGACACCAGAGAAGTGCAATGGAGTGGGGAAGGGTCTGGAGCACAAGTCTGATGAGGAGTAGCTGAGGGAACTGGGGTTGTTTAGCCTGGAGAAGAGGAGGCTGAGGGGAGACCTGATCATTCTCTACAACTACCTGAAAGGAGGTTGTGGTGAGGTGGGTGTTGATCTCTTCTCCCAAGTACCAAGCGACAGGACAAGAGGAAGCAGCCTCAAATTGCTCCAGGGAAGGTTTAGGTTGGATATTAGGAAAAATTTCTTCACTGAAAGGGTGGTCAGACGTTGGAACAGGCTCCCCAGAGAGGTGGTGGAGTCACCATTCCTGGAGATGTTTAAAAAGCTTGTAGGCATGGCACTTCAGGACATGGTCTAGTAGATACAGTGGTGTTGGGTTGACGGTTGGATTTGATGATCTTAGAGGTCTTTTCCAACCTTAAAGATTCTATGATTCTATGATTCCAATTTGTAACAAAAGGAGAGACAAAAGGAGAAGAAGGGACCACAGAGATTTCCTGTGAATCAGCCTGAGATCAGAGCTAGATGCTGCATTCAGATTTCCTGAGCTTCATTCTGCACAATACAACCAACCTCACTGTATATAATGCTGATAGGGAAGATTTCTGTTTAAGAGAAAGTATAACACTTTGACTATGTCCTGATGTTCATGGGTGCTAGCTAACAGATGGTTGTCATCTGTGAAAGTCCAGACACTTTTGTTTATACATCTATGCCAACTGTAAGTATAAGAAAACTTGCCTTTTTTGTTTCTCTCTATGTACACAATAATTTACAGTAAATGAAGGTAGTGTGTTTGCTCAGAAATCTGGGCTAAAGCATCCCTTATGAGCAGTCATACCATATTTAAGTTTATAGCTGTGTTCTGCATGGTTCTAGTACATGCTGCTTATGAAGTGCTTTGAGGTTCCTTGCAATGAAAAATGCCATATAAGAGTGAAATATTATAATATTGAATTCTTAGTTTATATTTTTTACTTTTTCAGAAGATTTTTTTTTCATTGTGTCTGTGTAGTGGCATTTAAATGAATGATTAGTGATCTCCTCTAGGTAGTTTTTAGTCTTCATTTCTGCAAGTGAGCTTCCTTGGCTTCAGAGGCACAGTGGGCTTGACCTGTTCACTTCCTCTAAGTGTCATCTCAGAGGCAGCAAAGAAAGCCAAAATGTGGTTTGTGTTTAAATATGTGCACACAAACAAACAGGGCAACCTGAGTTCTGCTACTCTTATTTCAGTTGCCAGAGCCTGGAGTATTTCTACATTGTTCTGAAGAAGTGAAGAAGGACTACAACTACAGAATGCTCTCTTTGCCTTGCATAAGCTTCATGGGCTTGCATGGGCTTCAACAAAACTGTTATCCACCTCTATTCATGGGGTTGCTATAGGAGATCTGTACTGTCATTAATATGGGGGGGAGCTGCGATTGAGAGTTTAACTGCATAGGAACAAGGTGTATAAGGAAGAGTTTGGCTGAATGATAGAAAGTCTATATGCCAAACCAAGCAGTACATTGAATCGGACCAGACAGGTTTGTATGTCTGCATACATGAAACTACATTGTGTTGTAAAGCAATGATCAAGGCAAGAGCTTTTCTGCTACTCAGGGGGAAAGGAAAGCTGAGAAGGCCAAAGCATCTAGTGCCTGCTCTGTGCTTGCCTGCTTCCCACACTATAAATGTGGTGAGAATCATAGAATCATAGAGTGGTTTGGGTTGGAAGGGACCTCAAAGATCATCTAGTTCCAACCCCCCTGCCATGGGCAGGGACACCCTCCACTAGACCACGTTGCCCAAAGCCCCATCCAACCTGGCCTTCAACACTTCCAGGGATCCAGGGGCATCCACAGCTTCTCTGGAAGATCCGGTGCCTCACCACCCTCACAGGAAAGAATTTCTTTCTAACATCTAATCTAAATCGACCCTCCTTCAGCTTAAACCCATTCCCCCTTGTCCTGTCACTACACTCCCTCATAAACAGTCCCTCTCCAGCTTTCCTGTAGCCCCTTCAGGTACTGGAAGTTTACTATAAGGTCTCCCCGCAGCCTTCTCCAGGCTGAACAATCCCAACTCTCTCAGCCTGTCCTCATAGCAGAGGTGCTCCAGCCCTCTGATCAGCTTCGTGGCCTCCTCTGGACTCGCTCCAACAGCTCCATGTCTCTCCTGTCCTGGGGCCCCCAGAGCTGGACGCAGTACTCCAGGTGGGGTCTCACCAGAGCGGAGTAGAGGGGCAGGATCACCTCCCTCGACCTGCTGGTCATGGTTCTTTTGATGCAGCCCAGGACACAGTTGGCTTTTTGGGCTGCAAGCGCACACTGCCGGCTCACATTGAGCTTCTCATCAATCAACATCCCCAAGTCCTTCTTCTCATGCCTTCTTTCAATCCATTCCCCGCCCAGCCTGTAGTTATGCTTGGGACTGTGCTGACCCATGTGCAGGACCTTGCACATGGCCTTGTTGAACTTCATGCAGTTCGCATGGGCCCACCTCTCCAGCCTGTCCAGGTCCCTCTGGATGGCATCCCTTCCCTCCAGAGTGTCAACCACACCACACAGCTTGAATGACCCTGAAAAGCTGAAAAAGTTCTTCAGAAGGGGGTTAAATATGAATTTCTGTATACAGGTGGAAATGCTGAACTACATGACTAAAGATCACGGAATAGCTTGTGGGGCGTTAGCTCTGCTGAAAAGGATCTGAGAGTTATTGAGGATAACACAAATTTCTTGATGCTGTGAATGTGGCATATGATTTTGTAACATATAAATAGAAATTACATCTGTAGTAGAAGTAATTACTCTGATCTACTCTATACTGCTAGAGTATTGAACTGAAATATTTGAGGCAACTTTGGACTCGACACATCAAGAGAAACACGGACAGTCCACAGAATATTGGCAAGCAAGATCCAAGGTATGCAGACCATAGTCTGAGTGTCCTGATGGTATATGGCTTTCCCAGTGGGTATAGCTGACATGTGCTATGTCCACAAAGAGGACTGTATGATCTGCCGAGCTCTCCAATTCTAAAATCTGTGGTTTCGTGTTAAATGAACTTTATGTATCTTCAGTCTCTCTTGGTATATTCAGATAATCCCCCTTTGCTTGTTAGTAATAGCTATGTTAACGTTCTTTCAAGGTATCTCTTGCAAAACTTTTGCATTTGGGAACATCTTGACTAACCTTTTTTTAAAGCTTCGTTATTGAGATTACCAATATGTCTTCCAGATTTCAGAGTTAACATGCTCATCAACAGCACAGTTATGTCAATTTTGTAATGCAGCTGAAGTATCTACTTAGCTAAAGGCTTAAGGTATTCAAAGAAGGAAAGAGGAGAATGAGAGACTTACAAATTAGATCTGACTATGGGGTTGTTGGTTTTTTTTAAAAAAAATAATATTTTTTTCTGTTTTCTGGCAGGGATTGAAATCAAAACTATTTAGGAAAAATGTAGTTTTCAGATAATTCTCAATGTAAACAATGCTTTTTTATTTTTTAATTTCAGTGTCTGCACTTGACTTCTTTTTCTGAAATTGCAATGTAATACAAGTTGATGCAAATTGATTGGGAAAATAAAATTTTAATAAAATAGAATATTAGAAATTCTTTAACCCACCTGAAACAATGATTTCTTTTTCACTTCTCAATTCATAACAGCTTTTAAGATTTCAGAGTCTCTCTTCCTGACTTGAGGTTAAAGAGAAAGAGAGAAAGAGGAAGGAAGGAAGGAAGGAAGGAAGGAAGGAAGGAAGGAAGGAAGGAAGGAAGGAAGGAAGGAAGGAAGGAAGGAAGGAAGGAAAAAGTAGGTATTCTTTTATTCACAGAGCTTGAAGTAAGTTTTTCACCAGTTGTCATCAGACCATCCAGTAGTGCCTCAGGTAGCCTGGCTTTCTTGGCGAGAAAGAAACATCCAAAACTATGAAAATTAGCAGATCTGAAATGAACTCATGCCTTCAGGCATTGCCTGTTGCTCTTGATTTATTAAAGGTAAAGCCAAGAGAGAAAACCTCTAAATTTGAGTAACATAATAAAATGTCTGAAATTTGGTTCTTGGCCCTGAGACCTTGAAAGATTGCCCTCTGAGTAGTGTGTTACTACATGAGGAAACAGATCTTGGACTCCTGACTCTCCAGAGAATATGTAATCCATTATAAAATTTCATCAGCTATGGAGACAAGATTTATGTAAAGTTAAAATATGCATTCAAATTTTATTTATCACTATAGAAGTACTCAGGATAGATGCAAACAAAGATTTTAAGATTTCATTTGTTCCTTTATAATGCAAATGTTATAGTTATCTTTGTAAAAGCAGATTTTATGGTACATGAACATGAATAGAATGACTTGACTTGGCTAAAAATGTTTGGCACTGAGCCTTGTGCATCACAAATCGTCTGAGGAGTATGACTTTGTTACCCTTATTACTCACTATCCCTTTTATTTTTCATGTAGTTTAACAGAAGGGTATGAAAAGGGAGCAACTGGTTAAGTTAGGATAATTTTGTTTCCAACTTTCACAGAATTAATAATAATAATTTTTAAAAAAGCAGGCTAGGAATCAAAGCACTTGATCATATTTTCCCTTTGGAAATAAAATTTTATTAATATTAATATCATATATTCTTGTTAGTTCTTTTCTAAAATGTTGCCCCTTAGGTATATATCAGAACTGAAGCTTTGCAGCTACTGCTTGTCAGTTAAACCTGAATATCTCTGCTGGTTTCCCATTGGGTTACCCACATAAATTATTATTTTATAACTCTGTATGTATATATTTATGTAGGGTTGTGTATGTGTGTTCTCTTTTTATTACAAAAACATTAGCTATGAATAAAGATATACATTAATAGCTTATAAGGCCTGCAGTAATTATTTTTGTCTTTATATGTTTTAATCTTGCATTCTGACACTTCACTCCCTCAGTAACTCTCTTGCATATATGCTTCTCATGTGCTTTCTAAAATACAAGGGTAAAATTCCCTTCCTCTTACAGACATTGAGAGCACTTGTCTATTAATCATTCCCCAAAAGAGAGTGTAAATACTCAAAATGTAGAGCATGAATATAATATCCATTGCTGCATTTTTTGCCTCTATATTACACCTCACTGAAAACTTTACAAGAAAATTGTTGAAATTTGAGGGTTTGATTTTTATTTTTTTTCCTGGAAAAATAAAAGAAAAAAAATTTCTGCAAGAAAACTCAACCCATTATGAAGACAAAACCAAAATATAATAAAAAATCTGAATTAAAATATGGATTCTTCTAAAGTGAAAAAATACAGATTTTCTAACCAGACCTATCTATAGAAAAGATGCTATGTTGAGGTTTCCATGCAAATCTATGTTTCCTTCCATGAGATAATAATATGTGCTGTCAAGAGGTGTTATACAATTCATTTCACAAATCTGTAAGATTTTGGTTGTGGCAAAGCTTTTGTGCTCAGAAAATGACTGTAACATCAGTGTTTTCTTATTTACATTCTGCTATTGTTTGTAGAATAAATAATTCATTACAAAGACATTAATGAGCAATCTTATCATTTTAAGTGTTTTGATTTTTTTTCTTGTCTTTAGATCCTTGAGCCTTTAAAGTATCTTAATCTGGGAAATGATCAAACTTTTAAAACCAGGAAATAGGAGAAATAATAATTATCCAAATCTTTTGGAGCAATAACTTTAACTTCATATGATTCTCTAAGAGGTTTTCTAAGGATGCTCCCTTGGGTTGCAGGGAGTGGGGTCACGAGGGACGGAGGGATGCTTCACTAAAAATATTAGTTTCCACACACTATGCGAATTCCATGTAGACTGGCTGCTGCCAGAGCAGCCGTCACCTACAGTTTATGTACAATATACTTTTTATGTTAAGTTCTAGTACTGTCATGACATCTGAGTACACTTCACTTGAAATCTCCCAATGGGCTTCATGCAGTTTGTGTCATTTCTTCCATTCCAGGATCAAAATTTTGCTTGGCAGTGTGTATGAAGCTTCCCACAAGGCTGCGTCTGCCCCTCGTGGGTGGGTTTTCCCCTGTATTCACGTAGAACCTGTATTAGGCTTGACATTTAGTGCAAAGCATGAGCGGAAATTAACCTTAAGGTTCTAATTGAGGTAGGAAAATGATTCCGTAATAAAATCTAAAACACATCTTGATTGTAATCAAGAAACAGGAGGGGGAAAAAAAAAAAAAAAAAAGATGATACCATTTGGTATTTAATGAAAAGTAACACGTACAGCTTTAGGTATGTAATTTCCTTGGGTGGCATTAAAGTGAAATGCAAAGCATATAAAAACAAAAAAATCTATTCAAGTGCCTTATGGAATCATAAATTGCAATGACATTACAATGAGAACAACATGATTTGCCCAGTCAAAAGCAATTATGCTAGGGTAAAGGGGAAAAGCAAGAAAGCTGTGGTCATCATAAACATTGTCAGCCCAAATCTGCATCTCTGTGCCTCCTAAGCCAACTTGCCTTATTATTTTACTTGCATCTCAAAAAATGATTTTTTTTTTCCGTGATGAAAAGGGCCTAGCATGTCTGCAAAAATGAAGTTTCTGTCCAGTTTATATTTTTAACTGTTCATGCTCAACAGTTATTTTATTATTTTTCCTTTTATTTCATCCCTGAAATGTTCCTGTTGATTGCTACATATCATACTGCAGAGACAGGCACAACTACATAATGAACTGCTATAATCTAATGAGCGTGCTAACCTTCAAACTAATAAAAAGGCATATTTGTCTTTTATACATGTCAAATGTACTGTGCATTGAGTTCTTTCTTGACCTGTACTTTTGATGTTGTGCCTTAATTGAACTTGTAATTAACAGAACAAGACTTTTCCCTTTCAACACAATTACTCTTTATTTCACAGTCTTGAAAGGTGCTGCACACCTTTAATTGGCAATCATTGAAACGACAGGGTGCTCAGCATTTCACAGAAGTGCTCAGCACCTTGAAATTACTGATAAATTATACAAGGTTATAGAAGATCAAAAAAATCAAATGGTCTGTCCATTTTATGACAGCATGAAGACAAGAGAGGTGAGACACCAAGCTAAGAACATACCCCAGGCTTTCTGGATGAAAACGTGTGAGTTAAATTTTGTTGCCATACTTCTAACGGGAACTAACCAGTCCTCGTGCATGAGGACAGCACTCCAATATCTGTTCCCCACCAAGGAACACAAGTCATCTACCTTCTAACACTGAGCAATATGTTTTGTTTTGGAGGCAGTGAGGTGCGATGATCAGGATAACAGCCTATGTACCAGAACGTCTGGATTGTCCCTTCCCCAGTTTCCTGCCAACTTTTTCTATGACCGAGGACAAGGATCCAGACTGGCTGTCATGCTTTCTACCTAACAAGACTGCAGTCATCGTGACCTGTCTGCGCTGATTTTCTGGATACCAATAAATTTCCCCCCTTTCTCTTCCCAAGACAGCTGATGTGAAGGCAATAAGGCAATATGAAGGGTATGGGGGCTCCAGGGACTGCTCCCACACAACTGTTAAAACACAGCCACTGTGTTCCCGGTACAAGCTGGTAACCCTACTCATTATCCAATGTTTTTTTAGATATACATAATAATGAATTCACCTGAGGGATACCTGTGCTGAGGTCTCAGCCTCTTCATGAAGAAAAAGCATCTTCCATTACAAGATTGCTATAAAACTGAGATTATCAAAATAGGACATATAAAGAGATTATACACAGAGTATCTGCTGGACCACAAAAATAAGTACTACTTTTGATGAATAAGAAGGTTGTTTATAGGTGCTGTTCTTAAATACTGAATACGATCTCATTCACTGTTAACAATTACTAAATAAGAGAGTAAAGTATTAAAAAAAATCATTCTGTGCTAAAAATGCTGTCAGCCACTAGAGGGATATTATGAAAGGGTAAGAAAACAACTGTTATTATTCTCTTCTCTTGTGGAGGCCTCTCCATGTGTTGCACTGATGGCATGGTATATGGTAAACAATTTTCTCATGAGTACCAAGTGTCCTGGCCTTGTTCATCTCTCCTTCATATCCTGGATGTGACTTTTGCCAGATTCATAGAGTGCATAAGATGTCACTATTACCCCTCCTTTCTTAAAATACAGTGTATTGCTTTGAGCCAAATGAAAAAAAAAAAAAATCAAAAAACCCCAAAACAACACAACTGTGGTTTTCTGCAGACCTTTATTGCTAGGAAAAATAACTTACTGAAAAATCAATTTATAGGACATCTTAGTAAAGTTGGGGCATACAGGGGATTCTTGGAGACTGTTCATGAGTAGTTTAGATGGAGAACAGCGCTAGGATCCAACTGTTCTGAGCTCTGCTTCTCTATCTGCCACCGATGTGCTGCATTCTCTCAGGAGACTCAGGTCATCTCCATATTTTTTGGTTTATTTAAGTTTCCTTAAGAAATCAAAGATTATAATATCTAATTCACAGAGACCTTAGGAGGCTTCTATACATAATGGTGACACATAGATTTTTATCCCATGATGCTGGGATGAAAAACTATGCCTATTCTGGAAATCATGAAGTTGTTATAATTAACATAAATAAATGTGGTGTTGAATTTAGCATTCTGTTGCAGACATCACAATATTTTTATTTTCTTCATAACTGTGATTTCAAGAATGAAAAAAGATTATCTGTCCACTGCAGCTTTCACTAAAAAGCAGGGAAAGAAATACATAAAATAAAAGTCTAGTTAATGTCGTCTCAGAGAAAAGCTTACATGTATAATCCAAATATACCCTACAGGCTAAAAAAAAAAAAAAAAAAGAAAAAGAGAGAGAGAGAGAAAGAACTCAATTCTTGTTACCTTGAATGTGTTAAATGTGACAGTTTTGGAGGGATATTGTTATGAATTTTGAATACCTGAATTTGGCAGTAAGGTCACACCCCTCCCCCAGTAAATGTTCATAAGTCTAAGATTAATAATGGTACAATTTTTCTCCATAAAGTCATATTCTTTGACAGCACATGACTGTACATAAGATTTCACCTCTTTACGTACTAGCTATATTTGTCCCTGTCCTACAGACGCTAGTTTCTGGACAAATCTCTGAGGCTGCACAGCAGCTGAGAAATCAGTGTGCCTCTTTATGGACACAGGGCTGGCAAATTTTGAAATTACAAAAATCTTTCAGGTAGTTACCAACTTTTTCTACTTATATATAGTAAGTCTTGCACTCTTTGGTCGGTGACCAAACAATGGCACCATATACCAGCAGCAGTAAACACAAGCAAAGCTCCTGATTAGTGAGAATTAGCCAAAACTCAAAACTTCACTGAGAGAGGATAAGCCTATTTTTCTGGTACCTCAATGGTCTGAGCTGCTGGGAGGAAGGCAGACTGTATGGACCTGTTGCAATGGGCTGCCTGCTAAGGTGGTGGCTGTAGACCTCAAAGAGCCTCACACCCTGAAGCAGTTGGAGCATCTGACGTCTATACGGGGTCTCCTACCCTCGCCCCGCTCTCAGAAGACAAAATAAGGTTAAAATTACTAAAGGGATTTAGTGAGTTGATTCTACTTACATTTTCTGTCCCAGGGGAAACTTCAAGCTGTGTTGACCAATTTCTCAGTGGATGGGGCTATCAGTGACCATCAGCCAAGGCCTGCGAGTAGGCGCGTGTCTTGTCTTTCACTTGAAAACCAGTTACCACACATTGCTGCATTTCTGGGTTGTTTTTGTTAATCGTAGGAGTCAATCAGCATGTTTCAAACATTTCTTAGTAGTTACTAGAGGGAAACTGTGAAAGTACACATTTGGCCTTGAAAACAATATTTCAGGGGCCAGAAGGCATTTAATTCACATCATATTGCAAGGGCACCACATGTTTTGACAGGCCCTGAGAGAGGTAATTCAATGAGCATCACTTTAATGATATATGATTTAGACAGCTATTTTTTCCTTTTGTCCTCTCTGTGACCCTGCTCCTTCCCCCTTTCTTTTCAGTGCTGCAACAGACTCACTGTCACAAAGATGTCAAATCTGTAGCCAATTGTGTCCTTGCTCAGAAAATAATATGCAAAGGATAGAATTAAATGTGCAGATTACTGCGCAGTTCGCAAATCGAGGCAAAGGCAATTAATTCAATTCCCTAATTCTACTTGCTTGTCCAAGGCATAGGTTAGACAGGCAGGGCTAGATTTATCCCTGCCGAAAGCCCATCGAAACCAATGGAGTTTAAAACAAAGAAATTTTACTCAGTACAAGCAGCTGTTAAAAGGTAATGTGGTTTATCACTTAAAATTTGTTCAGTGAACTGGGCGGATAGGTAGATCATGTATTTAAATATGAGAAAAAATTGTATTGCCCCTTTTTATTCCTTTGCTACCTCACTGCTGAAAGCTAAAATGACATTGTGAAAGGCACTGTGCAAACACAGAACAAAAAGGCACCTTCCTATCCTAGAAAACTTCAAATCTAACTAGTAATAAAAAATAGAGACTTTCACTTTAGTCTACCTGAAATTCAAAGAACTGGGGCTCTCTCTTCCAACACATGACATCATTCAAGGCATCAAAAACTTGAGAAGGTGACAAAGTAGCAGAGGAGAAGATTTTGAACCTTTACAGAAGACCTGTGAACACTGTGGAGTCGAAACAAGTGGTTTTCCTGTTCTTTCACAACTCAGTTGCCATCTGTAAGTCACATCTCAGCCCAAATAAAGATGCTGAATCAGGCCTCAGAGTGCAGGTTGGTCAGGATCCATCATGTTCATGCAAGTCTGCAGACGATCAGCATTCCTAAGGAAGCAAATCAATAGGCTTGGGAATGCCATGCTAAATAATACCATTACTATTTACTGGTTGAAAGGGCTTCTGGAAGGGACAGGCTGCAGCCACTTCTGGTGGATCTATTGAAAAGCTAAAACAGAGGAACTTAAAGACTATATCCTCAAAACTCTGGCTGCCATTTTCCTTCTTCTCTCAAATATGCATGTTGAAAGGAGGGATGAAGCACTTACGCAACCTTGCACTTGTCTGCATCACAATTCAAGAAAGCATTTGGGTAATTTAATGTTATTTTCATCTTGGCAATGCATAACTCTCCATGACTTAAGTCACACTTCTTACCTGGTTCTGGATAAAGACTTTTGAGAATATAGGGGGTTTGTTTGGTTGGGGTTTTTTGGGTGGGTTGGTTTTGGTTGTTTTTTGGGGTTTTTTGGTTTTTTTTTTTGGTTTGTTTTTTTTTTTTTTTTTTTAATGTCTCTGCATCTCTCAATTACCTTAGCAATTTATCTCTATAGCCCACAGGAAAGTGTCTGAGTGCTTCTTGAACATTTACAAACCGATTGATTGATCGATTTATTTATTTAACCACCAGTTGAGTAAATAGATTTTCAGTTTGTATTGCATTGGTTGATACAAGTAGGTATTAGTGAAAAAGCAGGAGGTAACTACAGAAATCTGTGTAAAGAGCTTGTTGAGGGACAGACAAGAAAATGGGTTTTGCAATGAGTCATGTTCCACAGCTGTGCTTCTTGTCCTTGGCCAGATCTAGCTCTCAAAATGCTTCCCTCTATGGCCAGTGCTACTCTTGTTAAACAAGGGTGGTAAGTAGCTGCAGTAGAGGAGGACTATGACAGGTGGGAAAAACAGTCTGGGGAAAGCAGAAATGGACCTGTGGAAAGTTTTAGAGATTGCACAGGAAAACCTCAGCTGAGCTTTATTTCTCATGATGATAAAAACAGGCCCTACAACAAGGACCAATGTTTCACTGCTTGGTAGGACATGTAGTGGTTTGAAAAATTTGCTTTTTGTATCAGGAGATCATATGTTAATTTATCTGTCTTCATTCCTGCATATAGCAGCTTGCAATACCTGTGTCTGGAGATACCTCACCTCTTCCTACACAACTGCAAGTGAGATTTCTAAAATCCATCAACTGTGCCAAGTAGCTTTCCTTTAAAGATGAAGAGAGCCTAAGCTCACAGACACCTGCATCATAGAGACTCCTGTTTATTTAGATGAATCTCATTTCTAATCTAAAGGCTTTCCAAGTGTTGGTTATTTGATAGACATATTTCTAGAGAGAAGTTTCTCTCATGTGTTAGACACTTGACCTAGGATAGCAGGAGTTGTCACTTTGCCAGCTAGCTGGCACTGGAGCAGCAGCTAACTACTGTGGAGGTACCTACTTCTCTCCCTTAGCTATAAGGAGGTCTAAAACCCTCAAAGACCACTAACTGCTTACATTTATAATTTCTAACACCAGGTAATGTAAAGGACATAATTATCATTCTCATATTTAGGGAATAATTGCGCTAGGAGCTATTGTTACGCTTGCGCTCAGCAGTATGAAGACCAAAGCTCCTTCTAAGATGGGATGGAAACAGGGATTGCTCTTACACAATTCTCCCTGGGCAAGGGCTATATCTGCTTTTGATCTATAGTGCCTACAGAAGTGTAGGATCATGGTCTACAAAATCCTAAGTAAGTATCTGGGAGATACAATCTCAATGCAGACTGCAAGAGGGCAGTCAAGCAGTAATTTTAAAATTTGCAGAAAGATTTGTCTGGCTACAGGGAATGTTAGAGATTAACTATAAAAATGATACAGCCAATATCAGCTTTTTGTTGTATAAATCCAACTTCCTTTTTTAATGCTATATTCAGACAGTTATCAAGAAACTTGGGGTAAACTTTAGTCCATTTTCTTGCTGTGAAAATGCTATGGACTGGGTTTTATAACTCCCATCAATTTCTTACAGAAAATAGGTAACAGAGAGGAAGGAATAGGGTTGTGTGAAAGCACCCAAGGCATAGGCTTTGGGAATGGAGGGAAAGAGCTGTTCTTCATAACTCATGGGTTTCACCCACAGGAAAGGATGTAGGAATGTATCTCTGCACCTCCTTGGGTAATTAGAGACAAATGAAGAGCAGGAGACCATAGGCAAATTTTTGTCTTCTGAAGATAAGATGGGAGACCTTCCACTTCTGGACTTCTGCACTTTTTTCTCCAGTCAAAGCAACAGAGGGTGTATCTGCTCTGTTAGATACCCTGTTGCAACTGTGCTGTTTTCAGAACATTTCCTCAGGAGAAAAAAATAGAAGAAAATTGAGAACAAATAATAACACTATAAAATTTTAAGTATCATCCTTGTTGTTCACTGTGCTTCTATATGTGACCTTCTCAGCCTTGATTACAATTTTAAATGTTTTTGTTTTTTTTTTTTTTCCCCTGATACTCGTATCTTCACTGACCTTTGAATATATGATATGCTAATCCACATTTAAAATAAGCTTCCAAGTATCTGGGGAGTACTGGGACATTATACCAAAGCATTTCTGCTGGGCTAGATTATGACTTTGATGGCATCAAGGCAATTAATAGTTTCAATGTCTAGATACAAAATGCTCTCGCCTTGTATATCAGTCTACAAGATAATCACTGTAGAAACCCATAAAACCTTGTTGTTCGTAGAAGCCAAATTAATGATGCAAAAGCTACTGGCACATCTGATTACATCACTATTGGTACATTTTAGTACAATTGGACTAAGATCAAATCAAAGGCACCTCATATCCACCAATTCTCACAAGGCTGGATTTTTATTAGCATCTGTGTTTGTTTATATGAGGAATAAATATTTAAATGGCAGGGGCAGGATCTCAAAATTTGCTTCTTTTTCCCCCACCGTTTGAAACAAATTCACATGACTTTCAATTTTGCATAAATTATGATTTTGTGCAAGTTCCATGGACAGGGTAGTAAGTAGATACGGTCTACAAATTCAATATAAGAAATTACTTTGCCAGTTATAATCTGGTTTATATATACTTTTGACATGTAAAACTAGGCAGAAAGAATTAAGAATTTTATCATTTGTTTATAAAAAATATATTTTTTTTATTCTTGCTATTTACACTGTTAGTATATCACTATAGAGGGCAGCGGTCAAAACCAGCCTCAGGATGGAGGTGTGTATCAGGTATGGCACAAGTCTAGAATGAGGCATAGTCCTTGACTCAAAGGGATTTCTGTCTAAAAAAAGAAGACAGATGATGGAAACAGAAGGTTCTTTTAACATTATTTTGCAAGTGTAGGGAGGAGGACAAACTGCAACAGAAAAAAATATTGTTATAGTTATGTGTCCCTGATTTTATAATGAACTAAGAAAATAATAATATTAATTTAAAATTAATTTAAAATACCATGAGATTTTGATGATTTGATTATGTTCTTTTTTTTGTTTATTGTGTCTGTGTGCATGGGAATACGGAAAAATCCGACAGACATTTTAAATTCCTTAGATATATCTGAATTAATCAGCATTAAATCCCCACTGAATATAAATCCTCACAAGAATATCAAATGTCTGTCAGAAACTGCAGTCAAAGTTTGATTTTAAATGGTTAGATCTTAATATTTTCATTACTTCACAAAACAAAGATACTACAATTTTTGCTACTACAATTTTTGCTACATTTGACCTTTTGCCATTTTCAACCTACTACAGCCCTCCTATCAATTCTTCCTAATTGCATTTGCAGTAATAACATGTCGCAAAAGTTTGAAAATGTAATTTTGGTACTTGCCAAGACTTCAGCACAGGACAATTAATTAATGGCTACCTAAGCAAATTTAAGAGTTCAATCACTGAGCAATCTTAAGGCATACATGCTCCCTACAGTGAAGAAAATTACACCAGCATAGACTCTTGGTGTTCTTATGACCATGAATTATGTAAAAGTCAAGAGTACATTTGAGGCTAGGCAGGATGGGACTTTGAATGCTCCTAAATCAAAACAATAATGATTCACATTTTATGAAGGGAATAATAGAAATTATTCACTTCTCTGCAATAACAGGGAGCAAGAGACTTGGTGACCCATGTTTCCTTCAGTCCTACGCTGATAAAAATTGGAAAGCAAGAGTGAATTGATCCTGGGTCTCCTATGGTACTGGAGAGTGTGCTAACCCTTGAGATTCTGAGTTAAAGGTGGGACAAAACTTCCACCTCATCCTCTTCTTTTTCACCAGCCCAATCTTCAGGACAAACTCAAAAGACTATGTAGTTTTAGTCTGTGTGGGTGACAGCCAGGCCATACATGCGAAGGTTGCTTGCGAGTCCTGTTATACCTATTCCTTCAGTCCCCAAACATAAACAGATGCTGTAGAATGGCCAATGGGCAGATAAATTTTTCCAAACCAGCAATATTAAAGTTGCTAAGGGTGGGGTGGCTAAAGGATCTAGAGGAATAAGCAAGAGGCACATAAGCAAAACTTTGGGTAGCTGTCACATCAGTCAAACCCACGTGAAAAGATGGTGAGTTGGGGTCGGCAGTAACTAGGACATGGAGCTAATATGGAGTGTAAGTCTAAACCTAAAACTGATCCCCTGAAAGAGACAGAGAGATGCCAATACAGGGTTGAAAAAAGTACTTCCAAACCACTTAGGACGATCAGATAATGTAGAAGTCATGTGGATCCCACACAGCAGGAAAAGCTGTTTTCTTGTATTCCTCTGCTACTCATGCCATGAAATGTCATTTATGGGTCTCTGTTTCCATGTGAACCTGCTATTGCCAAAGGTCTCACTCCCAGACAGGATAAGGCATTACTACCATGGAAAGAGTGATATTCACCATCTCCACTATTATATTACTACTCTGTTTATACCTGTATAGGGTGAGACTGAAAGCTCAATCATTAAACTTTATATTACTTTAAAATTATGTAAATGAGAACACAACTTTTACAGTAAAAGAAAATCAAGACTTGAACTTTTCTAACTTGATTTGAGGATGCTTTTCAAATCAGAAAACAACCATATACACATGCTGACTATTTCCTTGGCTATAAATCTGCTGTTGAATGAAGTTCAAAGTCTCTGTAAACTTTCTTTCCTCACTACATGTCTTAATTTCCAAATGAGAACATAACAGGACTCCTTGTCTTCTCTCCTCTCCTCTCTCCTCTCCTCTCCTCTCTCCTCCAGTGAAGATATATCTTCTAACAGTTAAAGGAAAATAAAAGGAAAATCTGTTTTCTGACTTTTCATCTATATGGCAGACCTAAATGAAACATTCCTCATTTGCACTTTGTCAGAAGATAGATGGAAAGTGCCATCTGTAATATAATAACTGTAACAAACGTGATGCAGCCTCAGAAGCTTGGCAATTTATTCCTTCAAATGGATTTTTTTTTTTTTTTTTTTTAAAGAAATGGCACTTGGTGCTATTTACAATCAAAGAATTTAGTCTGGTTTAAGAAACATTTTAAATTTATGGAAAAATTAAAAAAAAAAATCAGGGAGAATTAAACTTCAATTTACCCTGAAAAAACCCAACAACTTTTGTTTTGAAATTGAAATGGAAGGGAAAACCTTTTTCAGGCAGAAGGAAATATTCTGGTTAGTTGAGCACATTTTCATATTTTTGCTCCCCTAAAATCAAGAAGTTATTATTTTAGGGTGGTTTGTTTTTTTTTTTTTTTTTTTTTGTTCAGATAAATTGCTACAATGAAGAATCTACATCTGTATGTTTTGAGTAGATGGTTATTTATGTATGTAATCACATCATATGACTATACAAAATAATAGGTAATTTTGTGCCAAACTAGTCATTTTTAGGAATTGCACTGTTTTATAGTGTTTTCATTCAAGTCAAAAGCATACTGGTTGATACTGGTATGTTGTCTGTAGAAGACCCCTGAAAATTAAGATCCTGTTTATGTCTAAGGTAGAGGATAAGAGATGTAAAAATGTCTTTATAGTTTTTCTATGCTTAAACATTTTGAAGATACAACATTATTTAAAACTTCAACCATGAAAACCTAAAAGTTCCTAAGACTCTCATTGTGATTCAGTCCAACTCTTGAGAGAATGGTGAATAACGATTTATTGAAAGCATAACTGTCCATAAATAATGTATTTTTTTAATATTATTGACTTTTAAAGCAAATTTCTATATCATAGATTCCTTCTCTCTGTAGGTTTTCTATTTAAAATAAGAAGAAAGAGAGAAAGCTGCAGAAGAAAAGAGAAAGAAACAGACTCACAGAGGAAGATACTCCTAGAATAAATCCCAAGTTTTATTATTTCACGGCTGGTTCCTCAGCCAGTACTAGTTGATGTTACAGAGTTACAATAGATAGAGCTATGCCAGTTTCCATCATCAAAAGAGCTGGTCCAACATGTCTTCACATCTACACTCTGTTCTGGATTATGAAACCTTTTAGTAACTGTAAAAGCCACAGTGCTTGAACTACTGCAGGGTGCTATTGTGTTAGAAGTTGTCAGAGTTGCAGATTTCCACAGAAATATGGTCCTTGAGGGGGAATACAGACTTGCTTACAAGAGAGTAACCTTCAATGAATGCATTGAAGTGACTGTGGACTCACTGCAAGCTTGCCAAAGTGATCTTTGAGCCAGGAGCATGTATCTCTGTAGGGGACTGCATAATCCAGGTTGTGTAAATGGCTACAGAGCTGTTGTGGTTTAACTTTGCTGTACATCTTCCTCCTGCTGGATATCAAAGTTGCATTTTAAAAAGCAGCAGAAGACCCTTACTCAAGGCTTTTAATAACAGATAACATGCATCTGTCTGCATGACTAGCAACTGTCCTCTAGGGAGCAATAGTATACTTATGGAGGACTAAATTAGGTCTTCTTCTCTAGTTACAATCCATAGCTTCTCCACTTGTGTGGAAAGAGTGTGTCAAGGGAAATAGATAAAATTACAGTATACAGTGGGCAACATAAAATGAAGTAAAGACTTGAGTGAGGGTCTTTAGTCACTTCTTCAGACAACTATGCATATGTCAAAAGCAAGATTTCCCTTCTGATATTCAGCATAATCTAGCTTTCCTTAACTATAGATCCTCTGAGAATTAGACATTCTTTTAGAATCTTATGTATAATCTCTATATAAGAAAGCTTAGTTTTCCTCTTAATAGCTAGTAAATGGAAGATTAATGGAAAAGGAGAAAAAAGAACATTTGCCAACCACATATGTTTAATTATTATGCCATTATTGTGTTCTGGGACAACGAAAGCTCCAATCTTTTGTCTCATCAACAGAAAGATATTAGCCTTTTGATTGCAGAATAAAGGCAGTGTCGTAGTGTGAAGTACTGCTTAGTTACTGTGAGTTACAGGGTAGATAGAATGCATCTATCAAATACTATCTCATACCATGAAATTTAAACTTATGCCATTTATTTATCCATATTGTTGTATATGAGCAGAAAATGAGTAAGTGTTATTTGCTCTGCAAAACTCCATGGTGGGATATCCAGGGTAATAATTCGGACAGTCAGTGTTCACCTGGGAGTAATTTCTGTGAACCAAAGTGCAGTTCATGTAAGGTAAATTGTTCCTCTTCACTTTGTGCTGAGTTAGAAAGTTGTTACTTTGAAAGACAGTGTCATAAAATTTAAATATCATGAGCTTCCTTGACATTGTGATTCATGAGGCAAATAACGGCACCGTTAAAAGAGAGCGAAGTAGTTATCCCATTCAAATGCAAAGTCTGGGATTAAGGTTACTTGAAATATGACCATGAAACATCAGTGAAAATGTCTGACTCTGGCTGATGGAAGATGGAGGACATTGGAAATGAGACATGTTGTTATTGTCTGTTATGATGTTACAGAAGTTGTCGAAAGGTTAACACAACAAGAGGTGATGTGGAGCCTAATGTGGCAGTATTAAGCAAGCTGAAGTGATACTTCTAAATTCTGTGTATATCATGAAAAATCACGGAGACCTATTCTGCTGTTGCCTGCAGCAGTGTGTGAAGCAGACATTTCATCAGGCTAAAACCTTTCTACTGAGGTCACCATGTAAACAGTTAATGAAGCAGAAACACTCCAGGGATTCATTGACTGAGCACATTTAGATGTGCTCCGTATAAATGTTGAATTGACAGTAGTGAAATTACCTCACTGATGCTTTAAAGAAACTGTGGACATTGTACTCTTCCAGCATCAAATGGAGTGTTCATAATTAATTTCTTATTTTCTAAGCCAATGTAACAGTTTGAGTATAACTTTTATTAAGCATTACAAAGTTAAAAGAAGAGGAAAAAGCCTAGAGGTCATAAACTGTTTCATACAATTTAGAGTGCAGTAAGGAGTTATTGCTGCACTAGCACCTGTTAATGTATCTGCAATTTTCTATGGAGTTAACTTTTTTGTCACAGGAATTGCCTCGTAACTGGTTACCACCAAATCCTATATCACTGTGGTACAACTTAACATGAAGATAGTTTAAGATGTAATTCATGAGTCTAGGAATGGATGTTGTCTGGTAATATTCTGCGAAGCTCCAAATAGTACTGAAGCTAGAGCAGTATTTCATGAACCACAGGAACATCTTACAGTGCCTTAACAATGTCATGTCCTTAACACTTCTTTAAGCATGTTAGTATTTCCTGGGAAGTCAAAGGCTGAGAAATCCTCTACGACATTTCCTCCTGCTGTTAAAAAAAAGACCTAATAAATGGAGTACTACTATGAACAGCTAAAGAGTGAAACTGTTAAAGCCTTTGTGGTACTGATTTGTATTATGCAAATTACCTTGTGAACCCTCAGGTTGGCAATGAACTGCTTTCTTTCACCATCTTCTCTCCATTACAGAAATAGAAACACACATCCCACAAGAAGAGTTCTTTGGGAATAAGTGCCAGATGTGGAGGTTTTAAGACCAGGAGGAACTATTACGACTTCTGAGTAACAAGCCATCGAATTTTTACAAAGTGTCAAGCCCTTAATTTGACTGTGCTAAAAACACACATTATGTATGTAATTCATCTTCCAGTGCAGTGCATATGAACTGGTTCGGTGTTTTTATCACTTCTATTGCTCTTCCTAGGAACATACCAAGGGAGCAATCCTCACGCTTACGTCCATCTACCGCATTCCTCCTGGAGGCTTGAGTATTATGTAGCTATCCTCCTTCACTCAAGATCTTGATGATGACTTTACTTCTTGAACATACTTTATTGCATCAACAGCTTCTCCGAGTTTCTCCCATTTCAGTTATGGTGAAATTCTTGATGTGTTTTTTCACAAATAAATTACAGTTCCTCATATGTGGCATATATATTTTACACACAAAAAGTGCAAATAATTAAAAGTGTTCTTCAGCTTTAGACACTACAAACAGTGTCTTTGAACCCATGTTCAAATAGGTAATGTTTTCTGCACTCGCAGAGACAATAGTGAAGAGTGGTGTTCCCATGACTTTGTAAAGACATTCAGTAGGTGAAGTGCTGCATAACTTGTAGTGTGATGGAGACTGTAATGATTCATGTGTAGCCAAAATCTTGTTTAAATGAATCCTGCTATTCCAGTTCCAGCCTACATGAGTGCACTTCTCCATGTATTGTTGTCATGGTTTAGCCAAAAAACAGGACAATTGTACAATGGCTGCTGTGCCGTGTTAGGTGTTCAAGAACTGGTAAATTCTCTTTTAGTAAGATTAAGTCAGTAACCTTGTAATGAAGGCTCTAAATCTTTTATAGGTAGCACTTCATACTAATTTAGAGAATATAATTCATAATTTAGAGAATATAGTTCATATAGAGATATATTGGCACTATACGTACTCCAGTATCTATTAAAGGCCATTTAAACATAGATTATGAACCCATTTGCTGTGGAAATTAAAGTATAGACTGGAATGATTTTACAATGATAGTTTAATGTGTATGCCTATATTGATGTGTATGCATGTATAAACATACAAACATGTACACAATCACGCACCGCATCCATATTGCTAAGACATAAGATACGATACAGAAAAAACATCCGCTACATAAGTCTCTTATGAACGCTCAGAGCCAAGGGGCAGAAGATTCATTCAGGTCTAGTTAATCAGCATCTTGGTATCCAGCTAGTGCTATAAGAGAAGTCTGTCTCATCTGTTGGTTTTCAAGAACAGGGAGGTTTTGATCCATCTGTCACACAATTCCTCCCATTTCTATTTGGAGAAATATGCAATCTGTTCCATTAATAAAATGTCGCAAGTAGTTTCCTCCTTCCATGCAGCTCTAAACCCACTTGACAGGTGGATATTTTGACCTGTACATGGTGCAAAGCATTGAGTCATTTTAGTAAGTGTGTGTCTCCACAAAGAAAAGAAAGATAGACACTAATTAAAACCTGGGTAAGTCATTTGGAAGACTGGTAGCACACTCTGGCATTTGTTAACACAATACAAAAGTCACTAATTATAGTAGTATTGCTAGTGCCATTGAAGTTATAACAGCCTGTCAGAGGAGCCATTATAAACCACTATATTCAGGTGTTCATAACGACAAGCATAAAAATTAAAATGAAGCTGAAATTTGGCATACATGATCTTGGTTTGGAGCACTTTTTTTCCTTTAACAAACTGGGCAGGAGGTGCTTGTGGCTGCACATATTTATATCTAACTTTAGTGTTTTAAAAACCTTACTTTGAAAACCACTTACAAAATAAGTTGTTATTTTATTCATAAAATAAATACTTTGAGATTAAAAAGATGCCAGTTTAAATCCTGGTTGATCTGTTTACTGTGATCCCAGACACATATCTTCTGTTTTGATCAGGTACTTAAATACGTCTGCATCTCTAAGCAGTTGAGGAATTTAGTAGAAATAGTCAGCTAGGAAAGGTAGCAGTTTAAATACATTTCCACATCTGGCTATTAATTTTGCAGTTCTTCAAAACACCACTTTTAGAATGAGAAAGAAAATAATGTCTCCTTTTTCTGGTTCCCTTTTCTCCTTATACACTGTCAGGTGCTTGGGATAGAAGTTGTTTGCCAGTGTTTATATAGTGTTCGTCCCAGTGGGATTTCAAACCTCAGTCAGATAAAGCACAATGGGAATGCAAATACCATATAACGGAATGTTTGCAAATATTGCCCCTAGCAGCAGCTGCTTTAAGGGTTTTATAGGAAATCAATTACTCCTATATGTCTGCTAAAATGGGCCAGTTCAACAACAGCTGGCAAAATTAAAGATTCCAGCCCTTAATTTCTCATGCCATATTAGTTCATAGACTTAATGAAAGAAAACTGTTTACATGTTATACATACCTACATTAGAATGATTAGATCCTATAAATTATGCAGGACACCATTAATAAGTTTCATTATGCATCAGATGACAATGTCCTGATTCCAGCAGCAGTCTCGGATTAATTACATAGCAATCACCACAGAGCTGACACTGCTAGAGATGGGGGATTACCCTGAGTGCCCCTTGGTGCAAGCAGGCATTAATATGAAGGATTTGGGAAAACAAATCACCTCTGGCTAGAACAGACCTGAACTCATTAAAGTTTAAATATTGTATGGAATTAATCTTTTATTTAAAAAAGTAAACAGAGAGGGGATTTGCCTGATAATAGTACCTTGGGTTTTCCTTTATCCAAATAAATTTGCTTGTGGCAATAATGCAGAAAAATAACAAGGCGACTTAATAAGATGTATAAGGTAAGTACAAAACACTTGATTTCAGGACATTTTCTTCTTCCAACATTTTCTTCATTGATTGCTTTTATTCCCTCCCTCCCATCACACAAATAGAAAGAAGAACAACGCTTCCTCACAGAGGACTCCAAAATTCAGAATCAAGAGTCTGGGCCAGGTTGGCTGTGCCTGTATCATCTCTGTTATCCACGTCAAAGAAAGCATCCTGGTTCTTAGGCTAAATGGCATACTAGCTTGTATCCATTTGTTTCCTATGCTATGGGATTGGAAGCATGCTGCTCTGTTTCATGCCTGCATTTTCCAGCCAAGGGAGCTAACTGGTTCACTGTAGATCAAAGCCAGTCTGAACTAGCACATATGGATAACTTTCACACTGGACCACTGAAGTGAAGCACGAGTGCAGATGAATTCAGTGGTATGCATGTACCTACAATGTTTTCCTGACGTAAAATCTATGTAAATTTCATTTATTTAGGAAATACATTAGGGTGTAGAAAATACGATGTCTTCTCTGTTGGACTTTGTGGAATACTACTGTGAAACTCAAAAGATTGAGTATTTTTTATGTTCCTGGTGAAAGTAGAAATTAAAAGAAGTAAATAAACATGAAGTGGACAAGAAATGTCCTGAAAGAAGGATTTGTCCTGCCAACGCTTAGACTCCCATCTCAATAACCTAAATGAGCATCTTGCTCACTGGAAACTGCTTGTACAGGGAATGGAGAATGAGAGATACCTCTATATGGCAGCTTAGCGCTTAGGTGAGCTAAATCATCATGGAATTCTTATTTCCCACAATAACTGAAGACTGCGTTAGCAGTGAGTTAAGTGGGATGAATTAAGGTTAGTGACTGAACAGAGAATCCAGTTCTTTTTATCTTCCTAGTACACTAGGCATCTGCCTGAGCAACTATTTTCTTATGGTATCAAGAACCGTTAGCCCTGTTTGCGTAAATGGTGTCTTCCTCTGCCCTAGTCAACAGGTAGTATCAAGGCCTTTCCATGCTGTCTCATCTGTGGTGGAGAAGGACTTAGAGATACCTGCTACCTTGTTGCAACTTTTAGACCTCATGGATAAAGAAGAACCTTACATGTATTTGACTATCCATATAAACTGAGTTCAGTCTTACCACTTCAGGTCCATGATATTTGAAAACACAGAGCCAGCCTGTAGATAGCAAAGACAGGTAGTGATCCTGCATTAGGAAAAAGTATTGATTTAGTCTTGGTCCTGTGTGAAGTCTCATCATCTCCAACGAGACTCCGTTGACATGGCCTGAGTATTCTCACCTAAATACTTCAGGAAAGAAAAATACCACATCAAACTTAAACTAGACACTGAGGTTGAAATTACCAGGGAAACAGACATATTTCAGGATGCTGAAATGCTGCCAAGACATTTACTCCAATGCATTTATTTCTTGAAAAATTTTTACATAACCCTTTACTGTCCAGAAACTTTGTCTCCATGCATCTCCTGCAGATCACTGCCTTTGCACATTGTTCTCATGCAGTGAACTCATACAGGCACAAAAGAAACAAAAGAACATATGGACAATAACTTTATTCCTTCAGAGCCTTATTGTTCTTCAGGATATCATTTTTGTAATGCAACCAACTGAATGAGGAAGCATATCTGTAAATGTGTTGAGGTGAATCACCACCAGAATCACCACTTCCTAGAACACCAGGAAGCCTGTCCTAAAGATTCACTGGACACTGAGTTTTTCATATTTGTTTCCTGGGTTTTTTTAAGAGAAGTTCTCTTAAAACTCAATGTGTTCCTGATGCTGGTCTTGGCCTGATTTTTTTTTTTTTTTCAGTTTTTTAGATATGCCTATTTCTGACCTTCAAATATTCCTCAAATGTTTTAAAGGTTCTGCTGTATCATGTTTGGGGTAGGACTGAATCAGGAAGAGAGGTTTCTAAACAAGAAATTATTGACACCTATAAAGCTCCATCTCAAAAAGAAACCCTTAATTTTTAAGGTGTTAGTGTGGACAGAGAAATAATCTGAGGCAAGGTCTGGCTCACAGTCCCCCAGGAAGACTGTGCAAGGGGAGGAGTTGTAGCCTGGCCTTACTCAATCAGCTTTCCACCCACACCCTCATTGTGCTAGAAAATTACCTAATTCATAAATATAGGCTCAAACAATACCTGTTTTCAAATTGTGTACTCCATAAAACACGAATAATTGCACAAAACTGCATTCACAAGCCTTTTCTGAGGTTACAGCGAAGTAGCCAGCAGCATGGACTTTCTTTCCTCCCCAGCTTTAATAGAAAACGGAGTCAAACACAAACAAAGCAGCCAACAAACAAACTTGAAAAGCCTCAGGATGAAAATATCCTAGGTTACTAGCAGTGTTTATCAAGGTTACCAGAGTTGTTGAAAAACAGGGATCTGCTCTACACAAAAACTCCTTGCCCAACATACTTTGCATCAGCTTTCTGCTGCTTAATCTATCGTCCTGGTTTTGCTTTCATCTTCATGCTTTCCCTTTGTCTTGTACTTTATGACAGCTAAATCAAAAACATTTTTCTTCCCAATAAAAATCCTAACAGTAGCCTATAGTTGTATTTTTTTTTCAGTTGCATACTGTCAGTACGCTTTAGATCTTTGATGCTATCCTGGTTTCATAAGAACAGCATGCCGTTCTTGCTGTCACATTAAACTCCCAGATTGTCTGCCGGATAGTGCCTTCCTGTGCAAGACCAAATCTAGGCAACCTATAGTAACTTTTTCCCTTGTGGTAGGGAACGGGTGAAGCTGCTGAGCAGCATTTCCCAGCACAGAGCACTGCTGGGTGCCCAGTGTGCCGGTGAGAAGTGCTAAATTCTGCAAACTCCCTACTTTTGCCTGTCCATGCACATTTCATGTTCATGGCTGTTTTCTCCATGGTAATATGAGAAAATCAGGCTTCCTTCCATCCTGCCAGATACTGACATTGAGTGAAGGTAAAAAATTATCCTGTTATTTCTAATAGCTGATGCTGCCAGCCTCGTGGATTGTTACAGTACTTGTAGTTTAGTGGCAATTATGTTTCTGAGACAAACAGCCTCACTATCTCTATTTCTATATTTCCACATTGAAAGGGCTCTCAAAGCAAGCTTGATACCTGAATTTTCATATCTCCATTGGGCGGATGTAATTGCTGACTTCAATACATGCCTTTGTCTTGCTGTGTCTGTTAAGATTTCAGCTTTATTTCTTGAATAAGTTTCCCCCTGCTGCCTTCACTTCTTACTCCAGCTCTCAAGCCTATATCAAACATTCTTTCAGACTCTTTTTTTAATTCATTTTTGACATTTCCTGGCTTCTGAGCATTTTTATTATGTCTCCTACAAATTGGCCTCCCTATAAAACAATGAACTAGACCATAGTCCTAGCAAAAAGGAATGCAGTAGTGCCTCCGCACTTACAGAAACTGATATAAACTACTGAGGGAATACTTTGAACTCATTCATAAATTGAAATTTGTCCTTTGATAGTTAGATATGGTCACTATATGAAAAAATTTCAAAGGCAAAAGGTGACTTGAGAACATGATAGCTTTTATGTTTTGGGATAAGAAAGCCCAAAGGAAGAACCAAAATGGCCCAGCGGTTACAGCGTTAGTCAGGTCTGCAGCTGTGTCCTATCACTATTCAAACAACACTGATAATGTTAAGCAGGTCACCTCATTAATACATATGTGCCTACAAACATATTTTTTTCTTATATGGGGGAAATGAAAGCATAAGTTTTGCTCAAAAAAAAAAAAATTTCCCCTGTCTGACGGTACAAAATCTGTTTCTAGATGAGGTCTTAGCCTTTTAGCTCTTCAAGCATAAGCCAAGGATAACAGCACTCCTCTGTCTCTCAGGGGTGTTGTGGAGATAAATACATTAAAGACTGTGAGGTGCTTGCCTCCCAGATAAGTATTTTAGGCAATGCCCGCAGAATTCCCAAATGTTTGCTTTCTTAAGCTCTGTGAAATAACTGTGCCCAATGCTTTCTGCTGTACGCTGTCTTAACATTTGCCCCTACTCAAATGAAATGGGAGTAAAACACTGTCTGTTGGATGGTGTAGTATTTTACACCATCCCCCTGAGGACACTCTCAGTGTCCACAGCAGTGTATGATACAATAGTGCAGTAAAAATGATGATAAAGAAAGCATACCCATGAGAAAAGGGCTTATCACTGCTTCTCACTTGGACTCAGAGAAATCACTAACAGATTCCTCCAGAGAAGTGATATAGGATTTAAAGATGTCTGTGTGATGTAAGCTTGAAAGGATCAAGGATGACATCTTCATTGCTTCGATTTTCATTAGCTGCAGGTCATTAAACAGGCATTTGCAGGCATAATTCTGTGTGCATAAAACAACCGAAATATTCATTACATACAAAATGAGTGAAAATGCACTCCAATCACTTCTGCATGTGATATTTTTAAGTATAAAGATACGGATGGCCCCTGTATCTTGCCCACTTCTCCGATGACAATACGGAGGTACACCTCTTTTTATAGCCAAGCCTAGTAAGTGTCATGACTAAGTTCCTTTTTATCTTCTGTGGTGTAAGAGACTTTCCATAGAGTAGCTGTAGCTCACCCGCAGGAGGTGATAAGGTTTCAAAACCAATTTCTGAGCCATCAAGAAATACCTTTTCATGAATATACATGAACCCAAATTCAGTTTTCTCGTACACTTACACTATAACTACAAGCTAAATAATCTTTTACTGTTTCTTTCTTTCCATGTGGCTATTACCTCAGTCAGTCCAATTGTAAGCAAAGGAAAATAAAAATTTGTAATGCTTAAATATTTAGTATTAGTGCTACAACCTCCAGCTTGCATTAGTGGGACCAGAGAAAACAGGTCTGGTAGAAGAGCGTTGGTAAAACTCAAAAAGTCCAAAAACCTCTTTCAAACAGCATATTTATGATAATCAGTTTTCCTCCAGAGTAGCATATGGAAAAGGCAGAACTGATGATGCCTGATTGCCTACTGAGAGCTACAGACCTTGCACGACAAAGTTAGATCCAGTTTGCAGAGCTGTCAGTCTGGCAGCAGTAGCAGAAGTTTGTCATGAGGAAGAGAGTGGTGTAAATAAAGAGCTTCTGGGTCTCTAATCTCAGGCAGAAACAAGCTCCGTGGGCCTTTTTTTTTTTTTTTAATTAATGGCTAATGTTAGCAAGTAAAACCTCTATTTAAGCCATTAGATGAAGAGCTAAGCTTTCAAAAAGCCTTGAACATGTACAGAGTGACTTCAGGGGGAAATTCCTATGTGTAATGGCTACATAAATTGGAGTTTTATTTGGTGGGTGGATGCTAGAATATGCTAAAAATGTCTTCTCAATGCGTAAAAGGCTTGAAACTTTTTTTTTTTTTTCCCCTCCAGTGACAGCAAAACCAGTCAATAGCAGAGATGATTCCTGTGGTCTGCCTTGTGGGGCTCTGCTGGGCTGCAGAAAGCTGTCTTTCCAAGGACTTTCTTAGTGGAACTGGAAAAGGTCCCTTAACCTTTCTGGGACACAGTTTCTCATCTGCAAACAGTTCCATCCCTGCACTGTGAATTTACCAAGGATCAATTCACTGAGAGGCTTCAAGTCTTCTGACACCTGAAATATAAGACAATAAAACCAAGAAGCAAGAATTTGGTGGTGAGGAGGTGATGCTGGTGCTTTGCCTAAGAAATACTACATAAAGGATGACTTCTGTAAAGCTGTCATACCTTCAGATAGCAGCGAGAAAATATTTAGCACTCAGTGTGTTGTAACCTGTTCAAAGGCAGATTTGAATCTCAGGAACTTGGGCAATATGTATTGTATTCATTTAATGCTTAGAAACGTATATCTAAGGTCAATAATATTTTCAGATTCCTATCTAATAGGTCTTTTGTAGTCAAACATTGCAATCCTAAAAGCAGTTTTGTTACAAGGTGTTGGTTATTGTTTAGGAAAGGGAAAAAAAAAGGAAGA
Organism: Grus americana; assembly: GCF_028858705.1. Taxonomy (NCBI): domain Eukaryota; kingdom Metazoa; phylum Chordata; class Aves; order Gruiformes; family Gruidae; genus Grus; species Grus americana. Next base: position 5,758,879 of record NC_072891.1, on the reverse strand, counting down.
CAACAAATTTTACAAGTCTTTATACTTACATGGTAAAGGAATATGGAAGAAACTAAGCAATTCCTTCCTGTCCTCCTGGGGGGGGGGGGGGAGGGAACCAAACAAAACCAAAACAACCCAGCAAAACCAAAACTAAAACCAACAAAACCGCCTCACAATAATAGCCCACCCCCACCCCCAGACCAAACCAAAATATAACCTTAATTAAAATGGAAAAGACAAATGAGCAGGAAAGAAAAAGTCATGTTCCCAGAAAGTATTGCATTAGGAGAACATTCCGGAAGAAAAAGACACACATTTCCATACTGCATAGTGCATGGCTGTGATTTTGCTGTAAGGCACAAAGGACTTGGACCCCATACAAAACATGTAAGGACATCAAAGCATATTTCAGCATCCAAATCAGAAGTGATCCCTCTCAGTGTTAGCTGGCATTTCAATAAGCATCAGCAAGCCAAGAAGGTGAAAAAAAGAGCAACAGTGGCAGGAAGAGTTCATTCCTAGTGGAATATAATACACTATCCTAGCTGGGTACTGGCCAAGCAAAGTCACTTTTTCTCCCTTAGGAGATGTTTCCTTTTTATTCCTTCTGCATTAAAAAAAATAAACCCACATATAACAATATTGCCTTACATAGCAGAAGTACCAAAACTGCAACTAGAAACGATGCCTTGGTTCCAGCTGGAAATCTGGAGAAGACTCCAAACTTTATTCTGGTGAAATAACCACACGTGGTAATTCCGAAGTGAAGGTGCTCCTGTCTGCAGCCCGTCCACATAGTGCAGGGAATTGCTTTTTGGAGAGCAGTCCCTCAAATGCTTAAGATGAAGCTGGGCATATTCATTTAGTGACGATGAAAACAGTAAAAAACCACAACAAAAATTCCTTGGCAGGTTGCTATTAGCTGAAGGGCTCTGCCTTTAATTGGGCTAAATAATTAACCAGCACTGTGCATGGACGACTAAGCATGATAATAGAGATGTTTCCTATTCAGGTCAAGACTATATCCTTTGTAATACTGAGTAAACCAGGCAGCTCGTAGGACCAGGTTGCTTCTTACTGATTTGGGGTGGAAATGTTCACAAATCATATTCTGCTAACCCAGAGCAAATTTTCAAGGATGGAAAAAGGCTGTGGTTTCCAGGGGAGGAAAATAGAAGACTGCTCACCCTGGGTTTTTAGGACTGGTTATCAGCACAGCATATAAATATTTCCAAACTAAGCTGGATGCCTAATGTGGACTTTTGCCATAATCTGCAGGTAAACACTGTATGTAGTACGATTTAAAAAGAAAATGTTTAAAAAAAGATCGCAAGACAGACACAAAATCTGCCTTGTGTTATGCATAGCTCAGCCGCATGGGATTGTACGATTCTTGCGTAAAAGAAACCAGTCTGGTCAGGAGGATTTCCTCTACTAGTTAGTATTGAAAATATACCAGCTCTGATTTGTGAAACACAGATAGAACAGGGACCTCAAACCAGACTCTGGGAGTTATTCCCAGAGCTTACATCAGCACAACTGGAGCAGTGTCTGCTTCCCTTGAGTGTATTCCTAAGTGCTGCATGTCCAGAACAAATGGCTGCCGACAAAACTTTTATCACTCTACAACCTATAGGAATATTTTTCACATTTTGGAAAACAGTGTTTTGTTAAAATTTTTGAGCCTTCTGAACTTGACCTCTTGGAATGACTCTGGGCAGAGCATGTGTGCACACAAGAACAGGGACACACATGTATTGCCATGTGTGATGGTTTCTTTGTTTTTTGGGTAAGATAAGACATTGAATCAATGGCATTTAATGGGGTGAATTAACAGTTCCAAGGGATTAGCATGAGATTTTACTTCAGTAAGACTTTTTTTCAAAAAGGAAACAAGATGTGAGCAATCTCTGTGATTTTTAACATGACACTGAATTTCACCTTAATTTAACAGGATCTAGTGGGACCCCACATGGAGAACTACATCCAGCTCTGGAGTCCTCAGCACAGGAAAGACATAGAGCTGTTGGAGCAAGTCCAGAGGAGGCTATAAAAATGGTCAGAGGACTGAAGCACCTCTCCTATGAGGACAGGCTGAGAGAGCTGGGGTTGTTCAGTCTGGAGAAGAGGAGGCTCCAGGGGGACATGACTGTGGCCTTTCAATACTTAAAGGGGGCTTATAAGAAAGATGGGGACAGACTTTTTATTACAGAGTCTCAGATTGGTAGACATTGGAAGGAAACTCTGGAGATCATCTAATCCAGCCCCCCTGCTGAAGCAGGATCACCTAGAGCAGGTTGCACAAGATCACATCCAGGCGGGTTTTGAATATCTCCAGAGGAGACTCCACAACCTCTCTGGGCAGCCTGTCCCAGTGCTCTGTTACCCTCAGAGTAAAGAAGTTAGGGCCTGTTGCAATAAGGCAAGGCATAATGGTTTCAAACTAAAAGAGGGAAGATTCACACCAGATTTAAGGAAGAACTTTTTTTTATGATGAGGGTGGTGAAACACTGGCACAGGTTGCTCAGAGAGGTGGTAGATGACCCATCCCTGGAAACATTCAAGGTCAGGTTGGGTAGGGCTCTGCTGTAGTTGAAGATGTCCCTGCTCATTGCAAGGGTGTTGGACCAGATGACATTTAAAAGTCCCTTCCAACCCAAACCATTCCATGATTCTATGATTCTATGATTCTATGATCCGCAGCTGTTGAAAACTGATAAATGCTCTTCATGCAAGAGAGTATGAGACAATAAAGCAGATTCTGTGCTGCACCCAATTTATCCCAGGTAATGAGAGGCTTTTACAAAGCCAGGTACTGCTCCTCAAGTCTTTGTGCCACCTCCAGAGTGGTTTTGAGACGGCATTTTGTGGGTTCGTTCTCTGTGTGAAGTTCATTATGTTGTCAACCTCTTATGCTATGCACATGGAGAGGCCAGAAGATGAAGTCTCCTTTAGAGGCTTATGTGTCCCAGTTTTTCCCAGGTTATAAGGGGAACATTATGCCTTTCTGTTGAAGCTAAGATCATTCTTATCTGCCCAGATTTCCTTCTCTTTACTCGATGAGCAAAATGTCAATGGTTCCTTCATTAGAACTCTACAATTATGTAAGCTAGCATGAATTCCCTTTGATCAGCACCTTTGCTCACAGCCTTACTTCACTAATTAGAAGATCAGGTTGTTTTCCAGCTCACTTGAGTTTCTGCAATGCAGCATGTAACTACAATTTTTCATGCATTACATGCAAATTGATTCTTCACTGTTTTGGAGAATTATAAGGGATACACACCTTTATCCTCTTTTTCTTTAAGGAGCTCTCCCTTGTAGCTTTGTTTCTTTTTCATTTACATCTTCTTCCTGGGCTATATTGTAACATTCACCCAACACATCCTTTGTAATTGAGAACTGTAGATTATCTCATCCACTTCCAAATTGTCTCTCTTGACTCCACATTTTTTCAGTGATCTTTCTGACACCTCCTTCTAGAATTCACAAACCAAAAAAAACCCCGCAACTTCATTACCACTTTATGTAGTTTCACCAGCATAATGCTCTAATCATGTAATGGCAAAAAAAAAGCCAGTACATTTGCCATAAATGTTTGTCTTCCCTTTTCACCTCTCTCCTTTGCAATAAGACTACTCTTACCAGACTCAAGATCTGATATTTATCTTTGATGTTTCTCCATTGCTTAAAGCTACCGAAATTTTGACATGTTTTCTCCAGGCTGTACAAGGTTAGCTGCTTAAATTCTCCATAAAAGTGCAGCATCACAAGAACATGGAGCTTGAAGGGACCAAAAGAGACAAATTTATTCTGTCTCCCACCAAAGTAACAAGATCAAGGTCTTTTGCTTTGACTGTTCTTAAGAACATCCAAAACCACAGACAGAACAGTATCCTGTAGATCGTTCCCATGTATCCTACACAAAAAGATGAAAATTTCATTATTACATTCCTTGTTGTATTTGTTCCTAATCAGATTATTTTTAATCTTCTCTAACTAGCTACACAGTGAAAATTATAGGATTTCTTTTTCCTATTGAGGAAAAAAAAAATCAACCTTCTTTCTTCAAGCTAAAAAGTTTCCCTACCTTTCCCATATAAGTGACATTTTTTAAGTTCAGATCATTTTTCCAGTTTCTCAAAATCAGCTTGAATTATCAACCCATCATACTGAGTACTTGCTTTATGTTTTTCTACAGAGCTGCTTGGTACCACCTGTATGGGCATTCACCACTGAAGTAATTAATAATAAAATTGAATACTCTCCTGGAAAAGATGACAATTAGACCCTTAGATGCAATGTCTTCACAGACTGGCACTGCCCTATTGATAGACACACATAAGAATATGACTTTTTAAGACCAGCTGTGTACCTAAATTATATTTGAAATGTTCATATTTGCTTGTGAGAATGCCACAAAGGACCAAGTATAAAGACATATTAAAATGAATATACCTCACATACATCACCCTCTCTGCCTACGTACTGTAAGAAGAAAATCATTCACTGTTTTGCCAAATCTGCTACAATTGTCTTCTCATTTCACTTCTTACTTTTTTTTTTTTTTTTAAAAATGCAGTGTTTTCTAAAATTTCTTTGGTAAATCAATGTTAATATTCTCCAAAATCCTTGTTTGTTTTTTTGTTTGTTTGTTTTTTTTCCTTTCAAAGGTAGCCAGTATGTATGACTTCCTTCAGTCATCTAGACCTCCTTGTTTTCTGTAAGCTATTAAAAATAAATAATTTTAGTGCAGATATTGGTCTGACTGGTTTCTTAAGTATTGTAGAAATTATTATAGTATACCATATAATTACATTCTTTCTTGAACACCACATTGCAAAAATCATTGACCACTTAATCCTTCTATAAATGCTTGCTCTCCCAGCAAAATTGTCCTCCTCTCTGCCCTTCATCTTTTATTTTAACAGATTCTTTTTCACATTCATCACCCACACACACAGATATCCTATGTCCTTCATGAAGCATTATACACAGAGCCTTCTCTCTGAACCAGCTCATGAGGCTGTTACCTCCCTTCAGGTTTCCCTCTGAGACACATTTTTGGGATGATTCATAGAAGAAATCACCAAATGAATATTCACATAAAGAAAAGATGGGTAGAAATTAAACTTAACAGTATCAATAGCAACTTTTTATCTTTCTACCTAATAATCTGCATTGCATTTGCTAAGGATGTAGCATATATCACAAAGATATTCAGAAAGGATTCAATTCCTGAAGAGGGTAGTTGAAGATGCCAATGTAACTTTGAAAGCTGCAATTTTTTTGAGACTTATAGTCACTTGTCTTTTATGATAGATTTTTAGAATGAAATTATTAAGCAGCTAAACCGACTTTCATCTTATGTTACAGCATACAAATTGCAGTTTGTTTACAATATTTCTCGTTGAACTTGAAATGTTATTTTATCTACTGTTGACAAGACAACAAAGTATTTCTATTTCTGTAGCTCAGCTTCCCTCTTGGGGAAAGAAAACCTAAATTCTCTGTTATTTCAGCACTTGCTGCGAAATGATCCTAAGTGGCATGTGCCCAAAGGGTTTCTGCGTGGCAGTGCTCAGCGGTGCCATACCTAGGCAATTGCCTCTTGGAGGAAATGTCCAGTCCCAGGTTAGATGTATAAATTCCCCATCAATGTGTTTCCTGCTGAATCCAAGATTTGCCTCCTCCTAGTTGTCATCCACATCAACACTTGTAAGGTCTCAATGCTTCCCATGCTCTTGATCACTGTCTTGCTTGTATAGTGATCCAGTTTCAGACAACATCACCTTAGCTTCACAAAAATGCAAGCCGCCTGAACTGGCTGTTCAGAAGGCTCAGAGGTATTACTAGTAATATACAGAGAAACCAAACTTGAAGGTTCAATTATTGATAAGGTCTAATTTCCTGAGAAAATAATGCTAAAGTCTTATTTTGCTGTTTATCGTGAACTTACTTGACTTTATTTATATTGCCTCGTTATTCTCCTTCCTCTAACCTCTCTGTCTATGGTTAAATGTCAAGCTTTTTGGTTCACAGACCTCCCTGCCTTGAATCTTAAGAAAGTGAATTGTAGCATGACTGTAAATAAAAGAATAATAAATATATACAGCCATTCATAAAGACGTAGGCCTAGTAATTCTCTAGGAGATAGTCTACAAATGTCTGCCAGATACAATGAATTGTCCATGATAATCCTTCCTAGTTATTAAAAGAGATTTCATCGAGTTATTTAGTTTTCTTCAGGGTAAATGAACCATTATAAGGGTAACTTATTTTTGTGGTTTAATGTTTTCATTGTTGATGTTACTTACAACCTGAAGCCATTATGATGACTCACACGCTTTCAGACTTCAGAGATAAACACATGCTGCCCATACTAAAACTTGGTACTTATCAGTCTCACCATCCTAAATTGCACAACTCACAAAAAAGACCCCCAAAAAGCATCTCAAGGAAAAAAAAAAAAAAAATAGAGAGAGAGACTGGATGGTCCTTTATGACTCTAGCATTTGAACTCATAGGATCAAAATCTAAAATGCTTTGTAGTGATGTAATTGCTCTTTTATAGGTCTGGCTAATCTTTTTATGGAGAACAAAACCTGAAAATAAACAAAACAGCTCGCTCGCTTGCTCATTCACTCGCTTACTCACACACCTACACATACTCTATTTCAGTGAACAGCTGTATTTCTTTATAAAACTGTTAATGATCTATCAGCACAGTATCACAAATAACTCAGTTTCAGATAAAAAAAATAAAAAAATCATAGACCTTCTAGAGATCTAGCTGTTCATCTATAATGCAGTAGTGTAAAGGAAAGATTTCCTGCATGAATGTCTGGCTTGCTTCAATGTGGGTATCTCACTGCCTGCTCTGCTCCTTCGATTCAGGCAAAAAGATATCATCACACTTTTGTGTTCACCTGGTTTGTATGCTAGCTCACTCCTGATTTGTAATGGGAAAAGTTTGGTGACCATTTGGCCCCCTGTTCTACTGAGCTGCACTTCAGACCCTGAGTGCCGCCTCTGCCATCTGGGATGTCACTTCACCCAAACCAGCAGACAAAACAATGAGATTGGTTTATTGATTCATTTTATTATTGAAAATAAACCAGTTGCCTGGAGAAGTAAGAGTGTTAATGCTAGCCTGCTGGCATACTAAGAAAGGGAAAAGATGTTATGGTCTGAAAAACAAGAGTAATCTTTGCTGTTCATTGCAATGTCCTTTGTTTTAAAGAGTGGAACTGGTTGGGTAACCTAGTGAAACTAACCTCCTCAAACTCGTAATGTGCAAACCAGACACAATGATTATCACTTCTTTTGTAAGAAACTGAGAACTATTGATAAAAGGGCTATATGAGAGGCCTTTAGGTCTATTACTATTTTTATTGTCTTTATTTTGCTCTTGTTATCTGATGCCAATCATGACAACATTTTATTATTAAAGTTTTTAATACAGGAATGTTACACACGCTACTAATAACATAACTGAAAGAATTGTGAACATCTGGAGTGAAATGCTGTATCCTCTTAAATCTACATTAGCTTTTTATACTGCTTTAAATGAAGACAGGCTATCTTTCTCACGTTGTACCAATTGCGCAATGTATTTACTTTGGGATTATTAGGTGTAGGGTAATGCCTGGAGGCTGTGAGCACATTTAAATATATACTTAGTGACACTCTGGTGAGCTTATGAAGGAAAGACAAATAAAAGAAGAAACAGGTTCAGTGGAACAAAAATCCTGATGTCCTTTATCCAACACTTGTTCTGTACACACACACACACACAAAAAAACCCCTACTTTCATTTCTTTTCACTGTTTCCATAGATTATTGTCAAGCATACCATATTGCCATTTGGAATAATAAATACTGCATCAAATTTGTCACCTTTAAAGATGAGAGAATGAAAATGAGAAAAAAGAGATTCGTACTAATGTCAAGCTTTGAAAAGGTTATTTTTTAAGCATTTCAATTTAAGACCTAAATTAGCCTGCCCCAGCCTCTTCAAATGTTACAAATGGAAACTGAAATGTGAGAAACATTCACTTTGGTGATCTTCTGTATTTGCCTTCATTCAAAGGAGCAGAGAAGATGTTCCCCATAAGGGAATGTACCTCACGGATATATTTCTGGTAGGTTAATTCACTCAAATCCCTTCCTCTGTAAGGACAAGTGGTTTAATGTTCTGTTCAGTTTAGTTCCAGAGGGGTAATTAGCAGGGGTAAAACACAGACAGTGAATGAATAGAAATACTAAATTCCTCCCCCTCTTCAGCGAAGACATACTCCGCAGAGACAGGTATGCCTTACATGAAAGCACAGGAAAGACACTTCAGAGACACAAAACACCTCGAAAACTGCTGAATTCAGCCCCTGGAGGACTTCTGCAGAGGAGGATCCCTGAGCAGCATCATGCGCTCACAGCAGTTTCTGTGCCAGCTGTTCCCAGCTCTCCCATCCCCAGATCAGCACTTGCTGAAAGTATGGGTTGTCTTAAAACCTGGCATACCTGGACCACCAGGAAGGTTTTCAGCAGCCAATAGTAAGCCACGATGTCCTGAAAAGTGCTATATCTTATTCCAGAGGTTTGATGGCTGCCTCAGGCAGAAGGACATGCAGGTAAGTGAGCAGAGGGAGTTCGTGCTGTCACTGGCTAAGCAAAGTGACTACCTTTATTTCTTTCGTCTGTTTTTCTTCAGTGGCGTGTAAGCCAGTTCAGAAAGCTCTCGCACAGCCTTATCTGGCTTTTGGAAATCAAGTAGAACCATATTTGTTGTCAGTTAAATAAATAGATAAGCTTTTCATGCACACATACCCCCTGCCCTCCTCCCTCAACACATATTACACTTCATCTTTTATGTTTCAAAAATTACAGTCATGAATGTTTTTCTATTGAGTTTCTGTTTTGTGGAACCTCAAAACCTTATTTACTCAAAAAGACAGGATTACGTTGATTTTGGATGGCATGATATTCATCTTTCTTGTCTGCTTTCAAGCTATAGCTCTAGGGATAATTACTAAACTGGCGTGTTTTGGGAAACTGGCCTAATTTTTTCGCCCACTGTCTGCTATCTTCTTATCTCAGACCCTAGTTCCTTTACCCTCTGCTCTGTATTTTGAGCTTTTCTTACATGTTCGCCTTCCCATCAAGAGCTGAGTCTTGTCTCCTAACTGATGTTTTAGGCCCAAAGTCCCTTCAGTCTCTGGATTACCTCCATGCACTGACGCATGAATTAGAGAATCAAAGAGAAAGGAGTTTGGCACGTAGCATGAGAATGAGAATTTACCAATTGTCGTGCAGCTGTAGTGGATTTCTTTTGTTGTGGCCCTGGGCCCCAGTAGATGTTTAGGAAGAATGACGTTTCCTGACTTCTTCATTTTTAAAGCCTGCCTTGACTTGGCAGCTCTTGACTTCTAGGCAACTTTGGTGGCATCTTTCCTGTCTCTTCAGCTTTTCAGAATGTTTTCTGTGTTTTTGAAGAGCTTTTTCCATAGCTGCTTTGAGACATTTGTCCTGAATTCTTTCCCACTTGTATCTTTGTTGCTTATGAATAGAGCTCTTTTTATCTCGGTCTTTAGGCCTTTACCTTATAAAAATCTTCCTCCTTTCTCAGTTGCTAAGAGCAACATCATACTCTTCCATTACCTTTCCATTAAGAAAAATAACATTGATTTGACCTATGATTCAGTTCTTTCTTTAATGGGGTTTTCTTCCCCACCAGCACTTGAAACACTCATGCATCTTATATCTTAAGATACAAAGAGACAGAGATGAAGAGCCAACACAGCAGGACAGAGATCACACCTGCCCTGAGGCTGAGACATGGCCACAGTAGTCCCAGGTTTTAGATCTGTAGGTATATTGAGGAGCACAGTACAGAAACCCTTGGCCTGTGCTAAACTGGCATAAAAAATAGAAGTATAACTGCAAGGAGAAATTAATAAATGTAATTATTTAATGAGAATCTAGTTAACAGAAATGAATTAAATACAAGTGATAACCAAAAAAACCACCTAAAATACTAAGAACAAAAAAATGCACCATAGGTCAGTTGAGGTTTGGATTTTGGAGTTAAATTTATTATTATTATTATTATCATACATGGAATAATGTAAAAAGGCAAAGTGGAAATTTTCTAGATGAAGTTACTTAAAGCTAGCTGCAAATCACAGTAAGTGTTAGATAAGTCAGGAATCAACAGGAGAAGAGAGGTAACAAATTATTAGGCACTTCTTTTTCACCAGATCATAGAACCATAGAATCATAGAATGGTTCGGGTTGGAAGGGACCTCAAAGCCCATCTAGTTCCAACCCCCTGCCATGGGCAGGGACACCCTCCACTAGACCAGGTTGCCCAAAGCCCCATCCAGCCTGGCCTTAAACATTTCCAGGAATGGGGCATCCACAGCTTCTCTGGGCAACCTGTGCCAGGGCCTCACCACCCTCACAGGGAAGAATTTCTTTCTAACATCTCATCTAAATCAACCCTCCTTCAGCTTAAACCCATTACCCCTTGTCCTGTCACTACACTCCCTGATAAACAGTCCCTCTCCAGCTTTCCTGTAGGCCCCTTCAGGTACTGGAAGGCCACAATTAGATCTCCCTGGAGCCTTCTCTTCTCCAGGCTGAACAACCCCAACTCTCTCAGCCTGTCCTCATAGCAGAGGTGCTCCAGCCCTCTGATCAGCTTCATGGCCTCCTCTGGACTCGATCCTGGTCAGATCCCTGACCATAAAATAAAGTAAAATGTAGAGTCAATCAGAACATAATTTTCTGTCCTTTAGAGAGTTTACATTTTTTGGAAGCCACTGTTTAGTGAAGAAAGTGTGGAGGACAAACGGATTCTTCGTCACCAAATATCATGGGAGATATGGGTCAGCCAAAGAATCAAGCCCATATGGAAGAATGTAAGAAAAATTATTCTGAATTATGAAGTCCACAAACCTCTGCGGAGAGAAAGAGAGAAATATATTGGACTTTGGCTTCAGTACTTCAGTCCTGGGCCAGAATATTCTGTTTTTCAACCAAAAGCTGGAAGATTTCCATTTTCATGGGTTCATGAAGTTTTATTGTTTGTTTGTTTTGTTTTGTGGTTTGTTTTTTTTTTAAATATTAAACATTTCCACAAAGACGACTCTTGTTAAAAGAAAAGAAGGCCAACCTTTATAAACACCTGCATAAACTCTTCTGTCTTTAGCCATGGTAAACTCATTTTTAACCTTCTCTATCCTGTAGTTTTGCTGTGGTTGTTGATTTGTTTAGCTGGTGGCTTCTAGATCTTGCCTTACCTTGCCTTGCCTTGCCTTCCCTTCCCCTTCCCTTTTTGCTGTGGGGTTGATGAAGGTGTTCTTGCATTTGACCTGATGGGCCTGGTTTCCATTTTCCTCAAAGGTGAACACCAGAAGTCATATGTTTATGTCATACACATATATGTGTACAGACACACACACACACTCTGTCTCTTACACACATGTATGCATGTATTTTTATGTAAAGACATGTACATATGTACATATCTCAACTAATGTTATTCAATCTTTTCCAGGGACAAATACACTCAAATATTTCTTCTGCTGAGATGTCTTGAAGAAGACTGGCTTTTTAAACAACACAACTATTGTAAATGTCTTAAAATTAAAGGACAAGCTTCAGGCAGAAGATGTATGTGCAGCAAAAAGCTATTACTTACAAGACCATACCTGCCAGAAGGCAAATACTCCCACGTTCAAAGATGGGATAGAGAAGACAATGTATTTCAGTTCTGAGCCCTTTTAATGTATCTCCTTTACACACACAATAAAGATTTTTGGATCAAGCTGATTGCTTTCTTTCTACCAGAGTAATCAAGCTCTACATCATTAACCTTTCTGTTTGCCTGGCAGATAATCTGGGAGAGTAGCAAGTGACTACTCCTCCGGGCTTTGGAGGCAAGCCAACACAATTACTCTCACCCTGTTCTTTGAGGTGGCAGCTGCGGCGAGATCAGGATGCAGAAAACAACCATGAAATCAAAGGGTTACAGACTTTGGAGCCAACTCTTCATTCATCTGCTGATCAGCCAGATCTCTTAACTTGGACAACAACACCTCTCATCTCACTGTCTGTGCTAAATGGTTATCAGTCAAGCAAAGAATGACCTCATGAAGGTCTAATGTTAGCCCCGCTGTCCTTCCACCTGTCTTTATTTGTTGCTGGTGGTGGTGGTGGTGGTAGTAGTAGTAATAGTAGTAGTAGTAGCAGTCGTAGTAGTAGTAGTGGTATGAATATATGAGAGAGCCAGAAGTATGCTGTCTTGCAGATTCTGTTCTCCTAATATGTCTAGTTGGATAGTGTTATTGTATAAAGTCTACTGACATTCTGCCAAATGCCAGCTTAGATTTTTGAAAACGGTTTTTGTTCAGAAATTTATACACATGAAGGAAAAACGCTTCCCCACCGAAATGCCTCCGTTCCTAGACAGTGAATAAGGCAGCTCTTTTGTGTTGGTGATGAACTGACTTAAGGAGAAGGTGGTTACCTGTGAGAGACAGATAGTGAGAGGAGATGACACCAGAATCCCTTGTCCAGGACCTGCAGCTTCATAGGAGAAGAATAATTTTGTCACTTGAAGGCTGTATCTTCAAAGGAGCTGCTGAAGCATTTGGTAAGAGACAGAATAAATAATGTATAAAGGGAAAGAAGAATACAGAAAGGTGAAGTAATTTATCCAAGTCATGCTAATAGTCTTGGGCAGAGAAAAGATCCCAGACTCTCTGCATCCTTCGCCTGTATCCCAGTTGCTAAGCAACTGTCCTGAATATGAGGGTGCCCAAAGCACAGTATATCAGATGCTATAACATTGGTGTTCTGACACCTTCTGCTTTGATTCATGCTGTATTTGAGGTCTAATAAAGAAAAGAAATGGGCCTCTTCATCTCCCTGTTACTTCAGCTCTTTTGTGTTTAATCTCTTAAATGAGACCCCAAATTAGGAATCCAGTTGTACTGTAAGCTTCCTTACCAGCAGATATAAAAGAGCAGCTCCAGTGGGTGAGTCGTACAACCTAAGATCTGGATGACTGCATGGAGGTCTCTCTCTCACATGTCTTAAAGAGGGAAAGGAGGGTGGTTAGACTCCTAGCTCAAGATGCATCAGCCATAAGCATAATATCAGATGAGATGAATCTTGGCTTTGCTGTCTAAAAAAGCTGCTGGAATACATCTTTCATCACAGTAAAATTGGCTGAAATTTTTAATATCTAGGAAAAATAACCAGGAATTTTCTGATGGATAGAAATGGATTCTTAGAATTACCAAGCCAATGTCTGGAATCCTTCAGTGACAGTGTAATTATGTGGCACATCTGTTATAACTGACTTCTGGATGATTTTCAGTTGGCAACGTGGAGGCATCCATCAACCAGCAAATACAACTCATTGGCCTAAAATGACAGCCCAGCCTTTCCTTAAAGACATCAAGACCCGGGAGCTGATGTCCAATGATGAATTCCACATGAATTTGTGAGTGAGCCAAAGATCTGATTGTGAAAGTGCTGAAGGGAAACAGTGAAGTGGTCCAGGCAGCCCTGCTCTCACTAAGTGTTCACTAAATGGCTTTTGTTTGCACAGTTTGCATGTGCTGCATTCCTGCAGCAGAAACCACAGTTTTCCAGGGCAGCATGCTTGCACAGAATGGAGGTGAGTTAGCGACTGAGACTGGAAATCACCAGAGCAGAACAAGGTCTGGAGAACTAAAGCTGAGAAATAAGGAATTACAAAAAGAAGATCTGTCAAAGTCTAGATGAAATCGGATCTGCATGAATCTTCACTTCATATATTTTTCAGAGCTACCAAAACTTATAGGTACCTAAATTCATTAGGCATTTTCCTACTCAGTTTAAAAACACATTTCCATATATACTTCTTTATACACTATCATAATGGCCTGTCCTGGAGAAATAAATGCCTGCCTCCCACCAGCAGTTCTTTGATGGTGGTGGGAGTTCTGCCATTCATGTTCGGCTTGCATAGACATATACCATAGAGATAGACCTACATATATATATTATTAAATGAATATTGAAAAGAAAATACAGGTATTACATTCATTGGGTTGAAACCGAAATCCTGCTTTACGTCTTCCCAGATGAATTTTCGAAGTATCAAGCTGCAGTCAGGCTTTCTCTTGGCTGTCCATCCATGGGTCTCAGCACTCTGCATTTCTGGATGCACAGTGGCTTAGACTCAACACAGTGGACAGGGACAGTCAATGCCTTTGTGTTCAAAGAAATTTCTGAGGCAGAGTAGGTTCAGTAGGACGTGCAGGTTGCATTGGCTACTTCCTGGGATGATGACATGATCTTTTCTGAGGGATTCTGTGTCTCTGCATGGAAAGAGAAAGATGGACAGGTTTGCACTTTATTTATCATCAGAAATGTCAGTCTGCATGCTGACTGTACAGGGGATATGAGCAATCATGTCAGGTAGGCACACTGAACCATGGCCATGCAGAATCAGGTACCCAGAAGACCAAAGGGCATGTTAGCATTTTAGCTAAGTCACATTCAGTGATATAGATTCCCTCCTTGTGTTCTGTAAAAAGTCTTCTCCATTTACCATACAATTTTTTTTGTTTATATGATTAGTTAAGGACAACTAAGTATTGGAATAACTTACCTAGGGTCTCTATCTACCTGAGCGTCTAAGTAGAAACTCAATAGTTTTCTCAGAGATGAGCTCATGAAGACATTAATGGCTTGACACAAGACTCTTCACCATTTGTCATGCAAAAAGCTCAGCAGATACTGAGAATAATTCCATTTACTGCTTACATACTTGACCTTAACTATGAAAGAGCTAATTGTCAGCTTCAGTGAAGCTACACTACTTTCATCAACTGAGAAATCCACCCATACGCTATATATATCTTACAGAACAAAATAAAAAACATATGGCTGAGGGTTAGAAAAACCCTGCAAACAGAATCCTAGAAGTCAACATTTAAAATGTCATTTTGTAGAACTAAATCAATAAACCAACAATTATCAACATTTTACTATTAAAACTTAGATAGTGGTAAAGTGGGGGGGGGGGGATGTTTGTTGTCTAGATTTCCTTTTAAAGGCTTATCTTCTTTCCTGTTTGTTGTTTTCCGCTGTCTGCTATTTCCATCGTGATGCAGCAACAACATAACAATGTTGGCTGAAAGCCAGCTTGAGAATAGTCTGAGCCTTCAACAGATTTTTGATGCATGAATATTTCGAGGGGGCATTTAAATGATGTTTGTGCTTCTCATGGTGTGAAAAAATAACACTGTCAGGTTTCTTTGATCTACGGAAACAGGCTATCATAATACAGAACTAGTTAGCTGAAATGAGTACATTCAGGTAGCTTCTTTCTGCTTAACTGTGTATCATTTGCTTCTATGCTCACAAAGGAGGTTTTCATTCAGCTGGGGCAAAGTGCACACAGTTATTGATGGTTCAAGTATTTATTCCTTAAAATGACAGTTCTGAAAACATATTTCTCTCACCGCACAGAGAGTGGGAGGGCAGTGGCAAGGAGGAGATAATTGAGGAAGCTGGAAGTGAAATGACATTCATGGCTGTCAGATACCATTTCCATTTTAATGACTGTAAAAAGGAGTATCAGAGAGCGGCCAGACAGCAGAGGTTTGGGTGACCACTTTTAATGTCAGATGTTGGGGTACTCTGTGTTGATGCTCATGGTTGGAAGGAAGGCATATGTCTCCTTTGCTCCTTCCCTGTGATGGACTGGTGCTGCTCCAAGTTTCTGATGTTTCATGATTTTCTGACTAGCACAACCTAAGTCTTCAACGCGGTGGAAGCTGTGCTGTGTTTGACAACCTACAAACACAAAGACATTCATCATACCTCCACTCCATAAACCTGCAGTCTGAAAGATAAATATTGATGATCTGGTGAAGCAAGCAGTCCAGGAGAGGGGGAGGACAAGTAATAACAGGCTGTGTTGGTACAGACAGCCTGGCTCTGCACGTAGCTTAGAGGAACATGCATGTTGCCATGCAGGGTCAGATCTTTAATCCATCTAGCCCATTGTCTTGTCTCCATGACTTAAAGAATTTAGGCCAGCACCATGTCTTAAAGAATTTGAGCCAGTAAACATAGGACATCACATGATCCTTAGTGTCCCTACAAAATGGTCATGCCTATGTCAAGAAACTGTAGAGCCCGTACTGCAGGATCGGTGTCTGAACTGGAGTTCATGAGCACATTTACCTGCACATATACGTCTCTCCAGGTACATGGCAGCCTAGGCTGCTGAGCGTCTGGAAATAAATATATGGTGCATAGATAAAGTAATATTCTGTGTGCAGAACATGAAGACCGGTGCTCAGCATGCACAACTCACTAATACAGACATCACATTACACTATCTAACCCCAACACGAGCTGCTCCATCCTCAGTGTCTTTCTCCTCAAAGGTTGTGGGATTTGGACACAGGTCTAGGAGAGCTCTTCAAGGGAAAGTTTGAGAAATTTGGCTTTTAAAAAAGAGCTTTAAAATACTTTCTAACAAATATTTGGCTTTTTTATTTCAGCTTCAGCAATTCTTGTTATCTGTTTAAATATTTATTTGAAGTGTCCTTTAGTTTTCACTTTCAGTATGTCACAAGGTTCCCTGGCTTAATCACTCATTGTAGAAAAGAAGAGCACTGTTGCCTTTTATCTGTTTTGAACTTGCTACCCTCCTTAGTTTTATTGCACATTCTCTTGTTCTGCCACAAGCTGAGGAGAAGAGAAGCACCTAATCTATCTTCACTAAGTAATTTACTGTTATCCTTCCATTATGTCCTTTTGTCCCTCTCCTTTCTAAGGTAACTATTCCCAATCTTTGCAATCATTCTACATGTCATATTTTATTTTATTTTATTTTATTTTATTTTATTTTATTTATTTTATTTTATTTTATTTTATAACATAGATCATTTTCATTTGTCACATTTGAGCCCTTTTTAATTTTGATAAACATTTTCTTGTTTTTTTGTTATTTTGTTTTTATGGTAGCATAATACTACTTCACAAAATTTTGCAGATGAGACCACATTTTGATTTATAGATTGGCTGTGTAGTATTTACTGCATCATTCACCATCTCAGTTCTTATGAACCCTCACATCTTGTTTGAATTTTTTTTAAAAAACTACATCTGCATGTGGTGTAGAAATCTGTCTTCATTGATACCCAGATCCCTTTCCTGGGTTGAGACAGTGAATGTAGACCCCTGTCAGATGTACAAGCAGTTTAATTTATTTTTTTCCCTTCAGTATGCCTTACTTTGCATTTATTGGCAATGAACTTCATTTGCCCTCACTTTAGTCCTCACATGGTTTAGCTAAGTCTCTTTGAAGTTCCTCACGGATCTCTCTGGTCTGTGCTAGCTAAATAACTTTGTGTCATCTGCAAGTTTTGCTAACCTCAGTATTACCCTCTTTCAAGATCATTAATACAGATTTCAAACATGAGATCTAATGCAGAACAATGAGGCAAGGCATCCCACTGTTCACCTTGTGCCACTGACTATTTATTCCTTTCCTTTGTTTCCCATCTTTCACCGATTTTCAGCCCATGTTTGATGTACTCCATGAGCACATCAAATAAGTGAAACCATAAGTGTGGTTAAGCATCAGCATGCTCAGTTTTTCTCACTGCTTTGAATAAAATTTGTGTGATAAATACAGTGTGTTCCATCCCTTTTTCCAATAAATCCCTTTTCACTTATTTCTTATTTTTTAACAGCTCTAGAAATCCCTTTGGTAGGCCTAGACTTTGGAAATATCTGAGAAAGAAATATATTTACAGTTATGTATATAGTTCAGCAAGTCGGAAATTTTCAGATTTCTACTTATGAGGAGACTGTGTCATTCTCTTTGAGTAGTTAAGGATGAGCGGATTACACACAAAGATTTTTTACCATTTCCCTTTCCGAGGACATTACTGCTATCTCTAGAGACAGCAGCACACAAGAAACAAGCCCGTTTTTGCAAAAAGGGTAACCTTGATTTTGGCCCCTATCTTAGGATAAGGATTTAAGAGAATTTTGCAGATTTCCAGACTTCTTTCAGCTAGAAAGGGTGCCCTCTCCATCTGTGCAGCATGGTCACTGCTGATGTTCATGCTGTGAGTGCTGATACTGATGTGATGACTGCTAGCTAGGTGAGACAACTTCACATTGGGCCCTGAGGTCCAACGTCATTCTCCTGCTTAGCAGAAGGATTCTTTCTGAGCTTGTTCCTTGCGTTTCTCAGATACCTGCTGTCCATACTTCTATGTAAAATAACTGGATCAAGCTCAGCAGTGAAAGAGTGAAGGTCCTGACTTTGGTGACAGAGAGCAGCTGGATTGTGGAACTTGGTGCAAATAATGAAGATGGGAGCTATGTGCTGCCATTTCAAGCCTGTTGTTATCTTCTGATCAGCTCTGTGCTGCTGCACTGTCTGAAAGCTCCTTCCACCACTTTATTGTGTAAATCAAGCTCATAAAAGCCAGTCTCCTACACTGTGAGTACTCCCCATAATGAATATGAAACTCTTTTTTTTCAAAGAGTTTGAAATATGAGCTTAAAAATGAACTCATTCTGCAAATAATCTTTCCAATTAACTAATTTACCATAACATCAAGAGAAAGTGAGTATAAATGATGTATGAGCAAGGCAAAACCACGTGTTTATTACTTGGAAGGAATGTTCATAGAAAATACTCGGTTACTTTCAAGCACCTCTGCTCAGGAGCCTTCACAATGTGCTGAGAAAAAAGGGAGATGTTATCACTCCAGTACCAGAGTGCTGACACTGTGACTGATCCTACTTCCTCCTTTTATCTTGGACATCTTATTTTACAGTAGCATTTTACATTCCATGAAGATTAAGGCACTGAGTGAGTTCCTCTGATGTTCCCTGGGAATGTGGCTTCACATACGAAGATGCTTTGACTTCATACCGTTCATTAACACAGAGATTCATTTTTAGGTTCCTAGTCATTGTGGCAGCATCCCCAGAATGGGTTTTGTGTGCGGGAGGAAGGCAATTGGTAAGTTACTTAAGGCAATTTGTAGGAAATGTTGAGGAATATCCCTGTCATTTCAAGATATTGCCATCTTAACTTTGCCCATAAAGAGGAATTTATTTCCAGTTGGGATGTTCAATCATAATCCCTCTGTCTCTTCTTAAATGAAAACAAACGAACAAGCTCAGGCAAAAGTCTTTATTTTTAAAGCTGGAATGAAGGGAATTAACTGTGTTTTGTGACTAATCAAGTCTTAGATCTACCTTCCAGCATGTGGTAGATCTGAGTTCAGCTCCCTCCTGTGCCTGAGGAGGTTCAAAAGTACATTGCTTATCTCCTGAAGCAGAAAAATGTCAACAGCAGTGATTCAGAAAATCTCATTTTCAAATATCAAATATGTCTGTGGTGTCATCACTTTGCTTAAAAAAAAAAAAAAAAAAACCCACACAAAAAACCAGAACTGAATTTAAATCTCTGCTTCAAAGAGGATAGGATGAGACCTCCTCACTCATCTGAGTGAATGGAGAGTTTTTCTGTCATTCTTCTGTCATTTGCAATGAGGAAGGAATACCTCTGGTTCCTTTCTATTTAGGTTGAGTTGTCTTAAGTGCTCAGCTCCAGGAGAAGGTTAACGATTTAGCTAACTATTGATAGTGGGTTTTAATTTCTGATTTTTCCTCAATATTTCTCACTAGAATAATCGGGGGACTCTAGGGACACCACTAGCCTGGTAGCTTCTCTGAACCTGGTTTTAGTCATTTAACCCTCTCTATGCCTTCTGTGAGGAACCTAAGCACTCTAACCCTAGTGAAGTATAAAGATTTTTCTAAAATTTAGGAAATTATATGTGATTTACCTTTGGAAACTTAGCACTGGGTTCCCAAGTCACAGCTTCAATCATAAAGAAATGTAGTGACTTCTGAGAGCTATTTCAGATTTAGGCACCTGTGCTTATCTCTTATTTTGGACTTTATGAGAAACTAATGGAGAGTTGTGAGGCCCTGGCACAGGTTTCCCAGAGAAGCTGTGGATGCCCCATCCCTGGAAGTGTTCAAGGCCAGGTTGGATGGGGCTTTGGGCAACCTGGTCTAGTGGAGGGTGTCCCTGCCCATGGCAGGGGGGTTGGAACCAGATGGGCTTTGAGGTCCCTTCCAACCCGAACCATTCTATGATTCTATGATTCTATGATTTCCATACAGTTTTGGTTCAGACTGTACTTTTGAAACAAATCTCCTCATTGCCCCCAGTTATTACACCTTGGTCCTCATCACAGAGGGGTCTAAAACTTTTTCAAATGAAACAAAACCAAAATGTGTTCTTCAAAAGCACATTTGATGCACTGTAGCACCTATCGTATCCTAGTTCATAGGCCTACATTAAAGCTAATCTGAAAAAAAAATCCCTTTTAAATGTAAAATGGCCCTCAAGAGCAGCCATTTTACTCTGCAGATCTGCTCCTGTTGCACCATACTCCCTGCTTATATAGACATAATCTTGAATTAGAATAGGTACCACAGTTTATGTGAGGTGTATTCCATCTTTGTCCTGATCTGGTTAAAGTATGGCAATTTTCTTCTTTCAATAAGTGGATGAGCATGTCTTCCTCAGTGAAAACCTGATTGTACATCACTTGATTGTAAAAGAAAAAAGTTCATTGTGCTGCCTAGAATGCAAAAATCCATTTAGCCTCTTTACTGAGGGGAAAAAAGAAGAGAAAAAGTTTTAAATCAAGTGCCAGAGGTGGACTATTAACCAGGTAGATAACTAATGCTAGTTCCTTTTCTGCGGGTTGAGAGTCACTTAATAAAGAATGAATAGAATCAGTAAGATATGCAAAATTGGAAGGATTCATATTTGACAAGCCTCATAAATATTCTTTTTTCCTCAGAAATTCTTTTTTATCACAGACCTCTTTCCCAAGCCACAAACCCAAAATTAAGAAGTCTAATAAAACATATGTAGTCATTTCTCTTTTTTCTTTTGGGAGTAAAACAAACCTCTGTGGGACCTTCCCCCCCCCCCCCCTCTTTTGGAGGAAGAGAAATGAGACTGAACTAATCAGCATGAATTGTATGGGGAACGTTATGAGTCATCAGGAGGAAATTCTGCTTCATCTTTGTTTAAAAAGAAATAAAATACGAGGATTTTTAAAATTACTGAAAGAAAAGGAAGATTAACTGTGCTCTGAATGCAAGAGCTTTCCAGGAGACCAAATAAGTCTTCTATAAACTGATTTGCCTTTCTGACTGCGATTTAGTAGAGTGACACCTAATTTGTTCTGAGAGTCATTGATGCCTCCAACACAATGGAGGATGACAGCTTGCATAACCTCTCTTTCAGCTCTCATCTCATTTATTCCGTTTGAAGTCAAGTTCCGACAAGAGAGAGGCACAGAATTAATATTACCTTAGATCAGCTCAGTCTCCAGAGGGAGCAGCAAAAGCTTTTCTGGAAACAATAAACCCTTTAAACATGACAGGAGGAATTGGACCTTCGGAGGTATCTGAAAGTATCCATTATTAAAGAAAGAAAAAAATATATATATATCTATGTGGGTCACTTTGATTCTCCTTAACAACAAAAGATGAGCTACTGCCAGTTTTACATAAGAATTTAAAGATTTAGGATAGTTTGTGGTTAACATCTATATTATGCACACACACACACATTCATACATACATACATACATACATATGTTTTCTTTTTTGTTATTATAGCAGAGTCCCTAGCCATGAATGGTATTTGTTTTGACTTTGAAATTCCCTGCTTGTTTGATCTGGTTCCTTTCCAATTTAAAATAAAAAATCAGGAAGGGAAATTCCCATCACATCTGATAGTTTATAAGGTCAAATTTAATTATTGCAATTTGCATTTAAAATTAATGTAACACTTTTAAAGTAAATCAGAGGAAGCCAAAAAGATAATTTGTGCTGACAGCTTTGTAGAAAGAACAAAAATAAAGAAGCATGACAATTTCTGTGTAGCTGTGTACACTTTAATCTGTGGTCTACAGAACATCAGCATGGGTAAACTGGCACAATTCCATTCAAGCAATAAAGCTACAGTGAATTATGCCAGCTAGCGGACAGACCTTATATATATATATATATGTCTGTGTGTGTGTGTGTGATTGACGGATTGGATATTTGAGGGCAAAATATATATAGGAGGACTAGAAATGTTGCTATTTGTCTAAAACCTTCACATCAAACTACAACTAAAGGAAAAAAAAAAAAAAATCCCCCTGGGGTTTTAACAACTAAGAGTGGACAGACTTAACACAGGGGCTATGCATTAATAAATAATCTACCCAATGGATAAACCTTGCAGCATTTTCTCTTTGTGAATTCTCAGTGGACTTCGGATTTCTATCAGCAGACATCCAATTTACATGTGAATCGTGATTTCATCATATCATATCCTGTCATTCCACTAGGAATAATTTCCTGTCATTCTACTGTGAATCATTTTAAGGAAAGTACAGATGACTTAATAATTTACAATTAAATAATTCGTGTCATGCTGGAGCAAACCATGCAAAAAGAATCAGTGTATTTGCCACACAAATGCAAATACCTCTGGGAGATTCAGGGTAGAGCAGAAAAGAAAAGAAGGGAGAAGGAGGACAAGAAGAAGAAAAGGCTATAATTTAATGATGGACAGCAGAATGGCGGCATTCAACAGGACTGTGGAACAGGAGTCTGATTTTAATAGAAGCCAGAAAGGTAGAATATAAATAAGGATGTTAAGTAGATTGGAGAGAAGGCAGCCCAAATATTGCTTTGTTGGGAAGGGTGATATAAACCTTTCTCGTTCTGCTGAATATAGGAGAACACTTAACAATCTCAAGGGATGAGCTATAGGCTTGAGATTACACTTGCCTTCTCATTGAACAATTTAGTAAACGAATTTCACTTGTCTTCCCCTCATCCCCGTCTCCTCCATCTCTCCACCCCCATTTTTGAAATGTTTTTTTGAATAGGCTTTGGTTTTCAGCATTTTGTTAGAAGTTCAACATTATTTGTCAGCAGCTTTGAGCGGTTCTACATATGGCTTTGTGCTAATCTATTCACTTTGGCTGTGCCTTTTATCTCATTTGTGATGTGTGGCCAGCTCCACTGTGTTCCCCTCCAACTGGAAGAGCAGAGAGAGGAAACATATTCTTGTGGTCTTAGATATGTTTCCATTACTTCTCGTTTCTGGATGGGAGTCATCTTCCTTAACTTTAGACAGTTACAATACAGATGTCTCCATCTGAGATATTCATCACTGGCCCTCCTCATGGTCTATGAAAAGAAATAGGTGCTTTAAAGCAGGACTGTTCTGTCCTACGTTAAACTGTCTAATTTGAGATGGAATTAATTTCACTCTAAAACCGCTCATTTCTTTCTGTAGCCTTTAAAAAGAACCTGTAATAACAGCCTCAGATAGAAACATCTACAAGTTAGATGTTCAAAAGTAGATGCAATTAATGCTACACTGAATTAGGCTGATTTTGGTCATCCAGATAATGGAATGGATGCTGAAAAGGATTTTTAAACACAAAGATGAACATACCTCTCTAAAGCAATGTAAACAGACACAAGGTGACTTTCTAACCGAGTTCTGAAATAAAATCACTTACCTACTAAATAAACATCCCTTGGGAAAACTTTCTACCAGGGTGAGTCATCATGAAGAAGGTCAAAAACTTGGAACACAAAAACAGAGGAGGACAGGTAGAAAAGATTAGTCCTTTGATGGCACATAACAGAGTAACTTAATTCCTTTCATTGCATTAATTTACTTATATATGATGAGGGTAAGGCAAAAGGTGTCATACCTCTCTGCAACCCTACTTTAAACTTATTCTTTAAATAAGCATGTAGAGAAAAAGGAGAAATAATGAAGAGTTAATGAAAAATGCAGGATTTCACTATGATAAGCTTTATGGTAAGGTTTGTCTCTGGCTTGTAAGGAAACTTGAGCAATTCTGTGCATAAATTCACAATTGATTTTAAGAGCAGAAATCATGTGAAAATTTGTGCCCGGTTAGATACTTTTCCGAATACAGGGTACATTGACTAGTGAAAAGGTAAATTAACTCTCATGGGAGTTAACTTCCAATTTACACCACGCAATGCCTCAAAATGGTCAAACAAGTTACATCAATAAAAGACCTCTCATATTCAGTGGAATTTATAACAAAGATCACACAGCAATTAACAAATAACAATTAATTCTCATTACATCACCCTGAGACAAAATTGATAAAAGCTATTTAATCTGTGGGTGGACTCACAGCCCAGAACAAAATAAATAAGAACAAAATAAAACCCCTGGCTCTCATGGATGCATTTCAGAAGAGTACATACAGTGAATCCAAGTTACATTCTGTAAGTCTTTCATCTAGCTTCCCTCCAGAGAATGAGATTGAAAAAGTAATGATAGAATCTGTCTTTATAACAGTAACTCTGTGGTTATAGCAGCCCTCCAGGACTGGGAAAGCTATGTTCAATTCCTCCCTGCAGGAATTTAGTCTCTTTTCCCTTCTTACATCTGAAGAATCTTGAATTTTATTTTTTTTTTCTAAATGACAAAGCTGCAACAAGGCACCAGGAAAGTGCTCCTGCCCTCCTCAGTTCATAATAGGAAAGTATCCTATCTGTTATGTTACACATGAGATTAGGGTAGAAGCATTCTCCGCTCTGCAATCATTTTAATTTTATAGGAAGGAATTAAAGATTAATTAGTTGGACTCAAGAAAAAGGAATAGAACTGAATGGATGGGTATGTCCTAGGATGTCCAGCCAGAAATGGTCTCTAATGCTCTAGTGCTTGCTCTTGATTCTCTATCTCATCCAGCTGATAAAAAATTCAAGTTTATCCTATTTATTAGCAGGCTCTCCAAGGAAGGTGGAGATGACATCTGAATCATTATAAGAAAAAGAGGAAATTAAAATTGGACCACCCACTTTTTTAAGGTTTGCTGTAATCACCGAACTCTCATATGAATGTCAAAAACTCCCACCTAATTCCTTTCGAGAAAAAAAAAAAAAAAAAAGTCATAACTATGTTCCAGAGAGATTTGAGACTGTGATCGTGATGTGTTATGGTACATGCCAGAGATTGAGCAAAGTGTCTAAGATTCAGGGTAGGATAAGAACTGGAATATATGTTCCTGTCTTTCATACAAGATAGTTCTCAACCAAGCATGTTGGATGCTTTTGATATGATGTTGATCCAAATGCACTGTGCAGGGATCTCAGGTACCTGACAAACAATTCCAGCTTTTACTGCTGTTATATGATCTACTGACAAGATCTGCAGGTCCTTTGATGCATCTTGCCTTTGCAGTTATGTAACCCTACTGCCAAAGTGTCTCCCCCACACATTTTTTTTTTTGCCACACACTGAGAGGGAAATGATACGGTCTGTATGTGCAAGTGCAAATGTGAGGTACAGAGAGACAGCAACTAACTTCTCCAACATGACAAAGGGAGATGTACTAGAAACTTCTGCCTTCAGGTTCAGCACCATTACTTTTATGTGATATGGGGTTTCTTTTTGGCCTATCTGTATCACTAAACATTATTCTCAACATCTCTAGCTAGAATGCTAACTCCTTACAACCACGTGTTACACACAGGCTGGATAATTGTATTTCCTTCTCTTGGCAAAGCCTCAGACATACTATTTGTCTAAGAAAATATATGTAGTATTAATTATTAGTAGTATTTCATGTCACTGTTCATTTCCTCATTATAGGGTGAAATACTTAAGCGCATGTAGCCACATTAATTTTCATTAATGATGTCAATTAGCAAGTGGTTATAAACTTTTAATAATATTGTAACTATATAAATCCTTATTGGGGTATTTTCATTAATTTTTATCAGCCACATAATCGGCTAAATAACTGAATTCTTCTGCTGTAAATTTGTCACTTCCGTCACAAGTTCGTTAAACAGTGTTTAGGGTCTTAGGTAATTTTCTCCAAACCATAGAATTAATGACAATCTCAGCCCCTCCCATTTGCTCTGAACTGTATATGCCCTTCAGAAAATCCTGCCACAAGCAACCCAGAACTAGAAGGCAACCCTGCCTTTAAGGTTGTTTTTCATCTCACCTCAATTTAGCTGGCTGAATGGTAGGGTTTCCATCTAGGCTGTCTTTATGTCCATGCAGAAACGAGCAGCTGTAACTGGGGTTCTTTGCTAATACCTGTTTCAGAATCAGGTGATTCATATTTGGGTAAAATGGAAATATTTGGGGAGGGGAGATTAAATGAAAAAGTTTGGGTTTGTTTCACTTTGGAAGGCAGGAAGGCATGGGAGTGTTTTTTTATCTGCTGAACCCCCAAAATACCCTTGCTTGAAACAGAACTTTTCAGTAACCTTAAAGGTGGTGAATAGCTTCACTTTTTGTATTTTAGTTTATACGTGTGTTTCCTGATACAGATCCGCCCCCCCCAAAACAAACAAACAAACAAACAAACCCCACAACAAACAAAACCACAACACAAAACAAAAACCCAAACAACAACAACAACAACAAGGACATTGTGAAACCAAGAACTGATATTCTCTGGGTGGCATTATGCCACCTCACCTTGGGTGTCTCCTGTCCTTTTACATGCTCCAGACTTCAACACCCAACCTCCAGCTGTCACTTTGCAAAGGTGCAGGTCTTCGGTGGCTCCTGGGCTGCATCTTTCTGGCCCACGTAGATGTGTCAGACACCAAAGTATTTAAATGGATTTAGACATCTGTGTTCAGGTATGTAAACAGTTGTGATGAAATAAAACATTTCAGCTCTCTCAGTGAAACAACATACTGTGGATTTCTTTGAGAATTCTAATTTTTTACTCAGAGTTTTGTTTTCAGCTGGTCCAAATATGCCTTTTCGGGGGTGGGGGGGTTGGTGGGGAGTTTATCCCTGAGGTTTCACCTAGCTCCAGCTGTGAGAACAACAGATTCTCCTGGAATGCCCTATTTCAGATGTCTGTCTCTAAAAAGTATACTACTATCCAAAAGTAAGTGACAGGATAGATACAGAACTTATCAGGCTGATGACACCCAGGAGGACAGATTAGAAAATTACTATAGTCTCATTAAACCTTAACAGCTATTAACCATATAATTTTAACAATTAAAAAAAAAAAACAACCCCACAAACAAACAAAAAAACCCACAGAAACAATTGCTCAGCAGCTAAAATCCCAGAGGGATCATAATAAAAAAATACAGAAATGAAGAAAAAGATTCTTCTCTAGAAAGCATGGCAGACCAAAACTGGTGTTCAACAAATGCAGAAGACAGCTCTGCTTTATCTAACAAACACTGAGGCAGTAGGTTAATAAGTAAGCAGAAATATTCATGTCAGAATAAGTGTGGAGAGACTTCTGGAAACATGCATTACATGATGGATGTTCCCTAAACCTTCTCACACAGCTTTGCCATATCCATGCAAATATGTTATAGACTAATCCTCTCACCACAGAAGGAGCACAAAGACATAATTTTACCGTTATTTTTAACCATGACCTCATTTTGCCCATTAAATAGGTTTCCTCTTCCCCACCCCCCATAATCCCCACATGCAGGCTTTGCATCTTGCCACCTTCAACTAAAAGAGATAATAATCAAAATTATTCAACTATTGACACTGGTTTGCATTCACTCAGCCAATCCGTTTAACACCTGTAATATGCTTTCACCCTGTGACACTGTAATACCCTTGTTTCTTAATGGAACAGATATCAGCTTCCAAACGCCCCTGGCTCAGCAGAGAGAAACAGAGCTATCGCAATTAGCATGAATCAGTGCGTCCAGCCCTGTTCCGTGTGCCTCATTTTAACCCAATAGTAATTTTAATAATAGGGTTATGTCTGCCTAAAGCAATTGGAGAGATCCCTGACTTAGTGACAATTGAGCTGATGTACCCACTCAGATGAGTGAAAAGCCACGCACAAGTACTCTTCTATGCCCCTGAAGCGGGGAGGCTTCGTTAGGAAATGTTTCCATCAGATAGAAGGACTCACTGACGTGACCACAGTGTGCCTGGCTCTAAAGGTTGCTCTGCCTCTACTGCCAAGCAGAGTGACTGCTCTCTGGGGTTCCCTTGGATGCTGTACGTTCGTGGCTACATTTGTGATTAGATATTACTTCTTCTCAACACATCTTGCAGAAATGCAGGTTTTAAGTGAGGTACTAGATAGGGAGCTTGGTCACCTCATGGTCTTTCTGTGGGCAGTGCAGAGACAGAGAGAGAGAAAGCAATTTTTCCAGAGTCTGAGTCAGGTCTTGGATGGACCATATCATCCCAGCGATGCTGAACTGAACTTCTCTCTCCCTCTTCATGGCTGCAAAGGAAGCCTGGGATGAACAGGAACATAAATCGAGGCCCTAAATTGCAGTAAATGAGTCCAGGCAATAATGACTTGAAAGAGCTGCCAGCTCTCAGACTGCTGTTGGTTTCTTTATGTGACTGGGATCTTTTTTATTTGCTTCTATTTGCTTGTGGGTCACCTGGCTTTAATTCAAGTTTAGTTGTTTAATATTCAATGAAAGAGCATGTAAGATGTCTTTTACTGCACCCTCACATTCTGCAACAGGGCACTGCCTGTTTGTTTACCTCGTTAGGAAGATATATGCATATTTTTTAAGCACTGTCAATTACAAATCACAAACCAGTGGCACATAATTGTGCGTATTTTCAGATCAAGGCAGAAACGCGTGTGCCACTACCTGTTAGATTTGATTGGACAAGGTCACACAGAAGAACATTAAGAAATTGAGACAGAGATGTCAAAGCATTTCCAACGGCAACAACAACCGCCCCACTCATATCAACAGGGGGGAAATGGAAGCATAAACCAAATTGCATCCAAATGATTGCAATTGGAGCACATGTGTTATGGGAAAGGTTTGAAGTTAGCACATGTGCTGATATAGCAATATGACGATGAAGGGAAAAAAATTCCAGCATTCAGTGTCTTTGCAGCACAGATGGTCGGGTTTGCTTTTCTGGCCTAGTTGTTCATTAAAATGAATCAGATGAATCTGGCTATCCCAAACTGTTAGTATATGTCTCTGCCTTATTATTCTGTGCTTTGCAACAATGATGATGCTATACTGCCCATGGGCCAAATAACGCTTTGATATGGATCACATGGTATACTTGTGGTGGGCTGTCAATGTCTTAACTAACAATCCATTCAGCAGTGAAATCTAGGAAAGGGTACAAAGCACCAACTGGATCACATCTGTGGTCTAACCATGTTTTACAAAATCACTTAGTAGGTATGACACAGACTGTAAGCAATTATTTGTGATTAATTACAGCATCACAAATGACACCCACTTCTGGGCACTTCTTTGCCTTTCACATTTTGACAGTACTTAGTGGTAAACACTAGCAAAGGCATTTTTTATTTTTATGTTCTTCTTTTTTTATGTGGCAAAGGATCTGTATAATGCAAAGAACACCAGAGCTTTCCTTTCTTTTTTTTTCTTTTTTTTTCTTTTTTTTTTTATTTCTTTTCCTTCCGGAGAATGAATAACAGTTATGAAGAGTGTGGTGATATATGGTCCTACTAGACAGCCATAAAGTGTAAATTTCCAACATGAGGTGCCTGTGGGGAGAGTAGATTTTCCTTCAGCCTCACAAGTCCCACTGACGTTAATGAAGGAGGCATGTCTGCAACACCCCTCACTGAATAATTTACATCTGCACAGACAGAAAGTCAGAAGGCAAAGCTGGAGACACATCAGAGAGCTGGCTTTAAATCAAGTCAAAAGTTTGCCTGTGTTTGTGGGTGGTTTATTATTATAAAAGGAAAGCAATGCAAAGTGAAATTAAAGCTATTCTTTCAGCTTTGAGGGCTGCAGGATAGGGGGACGGTGCAAGGTTTACTGGGAAAGTTGGCAAATTAAAAAGTAGGAGACATGGCCGAAAGATATAGAGAGGTTTAAGGAGGCAAATGAATTCTAAAGGTTGAATGAACAGCAGAGTGCCATGAACTGAAAAGCAAAGGTAGAGTGGTTGTTTTGGAATGTCTTTCACAAGTACATTATTTTGTTAGTCAACACAGAGCAAAAAAATCCAGGAAGGTAGGTGGAAATAATGGAGATTTGACAATCAAGTATTATTTTGAATCAGTGGCTGTGATTTGGACCAGCAATTAGGACCAAGCTTTCAAAGGAATTTGGATGCTAAGAGACAGACAGCCAGGGGCATCGATAAGAATGCATCTTGTCAGGTTAGGCTCCTGGACACATACAACAAAATACAGATTCACATGATGGTACCTACACCAGCCCTGGGTGGACTAGCTGAGTTACAGAAGGGTTATTACTCTGTCAGTGCAGCTAATTCTTACTGAGCTTAAGATGCACTTTCCCTGATTACCTAGCAATAGCATTCTGCCCAAACCTTAACTAATTTCCCATGGGTGACTTAAAGTGAATATGAAGCACCCTAGATATAAGTTTAAAGTCGCTGGGTGCACAAGGTTCAGATCCCGACAAGGTGAAAAATTCTAAAGGTTTGGATCCCCACTGGTTTTCTGAATGCAGAACAACTGCTTCCTTCTTGGGTAGGTTTTGGTGATCAAATCATTCAAGCCAGTGCAACTCTTTAAGCAGTGAGTGATCTTGGACCTGCAGTTTCTCAAAAGACTTAGGGATCCCATCCCTTACAAAACAGTTCTCTTTCAGAGTCTAAGCAAACGCGGACCAAGAGCACTCATGAGAATACTTATGCAGGCACAGGGGAAATCAAAGTTTTGGCCATTGTAGATCAATTGAGTATGCACATGACAATTTCATCTAGACCTATTTTCTGGGCTGGACCCTTTTTATCCAGCTGAGGAGACTCAATATGCCAGAGGGCATACTGTTTAACCCATGTTTGATGTTTGTCCTTAACCAAGATGAATCATTCTCTGGAGCTATTTTTCTTCACTGATTACAGAAAGAGTTTTGGATAACCAATAATTTTCAACACCAAACATTCAAATACTTTGCTAGAGAGAGTAATCCCAACTTCTGGAATCCTGTTGCTGCCAAACTGTAGGGTCAGCATAGAGTTTAGTCATATTTGTAGGTCTGGGACTTTGTACTGTTGTCCCTTTCTCAGATGCCTTTTCCTGGATGCTAGTGTCCCCTGAGCTGACTACAATGCTATCTGGTAAATATCTCAGCCCTTCCAGCTGGGTTCCTGGGGTGCTGCTGCCTCCGTGTTTGCTGGTGTAGCGATACTCTTACAGACCTGAACTGTCCCACGCAGTCCTAGATCGGGTTGTCTGCTCTGCATCTCTGCCTCCAGGACTGGGTCTAGTGTTGGTGGTAGAAACATATCTGTGGCAATGATGCACGCGTCCTCTGAGACTTTGTTTCCACTACTCAGTCCCCATTACTCACCCTGCTCTAGCAAAGCCCTGTAAAAGTTTCCATAACCTTTAATTTTGTCATGAAGAAGGGTGAGTTCTATACCTTCTGTTCTCACTCTACACTGAGCATCAAGAAAGAGTGCCTCAATACAAACCAAAGAAGTGACCACTGTGTTGCAAAGCTGACGCATCCCACGTAGCTATTCTCCTGTGTTAAGGAGTCATCTGCTTCCCAGCTAAGTCAGTCACAAAGTGATGCTGATTTTTCTTTTTTTCTTTCTTTTTTTTAATAGATCTTTTATTTTTTCCTAAGCTACAAAGCTTGGTGATAGTTTAGTTGGAAAATGCACCATCTGAACAGATGGAGGAAAAATCTTTCACTGAAAATATATGCCTATCGCTTTAACTGATGTGTAAGATGTTTTTTGCTAGGTAGGAACGTGCTGAATATGTAAAAAGGTTATTGTTCTGCCATTATCAGCATACCATTATGGAATTATAAAGTGGTTTTGAACGAAAGAAAATAAACTTCACAAAAGGGTTGGGTGGATGTTTATGATGGCAAATTGTCTGACTGTTCTTAAACCAGCTGCTTTCAATAGGAAGTGGGCTGCCTTTCCTCAGTGAGCTCCTCTGGTTCTGAGCCAGGAACTGGGAGCGGGGGGGGGGGGGGGGGGGGGGAAAGGAGTTTGCAATAGATTCAGGAAAATGTGGAAGGGGAATTGAAGTTAAAAGAAAATTAAAATATTGTTTCACTATGTCTCCCTAATTTACTGTCTAGTTTTGATGTCAGTGTCACATAAGTAGGTTTGTCTTCTAAGCGGAAAAAGAAAAAAAAAATCAGTGATAAGGAACCTGTGTGTATCCTAAGTGCAATTTGTTTTATTTACAAGCCTAGCATGAAACGATCAAACAGCAGGCAAGTTAATCTGTTCTTCTTGGAATCTTAGCCCTGTGTTAAGTTTCTATGAAGCATTTTAATGTCCAGAGATAAATCTAAGCAAGAGCCCAAGAAGGAGGGCAATCTTTCCCGATGTTTTTATGTTTTCTTGCTCCTTCATGTCCCTCTATGATATCTCTCCATAATTCTAACCCAACAATATTTACATCTCCTCCAGAGAATAGAACTTTTTGTCAACCAGTTGCAGGAATTTGGAAGAGTCCATGGATACAGGTGTTTTACCTAAGATAAGGGTAGCTACTTGAGCTAATCACTCTAGATTCCCTTTACAGTTTATGGAGAAAAATAGCTGCTTGTAGGAGCAATCTGTCTCAATCTATTTAGTTGTCAGGACAGGGGGCCGAATGAATAGAAAGCAGCTTTGCAGAAAAATAGCTAGGAGTTCTGGTGGACAAGAGGTTCAATAGGAGTCACCAGTCTGCCCGTGCAGTGAAGGTGGCCAGCTGCACTCTGGGCTGCGTGAGCAGGAGATGATTAGGGGAGTAGAGTATGGGACATTCAAGGAGAAGGTGGGAAATTTGGTTAATTTGGCTTTAAGAGAAGGCCTAGCTGGATCTTACTGGTGTCTGCAACTACCTGATGGGAGAGTGTAGAGAAGGTGGAGTCAGTCTTCTTAAAGGTGCACTGGAATTTGAGTGGAGGTAACAAAATGCAAGTTGGATGAGGAAAATTTTGGTTCTATATTGGGAAAAAATTCTGGATGGTGATGAGGGTGGTCAAGCACTTAATAGGTTGTCCAGAGAGATGGTGAAATCTCCATTGCTGGAGATATTCCAAGCTCGACTGGAAATGCACTGGGCAATCTCATTTAAGTGGATGAACTTTGAGTGGTGGTTTAGTCTAAAGACCACCAGAAGTCCCTTCCCTGCCTGAATCCATGATTTGTGCCTTACAAGCGTGTATGGACTTTGCAATGACAAAGAAAGCCAAAGGACCATAAAGAAAATTACTCACTCCTATCTAAATCTCTCTATTTTATGTCTAAACCACAGCTTCTAAAAGTAGCTTTTGGGACCTCCTCCATTACTGTAACTTTCAAAGCCCAAACTAATTGGTTTTTTACCTCTACATTTATTGATATGCTATCTAACCATCTGCCAGCGTACAGGTTCACAACATCAGTGCATCTATACCACGTTAGACCTCTTTGATACTGGTTCTTGTTGTACTTGGCAGGCAAGACTGAGTATCCTAACAAAAGTACAAATAGAGATATCCTATTGTGGTTGAGACATAGACATTTTTATTTTTTCAAGCAAGAGAGAAACAAATGATTCAGAGGAAACAATTACGATTGTCTAATATGGCCTCAAACCCCAAGAAAGAGTGCATATCTTTGCATGGAAAGAAACAGTTCAGCCTCTCATTCTCCCGGTGATGGAGAGACTAGGCTGTAACTAAGAAAGAAATTTCTCTTTTACTTTGTAAGTTTTGTTTCCTTTTTATTTCTCAGCTTTTCTTATTGAAGTGAAGCAAATTAAGGGAATTTTTGGAGAAAGTTCTAATGTAGAGGCATATTTATCTTTGAAATTGTTTTCCAGTGGATATAATAACAATCCCTAAACTGAAAACATCTGCAATGAAAATCCTGTCAGCTGTCAGGAATAAATTGGCAGACTTTGACTTGACTAGCAAGACCCCCAGGAATTGTACTGGATTAGCATCATTGCCTCTATGCACCAAAACCTCATTACTCTCAGTGTCTCAGTCAAGGAAGGTCAAAGAACAGTGGTCAGACAGGTGGAAGGTGAAGAATGGGTTTCACATATGGAGCCACTGAGATATATAGCAATCTTCAGCCTGAAAAGTGGCAGTTAAGGGGACCAGTCTATAAAGCTGTGAGTGGTATGGAGAGAGTGAGTGGGGAAAGACTTCCACTCTATCTTCTAGTGCAAGAAGTAAGGGTATCAAAGGAGGCTGTCAGAGGGCGAGTTTTGAAAAAACAAGAGGATTTTCATCTTTGCACAACGTGCCGCTAAGATGTCATGGGATGGTGTTGGTGCTACAAGTTGATGTCATCTCAAGAGGAAACTGGGCTCCCCCAAAGTGCTGGGAAAAAATATGACTATTACATTCTAATATCTAGCTCAAGAATTCCAGACACCGAAGTTTCAAAGTTACAAAGTTTGATGTGTTGAGGAAAGTCTCACTAGGAGCTTGCCTAGTCTTATAGCCTTTCCCTTGGTTTCTGGTTTCTGCTAATTGTTAACGACAGTGGCCAGATGGACTTGAATGACTACTCATATGCATAAAAAAAGGGGCTTCAAAGAGAATAGAATAAGCTTCTGAAAGGCCAGTGTTTGCCTCAGAGACAAATTGGGCTGATGCGGGACGGATCCTTGCCTTCATAATTTAGAAATTTGGTGCAACCTTGAAACACAGTTTCAGCTTTTGAAAATTGATAATTTCAGTTATTTCAAAATCAGACAATAGTGAGAAATATTTACCTGAAAAGTTATAACAATGTGTTCTCTTTCATTTTCTGGCTGCCATGGCTTCTTTCCGTTTAATAAAACCATTATAGCGAAGAATTGTATTGGGAAATTATCATTAATAGCAGAAAATATTTATAGATCACTGTGTACTCAGTTGTTAACATAAATGGTAAAAAAAAGGCTTTATTCTGTTGGTTGTGGAAACAAAGTCAATACTATATCAACATCCTGCTGGTATTCGAAAGACAGGATGAAACAAAATACATCCTTGAAATTAAACTTGTAAATCCATAGAAGCCTATGTGTATACCCTAAAAGTTGTCAGCACCACAGAGGTTCCCTGTGGAGTTGGCAATAGCATTCTGGAAACTTACAGTACAGATTAGAGCAGGTTCCTTCTTTTCTGAGCAGGCTGTACCATTTCCACAGTCAGTCTAGTGGATGGCTTTTCCATGACAGATGCCCTGAAGCTTATACCTGTCTTTAAAATAGCTATATATTTTTTATTTAGGAGCAGTATTTTAAGGAAAACATCTTCCCCTAGATGCTTCAGTTAATTATGGCTATTGTGACAAACATCAAGGATGTAAAACATTTCTTTTTTTCTGGGATTTAGCTTATAAAAAGAAAGAAAGATTAAACTCCCGATCTATACACCCATGTTAGTCACCTTAGGCTCCCTTTGCTGTCTGTTTAGGAACAGGCAGGCTAGGGTGTAGTTCAACTCATCCTCTCTGCACGTTGAAAATAGATCAAATTAATAATTCTTTTCAAATTCTCATTTCTCCCCATTTACTTCATTAGACACCAGAAGTTACTGCAGCATACTGAAACTGTGCATGTTTGATCCCTTTTCACCTTGTTCAGAATGAAACAATATCACTTTTAAAATTCAATATCTAATTTATTCTCTGTATTTTATGTGGCATTTCCACTGGAAGAATGAGTATAAAACATTGAGCATAAAAAATTCCAAACTGCATTTAGTATTTTACCCCAGTTCTACAGTACAATAATGTCCTTTTTTGCTCACACACACAAGTAGTTCTAAATTGGAAAGGACCGCAGAAGAAGGCAGTTGCAGCACAGAAGCTCTCTAAGAGCAGGTCCAAGTTAGAAGTAATATAAATAAAGTCTCCTATTTTTCTGTTCATCTGAAAAGCAATTCCTTTGCCAGAAAATATTCTTCAACACCTGCCATCTGTTGGTTTTAATTTTTATTGATTTTGAATTAAAATCACACTGGCTGTAAAGGAATGATGCTCAAATTTAGCAATACATTACAGACCAGACTTCTAACGGGTTCTTTAAAATTACTTTTTTTTTTTTTTTTCAGTTAGTGGATGCAAATATTTTAATGGATTTATTAAAACAAATCCAAACATTTCTAAGTAATGTTTTCATGAATCAGAGGTGTTGAGTTCATGAATGTGATTTTTACTTTAGCCAGAGCAGTAAATGACCTGCACTTTTGAAAGTCAAGCTCTCAAGTCTGGATTTAATTTAGCCTTTGCAAAATAAATAGATGAATTGTGTTGGCATTTCATAAGCATTAAAACAAACAAACAAACAGATGTTGCTTTGAATAAAAAATAAATAAAACATAGAGTCTAAAGGAAGCATTTCAGTGGGAATTTCTAATTTTTTTTTTCTTTTTCTTTCGAGAACTCAAAAAACCCATTTACTTCCAAATAGGGGTGACGTGGCAAAGGTCTCCTGAAAAACTAAAGAAACAACCCCAAACTGGCGTTTCCACAGAACAGTTAACAACACCTAAAAAGAGGAAATAAAACTGCATGATACCAATTCCATTTCCTTCAACACTCTCACTTGTCTGCTGACCACACAGGGCTCCATGTCAGCTGCAAAAGCCATAACACTCGCAGCACAAGCCAGAAGCATGGCGTACAATGTCCCAAAATGCTTGTTAAAATTGGGCAAGAGGGAACTCCAGCCTTGCCTTCTGCTTTGGATTTTGCCATCTGAAAGTCAGCATGTTAAATAAGTAATTTTGTTTCTTTGTGTTCTACTGATGAAGTATTTTGCAGGGGAGGTCTAATTTTTAGGTCTAATTAATGTTTTTAGAAGACATTTCCTTGCAAATATTGCAATATGACTTCTTAGTATTATTGCCATTGATAACATATCCCTTTAATAGCTGCTTTTCGTTTTGCTTGTTCCACACATCCTGTTTTTAATGAAGCCTGTTTTTCAACATCCTATGCACTTGCAACGCCTAAGAGCAAGTCTTATCTTTTTTTTTTTTTTTTTTTAATTTATTTTTAATAATAGAGGCTGCTTGAAGGGATTATTCTAGACATGGAAAGAGTTTTCAAGATCCTGAACCAGGTGTTTTTGAGACAATAGTACCAAAATCCTTAAAATGAGAACTAGGTTCTCGCTGAAATGAATATCTGACCTAAAATTCTGATTATTTTATGTTTAATGATTTTCTGGCCATCCTTTTCCTTGACCATCACAATCATAGTATTTACGTATGTCACAGTCAGGTACAGATTTTTTCTTCACAGCACCTCTGAGATAAGAATTAATTATTATCTCTGTTCCACAACTGAATAAAATAATGGTGGACAAAATGACTTGCTTGTAGTCACACAGGCCACACTCAAAAAAGGACAGATTCATTGCCTACCTAGTAGCCAGCCAAATAAGAAATGAAAATTGATAGAAGTAGCTCTTTAAAAGTTCGGGGGTTTTAATAGATAATACCCCTAAACCACTTTCAATATCAAGATGTAAATGGCGTTACTACACCACGATGTTGGTTGGATGCTTTGCACTGGCATCGCTTGGTCAGAGGCACAATCCCATGGAGACTGGGGACTATGTTCTGTACAAAATACATTTTTTGGCGCTAAAGCAGAACTGGTTATATCAGTACAATGTTGTGTGTCTACGGCAGGGATCTCTGAAAACTAACGGGTGACAATCACAATGGTATGTTCCCTCAGTGTAGATAAGACAGGCAACTTTAGATTAGAGTAGAACAGGCTATTTCAGTTGGAAGGAACCTACAATGATCATCCAACTTTAGAGAAATCATCCCTATATTTTTGGGAAATGTTCAAAATGAGTAATGAGCTGTGTATCTGTGTTCACATGTATCAGATTTATATTTGCAAACACTTGATATATTCTGAGACAGTCATTTTTAGACACAAATCTAATTTCCTTGCACGCCTTTGGATATGCGTACAGATGCGTTAGATACATGAAAGAGTGTTTTCCCAGGTTGGAATTCCACTTACCTAATTTGAGCTACTTAAAAATATGTATCTGGTCTAAATTAACTCATAAGTCTCCTTCTTTAGTCACTTCTTGAGAGCAACTCATGCCATGTGAAGATCTGTCTGGATACACAGGGCAAACTGACCCGTCTTTTCCATGGTGGGAACTTATATTCACCAAACCATTTGTTAAGTAACTTTTAGATGCATAAAACTTAAAGATGAGCTCCACTTTGGAGTGGCACTCCAAAAACTCTCTTTGAATATTTAGTCCTAAAAGTCAGCTTGGAATGTGCAAGTAACCTGCTTGGTAAAAATAACCCTTTCTGATTAATGCAGAGTTTTCAACAAGACCCACTATTAGATTCTTTATCCTTAGGAAGTAGAATTGACAGGAAAGCACAGAGGTAACATTTTTATAAAGTTTATTTAAATGATTCAGTCAAGAATTTTGACCAAAATTAATTTCAAGGCTAAGAAGCAGCAAAACCGTTTAGGCAAATCTGCTTGAGCATTTGCATGTAGTTATGAGAGGAATTTAAGAGGCTGTAACTTCAAGCTCAACTTCTCTGTACCAAGGTAAATATAGATAGGCTAAAGGCTTTGCAGAGAGGTGGAAGAGAAGGGAAACAGGGAGCTCATTTGTTTGCTTATCTGGTTTTTAAGCTAGTTTTATTATAACTGAAAACTGTTTGATCACTTTGCATACTCCAGAGCTCCTCTTTGTATATTTAGTCCTAAAAGTTTACTCGGAAGCTGAAATCAATTTACAGGGTGGATAGCACACAAAAATAACCTCTCTCTGATACACGCAGTCTTTTAAATAACATCCTCTATGAGGCACTAAAGCTTTAATATCAACAATATCCCTGAAATGAGGGGAGTGAAAAAACAAAACATGAAGTGCAGAAACCGTTATCAATTCCATTCACAGTGGCAGAATGACTCTAATAGCAGAGACGTTTATGAGTCATAAATTACCATTTATAAATGCAGTGTTTAGCATTCATTTCAATGGACAACATATGGTAGCAACATTTCTAAATAGCTTGAACTGATAAATAGGCCAGTGAAGTGGCTCAATTTGTTAAAATGCTAACACATTAACTACTGCATGTGGTGGTGGCATGTTTGCATCCCTAACACTGTCTGTCTGCTTGGGCCTTATGGAAATAGACTCTTGCCTTGAATTTATGAACTGGCACGGAATATGTTTCATATTGATTTATGAGGAATCACCATTTGCAGACTGGGTGATCCATTTATGACTATGTTAACCTGAGTCCTACCACATTATATAGAATGACCACATCCCACACGTTTTAGCCCCTGGTACCCTGTCTTGAGAGACTGATTTCTTAGGGATGTTTGAATCTTATATTCTGTCCTTTTAAAAGAATTATATAATGATTTGAACTTGGTCATTATTACAGTGAGACTGATTAACACAAACATTTCAGCCAAAGACTCATCTGAGGTCATCTCTGGTCCTGTCACAGCTGTTGCATGCACATCATTTACAGCTACTCCTTCTTTCACCTTACATAATGACAAGACTAATTTTCAGTTTAAAAAAAAAAACAAAATCAAAATCAGTGCTAGGTCTGAAGAAAATAGAAATGCACTAGCATCTGCGACATTATACTAATATAAATTTTGACTAATCTTTTTTATGGAAATGTTGGATTGGTTTGTTTCTACTCTCTGTATCTAATTAGCTTTCTTTGGTCCTGTCAATGATTTTTCAAAATAGTCTTGACACTTCTATAAAGCTAAAGCACTCCCTCAGGCCTCAAAAATATATCGCAGATTGGCGGGCACAGAGGCTATAGCACAGCTGAAAAGAAATTACCTGGTATCTTGATTTAACCCCAGCCAGCAGCTAAGCACCACGCCGCCGCTCACTCACTCCTCCCATGGCAGGATGGAGGAGACAGTCGGGAAGTAAAAGTGAGAAAACTCATGAGTTGAGATAAAGATAGTTTAATAAGTAAAGCAAAAGTCACGGGCACAAGCAAAGCAAGAGAAGGAATTCATTCCCCACTTCCCATGGGCAGGCAGGTGTTCAGCCATCTCCAGGACAGCAGGGCTCCATCACGTGTAACGGTGACTTGGGAAGAAAAATGCCATCACTCCAAATGCCGCTGCTCCCCCCATCCTTCCTCTTCCCCAAGCCCCTCATAGGCTGAGCATGACATCACATGGTATGGAATATTCCTTTGGTGAGTTGGGGTCAGCTGTCCCAGCTGTGTCCCCTCCCAACTCCTTGTGCACCCCCAGCCTCCTCGCTGGTGGGGTGGGGTGAGGAGCAGAAAAGGCCTTGGCTCTGTGTAAGCACTGCTCAGCAGGAACGAGAACATCCCTGTGCTATCAGCACTGTTTTCAGCATGAATCTAAAACGCAGCCCCATACTAGCTACTGTGGAGAAAATTAACTTTTCTTTTTCTGTTTTTATCTTTTTCTTTTTCCATTTCCTTTTTTTCTTTTTTCCTTTTTATTTTTATTTTTCCTTTTCTTTTTTCTTTTCTATTTCTTTTCCTCTTTTCCTCTTTCTCTTTCTCTTTCTCTTTCTCTTTCTCTTCGTATTCTTCTTTTTAGTTTTTGTATCCTGATAATATTATAAAAAACTTCTTGGGTGTGTTGTATGGGGGGATTAAAAAAAGGTGCCTGAATTTGCTTGGAAAGAGACTGTCACCTAGGACTGATGAGTGGGATTTCTATCATTCAGCAGAAACATCTACAGAGGAAGCCTTTGTCTCCAACCTTGTTTGGAAAAGAGTCATCTTATTTTAAAGTGGATTTATAAAGCAGGTCAGGTGAATTTGTCTTCATCAGGTATAAAGGGAGTCTAAAATTTAGGTCAGACACCATCTAAGCACTTATTCATCATTTCATAATAAGATTTTTATGCTCATAGCTCTTCTGTTTTGGGATGAGAATGCTTTAACAATAATGACTACTGCAACAATAATAATAGGAATGATTATAATGACAGTGATGATGCCAATGATGAAGAGAAAGATGCAGTGGTACTTAAAAATCATAGGCTGACTGGATCCCATTATAGTAGGTATGGAAACTTTGAGGGTTAATCAAATATGCAAAGATAAATCTGCAAAAAATGCACACACAAAAAAATGCATTTATTCTTCATATTCAAGTCTGGGAATAGAAGTGGAGTAGAGCCTTGCAATCACATGATAAAGCATCTGGTTTCATTTAGATTTCTAATAGTGAAACTCTTGGTATTTAATATCAAGATGAGTCAATCAAAAGACCTCTACCCATCTCTACAAGAGCATGCTAGCTGTTCTAGTAAACTTGTCTTTTCAACTTTTTCCCAGGAGGAGCTGAAAGGCTAGGGTTTATTGAGTGTTTACAGTTTCAAAACCTAGGAATATGTAAGGATTGGATGAGATATTGATCTTGAAGCTGTCACCATTTGAGAAGCAATAGCATGCAATAGTTTAAGGAAATTGCTTAGATAGCTTTTCAATCTCCACTGCTAGAGAGAATAAAATGAGTAGAATTCAACCATTCACAACGGAATTAGTAAAGAAAGCAATGAAGATGTCTATTTTGTACTGCAAATATCTGCAGACTGCTCTTTGTGTTTTCTCTGATGCTTAAAATAGTTTCTGTGGAAATCCCAAATTTTCATGAGTGGTTCCTGCTAAGACAAATGAATCAGCCGATATTTGAGGAAGAAAACTTCCAGGTGAGGA
The DNA here is from genome assembly GCF_028858705.1 of Grus americana. Classification (NCBI taxonomy): domain Eukaryota; kingdom Metazoa; phylum Chordata; class Aves; order Gruiformes; family Gruidae; genus Grus; species Grus americana. The sequence goes on along the minus strand of NC_072891.1, from coordinate 5,717,122 downwards.
AGAGGAATCTGTATCTGACTATGTTCAATTTCAAACATGATCTGAAAACCACTAATCTATACCAAGGGGTTCCAAAGAAAATAATGCCTTTAAATACAAGTTTCTGAACAGGCCAGATATCCTCACTGGCTTGGTTTCCAGAGAAGCTGAGTAGCTCTACCTTTAAACAAAATGTCTGAGAGTAATAGCTGCTGGACCTAAAAAATCAGGCACCGAACAATAGATCTAAAACCTCTCAGAATGAAGGATTTGGAAGTGTTCATTTTCTTTAAGGAATCTCTATGTCCCTTCATATTATAGTTATATTTTTCCTTTATGGTTGCCAAACAGACAAGACAGGATTGTCTCTGCTGATCACATATACCTCAAGGTAGTATAGAGCTGAGCTCAACCCAAGTGTGTGAGAAGGAGTAAATGGCTATGGAGGGGGACTTTTCTCTCTTTTATACTTCATAGATTGCCCTATAGAGTCCTTTCACATTGGCTTAACAGCTTTACCACTATACAGCTCATTAGTTCTTGCTATTTCTTAACTGAACAGCTGGGTAAAACATGTTTAATTTATGCCCAGCTTAGGACTGAAATATATTCTCCATAAAACTTTAAAAAGGAAAAAAATTATATAAAAAATGTTCCCTCCAGCATAACCGTCACTAACAAATAATGAACTTGTTTATCATTCCTATTTTATGTCTGATACTTCAGGCATTTCAGAGCCCTTCTCAGACTATTATCTACTGCCCTTCAAACCCTTCATGTTGTTATCTTCTCTTTTATATCAGTAATAGGTTTTAAGACTCATAGTAATGAATGCAAATATATTACTGTTTTAGGGCAATAAAATTGTTCTTTAGCAGTTAACTATGCTCTTTGCAACAGTGAAAAGCATTTTAAATTAGCATTTGGAGAAAACTAGGACATTGAAACACAGAGACAATATAAGACTGCAGCAATCTATTGGCTGTTACCTAATGGAAAAGCTAGTTCATTAATGCTCAAGTCAGTTGTTGATTACTAAGGGCTGCAATGTGAAGTTTGACTCCTATCTAATGTCTCGTTTTCAGCTGAAATGGTTTTCTAGAATCCCTGTCTAGAATTATTCACAAGTTTTAAAGAAAGGAGAACAGAATTTTTCTTTTTTCTTTTTTCTTTTTTTTTTCTTTCAGTAGCATTGAGAACACCATTTGTCTAGAAATTGAGCACATATTTTTTTCTGTTTCCCAGGAATCCCTATCTGTAGTGACATCTCAGCCCCAGTTCTATGAAGCGTATGAGAATGCGCTTATCTCTAAGCAAATATATAGATAAACCTGATGAAGCCAAAGGAACTGTCTATCCAGCTCCTTAGAGACAACTAGTCCATCCATTAGGATAATAGTGTCACAGTCATAAAGCTGGATTCAGTCTTGCTGTATGCTGGGGAACTGATGGGTGACCAATGCAAAGATATTTAAATCTACACTGCTTAATGGAGCACAGCGCTCTCCAAGCTAGCATTATTCTGAGCTGTTGTGCCCATGAAAAAAAAAAAAAAACAAAAAACAAAAAAACAACAACAAAACAAAACAATGCAGCACAATGCAGGAACTCTATTTCAGGGCTGGAAGCAACATCACAGCATTAGGATGGTGCTGTGCCCACGCTAATAAGCCCTGCTTACAAGCAGGCTCAGCTGGCAGTGATTCAGATCTCTCTGTACTGTGCTTCATTGCACCGTGCAGATCTATAGCCCCAGATCCTCAAAAGAGCTGAACTCAGTGGGAATTAGAAACCTACTCTAAATGTGTTTAAGCTCCCTCCTGTAAATCAGGGATAATAAATAGCACTTTCAACTTCATGATGGTGAGAATAAATACATTAAAACTTGGGAGCTACTAAGTTACTTTCACACTGAGGGTTATTTAGTTCTGTTTCTGTGATGGATGGATGAAGTTAAGCATATGTTCCAATTCTTTCCTTGACCATAGTCAGTGCTATCGGAAACTCTCCTCATAACTGATCTACCAGTGGATCTGTTTCCCGTATTGTAATGCTCTGCAATTTTTCTAGTGGGAAGATGCATATGAAGCAGCTTTTGCTTCATTGCCTTTTGTCGCGGTCTAGCCCTAGACAGCAGTTAAGAACAATGTGGCTGCCCACTCACCCCTCCCTCCTAAAGGGGATGGGGAAGAGAACGAAAAAAAAAAACCCTTGTGGGTTGAGATAAAGACAGTTTAATAAGATAACAAAGGCAGAGGATAATAATAATAATAATAACAACAACAACAACAACAACAACCACCACAACAACAATAAACCAAGTGATACACAAATGCAATTGCTCACCACAATGGAAGAAAAAAACCAATAACCCAATGCCCAGTCTGTCTCCGAGCAGTAAATCTGCCTCCCAGCTAGCTTCCCCAGTTACATATGGAATATGACATTATATGGCAGGGAATATCCCTCTGGCCAGTCCAGGTCAGCTGTCCTGGCTGTGCTCTCCCAGCTTCTTGTGCACCTGGCAGGGTGTGAGAAGCTGAAATATCCTTCGCTTTTCAAGGACACTACAACTACCTAGCCACAACTAACAACATCAGTGTGTTATCAACAGTATTCTCATGCTAAATCCAAAACAGCACTATACTAGCTACCAGACAGAAAATTAACTCTATCTCAGCCAAAACCAGGAATCCTTTTGAAGACACCAAGATAACATATGTTTTAATTCAAAAGCCAGTTTGTTCTTAAGGAAGAACTGCATATTCAGAGCAAATCCTGTAACTTTTGCCTGTTTAATATATCCTGAATGTATCTTCATTTTTTCCTCCACCTCTATTTCTAGAAATAAAACTGGCTTAGTCATCACTTCCATTGATTACTATTCTGCCTCCCTTGTTGGTTGTTCCCCTCATACTACAAAAGCAATCATTCATCTTCCCCTGTGCTCAGACTTAACTCTGTGTAACACCACATCTATTCTGTGTATATTTTTATTCAAAATCTTGCTTTCAGTGAAAAATGTGGTTTTCATTAAGACAGACCTTTCTGTAGGAATATTTTGTTTAAGTATTATGTTTATTGAAAACACAATTTGATCTCTGTTTTACTCACAAACTTAACAAGCGAGGCAGGAGGAGAGAAGGTACATCTTGGTGACCAACCATCTCCAAAAGCGTTTAGTGGCTAAATACCTACAAAAATTAAACTTTGTAGATTTGGGCTTTTCAACAACAAATTTATAGAAAATTGTCAGCAAAAGTAAAACGTTATTCATTCAATTTTTTTGGCACATTTTTGCACATCTATGGTTCAATTAAAGATCATGATTTGTCAGAACAAAATACATGGGGGGCATTTTGTTTCTATCACTTACTCAAAATTCAGCATTCATTCTTGGGCAAATTATTTGCTTGAGTAGTAACATTGTTGGAAAGTAAGGAGGAAAATATCCTCTACGGAGTGATTGTTGAGAATTGAGATTTACTGTTACTGAGAATAGGGGTATGTATTTCATATAAATTAGAAGCATTTTGTAATATTTTGAGGGTTTTTTCTTTTAAATTTTATCTGTGAGTTTTGCAGTTCTTTCAAAAGCTTGATGGGGGGGAAGCATTGCAGAAAGAATTTTAGGAACCTGATGAGTTCTCTGGAAATGGAGATAGGAATTACTTTTGGACAATTTAGTGATGCTTTGGCATCACTGAGAGTTCAACTTGCCCACTTTCAGCACTAAATTATGTACAGGTAAGGTGGGAAAGTCATTAGCCCATTAATGACAGAATTGGGAAAACAAGGCTATGATAATTTCAAGCATGTTTTACAAGTCTTTAGTCCAGCTCATAAGTCTGTGGACTCTAAGAAGAGATCAGATATGACTATTGCTCAGTCATGACACAATCTCAGTAATTTTATTCCAAAGGGTCTTCTTTAAGTTTTCTTGGGTTTCATGTAGAAAGTAATATTCTATTTGTGATAATTGAATTACTCATGGTATTTCCTCACATGCAGTGAGGTGGTCATAAAAATGGACATTTTTATGCCTATTCAGACAGGTACTCCAAGTAATAGGGTCTGGCATAACACAGATGACAGAGGAAATAGGCATTAGAAAAATTAATGCCTCCAGACCTAAGCTAGTTGCCACAAATCCACTTCCATCAGCTCTCTACAGATTCAAGAAGCAAGTGTGACTAGCACAGACATTTTGTTGTGGAAATTCATAGAGCACCACCGCTGCTTTAGAAACATGGAAAGAAGACATCCACAAGAAGCTCTGCATGGAGCCAGCTCATGCGCAGCAAGGTCGATGCTATGCTTGACCACAAAGATCATGTTAAACCTAAGTTACTATGCCTTGCCTCTGTACCAAACTCCCCAAAACTACTTAATTAAAGAGAAACACGCAGAGATATCCTAGTTCTGCATAGGGCCAGCTCGTGTCCTCCATGCTAATTAACCTGGGCTCCAAGCACCATGAGAAGGTGGCTAGCTGGTCTTGGAATAGCCTAGGAAGCAAAACGCTTTCATATAGTGCTGTGCTACAGCCAAAGCTCTGTTGGACCCAGCTGGCTGTCACCGCTTCTGTCAGACTTGAGCTGGCTGTGAGAGTGGGATTCATCTCACTTAACATTAGATGTCTGCACTTCAGACATCTATGTCTCGATTAGTCACCCTTGGTCCCTTTATAGTCAATGGAAAGAAACAAGCATGATTCACCTCATCCTAAAACAGACATCCAAAATGTGGATGAATCATACCTCTGCAGTGTCTGTTTTGCTCAGGCAGTGACAGGAAATGATGGAAACACAAGGCTGGTGTCAGGAAAGAAATTAGAGCTTGAAAATTACCAAGTGGCAGCACCTCATGGGAAGGGTCCCTGTGAGACATACAGGTAAACAGAGACAAAAAAAAAATCATAAAAACTACTTATTTATGGTCATGTGGCAACTGTTTTGGAAACCCAGGAGCCAGAGCTTTACTCCCGTGTCAGGAATAAAGATGGACACTTTGGCCTTGGTTTCAACATTAATGGTAAACCCACTGTGTTTAATCAATGAACTGTATGCATTTGCCTCCTCCCAAGGCAGGTCACTAAGTGTGTTGCTTCTCTCCAGTATCACAACATTAATTGAGTTAAATGAGATGCAGAGAAATTCGTAGATTTTAGTGATCAACTTTAGCCCCATTTCTTGTTCATTATTTTTTCTTTTCTTTCTGGTGATTTATCAAAACAGTGAAGCCCAGTGGTAGCACTGTCCCATGTCTCCTGTAATCTAGGCGTGTAACTTCTTCTCTCCATTCACCAATTTTACAGCCTCAAAAACTGAGATAAGAATTCTCCTTTCTTTTTGTACAGCAATTTTCCCATTAAAACAGGTTTAGAAGAGAAGGATAGTATTTAATACTGCAGCTGGACTTTCTCCCCAAATAGCGACAAAGTACAATTTTGTCCCATACAAATGAGACAACTTATGCAATTAAGTTTGGATGTTCATGAACTTCATGGGTTTGGGCAGCATTTGCTTTGGACCTATGTAAGATCTGCAAGAAGCCTGGGGAGTCCAATGTTCTAAAATAGGGGAAATCAATGTGTAATGAAAAAGCATCCGAATGTGGCATGCTTCTAAAGCTTGAAGCATGAGCAGTTAGTCAGGGATACACAATGTGGTGCCCTCATTTTCTCTTTAAAGCTTGCGTCCCCTGCCTTTGCTGTTGACATTCAAATTGACTTTTTGCATTTCATAATGGTAGTTCCTGTCTTGCTTTCCACTTTATCTGCCAAACCCACTGCTGGGTCTTTCTCAGATGCATAAGAGTCAGGGATAAAGCTGATGGAAAATGCATCACTTAGTTCAGTCATTTTGCTAAAGTACTCACCAGTACCAGCAAAGCAAGACAGGAAATTATTAGAATTGTTGTCACCAATTACTTTTTCATCAACTGCTCAATTTTCTGACAAGCCCTAGTTCTTCTTAGCTTTCAGCCGTCATCATCATCATCATCATCATCATCATAACAACAACAACAACAACAACAACAACTATAATAATTTGTTGTTGTTGTTATTATTATTATTATGAGATCCACTTGGAGGAAAAAAAGGCAATCCCCCAGCCCTTCAGACAGGAAGGTACCATGTTATAGTCAGGTTATTATCTCCACGTAACCTACAGAAATGCCCTCAATCCACTTCTCCCTAGCTACAGCACTGCCAGGGTCTCTTGTCTACATGTTTTCCAGTATCCTTGTTTCTGCAGGATTGGCATGATTTATTTTAATCTCAGGATCTGCTCTCAAAATTCACTGCTGTTTGTTAGAGAAAGAACCAAACTCTGAACTGGAATTTTTTGAAAGCCAAGTGAAGGGGAAGGAAAGGCTGCACTCTCACCCACTGAACACTGGTCCTGAAGGAGTGGGTTTCTACTTTGCAGCTTCTAACAAATTTTGTTGCTCTGAAGAAACACCCACTGACATTCCAGTCCCTGGCTCTGTGCATCTACGAGTCTGACCTATGATGTGAGTTCTTTGGGCATGAAACATTCTCCCTTGTGTAGCTGGAAAATGTCTAACCTTCGTAGCTCCACAACAAATAATAACTAGGTAGATTTGGGAACAGAAACCACACATATTCATAGAATCATAGAATGGTTTGGGTTGGAAGGGACCTCAAAGGACATATAGTTCTAACCCCCCTGCCATGGGCAGGGACACCCTCCATTAGACCACATTGCCCAAAGCCCCATCCAACCTGGTCTTAAACACTTCCAGGGATCCAGGGGCAGCCACAACCTCTCTGGGCAACCTGTGCCAGGGCCTCACCACCCTCACAGGAAAGAATTTCTTTCTAACATCTAATCTAAATCGACCCTCCTTCAGCTTAAACCCATTACCCCTTGTCCTGTCACTACACTCCCTGATAAACAGTCCCTCTCCAGCTTTCCTGTAGCACCTTCAGGTACTGGAAAGCCGCAATTAGATCTCCCCGAAGCCTTCTCTTCTCCAGGCTGAACAACCCCAACTCTCTCAGCCTATCCTCATAGGAGAGGTGCTCCAGCCCTCTGATCAGCTTCGTGGCCTCCTCTGGACTCTCTCCAACAGCTCCATGTCTCTCCTGTACTGGGGCCCCCAGAGCTGGACACAGTACTCCAGGTGGGGTCTCACCAGAGCGGAGTAGAGGGGCAGGATCCCCTCCCTCGACCTGCTGGTCACACCTCTTTTGATGCAGCCCAGGACATGGTTGGCTTTCTGGGCTGCAAGTGCACACTGCTGGCTCATGTTGAGCTTCTCATCAATCAAGACCCCCAAGGCCTTCTCCTCAGGGCTGCTCCAAATCCATTCTCTGCCCAGCCTGTAGTTGTGCTTGGGATTTCGTTGACCCATGTGCAGGACCTTGCACTTGGCCTTGTTGAACTTCATGCGGTTCGCACAGGCCCACCTCTCCAGCCTGTCAAGGTCCCTCTGGATGGCATCCCTTCCCTCCAGCGTGTCGACCACACCACACAGCTTGGTGTCATCGGCAAACTTGCTGAGGGTGCACTCGATCCCACTGTCCGTGTCGCCGACAAAGATGTTGAACAGTGCCAGTCCCAGTACTGACCCCTGAGGAACACCACTCATCACTGTTCTCCACTTGGACATTGAGCCGTTGACCACAACTCTTTGAGTGCGACCATCCAGCCAATACTCTATTTTTGCAGATGAATTGGGCCAAATTGTCCTGCCAACACCACCAGCCTGTATCTGGATAATCCCATTGACCTCAGCAGAGTGTAAGAGGAGAATTCAGCCTCAGTGCATGTCCCCTATGGCTGTACCAGAGTACATAATTATTACTGTTTGTTATTTCTATTGCAGTAGAACCCACAGGATCAAATAAGGATCAGGATCCCCACTGTGCTAGGTGCAATGTAAATATAGAAGCAGTCATGGTGCCTGCACTAAAGAGTTTACAGCCATGTCCCTTAGGAGAACATTTCTTTGTCTAATAGACTTCTCTATTAAGAACTGATAGTTACTTAATTCAGCCTAATTTTTTTCTCTGCTTAGTTTCTTCTACTTCTCCTGCCTAGCCCCCTTAGACCATCCTTAATAATTCTCCTTCCTTCACAGCATCAACAGCTTTCCACACTGTGCAAGCAATTATTATTCCCCCTCTTACTTCTTGATTGTCTCATCAGACACTTCTCCCCTAGTAACTTTCTACTTTTCAATCATTTTTTGTTGAAAACATCCATTTCTCCTCATTCTTTTTATTGTAACAATATCTTTGGATAGTTATCATTCCAGCGTGGCTCAGTGACACAAGAGTTGTGCCCCCTCCCTGGGCCATGATGTCACATTTGCTTGCAGGACTCCCCAAAAGCACATTCACACTCTCTGTTGCTCCCTTTGCCTGTATTTTACTACCAGAGAAATGGCTCGTTGTCACCCCACAGGTTTCCTTCACTGTTATTGCGACCTAAATATCACGTCTTCCATTTACTGAAAGCCTGTTTCAGATTACCTCTTTGAGCACCTCTCTCCAGAGGCATTAGATGATGGTTTTTTCCACTGTTTCAGACTGAATCTCATTTCACTGTTTCCTGCTCATATTTCTAAACTCTCTAGGTCCCTTTGTATAACTTCTCCATCTCTGCTGTAATTCTCACGCAGAAATCTCAACAGGCCTTGCCTGGAAGCCTGTCTCTGTGGCTTCCAGAGGCAAAGTGTACCCTTTGCAATGCAGCTACACCTTTGAAAGATCACAGGCTTGTAGTAGAAGGTTTGACTCCTATAATTTACATGTAACTGCAACTGCAATGCTCTGCTCAATGGCTAGCACTGATCTCCGCTCCATTGGTTTACTGCCAGTACTGCCATAGCAAGACCCTGCTGTCAGTGGATTATTTAGAAACGCAATGCTTAGGTTGCTTATTTTGTATAAATCACATGTAGTGCTGAAATAACAGTCACAATAGCCCATGAACAAGTTAACATTCTGTTAGACTAAAGTTCCCTATAAAAATTCCTTAAAGAAACAATATTCTCCAAATGCAACTTGGTTAAACTAGAGCAGGGCAGGATAGAAATGGTGCTTTTTTCTCTTCTTTCTATGTTTGTTTGTTTTTTGGTTTTTTTTTGAAAGGTTGAACATTTGTCAGACAACCTTCATCTTGTAGGTCATTAATCATATGTTATTGAATATCTCCTGACCAACTGACTTTTCAAGTGGAAAACATGAACTAACATACCTGGAAACAATTGGTTAGACTCCTCAAAGGAAATCTCTTGAACTGCCTTCAGCTGGAGAAAGAAGTTTTCTTACCTTTCCACTGCAAGTGGAGTCTCTCCTCAAAAGTCCTTTCCATAACATCTGATAAGGTGCAGTCCCTTTCTCATGTCTATTTGAAAACAGGTCATGAAAGGACTGGGTGCCAGACACCCTCTTTAGACAAGAAAGCTATACCATATTTCAGAGATAATATTAGCTTGACTTGCCTCCACTATTTGCTATATTAAGAAAAGAGTAGATAGTGGTATTCCTTTTGATAATGTGTGAAATGAAGACAAGGACATGTCATGGTAATGATGTTAGTAAGTGGTATGTATCGTAACTAACCATCATTAATATTGGGTCTTTTAATACCAAAATTCATTTACTAATTGGGTTGCTGTTATGTTTTAGCAGTTTCCTATGAACCATCAAAAACACTGAGGAAGAATAACATCAGGAAATATAATCTTCTTTTGTCTCAGACTTTTGATAAAGTTGCTTCAGTTTAAGGGATCCTGACTCTGTAATTTAAACTTGTTGCCTAAGCAGCAGTATCTTATTATATGCAGGCTTTAACATCAGTAAATTTAAAATTCTTTGGCTGGGATTAATCCCTTCCCCTATGTGGTAAATCAAATTACCTCCTATCTGCTGCAGTGTAAGAGTATGAACAAGGGTTGTGGCTCAGCTGATGTGCAGTAACAGTTAAGATATAGTAAGTTAACTATGAGTCTCATCTCTCAGAGTTTCTTGGCTTCCTGAATGCCTGAGACAAATAGCAGAGAAAACCAGGTGACTGGTATTAGGCAGGCAAATTTGTTACGGTGCATGGAAATGGCAAGGGATTGTGCCAAGATATTTTCTCCTACTCTGCACCACTAGCAAAACACAAAAGCAGTGACTGAAAGTAAGTCTCACCTTACCTATGTTCAAAATTTGAAGGATGGCTATCTATGTCCAATACGTTCTCCTTACTGTCACTGGGGGCAATTGGGCACGTTATTGTGCGGTCATTCCATTTTAAAAAAATGAAATAGATTTGAAAGAATTGCTTAATAAATTGACTTGATTTCTATTTCAAGTTAGTAAACTTGTTTATAACTTTGAAAGAACTGGTCAACATTGTGTAGCTTCCTTGGTCTTTGCGCAAGATAATATAACTTCTTTTGTAAGGGGTAGATTAATCAAATCTATATGTCATAAAGGTAGTTTCTAATGATCAAAATAAACATTATTAATAGTGCTTAGTGATAGGATGTCTTCTGTTATCTTCAGACTCTTAAGACATCACTGCAATATTGTGCTGGGAGCAGTTTCGAACATATCACCTCAAGAAAAGTATGGTCTGGGTATAGCGAATTCAGAAAAGGTAAATAAGAAGGGATGTCAAAAGAGGTCTAGTAAAATGACCTAAGCAGAAAGATTGAATGAATTCAGGTTAGAAGATAGAAGATAGCCTAGGGGTGCTGCTGATAGTAGTCTAGACATTTGTAGCAGACTGCTGCTGAGGAAGAGGAAAAAATGTTCTTGATGGTCCCGGCAGGTAGGGCAACAATAATTTCAGCAAGAAGTTAAGATGGAAGTTAAGGAAACGTGCACCAATGGAGATAACAAAGCAGTGAAAGAGATTGTCTCAGAAATTTTGGAGTTTCCCATACTAAAAATCTTTCAGACTGGGTTACTCAGACCACAGGAATGATATATGAATATTCTTACTTTGGTGGGGATGAAAGGGACCACCTGAAGTACCCAACAGCCATATGATGTTACTGGTAAGTATTTTAATCCATAAATAATCTCATTATCTCATAAAAATCAAGATCATTCACACAGTAATGCATTGTATATTGTGAATAACACTTCAGAATCAGTCCCTAAGTTAACTGACTGAACTTATATCTAGCTCTGTGCATTGTTACCTAATCATAAATACGTTTATGTTAGTTGCTTATTCATTCAAATCCATTCACATTAGGCCTGACCACCTTTTGCCACAAAACTTCTTTTGCGATTTTTCGACCTCCTTTTCATATCTTGCTTATCTTTTGATTTGGTAGATGTCACTAGATTTTGCATAAAAAGAAATACAAAAAAATCTTGTAAATACACTCTCCTCCGATCCAAAGTTGCAGTTCTCCTTGCCCTGGCCCAGCACTATCACACTCTCGTCAGCCTGATTTTTTGAAGATGAAATCTGAAAAGAAGAAACAGTGTGCTGCTAGCCATAGAGCTGACAGAGAGCAATTGAACCATCAGATCCCCCAACAAGTTGTTTCAGGTTCAAGGTCAATCAGATATTTTCCAGTCAAATAAAACTGAGTCCCTGTGTACAGTTGATCAAATTGCCCAGCTTTCTTATCTTCCTTCTGCCTCTGCTTTAAACAGCGAGTTTATGGATACAGCAGTGGCCCTTTCTACAAGAAAATGGGGAAGAGTGTTCTAACCTCACAATGTCTCAGGCTCATTTGTTTTGTCAACAAACCAGAGTGGTTTTGAAGCCACTGCGGGAACCACAGGGAAGGTGCTACAAACATAATAATGTATTATCTGGGGAAGCATTTAAAGATAGCGAGGGAGTCAGATGTCACTGGGACATGATGGTTCTTGTTTCTATGGTGAGGGTGAGCAAAAGGAAATAATCCATGAAAAACACCCAGGTACACTCCCTCTCCCTTTCATTATTCTACGCATCAGTTATACCAAGAAGGGATTTAAAATAATTGTTTCAACCTTACGAGCTTTAAAATGGCTTACTGCTGACAAATAGTGTCATATTCTTACTGTCTGTCTGCCTGCATTTCTAAAGCCTGTATTTGCACGATATCTATTTTGGCACCTGCATATTGACAGTAATGGAGAGTGATAGTTATCTGCAGAGAATGCAGAAGCAGTACAATGTTCCTCATTGTCTTGCAAGCCCAGCTAGATGAGACTTGAAATAGACCGGTCACCTCTGGGTGAAGGGGGAAAGGGAATCTCACTTTTCGCTACCTTTCTATATTTGGCCTCTTCTCCCTTCTCTTCCTGATTTTTCACATTATATCTCATTAATAGGCACAGTCAAGGAAAGAATGTAGCACAAAATGCAGTTCTGTTTTGTCTTCTAGCATTTACCTTCTGGTATAAAATGTAGATTTTCAAGCAATGATGATGCTTTCTCATTTCTGCTGGGCTTTGCAACACCTCTGTCACTTTCCAGTTGTGAAAATTCAAAATAATACTCGTTTACAATAAAATCATAACTCCAGTCCCAGAAACACTTCTTCATGGACAATTTTATACACAAAGAAAATCTTTTCAGAGGAATGAACAGCATCATATGAGGCAAAGTTTTATAGTCAGAAATTACTTTTTTACTGGGGCAGATCTTCAGCTAAAGTCACCAACACTCTTATAATTCAATGAGCTGAGCATCTGGTCTGTAAAATATAGTGTTGCTGGGGTTTGATGTCTGCTGCATCAAAACACTTTTTACCCTAATTCCATGCAGTCATTCTGTGATCTGAACGTCACACTTTTTTTTTTTTTTACCAGTAACATAGATTTTTCTTGCCCTTGAGTCATATCCCAGATCATGTACTCTAAGCAAAATCCTTTTATTTAGTTTGCACTGTATAATGAAGGACAAACTATTCAAATTACCAACTACACAATTTTTGATTACACCAAAGCTAGTAAAAGTCCCAGTGCTGATGCTCAGTCATAAGTGTTGGTGTGGCAGAGATGAAAGGAATGAAGAGAGGATCATACTTAGTTTTTGCCCAAGAGAAAAAGGGTATTTCTGTATATACCTTGGGGGAAAAAAAGAAAAAAAAAGAAAACAAACAAACAAACAAAACAAACAAAAACCCCAAACAAAAACAAAACAAAACAAAAAACCAAACCAAAACCAACCAACCAAACAAAACAAACCCACACAGCAATGGTTATTATTCAACTCAGTCAGTCTCACATGAGGCTTTGTGCAACCTGGTCTAGTGGAGGGTGTCCCTGCCCATGGCAGGGGGGTTGGAACTAGATGGGCTTTGAGGTCCCTTCCAACCCAAACCATTCTGTGATTCTATGATTCTATGATTAAAAATACAAACATGCAAGGAAACTCACCCTAGCTTGGAAGCTGGAAATGCCAATCACGTCCATTTGTCTTCATTCACTATTTTTACAGAGTATGTGCTGTTACTTCTGTTGTTTATAATATCAATTACATCTCAGCTGATGTAAATTATTGCAATACGTCCAGTTCTCTCCAGTTTTTTAGGTAATTCCAGTTAGACCATAATTTAAGAAACTGTGAGTTCACCAGATTCTGTGCGTGGGCTTGCCACACAATATGCAATGCAGTTCAGTGTTTTTATCTTTACTGTCAGGATGTCTCATGGTCTAGAACCTTGTTATCTAAGAGTTGTGGTCAGTACTTCTCAATCTCTTCCTTCAGGTACCAGTTTACCTAATGACCTCAGAAAGAGCAGTACCCACCTCATCTCCTTTTACTCCAAGGGCAAAGAGTGCTTCCTGGATCTTAGACTTCCTCTGCTCTGAAAAGTTACATGGAAATAGGTACATTTTTATAAAGCAGAAATTACAATAACTAACTAAATAACTAAATAAAATACTGAAATCATTTTTTTGTCTGATATGGTGAGAAAACAACTTGGATAAATATGTAGGTTTCTGACTCGGGCACTACATGATGAATCAGAACAGGATAAGATAAGACAGGACAGGACAGAACAAAAATCAGATGAACACCAAGAAGTTTATTTGCTTCCCAGCGGCACAGCCATTTCCCTCTCACATCCATTAATCCTTCATGAGCCTCAAAAAATTGAGTTTATTAAACCAGGCTGAAGCCAAACCACCCATGGATTTTCAGCATGCTTGTGATTCAGTTCAGACTTTTCACACAGCTATGAAAAATGTAAATACCTTGCAATGTCTGCATAGAAAATTTGTGAAGAAATAGCATTTGCCACTTCCTGGAAAACATAGAATTAATTTCACACAAATCAAAGGTTAGTGTTTCATTCTGTTCAGGGCGACAGAAATTATGGACTTCTATAATTTAAAAAATATTTAAAATAAATTGTCTGATTAGCTTGCAAGGACTGAGGTAAAATTTGTCATTTTTTCAATACTAAATATTCATTTAAACTAAAATTCCCATTGGATTTGTACTTTGTTATTGATACAATCCTAGGACACTGCAGGACTTAGCCTTTCTTGACTTATTTATGTACTCTAAATATAGCAGTCATGCATCAAATTAGAAGTACATTTATAAATAATTTATGGAGGATGAATAATGGATTCTTAGATGTCTTAATAAATGACTAATCAATCGTTATAGAATCCACAGGTCAGAGGTTACTTCTAAACATGGCAAATAAACCACATGAATAATAAGCTGTCCAGAAACCATCATCCTGGAAGGTGCTTGTAACTATACAGATAACCATTCATATCCATAATATGCATATAACTAGGTGAATAATACAATAAGCAACAAAATGCAAAACAGAGACATTTATCGAGTATGCTCCTGCAAACAATTCATATGATTCTTCAAGGGGTTCTAAAGCTGGCAAAAACAATGAGAGCTTGAAAACTGCGAATGAACATAGGGACACATTTCTCCTCAAAAACATATTCTTATTTTTCAACTGATTTATGGAAGAGACTGATAATTTTCAAATCTTTTATAAGCAGTTTCTTAGTGATTAGTGTGACAGGTGATACAGGTTATTTTTGCACCGTTACTACTGAGGATTCCTTCAGAGATATATATATCTGTAAATAAGGAAGCAATTTTCCTCATCAGCATTTTTTTATGATATCTGAAACTTATTCTTTAGCATATATAATTAGTTGATGCACAGACATGGCACTAAAGGTCAACATGAAAGGCTGCAGAGAACCGAAATCACCTGATCAAGGTGTTGCAGGATTGCAGCCTGAGCCCAGACTTGCACAGCACCTAAGTTGTTGAGTATCTAAGTGATACCTTACACAACTATCCTGTAGAACAACATGATCTTCAGTGTACTCCTGCCCAGCAAAGGAAAGGACCAATATTACACTCTCTGGTGACCTTCAAAGCCATGTCCCTGAATGGCTTGTCACATACGTTTCATAGCATTGATTAACTACTCTTGAAGGTCTCATAAGAACCCAAAAAATGAAAAGTCAGATATAGGTAGCAAGCTATGCAGTTTTTAGGAAAATGGAAACTTTAGAGTTATGATTCATTGATCAGTTTTCTTCCTAAAAGAGTAAAGCATCTATAAGAATAAATTATTTTCATCATTATTTTTAATAAGATGACAGACCTAATTCATTGTCCAGTCTACTTTTTGTTTTTCTTAAACCCTGAGCTGTTTCTGAGAACCTTTAAAAGTCAGGAAGTCTTTAAGACTGTTTCAGCACATTAATTTATACAAAGGAAAAACCTGGAAGACAACTGAATGTGTCAGCTAAACAGTTTAAGCTCTCCAGCTTCAGTCTCTATAGGCAGCAATTACATTTCGAAGGAAAATGTTTTACAATTGTAATTACACATAATAGGAGGAATGTATTTTTTCCCTTTATCCTACTCCCATGGTGAGTCAATTTAATTTTTAAATACAAGAGACATAATTGATTTTAGCCCTAGATTAGTACTGAAAATGATCTATATGTGCTCTCACTAATGGAACAAGAGAATTGGCATTCCTCGGGGACCTTAACCCAACCCCGTTCATGGCAACAATTATTAGACCCTGACAGGTTAGCTACTAGGAAGAGGGGGGCATGGAATACCCTGCTGATTAACAATCTAGTAAAATAATTAATGTTATGCTCTTCTCAATTAATTATGGATTATTCACAAATATATTATTATTAGACACTACAAAGGGAAGTTGCTGTGCAGAGTTTTGACTTCATCTGCGCTGCTCAGAAGGCCTTTTGTAAAGGGTTTAGGGAAACCTCTCACTTTGACTTGCTTCTGAGCATATTTTAAACAAATGGGGAGCTTTTACAATTTCATTAGGGCCTGATTCAACACCCTTAGAAAGTTTTACACTGATTTTACTGGGTTTATATTTGGCTTAAATTTACAAGACTGCATTGCAATGTCAAGACTACATGTTCACTTGATATGTTAAAGTAATGGGTGAACAATCAGCAATGGTGCATCTTGTTCAGTTTATAATACGGTTTTCTTCCTGTGTCATAATGGTTTATATCAATGAAAACATGTCCTTTTACAGGGTGTTATGAGAAACAGAATAGGGAAAGGAGTTTACATTTCAAGTGGGTTTTTTGTTGTTGGTTTGTTTTGGGTTTTTTTCAGCTGCAATAATCCCAGTCATTTTAGATGTCAAATAGTTTATTTTAGACAAAATGAAAGCGAAGTGAATGGGAAAACTTTTGTGGCATCTGGGAAATGCCAGCCCCTGTGGTTCACTGACCACCCAGATTATTCATGGGTAATTTGACCCACCTTTAATTTCAAGTGACATACACACATGGGCATACAGACTAAATTACATTTCTTTAATAATGAAAATATGCTTAGCTCTGCTGAATATTTGTCTGTTTGCTGGAAAATAGCATCTCTCAACCCTCACCTGAATTGCAATTCTGTTAGTTTCATAGAATCGTAGAATGATAGAACAGTTTGGGTTGGAAGGGACCTTAAAGATCACCTAGTTCCAACCACCCTGCCATGGGCAGGGACACCCTCCACTAGACCAAGTTGCCCAAAGCCCCATCCAACCTGGCCTTCAACACTTCCAGGGATGGGGCATCCACAGCTTCTCTGGGCAACCTGTGTCAGTGCCTCACCACCCTCACAGGGAAGAATTTCTTCCTTATATCTAATCTAAATCTCCCCTCCTTCAGCTTAAAGTCACTACCCCTTGTCCTATCACTCCATGCCCTTGTAAACAGTCCTCCAGCTTTCCTGTAGCCCCCCATTCGGGACTGGTAGGTGCTCTAAGGTCTCCCCAGAGCCTTCTCTTCTCCAGGCAGAACAAACCCAACTCTCTCATCCTGTCTTCATAGCAGAGGTGCTCCAGCCCTCTGATAATCTTTGTGGCCTCCTCTGGACTTGCTCCAACAGCTCCATGTCCTTCTTGTACTGGGGACCCCAGAACTGGACGTATTCCAGGTAGGGTCTCACGAGAGTGGAGTAGAAAGTCCAGCTGGATGATTCAAGGGTTTCAGATTTGTTTTATATTCTTCACTCATTTTGCACTAAGATTTAGGTATGCCAGGGCTAGTGAGAAAAAACATCCCAAAATTTCAAGCATGGGAATTCAGAGTCAGACTTATTTCTAAGACTTGGTATTTGTAGTGACATTCAATTATGTTGTAAATCTTCAATCCTTTCCATCATCGAGAAAATAAGACAGAAAAAGAGACTCTAAAGAAGGTGCAGTCTTCCTAACTAAGCTGTGAGTTCAGGATATTCTTGTCACTTATGTTTCTTGTCCTTGATGCTGTAAGGAGCTTTTTGAAGAAAAATTCCTATAGAGTCCTGCTGACATCAGGCTAGAGAGGGCCTGAAGTTCAACATGAGATTTGTAGACTATATCCCAACTCCTTTCCTGTATACTCTTCCACCCTTTTTCTACTTGACTTGCTGTTAATGCCTCACTTTTTAACGGAGAATATTGGCACTCCCACAGGCATTTGCTGAACAATGCAAGTAATGGTGCAAATCTTCATTCCTTCGGCGTGATGAGGCCTGTTATTTAGGAAAGAGCATGCCCTTGACTACAGCAACTCAAGGGTAAGCAATCTGACCCAAGCCTGGCCACAACACATGAGAACCAATGTTGAAGATACCCCTGCTCATTGCAGGGGATTGGACTAGATGACCTTTAAAGGTCCCTTCCAATCCAAAGCATTCTCTCATTCTCTGATTCTCTGAATAAAGCAGCAAGTACCATCCTTCAGAGGCATTCTGCTTTGTCAGTGAACACATACATGCAAAGAAAATGTGATATGTTGGTGAAGGGGTAAATCAAACTGCTTTACACCAGAGACACCAACTTCTAAGATCTGATCTCCTTTGCTTCATCCTCAAGTGAAAACTCTGTCAGCACAGGAAGATGCTTTGCAAGTGTATCTTCAGGTTTCTGGCAGCCAAAAAGGCTATACAGGGCATTTGCATTCAGCAATGTTTTGTACATCTTCTGAGACTTTACAATTGTAACTTTTGTGTTCTGTCTAACCAAGATCATGCTACTTCTCAGAGTTAGTAAAACCAGCAAGAAAAATATGGTCCAGCCTGGTCTGGAATATGAACAACACTGTTCCTAGCCAAAAAGAGCCAAAGCACTGTTCTGACCTGTGGGCAACAGAAGTTTGGGAATAAAAATTAGAAAAAACCCACAAAGCTAGTCCCAAGGTAATGATCTAAGATAGCTGTGATGAACTGCCCTCTTTGGTGTCCTTATTACTTCAGGTATACTTCCGGACTATTGCAGCTTCACCAGTTTTGGACTGGACTAGATCAGTTCTTACCTCCTCAGAGCACAGGAAGACCAGATAGAGGCAAAAATGTATTCTCCAGAAGAATCAGCAGTGTAGATAGTAGACCACAGATGTTATCTATCACTGTGAAAGACTACACAATATTGGCAAATGATAGTTTAATGATACAGTGTTACATCTGCTCAGCATTTTGAAGTCTGTTGAGGAATAGCCACTGCTGACCTATCGTATTCAAACTTTGTCCTCTCAACATGCATTCTAATTGGAGGCAAGCAGCTCCACAGCATACATAGCAGCCAACATGTTCAACTCAGCGGGAGCCTATAGACATAGCAAACATTAATTGATAGTACTGTGCCAGCTATGGTTAAAACTCAGAATCAGTCATATGTAGTTTTGCCACACAAAACAGAAGGATAATGAGGTGTGTGCAATTGGCCTTTCCTAGTTTGAATTGTAACATAAGAGAAGAGGTAGGACTTGGAATCAATTAAGAGGAGAAATTTCTAAACATCCAAATATTACCTGAATAAATGTGGATGTGTCTAATGTGGGAGATTTCAAGCTCGTTGAATTTACAAACTGTATTTATTTTGGAAAAATAAGTGAGAGATTGGATGTTTGGTTTTGTTTCACTTTTTTCCCTCTCATGCTTATATTAACGGGGGGGCAGTTTTCTTCTATGACCACTCTGCTGGCTCATATTGGTTACCCCAAACAGTCACACATCAATGTGGCTCTCCTGCCATTCACCTGTTTGTGAACTTGGTGACTTCATCTTGGATAGATGTAGGTGTAAAGCTCTGTCTGAAGTGTTACTTTTTGGGGACATGGAGTACCTGCCTTCTCAGCTGGATCCACAGAATCAGCCCCACACCTTCATAGTAAATTTTCATGCAACAGAAAACTAAATGGTTCCTAGAACTATATATGGGAAAGGACCAGTGCTACTTACTTACTCTATTCCCACCTGTACATTTCCACACGTGTCCTTACTGTATTACCCTCCAAATAAATACAAGGTTTTTGTGGCATGTCAAGGCTGACCACCAGAGTGCAGCAACCATTTGAGAAGAAGCACTTACACTTTACTCCTTCTACCCCTTGCCTGGACAAAAGGAAGCCCCTGGAGGCAGGTTTCAAGCTCATATGCGCACATATGCCAGTTACCAGGACTAGAAATTCCTTAGCGAAGCAATTTTAAAATGCTGCAATAGCAAAGAAATGCAGTGCTTTTCATACCTTATTGTGTGTTAAGCAGTCTAAAACAGAAACAAAGGTGATCAGCTGATTATGCAGAACCTGAGAAAACAGACAATGATTGCATTTTTGCATATACAAATAATGATGAAAAGGGCTAAGTATCCTACTGTGTAGCTCTGCATTACATGGACATTTTTCATCCACTTGTTTATGAGGAGGAGGAGGAGGAGGATAATGATGGTGAGTAACTTTTTATAGTTCCAACATTTAGAAACTCCTACAAGATCAGGGAGGCTCTGCTGCTGGGCTGATGGCACAGGACAGCTCCTGAGTTATGGCTGTTGGACACACCAGGGGCAGAAGGAAAGAAACATGTTGAAAGCATAAGGGATACCAGGCCATTGATTCCAGCCAATGCATGGTAAACAGCAAGGGCAAAGTAGCTTAAAATTAAGTAGGCTGCTGACTCCTTTTTATGTGCCTGAAAATGACTCTGTTGTGATGGGTAGACCCTGGCTGGAGGCCAGGTGCCCACCAAAGCCGCTCTATCACTTCTCTCCTTGGTTAGACAAGAGACAAAATACAACAAAAGCTTCATGGGTCAAGATAAGGACAGGGAGAGATCACTCACCAATTACCATCACAGATAAATAGATGCAATTTGGGGAAATTAATTTATTATCAATCAAATCAGAGTAGGGTTATGAGAAATAAAAAACAAATCTTAATACACCTCCCCCCACCCCTCCCATCTTCCCAGACCCAACTTCACTCCCCATTTCTCTCCCTCCTCCCCCACAGAGGCACAAGGGGACGGGGAATGGGGGTTGTGGCCAGTTCCTCACACGGTGTCTGTGCCGCTCCTTCCTCCTCAGGGGGAGGACTCCTCACACTCTGCCCCTGCTCCAGCCTGGGGTCCCTCTCACGGGAGATGGTCCTCCACCAACTTCTCCAGCGTGAGTCCATCCCACAGGCTGCAGTTCTTCATGAACTGCTCCAGCGTGGGTCCCTCCCATGCGGTGCAGACATTCAGGAGCAAACTGCTCCAGCGTGGGTCCCCCATGGGGTCACAAGTCCTGCCAGCAAACCTGCTCTGCTGTGGGCTCCTATCTCCACGGGGCCACAGGTCCTGCCAGGAGCCTGCTCCAGCGTGGGCTTCCCACAGGGTCACAGCCTCCTTTGGGCATCCACCTGCTCCGGCGTGGGGTCCTCCATGGGCTGCAGGTAGAATCTCTGCTCCCCATCATCCTTCCTCCATGGGCTGCAGGTAGATATCTGCTTCACCATCATACTCCATGGGCTGCAGGGGGACAGCCTGCCTCACCATGGTCTTCTCCACGGGCGGCAGAGGAATCATTGCTCAGGTGCCTGGAGCACCTCCTCCCCCTCCTTTTTCACTGACCTTGGTGTCTGCAGAGATGTTCTTCTCACATATTCTCACTCCTCTTTCAACTGCTTTGTGCAACAGGTTTCTTCCCCTTCTTAGCTCTGTTACCCCAGAGGCACTATCACCGTCATTGATGGACTCGGCCTTGATGAGCGGCAGGTCGGTCTTGGAGCCGGCTGGCATTGGCTCTGTCAGACACAGGGGAAGTTTCTAGCAGCTTCTCGCAGAAGCCACCCCTGTAGCTCCCCCGCTACCAAAACCTTGCCACGCAAACCCAATGCACTCTGTAAATAATTCATGCAAGGTCACAAAGGCTATATAAAGACTGATAGCAGGTCCTATATTTTTTCTTCCTCACAACAAAAGACAACCATCTTACCTTTTAAGAAATCATCTTGTGCAGTTTTTAAGCTGAAGCATGAAGTCGAGCTATTTTAAGATGACTGGTTTGAAGGGTGATTCAGATGAATGCACCCAGCATGATTTCCCAGAGCAGCTGCATGTATTGTGAGAAAAATGGGATTCCCTAAGCCCATTTCCATAGACTTACCTAGAGCATCCTCCAAACTGGAGAGGACATACAGTACTGCAGGCAGGCCATAAAATTAAAAGCACCATTTTCCCTCATATTTGTTTCACAATTGAGCTTGATGCAAGTTTAACAACCAGAATGAATATAGATGAGCTTTACAGAGTATTCCGACAAAGCTGAAGCCATTTAGCAATTCCCAGTGCATCTTATAAATCAGTTTGTGTGGGGCTCTGCATGAAAGGGTGGAGAATATTTAGAGCTTCCAGCTCTTAAAATGCAGGGTTTGAAATTTGTGCAAGAAAAATAATTGTTTGATATAAAAAGATCTAGTACACATTGTGGTATCCAAGATTTATCTTCTCAAATGTGGGTACTTATTATGGACAAAGTTAATGGGTAGAGAAAGAAGCTCTCAGATCATAAAGCAGCAGGTGTGAGAAAAAGAGTTCAAGTCTCTAGACTCTTTATCTGCAGTCCTTCTCATTAAGCTAGATTGTCTCCATTTACTTAGTGGTGTAAATATCAATTTAACAACAAAATTTGTAGCTGAATTTGGTCAGAGCCCTTCTGGAGACGCTCAAGTTCCAAATCCAAATACTTGGATTTATGCTTATTCTTGTCCTCCCTAACAACAGCCGTGTAATTTTTCTTCTTGCTTCTACCTTACTTGATCCTAGGTCCACCAGAGAGTTTCACAGCAGCCATTTCACACTGCATCTTCTGGAAATTAGCTCCTGTTTCTATAAATAATAGGTGAATGTTGGAACCAGGAACCGCCAAAGGAAGTCCTCTCCCTCTTTTTCCTATTCTATACAGTTGTCGGTCACATTATCAGATCCAGTCTTGCATTTTTTGTGTGAATCCTGGAGGAGTATATTGCCACCTTCAGGCCAAAAATCTCAAAAACTGGTCCACTGTGGTAATCAGGAACCCTGGGTGTGAAAGAGTTTGATTTAGAGCAATAACACTGCCTATTTACTTAGGACACAAAAACCTTTATCTAAGATTCAGTAAAGTCTTACTGAATTGTGACTCGTCAAGTGACTTTCAATTATTCTCTATCTGGTACTATTGGAAATATTTTGTGGTCACATCACCTAACCTAGTGATTATCCGTTCAGTTTATTGCTAAGTAGAACTGCTTTCTGTTTTCCCATTGATGATTTTTAATTATAATCAGAAGTCTGTCACAATCTCTAATCAATAAAGTGCCGGGAAACCTCAGAGGCTGAAAGAGGGAGAAATAATCATTTAGATGTTATTAAAGTGATGGCCAATAGAAGCACAATTCTTTGTACAATGGCCAATGTTTCAAGTGCTTATTGATTTGCTTTTATAACAATTATACTGCACTCAAGAAAGCTGGGGAGGAGGAAGGAGGAAAGTCAAGAAAAAAAAGAGAAATAGCAAATCTGCAGTTACTATTCATGTCTCAGAAGGCACAAGTGCAGAATATGCTCACTTAGATGATAATCTGTTCTCCTAGACCTTTATAAAGGATCCATGATTTCTGAATGTGTTTTCTTTAATCATTCATGTTAAATATTTTATTTTAATACTCCCATTGCCTACCATGGGGTTGGGGAACATAATGCTAGCCATACCGTGATATTCCCATTCCATGCAATGTGATAATTCTTCAGACAGCTTTGCTATGGAAAAAATGTTCCCCATGCATGATTTATAATAGTTTTATAAGGTGAAGTAATTACATTATCAGATATCCCTGATGTGTTTGAGCAATAAGGCACCTTCATAATAACATACGACATCTTATAATTACCGCAAGGCAATTGCACTCCTGGGGAAAGGAGGAGGCCAAGATACACGTCTTGCCTATACAATGCCCCCAAGGATGTTATTATCAGGATATAAATAAATAAATACAATGAAAAGAAGAAGGAGGAAAAAGCTGATACTGAATAATGTTGGGTTGTGTTATAATGTAATTCAAGATTTATAAGAAAGGGCAAAAGTGTACTTTCATGCTAGGATGTGATGTGACAGTTCAGAATATCTAAACAGCAATTTTGAATGAGCTGACCTACTCACACAAGTTAACCCATCTCCTCAGAAATCTCCTTGGCCAATCAAAGCCGGTTTGTAAAAAATCAGACTGGACTGAAAAATGCTTTAAAATTCTAACACACTTTTATTGCTCACAAAAACTGTTGCAGTATATATTTCTAGGTGTTTTAGCACATTCATGAGTCTTATTTCAAGGTTTCTTCCTCGTCCCAAATGTTCTTTGTCCTGGTTCTGGCAAGGCTAGAGTTAATTTCACAAGGAGCCAGGACAGGTGAGCCAAGATGGCCGGGGGCTATTCCATACCATGTGACATCATGCTCACCATAAAAGGGGGCTAGTCTGGCAGGGGCGGGTTCGGTGTGGCTCCAGGACAGGCTGAGGTCCGGTTGGTCGGTCGTCGGATCGGTAAATTGTTCTTTGTTATCACCCATTGTGAATATCTGTTATCAGTACTGTTGTTGATTGTTTCCCTCTCCCTTGCTGTCCCAGTAAACTGCCCTTATCCCAACCCTCGAGGCTTTGCCATTGTTTTTCCGTTCTCCTCCCCATCCCGCCGGGGGAGGGGTGAGTGAGTGGCGCGTGGCACCCAGCTGCCGGCTGGGGCTAAACCACGTCAGTCCTTTTTGGCGCCCAACATGGGGCTCGAGGGGTTGTGATAAGGACGAGTCTGACCCAAGTGTGTTAAAACAAAGTTGTTATAAGCATTTATAATGTTATTGAAACAGTCGGTGGTCATAATGCTGTTCTGTTTGGTCACATGGCTCTGGTTTGTAAACCCGTGTTTACTCTATGTAATCCCTGCGGCGCTGTTTATCATCTCTGGGAGAGGGGTGTATGTTCTCATGTTGTTGTATTGTGTGATAATGACTTATGATAAGATATCATTGACAGTCATGAGTCTGAGCTGG
This sequence comes from Grus americana, assembly GCF_028858705.1. NCBI lineage: Eukaryota > Metazoa > Chordata > Aves > Gruiformes > Gruidae > Grus > Grus americana. Next base: position 5,692,349 of record NC_072891.1, on the reverse strand, counting down.
TACTTGTATGTAGCATTTCTGTCAGGCCCGTACCTCAGTCAGTATCTTTCAGAATTGATTAATAATTGCACCCAATCTATGGGAAAGACAGGGGGGGATACCTTCCCCCACTCTTTCACCTCCCCTTTCCCCTTTTGGTTGGTTACAACAATTTTTGAGAATTTTGAATACCTTTGGAATGTTCAGGCCAGTATATTCCTATTGCTATGTCTCCTGCATGCTTTCCAACTCCTGTTCAGGGTTAGCAAAAATTGTTTCAAGAATACCACCCAGGGATTTTCCCCAAGGCTGAATGGTCAGGGCTGCCATGGCATGTGGGAGAGTATGGGCAGGTATCTAGAGACCTTCTCACCCCCAATGGTTTGGTGCTTCACTCCCAAACAACTGCAAGACCCTGATAAAATGGTAGAATATTTGAAAGGAAAATGCTGTGGGAATTCTAAGGAGACACAACTTACTGCACTGTGCTGGGCCCTGGCCACAATCTATCAAACACTGCTTGAGAGTAGACAGCACCATCCAGAGGGAGAGAGCAGACCCACAGGCCCCGCAGCTGCCCAGGCCCCCGCAGCAGGCCCTGCAGCTGCCCAAGCCCCCGCAACAGGCCCTGCAGCTACCCAAACCCCCGCAACAGGCACTGCAGCTACCCAAACCCCCGCAACAGGCACTGTAGCCGAGCCAAAAGATCAACCCATACCAGTATCAGTCGCCCCTATACACAAAAAGAAGTACACAAGGAAATTGGTTCGCTTAGTGAAAGATGATGATGAATCGGGACCATCACGAGAACAAGAAGAAGAGCCAGAACCAGAAGTGATCACCCGATCCCTGTCCCTGAGTGAGCTGCGAGATATGCGGAAAGATTTCAGCCGCCTTCCAGGGGAGCACATAATTACCTGGCTGCTCCGCTGCTGGGATAACGGGGCCAGTAGCCTGGAACTGGAGGGCAGGGAGGCCAAGCAGCTGGGATCCTTGTCTAGGGAAGGGGGCATTGACAAGGCAATTGGGAAGAAGGCGCAGGCCCTCAGCCTCTGGAGGCGACTCCTGTCAAGTGTGAGGGAAAGGTATCCTTTCAGCGAAGATGTTGTATGTCGGCCAGGCAAGTGGACCACCATGGAGAGAGGTATCCAATATCTGAGGGAATTAGCTGTGCGGGAAATGGTTTATTATGATCCGGACAACGCACAGTTGCCCACAGACCCCGATGAAGTCCAGTGTACCCGAGCCATGTGGCGAAAATTTGTACGAAGTGCACCATCATCGTACGCCAACTCACTGGCAGTCATCGACTGGAAGAGTGAAGAGGCACCCACAGTGGATGAAATGGCTGGCCGACTCCGGCAATATGAAGAGAGCCTTTCTTCCTCCCTCGTCTCGGCTGTGGAGAAACTGTCCCAGGACATCCGGCAACTCAAAGAGGATATATCTTACTCCCCACCTGTACAGACCCGTATTGCAGCTGTTAGGAGTAAGCGTTTTTCTGCTCCGGAGAGGGGATATAGAGCATACACACCACGAGATATCCTGTGGTTTTATCTGCATGGCCACGGAGAAGACATGAGGAAATGGGATGGGAAGCCTACCTCAACCCTGCGGGCACGAGTACATGAGCTACAAGGCAAGACAGCTATAAAAAGGGACTCTTCCAGAAAGAATGCTGCTCCAGTTTCCACCCGGCAGCCCCACAGACCAAGTGAAAGGCCCGATCGTACTTATGATCCTCTTGAAGGGACTTCTAAGTCCTTTTTGCAAGAGGTGAATAGTGACTATGATGAGCAGGATCAGAGGTGCCCTGCCTCCAGCCAGGTGGAGGAAAGGGACAATAGAGTGTATTGGACTGTGTGGATCCGATGGCCTGGCACATCGGACCCACAAGAGTACAAAGCCCTAGTGGACACTGGTGCACAGTGTACCTTACTGCCATCAAACTATGAAGGGGTGGAACCGATATCTATTTCTGGTGTAATGGGGGGATCCCAACAGTTGACTCTGTTGGAGGCTGAAGTAAGTCTAACTGGGAATGAGTGGCAAAAGCACCCCATTGTGACTGGGCCAGAGGCTCCGTGCATCCTGGGCATAGATTACCTCCGGAAAGGGTATTTCAAAGACCCAAAAGGCTACCGGTGGGCTTTTGGAATAGCTGCCTTGGAAGCGGAGGAAATTGAACCATTGTCTAGTTTGCCCGGTCTCTCGGAGGAACCTTCTGTTGTAGGGTTGCTGAGGGTTGAAGAGCAACAGGTGCCGATTGCTACCACAACTGTGCACCGGCAGCAATACCGCACCAACAGAGACTCCCTGGTTCCCATCCACGAGCTAATTCGTCAACTGGAGGGTCAGGGAGTGATCAGCAGAACCCACTCACCCTTTAACAGTCCCATATGGCCAGTGCGGAAGTCCAGTGGAGAGTGGAGGCTGACGGTAGACTATCGTGGCCTGAATGAAGTCACACCACCGATGAGTGCTGCTGTGCCAGACATGCTGGAGCTTCAATATGAACTGGAGTCAAAGGCAGCCAAATGGTATGCCACAATTGATATAGCTAATGCATTTTTCTCGATCCCTTTGGCCGCAGAGTGCAGGCCACAGTTTGCCTTCACTTGGAGGGGCGTCCAGTACACCTGGAATCGACTGCCCCAGGGGTGGAAACACAGCCCCACCATTTGCCATGGCCTGATCCAGACTGCACTGGAAAAGGGTGAAGCCCCAGAGCACCTGCAATATATTGATGACATCATTGTATGGGGCAACTCAGCAGAGGAAGTTTCTGAGAAAGGGAAGAAAATAATCCAAATCCTGCTGCAGGCTGGCTTTGCCGTAAAACAAAGTAAGGTAAAGGGGCCTGCGCAGGAAATCCAGTTTTTAGGAATAAGGTGGCATGATGGGTGGCATCAGATCCCAATGGATATTATCAACAAAATAGCAGCCATGTCTCCACCAAACAACAAAAAGGAGACACAGGCCTTCTTAGGCGTTGTGGGTTTCTGGAGAAAGCACATTCCGAATTACAGTCTGAGAGTAAGCCCTCTCTACCACGTAACCCGGAAGAAGAATGATTTCAAATGGGGCCCTGAGCAACGACAAGCTTTTGAACAAATTAAACAAGAAATAGTTCATGCCGTAGCTCTTGGGCCAGTCCGGGCAGGACCAGATGTAAAAAATGTGTTGTACACCGCAGCCGGGGAGAATGGCCCTACCTGGAGTCTCTGGCAGAAAGCACCAGGGGAGACTCGAGGTCGACCCCTGGGGTTTTGGAGTCGGGGATACAGAGGATCTGAGGCCCGCTACACTCCAACAGAAAAGGAGATATTGGCAGCCTATGAAGGGGTTTGAGCTGCTTCAGAGGTGATTGGCACTGAAGCACAGCTCCTCTTGGCACCCCGACTGCCAGTGCTGGGCTGGATGTTCAAAGAGAGGGCTCCTTCTACACATCATGCAACCGATGCTACGTGGAGCAAGTGGGTTGAACTGATTACACAGCGGGCTCGAATAGGAAGCCCCAGTCGTCCAGAAATTCTGGAAGTGATTGCAGACTGGCCAGAAGGGAAACATTTCGGAATGTCGCCAGAGGAGGAGGTGACACGTGCTGAAGAAGCCCCACTGTATAATAAACTAACAGAAGATGAGAAACCATATGCCCTCTTCACTGATGGGTCCTGTTGCATCGTGGGAAAGCATCGAAGGTGGAAGGCCGCTGCATGGAGTCCTACACGGCGAGTTGCAGAAGCTGCTGAAGGACAAGGTGAATCTAGCCAGTTTGCAGAGGTGAAAGCCATCCAGCTGGCTTTAGATATTGCTGAAAGAGAAAAGTGGCCAACACTGTACCTCTATACCGACTCATGGATGGTGGCCAATGCCCTGTGGGGGTGGTTACAGCAGTGGAAGCGGAGCAACTGGCAACACAGAGGCAAACCCATCTGTGCTGCCCCATTGTGGCAAGATATTGCTGCCCAGCTAGAGAAGCTAGTTGTAAAGGTACGTCATGTAGATGCCCACGTACCCAAGAGTCGGGCCACTTAGGAACATCGGAACAACTAGCAGGTGGATCAGGCTGCCAAGATCGAAGTGGCTCAGGTGGATTTGGACTGGCAGCGTAAGGGTGAATTGTTCATAGCTCAGTGGGCCCGTGACACCTCAGGCCATCAAGGAAGAGATGCGACATATAGATGGGCCCGTGATCGAGGGGTGGACTTGAGCATGGACGCCATCTCACAGGTCATCCATCAATGTGAAACGTGCGCCGCCATCAAGCAAGCCAAGCGGGTAAAGCCTCTGTGGTATGGAGGCCGATGGTTGAAATATAAATATGGGGAAGCATGGCAAATCGACTACATCACACTCCCACAAACCCACCAAGGCAAGCGTTATGTTCTTACAATGGTGGAAGCAGCTACTGGATGGTTGGAAACATATCCTGTGCCCCATGCCACTGCCCGGAACACCATCCTGGGTCTTGAAAAGCAAGTCCTGTGGCGACATGGCACCCCAGAGAGAATTGAGTCAGACAATGGGACTCATTTTTGGAACAACCTCATAGACACCTGGGCCAAAGAGCATGGTATTGAGTGGGTGTATCACATCCCCTACCATGCACCAGCCTCTGGGAAAATTGAAAGGTACAATGGACTGCTAAAAACTACCCTAAGAGCAATGGGTGGTGGGACCCTCAAACACTGGGACACCCATTTAGCAAAGGCCACCTGGTTAGTTAACACTAGGGGATCTGCCAATCGAGCTGGCCCTGCCCAATCAAAATTACCACGCCCAGTAGAAGGGGATAAAGTTCCTGTAGTACGCATGAAAAATATGTTGGGTAAAACAGTTTGGGTTATGTCCGCTTCAGGCAAAGGCAAGCCCATCTGTGGGATTGCTTTTGCTCAGGGACCAGGGTGCACTTGGTGGGTGATGAGAAAAGATGGGGAAGTCCGGTGTGTACCCCAAGGGGATTTGATTTTAGGTGAAAATAGCCAATAAATCAAATTGTATGATATTAATAGCTATATACTGTATCAATGGTATGACCATAAGAATCACCCAAAACTAATGAAGGATGGACTTTGAAACTGAACAAAGTGCCATGATGATGGAACTAGAACTGACTTCAACTGGTGCCCAGGAACTTCATTAAAAATCACATCTTTGACATCCAGACTGTGATCATGGACCACACCAGATACACTGGCCATGAAAACTCCAGATGTAGCGTGCAACAATCCAGTAGCACGCACCATTGCTCCTGCTTTGAGAGACTGTAATGGCAGATGGAACCCAAAAGCCATGGACTAAATGAACTTGACAGGCATTTTAGAGCGATAGCCCGTAGAGTTAAGGGAATGAGATCTGTGAAATAATCTGGGCATGACGTAGATGGTATGGAATAAGGGGTGGATAATGTCCTGGTTCTGGCAAGGCTAGAGTTAATTTCACAAAGAGCCAGGACAGGTGAGCCAAGCTGGCCGGGGGCTATTCCATACCATGTGACATCATGCTCACCATAAAAGGGGGCTGGTCTGGCAGGGGCGGGTTCGGTGTGGCTCCAGGACAGGCTGAGGTCCGGTCTGTCGGTCCTGGGATCGGTAAATTGTTCTTTGTTATCACCCATTGTGAATATCTGTTATCAGTACTGCTGTTGATTGTTTCCCTCTCCCTTGCTGTCCCAGTAACCTGCCCTTATCCCAACCCTCGAGGCTTTGCCATTGTTTTTCCGTTCTCCTCCCCATCCCGCCGGGGGAGGGGTGAGTGAGCAGTGCGTGGCACCCAGCTACTGGCTGGGGCTAAACCACGTCATTCTTACAGGCCTGTTAACGGAATCCTGAGCATCTGATAAACCTGCTACAGGTTGGTTTGTTGTTTTGGGTTTTTTGGTTTGGTTTGGGTTTTTTGTTGGTTTTTTTCTTCCTCCCAGAAAACAATAGGGGCAAAAACTTTTCCGTCATCAGAATCTCACGTTATTTGTCTCTGACTGATTAAATTTTTGTGTGCAAACTCTGTTTAGACAGATCTCTGGGATCTGTTATACTCAGACATCCCTTCAATTATCCTTCATTCCTCTCTTTTGAAGACATTTTTTTATTTCACACAGGCCTCAAAATTTTAAGCCAGTGACTAATCTGATCAGCAACAGTATGGACAACTATTATGGACAGTTTTGGGTTCCTCAGCTAAAGAAACATATTGAAAAACTAGAGAAGGTCCACTGGGGAGTAAATAAGATGTTCAGCATCCTGTGTTAAATGATCTATAATGTGCTTAGTAGCTGGGCTTGTTTATTTTGGGAAAGAGAAGGCTGAGCGGGGATCCAATAGCAGCCTATTTGATTTGAGTTACAAAGATGATCACAGAACCACAGAATGGTTTGGGTTGGAAGGGACCTCACAGCCCGTCTAGTTCCAACCCCCTGCCATGGGCAGGGACACCCTCCACTAGACCAGGTTGCCCAAAGCCCCATCCAGCCTGGCCTTGAACCCTGCCAGGGATCCAGGGGCAGCCACAGCCTCTCTGGGCAACCTGTGCCAGGGCCTCACCACCCTCACAGGGAAGAGTTTCTTCCTTATATCTAATCTAAACTGATGATGTCTCTATACTTTTTCCAGAGGCAACAGACAGTAAGATAGCCACAGGCTGTGGTGTAGGAAAGCAGTACAGCACTGGAACAGGTTACCCAGACCTATTTAAATTCTCCAAAGATTCATTTTATTATCCTCTTCCCCTGACATCCCACAAGCTTCTGGCTGAAGTCAGAAGCATAGGACATGGAAATCAATTTTTGTACCCTTTCCCACCAATAAGTCAGTGTTTTCTCTCAGCTCAAAAGGATTATGTGTCTTATGTTTCTGTTTCCATTTTACAATTAAAATCAAGTGCTTAATCAAAGGAAATCATGTCTCTGCAGGAAGCCAGAAGTGAGTAAATAGGCTGGAGGGGGTAGGGAGAATCCGTAGTGTTACCTAGCAGTGTATGTGGTTCAAACATCACCCAGATAATCAGTAAATCAAAGAGGCTTGTCTGCTGCTGTGCATCAGGCAGAGCAGGCCATTAACTTACTCACAATGACAAATGGGGATAGATGGATTTCAGTTTCAGGTTTCATTCCTGAGGTGCATTTCACGGCTCTCTCCAGAGCTTCACAATGTGCTTTATTTCCCACCAGAATTTCCCTGAAAAATGCTACTGAAGCTATTTGCACTTAAGAAAACTTAACGTGGAGGCAGTTTTGCCTAGTTCCTACATGGCTCCAGAGATGTAGTGTAATACATGACCAGCTACAGGTGCCACAACAAACTCTTGGCAATTTATGTGTGAACGTATGAAACCTGTGTTTGTACGTCTAGGAGGGCAATTGAGTAGTACATATTCAACTCATTCTCCTTCCTTCTAGCTTCTTCTTTCGTCTTTCCCGGTTCTGTCTCCAATTTTCCTTTCCTCTTTTTATCCTTCCTCTTCTTTCCTCCCTCAGTTCAAGTTCTTAATTTCTGTCCTTGTCAGAAAGCATCCCTACACTTTCTCCTAAAAAAAATTTTCCCCAAAACAAGATTCTTTTTAGAAATATCAGCAAAATCCACTCAATGACTGCTGAGTGCAAAGCATATTACTAAAATGCATAGATTACCCTCTACTCTGATTTTAATTACTGGGTCCAACTAGTGGTATGATTCAACTTGTTCATTAAAGTACATAAATTTAGGCATTGACATATAGATTACTTAATGTGATCTGAGTATATATGTTCCCATTCCTGTTAGGGGCATGATTCAGTAGCTTTAACATAAGCACTGAGTACTCTTTGAGATGTCCTAAGGCATCCTGCATGATCTCCAGCTGACCACAAGTATCCTGTGTAATGTCTGCCATGGATAACTTGGATCCCCAACACATTTTTAATGGCAGTCAGTGCTATGTATAGAACTGAATCAAGTCCCAAGATGTTCAGTGGAGTCTAGAGATCTAATCAACCTGACCTAAAGAAGATGTCTGCATTTAGTCAGTTGAATGACTCTAGGCTCCATTGAATGCACTGGCTAAATTTCCAATGACGATAGTGGGAACTGATGCCACAAGCAAGTTTGTAAAAACCTATATTCCATCTCCTAAACTTTGGTATCCTAGTTTGTAAGAAGTTGAACCCCACCTTGTTTGTCTCCTAAAACTAGGCTTAAACTTCACCAGTTGTGTAGGTCCCACAAAGAAAGGCGCAGAAAGGAAAAGAATTCAGTTCTGTTACGTTCACCTAATTTTTCCAGCAAATTGGCAGATATGTTCAAACAGTAGAGATTTGCACATGCGTGAACAGGAAAATCAAATTTGTTTGACTCCACTGATACTTGTAGGCATGCATTCATAACTATTTACCCATCAGTCATGTTACAAAATCTAACCCTCCTTGAGGTTTTCATTGAGTCCTTACTCAAAAAACAAAGAAACCCAAACAAACAACAACCAAAAAAACCCCCACAAAACAAACAAACAAGAGTTAAACCCTGTGTTTAGCTTAAACCATGTTCTTTCTTTGCCATTACACGGACATAGGTTTGTTTTTCAAAAGCAGCACCTGCTTTTTCAATGTTCCTGAATGGTATTGTTCTTCCACGCACACTTACACATTTGGGCTTAATTAGAACTAAAGCCTATAGATATATCACAAGTAGCTTTGGTGGGTTTTTTTTAGTTTGAGAAATAATTAATGAAAACACATTTTGTTCTATTTTTATATTTTCTTCCTGATTTTTCTGGTTTCTTCATCTTTCACATTCTTGAAGTAATGGGATCTCAGTGCAAGTTCAGTAAAAATTATTTCACATTATGTCTCAGCTTCCTGCAAGTTACTGCAAGAACACACATCCATGGAAAGTATAATTCAGTCATTGAGCTGAATATATCTGTTAACGGGCTTATGTGAGAAAGTATTTAGTTCTTTCAACTGACAAAGGTTTAGGGAGGTGGAAATAGTTGGTAAAAATACTAGTGATATAACAGAAGGAAATCTGCAAGGAAGCTTATAAGACTTAAAACGCTTCATAGTTAAAGACAACAAATAAGGGTTCTCACAGTACTCTCATAAAGAAGACAGATGCTGGATTCAATATCTGGTCAAGGAGTTATTTATCAAATCAAAGCCAACATCTTAATGGATAGAATGTTCTCATTAAACTCTAATAAAAGCCTCAACCATGATATAAAATCTATGAGACATTTTTTATCTTACTAAATCCTGTCAGGAACTTTTGTTATCAATATCACATGTCATCCACATAACTATTCCAAAAGGAGCCTGAAGTTTCTGTGCTCTACATCTTTTTTTTTCTGTTCAAATTTTTTCTTACTATGATATGAAAATAGTGTTATACAAATAAAACTTCTAATAAAAATCCCTTTTAAGAATGTTATGCTACTATTAAACATTGCATAAAATTAATATCAATTAGATTCTTTTATATTTAATAGGTTTTGAGTTATTGAGTTTAATTCAATTTCAATAAATTTCAATTAAGCAAAATTTGTTTCCATTTTTTATTAATTCCAGTCACTATCAATTATCTTCAATTAATTTCATCTACTTGTGCTACATTTTCAGGTAATTCTCCATTACTTTCAATTAGTTTCTATTAATTTCAAGTGGTTTTTGTGACTGGTAACTAATTTCATAAGAAACAAATGTCCTTCTTTAATATGGGTCTGTACTATTACAACTTGCCCTCACACCGTAAATGGCTAATTCAGGGCCAGGTCCTCATATGATGCATACTGGCATAGTCCCAACAGGGTCAATGTAGCACTGATGAGCAAGAACAGTCAGAAAATTGCCATTTCCTGAGAACTAAAGAATTCCTGGGAGCTAAAGTCAGTACAAATTTCACCTTAAGCTACCATGACATCAGGATTTCAGCCTAATCTTTCCAAACAAGTATATTAGTTAGCCTGCACTTTTGTTAAAGAATTAAGAATCTCATTTCTCAATACTATTGTGAAACAGAAGAATATTAATTCACTTTGATCCTTTTCAAAATGTTAGCTAATGACTTGATTCAATTGCCTAAGCATGGACATGTAGTGCCATTTGAGATGACCAGTTGGCTCTCCTGTACAGTGTGGATCTCCCATAAGTTTTGTATCTGCCAGCCTGTGGTGCTGTCTCAATGTTCATTACAGACATATGGTCAAGCAATTGATCCAAACCCTTAATTAGTCTGGTCACCAGAATATGACTCATCTCATCCTAAAATAGGATATTGACTAAATCTCCACTGGTTACAATGAGAATGAAAACAATTAGTTGAGACGTAGACACACAGTAGAAACATGAAAGTATGTAAGATGAACATCACTTCAAACATATATGCTTTTGGTGGCCAGTAGATTAGCCTGTTTTCCATGTAGGACAGATGAATGTTAAAGGAATACACAGGTATTCCTTTATGTTGTTTCGAATTCTGAACTCAGTTTAAGTTTGTGATGACTATAATTAAAAATTTCAGTATGCTAAGTACATAGCTATTTTAGGTAAAAGCAATGATTAGGAGGGAGAAAGTTCATATGGTGGAATAACATATATATAACATTCTTGGAGAACACAGATAAAGAGATTAATGATGGAAAGTGTACAGATGTATTGATTGTTTTACTGTCAAAGTAGCAGTTACCTTCAAGCAAAGGTACTCTTATTATGACTGCACCAAAATCGCCCACAACAAACTTTTAATTTGTGATGTTAAAAATAAAGTTAATTATCCCCTTTAGCATTTCTGCAAAACATGATTCATGAGACATATCAGCAGGTTTTATACCCTGGAAATGAAATCTCCACAATATTCAAAAGTGAGGGAAAAGTGTAATATAATTTAACACCTGGAATACACATCTGTATGCTCAGTTGAGTTTGAGTCTCTTCAATCCATAAGCCACCTCTGCCGTAATGTGATCCAGACATCAAAATTTGGGGGAAGGCTGGTTGGAGTCATTTTATATCATTGAACTTTTGGAGAAGGTCCTGTAGCACAAGCAGTCCAAGATTTTGTTGGTCAGTCTCCTGTGTTTATTTTATCTCAATATGATACTTCCAAGAAGCAGAAACTCAAAAAATGTCTTCAAGCACGAAGTGGCTGATTGTGTTGCATGGACTCAGTAACACTTATGTAGGGAGGGTTACCTATTTATTCTCACAAAAAGCATAAACTAAACACTAACATTTGGATCTAGGAAAAAATTTATCTATGCAGCCATACAATTACACAGTTTCTTATCACTGATATCAGTTCTCACTTCCTCCAAAATTACCATCAGTTAGATTTCTTGGTTTGGTAACCACAGAAAACCAGTTCAACCTGAAGTTTTTTAATCAGTAGCAGAACCTGCAAGAGATGCACTAACAGAGCTTTCTTCTCAGCAGCTGAAAATGTGAATGATAAAAGCACTTTTCTGGATTAGTATATTCAACAAAGATAATAACATTTTTGCTTATGCAGATCAATGCTCAGAATAAGTTACCCTCTTTAGACTAACTGAGGTAGATTTTCCTCAGTGCCTCTTTTCTGAAAACTCTTCCTTTGGGTTGTTCAATTCCACGATTATTCCAGAATTCACAGATCCCAAGGATGGAGAGGACTGCAAAATAATTACAGGTATGTATTGGAAATTTGCCATAATTAAGTCATGACGTTGGACTGCTACTGGGAAATAGAAGAGTGAACCTGGAATCATAGGGAAGAATTCTGGTTTTGAAGATGTTTCTGCCAGAAACAAAACAAATAAAACCAAAAAAGTTTAGAAATATATTCATTAAACATGAAAATGAAAGGAGGAAAGATAGCATGTTATCCACTGCTGTTTCAGCTGAAACTTAGGAAGCTGTTGGGTTTTATTGAATATACACTGGTTTGGAAAAACGTATATCCATTTACATTATAAAAGCCCATATACAAATGTACTTTGGGTTTAAAATCCCATATGTTGGCTGTCGTACTAATATTGGTTCAAGCAAATTATGCCTTGGCTTCACTAAATGCACATATCTATTTCAGTTAGACTGCTCTAATTTGGCAACAGATACTGTATTATTTATTCTGTGGCATAGATCAAGTTATGTAAAATTAATGGTTGAACTTCATTCATATGGACTGAATTAAAATGCATTGGTCAGAATGGAAAAGAAGGAGAGAGAAAGAAAGAGACCTGGATTTCATTATATTTATGTCTGTTCCAGTGTCAGCACAGTGATGAACAAGAGCTGGCTGCAGTTAATACACATTAATTCACCAAAAGAAAAAAAAAATACTGGCATATTTTTTTCTCCTGAAGGTTTTAATTTACAAAATATTGGGTTTTACAGATACCAGTTCAAGGTCAATTTGTTTCAAAATGTCCAAAAAATATTTATGGATTTTTAATATCACTGGTTTGCTTTGTTGTTAAGTACGCAAGTTTCAAGCAAATATTCTGGATGACCTAGTCCTGCTGCTCCTATCCATACAAAATGCCCATGTGTAATCTTGTCCCTGTACATCGTTCAGAAATCTATAGTGCTGCACTAACCAGCTCTGCCCAGCAGTGAAGTTCTTCCCCTATAGATATCCCAACCCATCCTCACAACCACAGGAGAAAATGTACCAGTCAGTCAGGACTCTGGCAGGTTTGGAAGGCAGGCGGGAATATCCATAGAAATTAGTTGTACCCTTGATAAACCTTTGGCCCTTCCTATGGCAAGTCATGGATGGGAATCCGTTATTGCACAGCTGTGTGGGGCCTGGGACTTACTGCAAGTCTTTGGAGTGACACCGTAGCTGTTGGCGATTGCTATTAGCAATTGTGCTGCAAAGCCTGAGGTTTGGCATCCATTCTTCCAAGGACCTGGTATGAATAATCACATTGTCTGCACCGCTACGTAGCATAGGTGAGCTGAGTTTCTGGTATCTTCCCTTAGGTGGTGGGGGACCTCAACTTGGCCATGCCTCATGCCTTCTTTGGGTTCATGAAAGGCAGGTCCTGCTTGACCAACCTGATCTCCTTCTATAACCAGGTGACCCACCTAGTGGATGAGGGAAAGGCTGTGGATGTTGTCTGCCTGGACTTCAGTAAAGCCTTTGACACCGTTTCCCACAGCATTCTCCTTGAGAAGCTGGTGGCTCATGGCTTAGACAGGTGCACTCTTCGCTGGGTAAAAAACTGGCTGGAAGGCCGAGCCCAGAGAGTTGTGGTGAACAGAGATAAATCCAGTCGGTGGCCTGTCACAAGTGGTGTTCCCCAGAGCTCAGTCTTGGGGCTAGTCTTGTTTAAGATCGTTATCAATGATCTGGATGAGGGGATTGAGTGCTCCCTCAGTAAGTTTGCAGATGACACCAAATTGGACACGAGCGTCGACGTGCTCGCGGGTAGGAAGGCTCTGCAGAGGGATCTGGACAGGCTGGATTGATGGAGTGAGGCCAACTGCCTGAGGTTCAGCAAGGCTCAGTGCTGGGTCCTGCACTTGGGTCACAACAACCCCAGGCAAGGCTACAGGCTTGGGCAAGAGTGGCTGGAAATCTCCCTAGCAGAAAAGAACCTGGGGGTGCTGTTTGACAGGTGGCCAAACATGAGCTGGCAGCGTGCCCAGGTGGCCAAGAAGGCCAACAGCATCCTGGCTTGCATCAGAAATAGCGTGGCCAGCAGAAGTAGGGATGTGATTGCGCCCCTGTACTCAGCACTGGTGAGGCCACATCTCAAGTGCTGGGTTCAGTTTTGGGCCCCGCACTACCAGAAGGCCATTGAGGTGCTGGAACTTGTCCAGAGAAGGGCAACAGAGTGGGGAAGGGTCTGGAGCACAAGTCTGATGAGGAGCGGTTGAGGGAACTGGGATTGTTTAGCCAGGAGAAGAGGAGGCTGAGGGGAGACCTGATCACTCTCTACAGCTCCCTGACAGGAGGGTGCAGCCAGGTGGGTGTTGGTCTTTTTTCCCAAGTAACTAGTGATAGGATGAGAGGAAATGTCCTCAAGTTGCATCAGAGAGGTTTAGGTTGGATATTAGGAAAAATTTCTTCACTGAAAGAGTGGTCAGGCATTGGAACAGGCTGCCCAGAGAAGTGGTGGAGTCACCATCCCTGGAGGTATTAAAAAAATGTGTAGACATGGCACTTCAGGACATGGTTTAATATGCATGATGGTGTTGGGTTAACGGTTGGACTTGATGATCTTAAATGTCTTTTCCAATCTTAATGATTCTACGATTCTCGTAACTATTGTTTGCCCCTTTCTTTCCAGACTACATCTGTGCACACTTCCATTTGGGCCCTGCTTTCATCTCCATCCTGTCCAACCTCCTGTGAGATCACAGAGTTATGGAATTGTTTAGGTTGAAAAACCCCTTTAAGATCATCAAGTCCAACCGTTAACCTAACACTGCCAAGCCCACCACTAAACCATGTCCCTAAGCACCACATCTACATGTCTTTCAAATACTTCCAAGGCTGGTGACTCCACCACTTCCCTGGACAGCCTGTTCCAGTGCTTGACAACCCTTTTGGTGAAGAAATTTTTCCTAACATCCAATCTGAACCTCTCCTGGCGCAACTTGAGGACATTTCCTTTTATCCTATCACTTGTTCCTTGGGAGAAAAGGCTGACCCCCACCTGGCTACAATGTCCTTTCAGGTAGCTGTAGAGAGCGATCAGGTCTCCCCTCAGCCTCCTCTTCTCCAGGCTCAACACCCCCAGTTCCCTCAGCCGCTTCTCATAACACCTGTTCTCTAGAACCTTCACCAACTTCATTGCTCAATGTGAACAAGAATGCCAGAAACGCATGAGCAGGTTTTCCCTCTGGGTCACCTCATTCAAATATTACCAATCCTGGAATATACTCAAGCTGTTTAGTTTCTTGCTTCACAGTTAAATGAAGAACAATTTGTTCTGGGAAGAGCTGAGAAAAGCGGAGGCAATGCTTCCTTTCCAGTGGTATGCCCACTCCACTGAAGATTACTGCTATTATTCACATCTCTAAAGAGAAGGTGTTTCCTCATACCCGCCATGTGCACTGTGGGCACCCAAAGTGGCCTGCATGCCTCAGACCCAACCAGGGTACTATTGCACTTCATCTTGTGATCTCTGGCTGCAGCTTCAAAGAATGACACATGTGTTTACCCACCCCCAGACCTCCTGGCTTTGGTGACTATATCGAACTGTAGATAGGCAAGCAACTGCCAAGCTTAAATAAAACAAAAAACCAAAAAAACCCAAACAAAGCACACCCTCCAGCTGATGGAGCGCACAACAGTCCATCTGCTGAACAAGTGACTGCTGAAAGCAAACCAGCGTTTGAGATGAGACTGACAGGAATTTGCTCCTCAGTTTCCAAGACTCCCTGTTCAATTTATCCGTGCCATCAGAGAAATCGCACAGGGGAGCTCCACTCCTCATGAACAACTGCTAGAAGGAAACTCATGAAAGCAGGAGAGAGAGGTTTCTTGGCTACTGGTCCACGTTGTGATAGTTACTTCTGGAACACATCAGAGTGACTGTAAACCTCAGCACTTTCAGAACAAAATGTAAAACATTCTTCCACTGACCTTGCTTTCCCACAATAACACCACATAAAATAACAGAGCAAGGAAAAAAAATACACAGAGCTTTATGAGTGCACTTTAATAAATCAATAGGGGGTTTAGATACCACAGTGGTAGCTGCTGTATAAATACCCAGACAGGAAGATCCTGTCCTGGAAAATTAGAATAGGCTATTCCTGAACCTGTTATTGTCCAGCTTCACTTGAAGTAAGAGAAAGTTGGTGTTATTTTTTCCCCACTGGCAGAGAAAAGCCTAATGTCTAACTCTCAACTGTTATAAATAAATGTATCTCTCTGTCACTGGTGTTAGTTCGATGTATACCACCCGAGATGCTTGCCTGTGTGATCCAGCCAAGAGAAGAACCACAAGTTGCTTGTACTTCTGATTATAAACAGATATATAAAGAGCACAGTAGAGTGGAAATTATCATTCATGTCTGCATATAAGTAAAGAAAACAGTGGAAAATAGGCAAATGGTATAAAAGATAGCCAGGTAATATTTCTGAATTTCACAGAAACACTCTTGATAATTTCCCTTCTTTTAGTGGTGTTTTTAACATGTTACAGTGATATTCTTCATTATACTCTTCTGAAAGAATACTGTGTATATAGCTAAATTAACTGATTATGGGCTAAAACCTAAGGACTGATTATCATATAAGGTCTACAAAATTCATCTCTTAGAGCACAGCAAACACACTGCTTTCTAATGCATCTCTTCTTCACCGTACGATGCTCTCTGTTAACATCACAAAGGAGAGGGGAAATGAATGCCATATACATATGCAGACTCAAAAAGACAGCCTTCCCTTCAGAAGACTGGTTAATAAAATAGTACTTGATTAAGCTGAGGAGCATGGATTCCAGGAAGGCACTATGTTAAGGAACACAACAAGTGAAGAGAGTGAAATGCAGAATGTGAAACCTGGAGCAGATAATAGTGTGGAGAAGATGAAGGGCAAAAACAGGTTGGGCAGAGTGGGAAGGTCAAAAGCCAGTCAAGAGTTTGATGGAGTAAGGACCAGGTTTCCTGCAACAAAGTGGGTGATAATGTCAGGAAGGCAGTAGGAGGATCACATTGGAAAATAGAAGAGCAATAATAGTATGTGGCCAGGAAAGAAGCTGTGAAGAATTGAATGTAATTGAAAGTAGAAATAGAGCTGCAATGAATGAAAGGAAGAAAAAGAAATGAAAATTAGACAGAAGATCTCTAGGAATGGATTAGCCAAAGTCCATCTTTGTAGGCTGAAAGATGAAAGGACAGAAAAAGCCAGTCTGAGGCTTAATTGCCACTGTCATAGCTAATGAATTATTAACAAGTAAATTAAGAAATTGAGTAAATCCTTTCTCTGTCTCAGCCAGCTCCCACTTCTGACAGTCACCACTGAAATGTAAAGCTTTTTAAAATTCCTTTCCCTTCCCTGATGCAATGGCTGCAGCACACTGTGGTTTGATGGTTTCCTTTAGATTTGTTAGAACCTCCCCCATGGCTGTTTTTGGGTGAAATTCTCCCACCACAAACTTCCACACTATGAAGGAATCTTGATAAAGTTGTGTTGATGTCATATCCACCGCAGTTGTTCCAGTTCTTCCACAGGCCAGCCGAGGCTTAAGGGTCATCATCATTACCATGAATTTATTTAAAGCTAGTGCCTTAAAACCAAGCTTAATGATGTCAAGAAGTGGGTGCTACCCACAGACCACAATGCTGAATTTTGTTTTCTTGCTCAGAAAAATTCCCATCCAGTTTATTGTGGAGCAAGGAAGGGACACACAGCTAGAAGCCTGCTTTTAAAACTTTCACCGTGACTTCATCTAGAACTGCCAAAAATGACAAATAAGTACAATATCTTCATCACATCTTGAAATACAACTGTCCATAGCATTGCTCTAATCTCAGCTGTGGGCATCACATAGCCCTCTGTCTTTTGAGTGATACTTCTACATCATTTTCCAGCTAGAGGAGACAACAACAATCCCTTTCCTCATACCTCAAAGAAGAGAAGTAGATGGAATCTGCCAGGGTTTCAGGGGAGAAGAAATGATCAGACAACAGTTTCCTCCTCTTCCGCTGCTATTGCACAGTGAAGAGATGAAGTCTCAGTCACATGATGTGAGAAGTCCTACAAGACTGGGAAATCCTGTCCCATCCCCTATATCGCGAGCGACAATTTAGCTATTATTGGTTCTGCAGAAGATATAGAAATAGTTCATTATTATTTTTACTTTTATAAATAGAAGGAAAAAACAAACACGAAACCCCCTGATCTTTCTAAAAGTCTCCAAAAAGAGAACTTTTTTATCTAAACACAGAAAATGTTCAACCAAAATGAACATCTTCTGTCTATAGTCCATTTTGCTCATTTTAGTCAAAACCACCTTTCATTGGTAAGTGTTTTCAACAAACATTTACTGGTTATTTTTGGCTTAGCTGTAGGGCTATATATTCCTGCTGCCATAAGCCTAGTATATACATTATGTGTGTTTGACAAATGTTTTGCACTGAAAGAATGCACAGAAGATGTCATTCAACTGGTCCTTGAGGTAACACAGGCAGAAAAGAGAAATCTGCAGAGTCTACTACACAAAGATGGCCAGAATAGACCACAAAAAAGATGCACAGACAGATTTAGAGAACGTGTTAAACATGAGGAGCTTCTGGTAGATGCATAAATATGGACATAATTAACCCAGAGTAAGATCAGCACTCATGGATCAGTAAACACCAAAGGGAGGAATCAGGATCTGCTGCTGCTCATTTAGCCTGCTGGGATCTGTTGCAGCTTGTGAATGCTATGTGTTTTCTTCAAAAGGGGAGAACAGAACCCTGAAGCAGTCACTATCTGATTATGCTGACCAGAAACAAAGCATTGCTGTTGTCAGCTCCAACTGTTTTCTATTTTGCTTTTCTCCTTGCCAGCTTTGCAAGCAGCTGTTTGCTCTCTTCCCTGGTGTAAATCAGGAGTAGCTTCAGTCAACACAGTGCCATTTCTCTGTCTGTCATGTGGTAAAGATCTAATACATTCTTCCTCCTGAGAGAGCAAAATGCAGCCAAGAGTATATGTTGGCCTTGTTTTCCTTGCTCTTACACCAGCATATGACTGTTAGCATAAGAGAATTATTCTTTTTATGTGTAACAATGCCCATCTAGATGAAAATAAGGAAGAATCAGCCCCATGTGGTGCATCTTTCATGGAAGCACAATGGTGTGAAAGTAATGTGAGAAATAGAGTGGGCAGTCATGGATTTAGGAATTCAGGATCTGGGAATACACTTCTTGAGTATCAATGAGACTACTGATATCAATTACCACCACTGGGGTTAGCTTACACTGGGACTGAGGAGGACACATGCTGAAAGCCAGGCAGGGCCGACTGTGCTCTCAGGCCCTCCTGCTAATGGGCTAATTAGTGGGATGTGCTCATAGCCAACTCAAGTGGCCCCATCCTGCAGGCCAGGTAGAGCTCTCTCAGACAAATGACAGTAGTCTGCAGATCTGGTATGAAATTAATACCATATTAAGCACATTGCCATAATGCATGAAAATGTGTCTTCTGGCTTGGAAGACTTGAAAAATCTGAATCTTGAAATTCATCCTCACTTAACTGATTTCATGTCAAGTTATCAATTCCAGCCTGATCTTTATCAGCTAGAAGACAGCACAGCTTCAGAAACTTTTCAGGGGCAGCCAACTTCTGTCCAATTTCAACACTTGTTTACAGCTATGTGAGGGAGGTCGTCTCATCTCCCATGCATTAGTTACTATCCATATATGTGTAACTAATGGCGATGAAAACTGCTGACCAACTCAGCTAGTCTTTTGGCCATCCCTCCTACTTCACAGGCAACTGAAGTCCAAGCGTGCACTAGCATACCTAACTCTGGGTGATGCGTACTGTCTCCTGCTTCATCGCAAGTATTATGTACTTGCACTTGCCTCTTTGCTGACCCCTTCTTGGAGGATGGACACCAGTGGTGTCCATCACGGGTGGGTTGGCAGCTCTCAGTGCAGAGAGGACACGAGAGGGCAGCGCTGCCCCAGGCATGGGCACTGTCACTTAAAGGGTGTGAGTCTGATGGGTGGCTGAGGGAGGCCCTCTGGTTGGGCTATGAGGTTCAGAAAGGACCCCCTCACTTTCCTTCTCAGAGACAAGTCTAGGTATGGCTACATCCAGTCTTAGTCTCAGACTTGGTCAACGGGTTATGTCTAAATGATTATATATGGTCACACACCAAAGTCAATGTTTGCCTGTCAGAGCACCCTAAAGGACTTTCACTGAGACAGTTTTGCAAGGTTGAAACGGAAAGTTCATTAAAGCAACAGATATAAAGAGTTCAGAATTGCTGTTGATAAACGCACTTCCTGCAGGAGCACTAATATATGTTTATAATGCCAGAAAAATGCTATCCCGGGTATTCTCACCAAAAGGTGAAATCGCAAGTGCTTACCAGGAAGGCGTCCCTGTCTTGGGTGGAGGAGAAGGAGCACAGCCTGTTGACTGCCTCTTAGGGGTCTTCAATTTCTTTCCTCCCTCCTGGGCGTAACTTCCTCAATGTCCTTTATACCCCAACCTTAGCTGTCCCCTCCCTGGGGTGATGTGGAGCATGATCTGGGTGGTGAGTCGAGTGCTATTGTCATATTTGTTTGGCATGTACTTCTTTTCACTCATTA
This sequence comes from Grus americana, assembly GCF_028858705.1. Taxonomy (NCBI): domain Eukaryota; kingdom Metazoa; phylum Chordata; class Aves; order Gruiformes; family Gruidae; genus Grus; species Grus americana. The sequence continues at coordinate 5,672,155 of NC_072891.1, read as the reverse complement.
CCATATTTAGGGTATCAGTTAAGAAAAAGGTCTCACTCTGGGCACCATGGCCTTCACTATTCTGTGTAGAAACCATCTATCTGTTTATTCCACATTCTTTAACCAAAACAGGGCCGTCTTGCCACCATAAGACTCCCTCCTTCGGCTGCTTCCCATACCAACCTTGCAGATCTCCATCCACAAGGTTTGCATAAGAGAGAAGCAGACACCGGTGGTTTTAACCTCTCACGTGCAATTGTCACAGGCACTCCTGCACAACGGGCAACGGTGGGCGGCAGGTGCTGGTGGAGACCTCAGCTCTCACTGTACTGGAAACACTTGCTGCTCTCCCCAGGCAGGACCATGCGGTGAAGAAAGGCACTACTCCATTGAGCAACATAGTAATTCCTTTGTAGATCTAAAACCTTCTCCTGCAAGGAGCACGTTGTCACAGTCTGACTGGTACAGAAAAGTTTTCATCTTAGGGGTGGTTAAGAGATAAACAAACAAGTAATGGGAACACATTATTCATTTTTGCAGTGGGGGGCAGTTAGCAGGTGGTTTCCCCATGAGCCACCCCGCGTCTGCAGTTCTTCACGGTATCCACAACTAATCTGAAAAGGGAACAACATTTGCAGGTGCTAAAAATGATTCAGGGTAGTCAAGTCCAATACTGACTGCAAAAAGTCACAGAATTATCTTGCACTATTGTCTGACTGAGTAAAAAAATGGCTGAGACAATTTAATTTCTGCTAATGCAAAGTAATGCACATGTGGAAAAATAACTCTAACTATACATACTCAGTGATGGCTCCAAATAAGTTCTGTATCACTGTACTTCATTCATGTATTCTGAATAGTATGTTCAATTCTGATCACACTGTCTCAGAAAAGATATAATAGAACTAGAAGAGGCAGAGAGAAGGTGACAAAGATGATCAAAGGCATAAAACACCCTCTAGAAAATTAAAAGAAAAGGTTATGGTGGATATAACAGAGATCTATGGAATCAGGAATGGTGTGAAGAAAGTGAGGAGGACAAATAATTCACCTCTTCACAATACAATATCTGCAAGACACTCAAGGAAATTATCAGATAGGAAATGTAATGGGTTTTTTGTTTACTTTGCTTGTTATTAGTTGTGGGTTTTGTTGTTTGGGGGTTTTGGGGTGTTTTGTTTGTGGTTTATGGTGGGTTTTTTCTATACTGCAAATTGAACTGTGAAGCTCTGCCACAGAATTTTCCAGAAGTCAACAATTATACTTGAGTTCAAAGAAGGTATTAGATATTCATGGAAATCCACAGATTCAGTACCTATTAAACACAACAGCCTATCTGCGGTCGCCAGCTCAGCAGTCCCTATGCTGCTGACTTCTGGAAGGTAGCAAATTGTCCCAGGTGATCACAATGCCCTTTTCTCACACCCCTAGGCTGTTCTTACACCCTTCTGGGCATCTGCTGTAGCTACTGTGGGAAACAATGTCCTGACAAATGTTTGTTCTGATCCACTATCTTACATCTCTGTTATGGGGGTATAGGGGAAATAAAAAAAATCTGACTAGACTAGTATATTAATTTAGCCTGGAATCTGCTGTTGTGCTTCTCACAGAAATCATCTGGGTGCACAAAAATCCAATGACCAATAGCAAATATAATTTGCATAAATGATCATACTAATTTGCATACAGTTGCTTCCTTTGCTTCCTTCCCTCAGGGACTGACAATCTGTTCCCACTGCAGTAAGTTTGAGACTGGTTTACACCTCACTCCCTGAAATCTATAATTTCATTTTGCTTCCTTCTTATTTATTTCTTACATTATATCATACTTCTTTTGAGGATGAGCTGAGTTTCCACTTTACCTTGCCTGATGTCTCTTCATTCTTTCCAAGAAAATTCACTATTCTTGTTATATATCCTTCTGATATGTATTAAAGCTTGCCCTAACTGAAAACTGTAAAATACTTACAATGTGAGAAACTGTTGTGTATAAGGCAAATATCCTCTTGCTTAATCTATCCCTTCACTTTTTTTTTTTACTGTCAAAATGACATTAAAAATTTGTCAAATTGACCCAAATCATAGCTTTTAGGAAAATGAGATTGGCAGGTACTTTAGGTCATTTAAACCACCTCTTTCCCTCAAAAATAAAACTTCATAATTCAAGTGGAACAAATGTCGAAACCAGATTTTGTATTTTATTTTCTTTTAGTGAGAAAATGGGAAAAAAATTTTTTTTTCAGTTTTTTCTTTCTGTTTTTCAGTTTTTAATTCAACTGACAAGTAAAACAAAGCAAAGAATTTTTTCATGGAGGCCTACCAAGATTCTTACTAACAAACAGACCATTATTATTCTTCACTGTCCGTAGATGGCTGAGGAGGATCAGAGCACAGATCTGTCTTCTTTCCATCAAGATGGGGCTAGGCTTTCCTCTGTGACTGCTTCTGTCTTCCACTCAGCATGATTCTAGATCTGCAATACCAAGATTATGGAAGCTGTCCCAAAAATCTGATAAAATCCCATGAAAGGCTGAATTTCAGACCAAAATCTGTAAGATTAGCCATAGTTTCCTGTGCTTTATTCCTTTATAAAGAACTCTTCACTGGGAATACCAGCACTCAACTGAAGATTAAAAACTCCTCTCATAAAGACTGCTCTGGATCACTGGACCTATTTTCAGGTCACCAAATACCCATCATAGAGGAGATAAAGTAATTTAAAGGGGTGAGTACAATTAAAAGGGCACTTCAACCCTATGAATACAACTTTTTTGGTTTCTTTCCTGATGTGAGAAGATTATGTAGGTCATGTGACTTTGACACACGGGTAAAATTTGTCTGAGGGATATTATGTGGGGCTGTAATTGAGGGATGGACTTTTACTAAATTATTGTTTCTGTGTTCCCATTCATTCCCTCCAAATGATACCAGATGTGGTGCTGTTGGGCTGATTTTATGTTGTTTCAGAGCACATGGAAGTGTGTCCAGTGAGACATTCCACCATGAATATGCATCTCATGGAGTAAATACCCAGAACAGTTTCCCCTGCGCAGATACTCAAGCATCAGTACCGAGACATGTGCTGGGGTCCCTTGTAAAACATGCACAAGAACAAAGTCACGTGCAAGAACAGAGCGAAGCAGGATCCACTTCACAGACAGCACGAGCAAGGCATGAAGTCACTGGTCACATAAGTTTATGCAAATGTAGGGAGCAAATCTGATTTGGCTAATAGCCAGCTGTATATTTTAACTACCAGGCAACCCCTTCTCTCCCATTAGAGGGTACAGCCATCACCTCTGCAAAGCTAGAGTGTCACTAGAGGCTCTAAAATGAGACCAGCTGAGCTTCCCTTCTGTTTCCTTGAGATGTGTGATGCTGTGAAAATACTACAGGCAATGTGAGCTGGTGCACGAACGAAGCTAACAGCACCATGAATTAAAACGCAGCATTCATTTTAGCTCTTGTACTAGAAGCCATTGCATAAAAAAGGAAACCCACAATGATAAATGGACTCCGTCTGTGTAAATTACTGTGGCAGGGGGAGAGAATATTAAAATATGGTAGCAGTTTGGGATAGCATGGTCAAAATTGGACAATGCCTGGTCAGGTACAGTACCAGCCACATGAACCATAGTCTCATTTTCAGGTCATCTCCAATCTGTGCTGCAGATCTTCTATGGGGTGTTATTAGTTCATGATAATCACACTCTCTGCAGTTCCTTTACTGCTATTATAAAAATGCTTTTATGTTGGGTAGATGTGTTATTTATTACGTGCTAGGAGGAAATGAAGTTGGTAGTTCTGAATGTTGAACAGCAGTTGGAGCTGAGCTGCACAGTTCCAGGTCCCAAGAACTCTGTCTCCTGTTTCATAATAATAATAGTGATTTATCCTCTGTGCTATTAAGCTGTTTGAATGACTCCATGCAGATCTTGAGGCCAACATTTTATTTCTGTCATCTAAGCTGAAGCTGTAACAGCAAGGGCTGACTTACTTTCTTTTCTTTCTTCTTTCTTTTTCTTTCTTTCTCTTTCTTTCTTTCTTTCTTTCTTTCTTTCTCTCTCTTTTCTTCTCTTTTCTTCTCTTTTCTTCTCTTTTCTTCTCTTTCTCTCTTTCTCTCTCTTCTTTCTCTCTTCTTTCTCTCTTCCTTCCTTTCTTCCTTTCTTCCTTCCTTCCTTCCTTCCTTCCTTCCTTCCTTCCTTCCTTCCTTCCTTCCTTCCTTCCTTCCTTCTCCTTCCTTCCTTCCTTCCTTCCTTCCTTCCTTCCTTCCTTCCTTCCTTTCTTTTTCTTTCTTTTTCTTTCTTTCTTTTCTTTCTTTCTTTTCTTTCTCTTTCTGCCTTTCTTTCTGCTTTTCTTCCTTTTCCTTCCTTCCTTCCTTCCTTCCTTCCTTCCTTCCTTCCTTCCTTCCTTCCTTCCTTCCTTCCTTCCTTCCCTCCTTCCTTCCTTCCCTCCTTCCCTCCTTCCTTCCTCTCTCTCTCTTTCTCTTTCTCTTTCTCTTTCTCTTTCTCTTTCTCTTTCTCTTTCTCTTTCTCTTTCTCTTTCTCTTTCTCTTTCTCAGACATTCATTGTCTCATATCCCTGTGCTGGGGTCCCTTTTGAAGTTATTATTGTGTCCCAACTGAAAATTTATTTTAAAATTGTTTTAGTCTATTTAAAAACTCTAATTTGATGTGAATAAAATAATCTGGTGTAAACTGTGTTGACTTAAATCACATTTCTGGCAGGACACTGATGCAGCTCCACTGAAATGGGACTTCCTTCCAAATGGCAAGGCAAGTATTGAGAACAAGCTTTTTGAATACCTGCGGTTCCACATGTTTTCTGATTATTGAAAGTCTTTGGTGAGATCAATGGGTTCAAACATAAAATGAGATGTTACTTTTTGCCTGTCAGTGAAATATCTGGAATTTTAATTTCCAAATTTTCATTGAAAAATAAAGCAAAGTTCTTAAATCATCATCATCATCATCATCATCATCATCATCCTGGCAGGTTCCCCTCATATTAATTCTCTACAGTTTAATTTTGAAGTATCTATAGATAATTTGTTAAATTAAATAGTTAATTCTTTTTCCCAGAGTCAGTCTAACTGATTTCTGTTAGCTATGGTAGTAACTAGACCCGGGTGCTGTTTTCTGCATCAGTGGTTTTTTACTTTCTGTTTTCTCCCCCCCCCCCCCCAAAAAAAAAGAAAGGTGACAGCGATAAATATTATAAATGCCTGATGATTTTACAGTTGTTTGTTGGTTTGGGGTTTTTTGGGTTTTTTGTTGTTTGCTTGGTTTTTTCCTTAAACTGAAAATATAAAGCTGTTAAGCAGTCCTGGACAGGCCATTTTGTATTTGTTTTCCAATGACTGTAAAGATCTTTTGCTTTCAACTTTTATACATTTCCAAATCTAAAAGATAAAAACCCCTCAAAATCAAAACGAAGTCTTTCATTTTTGTCAAAATGTTGTTTTGGTGTGTTTTTCCCTTCATCCATGACGTAAAACTTTGTGCTCACATTTGAGTATCAATCAATATCTCATGTGCATTGGGTGGGCTTCAGCTCATCTTAACTTCAGAGGCAGGATTCAGTTCACAGGTTAAAGGTCTAAACAAATGTGTATCTGTGTACATAAATAAGTTTCCATTTCAGTAAGCAGAGGTCTGGGGTTTCATTTGGTTGCCCTGACTCCATGAGAAGGATCCCATGGTGATGTCTGGAGATGTAAGTGGTACGGTTTCCCCTTTCGTAAAGATTGTTTTCTCCATAGCAGAGGAATACAGATTACTTCATTCTTTCAAAGTATATGCCACCAACTGTGCAATGAAATTCCTTAAATTATGATAAAATTGCTCATTTCCTGAAGTGAACACAACAAACTAACAGACACAGTAATTTTTAGTAGATTTGGATTCAATTCAATTTTCCAGATGTTCGCCTGTAATCAGCTTAGGAACTCAAATCTCAGAACGGTGCTATTCACACAACAGCTGTTGCAAATTTTTCTTTTGAATCACACCAATCTAAGAGTGGATTTGTTTACAGGCAGCCTCAGTGTTACATGAGGAACTGAATGATTACACACACAAAAAAAAAGTCTCAAAAATGCTCTTCTGACCATTTACAGTTTTGCTTTTATTATATTATAGCTCCATTTTAAAGTAATTTTTCTCATGAATTAGTAAATTTAGTTTTCTTCACCAGTCAGTGATTTTTGTTAATGAATTCAATTTTTAAAAAAACATTTTTTTGTCAGACTTTTGTCTGACTTTGTCAGCTTCCTAATAGGAATATATTGGAAGAAAACAGCAGAGTAGACATTTAAGCTGTATTTGGAGTCCATTCTCATAAGTATTTGCATAAGCTATCCTGCTTCAAAAAGTATAATTAACAGACTCACTCGGCCCAGCAAAGACTAGTACAACCTATAGTCTGACCCTGTATAATTCACACCTTAAATTGTCACTCTATACGGAACTCAGTGTCCTTTATCTGACTGTGGAGGAGAAAACAAACAAACAAACAAACCAACCAACCAACCAACCAACCATCCAGCTCTTCTCTTGATAATTTATTCCAGTGGTTAGCTAGTCTGTGTCCAACCCCATATTTGACTTCTGGTGTGTTGTAAATACAGTTTTTTCCTTATGCCTGGATTTCTTTGACTGAAGTGGCCATTTAACCTTCCCTAGCTCATCTACTTCATGTAGCTGGAAAGCAAAACAATTTATGGGTGTTTGTTATGGGCACAATTTATGTATGATTTTTGCTGCCAAAATGTGATTCATCTGAGCTCCGTCTAATAGAGAGAAATGTACGGTGACTTGTTCTCAGATTTAAATATAGCCCTTGGTTCCTTTGGATTCACCTGCATCTGTCCCCTGGCCATACAAGTCTAAAAGCTCAGCTTCAAATATCTTCAGACAACTACCTCTGGATCAGGTTAATTCCCATTTGGGTTTGTATGACTCAAACTTGAATTGTCCTACTCTTCAATTCCTGCCCCAGCTGGACGCCCCCCAGGTTTCCAAATCCATGCTCTTTTGTATGGGGAGACATAGCCACCTGAAAGTAGCCTGCAGGAAATCTACCATGCTGAGCAAATACCATGCATGGAAATACGGAGATGACTGTTGCTGACAGATTGTCATGTTTGGTACCATCCTCTCATTTGCAGGCATCTCTCTACTGAGGATTTAAAAATAAAAGTCTAGTTAAATGTCTAGCTAAAGGATTGTAAGCTTTTTTGTAAGGCAGAAGAATGTTAAGTTTTTGGACATACAAGGAAAATGTCACATAGTCTCTGTTAATGGAGTAATCCAAGCAATAAACCATGTAAATTCAATATATGTTAGGTACAAAATCTTTGTACTTCGTAATGAAGCTGTTTTAGTGTCAAGTGTTCTTACGACACATTAATGAAGTTAGGATACATTTTTCAAGCTGCCTGCAAAGTTGGTGTTTGACAACATTGTGTGTCTGGTAATATTCTAATGCAAGTGTCATACTAATTGATAGGCAAAAATGAATTAAGTAGAATGTGAAGTGCAGAACCAGTGGGTTTATTGGAAGGGTGTATACACAGAGAGAATACCTCAAGTTACCTGAGTTATACAGTATTTTTAATTCATTTTATTACTAAGCCAAAATTGTAGGAAATATAATAGTGAATTTTCAGATTTGTTCAAGTCCTTACTATTTATACTGTTAAAAGACTGTGCAATGTGGAAACAAAGAAGGTTAAATTTATATCGTGTGGGTTTTACTGTGTCAGTGTTGAGTGTTTCCTCTTTCCAAATTTTCATGTGACTCTTTGGAAGGGTGAATCTCATTAAAGAGCGGGTATTTCATTGACCCATCCCATCTACTTAAACAAGACCACTCTTTTCATGCATTTCAAGGCAGTGAGCACTATGTTCTCCTAATACTTATAAACATAATAACAGCTTTTCCTAGAGGTTAGTGGGTCTTTGGGTTTTTTCCCAGGACTTTTTTCCAGTTTCACAAATTTTGTTACAAAAGGTCTCACCTGTTCCCCATTTCCATCTGCTGTGTGGAACTATCTAGACTTTTCTAGACCTTTTTTTTTTTTCTGTCCTTCAGACCTACAGTTCATTTGGACAGCAAGTTTTTGTTCCGTAAGAGCAGAGACATGGAAAATTGGTAAAGGACAAAGACTTCCTGCTTTTTGAATGGATGGTCCTGAATAATCCTCCCACATATGATTATGCATACATGCAAACATGTACATACACACATGTTAAACTGAGAAAACTTTACAGAACAAATCTGCAGCAGGTAGCAACACTCGCCCGATGTCCTCACATGCGGATTGAGCCTAGAGAAGAAATACATTGCGATTAAATAAACCTGATTAATTTTCACCTGGAGAAGTTTTCACCACTGAGGCTTTCAGTTACTGTTGTTACTGTTTTAATTTTTAACACATGCATGTGCATAGAAATAACTGGAGCCTGCTCTAAAAAGCACTAGAGTAAATGAAACTAACTTGATGAATGTTATCATATGCACATTGGTTGCTGGGTACTGAAGTTCTGTCTTCCTTTAATAACTTGGTGAAATAAAGGGATGTTAAGCTGCATATGAGGTATTCAATTCAGCAGGCAGCAACTGGAGCAATCAAAACTCATCCAACAGATAAAGAAAACTGTATGGCTTGTGTAATACACATGTTGAGCTCACATCACACTCCCTTCATTCAATAAAAGTTGTCTGGAGACATCATCGGTGAAGTAGCTTTCATTCAGATGTGATATAGATGACACACATATCCATTTGTGGTTACTGGCGAAGACTCATTACAGCTGCTAGGATGTGGCTATGCCTCACAAGAAGAGAGAAGATTTCTGTCTTTTGGTCTTTTTTCCTCCTTGCCCCTTTCTCTTATTCCCTTCTTTCTTCTGCTTCTTTAAATCTCTTCCTACATTTCCATCATCACATCTCCTCACTTTTTCTTATGCTCAAAATTAATCAATTTCCCTTTTTCCCCCATATATTCTACCAGACTAACGTCTAATGTTCCCATATTTTCTTTCTTTCTTTGAATCCTGATCCTGCAGCTGCTCTTCCCACTCTATATCCTGACCTTGTTTGCAGGCCCACTCTTTGTCTTCTTGGGGTTTTTGCTGCAGAATGACCATTTCTGTTATAAACAGTATTATTTTACAATTGAGATGTTGCTAAGGTAATAAATATAGCTAAGTACCACAGACTGCAATTACAGTCCTTATCTTCCTTTCCCCTGATTAAATGTTGGAAATGAATGGAGGTAAATGAACATTTTTTTGACCAAACAAAGCCATTGTTTTACTAAGCATCAAACTCCTTTGTTTGAAAGATTTGAGTTTTGACAGACTTTTTCTGTACACACATGTTTTTTCTGCCAGACTCTGTGCAAACTCCTGGTGGAGACCCACAAAAAAGGAATCCTTCTTTCTGGTGTTCTCTGTTCTGTGACAGGGTGAAGGGTGACATACTTGAAAAATCAGTTTATTTCAACATGGGAAGAACCCGTGGCAAAGCGCACTGAGCCTGAAAGGTCTTCACCTCCAAGTTTCTAATCATGAGGTTAAGTTAAGTTAATCAAATAGGTAAACCCACTGAGGTTCCAAGTCCTGGATGGTCCTCCTCAAGACACTTCAACATCTAAAACTCACTTTGAGTCATCCTCAAAATCCAAATAGTCGACGTTTGCCTCAGAATAGAAATCTTGCCAGCTCTGGTGTACCCTCATTTAACATGACTTGTACTGCATACGCAAAATGGTTATTTTGCCCATACGGTCGATGTGTGCAGTTACCATCTACAACAGTAACTGAGTGGTTAGTGGGTGTAATTTAAGGGCTGAATTGAAAAATCCCTGACATGAATGAAAAACGAACTCTGATAGATGTCAGTTGTTTTGTTTGTTGTTTTGTTTGTTGAGTTTGTTGTTGTTTGGTTGGGTTTTAATTAAATTTATTTCCTTTTCACTAAAAAGAGGTGGCAGAATTTTCAGGATTCTTCAGTGCATAAGTTCACTTGAACGTCAGACAGGGTGGAGGGTATTTAATGAGCAGCAGGGGAAAGAAAATTTTAGTCTAATGTTACAAACTCCCTCTCTTCCTTGAATAACCAATAATTCAATGTCTCAGTTTCCCCTTGTGAAACAGGGATAATAGCACTTCCCTTACTAAGGTAGGGAGAATGGCAATTCAGAGAATAAATATTATTTTTAAAATGCTAGTGAGGGTTAGGTAGGTATTTCAGGTAGGCTAAAACCTGTCCCCAGCTATAAGGTCTAACCCTTCATACCTAAGTGGTATCAAAATTTTTTCAGGGATTTTTTTTTCCTGTTTGTTTGAATGGGACACTTCCTTTGCACAAAATGACCACCAGAAACACCTTAGACAACTAATGATTCTTGAAGCTAGTGGTAAAAAAAAAAAAAAAAAAAAAGAAATAAAGCATAATGGTGTTCCAGAAAAGCCTACTTTTTTATAGGAATGGCTTTCATGAGAAATCAGAGCAGAGGGGAGACATGTGTAATATATTTCTCAGTATTAATAACTGCTTCTTCTGCTTACACATAACAAAAGAGATTTTAATCACTATGGTAATCTCTCTCTTTGAAATGAACATCTCATATTAATCTTTAGACAAAATTGAAGCAAATGAAGGTAAAAGCTAAGATATAAAAGTGCCATCAGAATTCTTATTGAAAACAATAAGAATCCTTATTGAAACCATCATATTAAAGTTTCTAGTTGTTTATTTCTTTTTACAGGAGCTCCTTATTTTATGTCTTGAATAGTATTTCCCTAAATAAAATTGCACCAAGCAAAGTGCCATTATGATTTCCAACATTCATTTCCAGAGGGGCTCCTGCTAGTCCGTAGCTGTAACTATGATGAAAAGGGGCTGCGGACAGCCCGTTGCAATAATGCCATCTCCTCATCTATCAACCCAGCAGATTATGTGAGTAGCATCTCCTTAGAATAGCAACTCAGAGAGATAATAATCAATGAGAATCTAGCATGCTGAGTGCCCATACGAATCCATTGCTATAAAGGATGCCAAATTGTTACTGCTATACAAAATCTATGGAATTGTAGTCAGCAGGGCTGAGACCAGGAAAAAGGGCATTAAAGATTGACTCAATATTTCAGTGATGGTCTCTGGTTTTAGATTAATATATGCCATTATAGTGTAAGTTTTGGAATTTCCTGCTAATTTTATGCTGTGATTTCATAATGCAGGAGCTTTAGGGGCCAAATCCGGTCCAGAAGCAAGCACGTCCTTCTCACGTTGCTTTTTCCTCCCTTGATTCAAGCCAACTATTGACAGTATCTGTGTGTGAGACGGATCAGGAAACTGAGTTTTCTTCCTCTGGTTCTGAAGGAGAATTTTTTGCTATCATGTTATTGCTGTTTGTAGTACTGAGGTTTTTCAACCCAGACCAGTTTCTTGCTGCAATGTGAATGTAGGAACAAGCAGTCAAATGCAGAAAGGAGCAGCTGTAACTCCTTAGTCTGATATTCCCTCCAGACATCTCTGATCAAAACCCTACAGAATGTAGAATTTGGTCTGGTTTTAATCAACCTAAGATCCCACTTGTTCTCCATAGGCTCCTGTCACTCTTCAGTAACTCTGGAAGAGACCAAAGACAACTAGGATCTTAATTTAGCAATGGCTGTTAGGGGCCTTAATGAGGTGAGATGAGATGAATCTGGCCTTTAGGCACCGATGTCTAAGATACCAAATCTCCAGCTACTCAAATTCTGGAACGAGGATCACAAGGGTTGGACAGAGCTAGATTAATTAGCAGTATAATACAGATAACAATATTCACACATTGGAAGGTTATAGGCTCTTCAACTGACTATATTGTTTCCATAGAGCAAATAGTTAAGTGCATAGTAAGTAGCTAATAATTAATAACTTATTATAAGTATGAGCTCAGGTCTTTGGCCATCTGTGGTATGTTTGTTGTTACAGGTATGCCTTATATTTTGCCCTGATTTTCCTGTAAACCTATAGATCTGCTTCAATTATCTAAACAAAGCAAGTGCAAGAGATTACAGAATTACACCCAGGAGTGCTAAGCTCTAGGAAAAAAAAGTTCTCTTACATATTAACAGCAATGTTGACCTTTTATTTATACTAAAGCATTGCATACCTTTCGGTACATGAAATAACACTATAAGCAAGTTAGTTGATAATACAAGATTCAGTTCTATTCCAATGCTTAACTTGAATTTGTCTCAAGATACCACAATTTTCTAAATGGACTGATCCAGCCCTCTGTTTCAGCAATAAGTTCGGTGTATACCCCATAGCGCTGCCCATCACTGTTGAGGGCTATAGTAATTTGCATCAGCATGGCACCTGCTGTCCTCAGAGATATGAATATGACCTGCAGTATTTTGTCTGTAAAGTGGTTTTCAGACCAATAGCTCGTTCACTGACCCACACTGCCTTTCATAAGGAACAAAATATTAGAAAGAATTTTAGTGCCAGCTTCACAATCTAATATTAGATAAGAATATTTAAAATGTCTAGGAAAGGCTTTTGTCCATAGTCTGAGGTCAGGTTTTGAAATCTTTGCAAACTCTCTCCGGGGAGGCTATGTAGAGAGAGCCATCCTTTCAGCTCACCCTTGAATGCACTTTGAACAAGCAGCTGCTTTTACTGTAAGCAGGTTATTAATGGTCTCTTTTCAAAAGCAGAGATAGTACCCTGGAAAATGTTCTATTGATTTTTTTTCCTTTCCCTGTCCCTGTTTCAATCGCGCTTGTTTGAATGGCTTTCATTTTTAGTAACAACAAGATATTCTTCGAAGAAAACTAGTGTCTATGTGCAGCCTTAAATAAAATCACTGCTCAATTTAAGCTCTGAAAAATATTATTGATATTTTAATAGAAGATTGGAGAATGAATTGCTGGTTCAATAATAGCTACAAGGAGTTTATACATAGGAATCATGCACAAGGATTATTTTATTTCTCCTACTGTACATGTTAACAGAAAAAAAGCAGCCTAAATCTTGACTCACTTGATTATTACATGTCAAGGATCTGAGGAACATGGAAATATTTCATTCTAATTTTCTAAAGTGGAAATGTGCACTGAGATACCTGTGCAGAGTTCAGACTATAGAATTACAAATATCTTATGATATTTTTCTATATAATAATATTAATGTAGAAGAATCTGCAAGTAAGAAATCGTGCACACCTGGAAATAGGATTTCTCTTCTGACTTCGGTTAGGGTTGCTATTAGAATCAAAGAATTGTTTAGGTTGGAAAAGACATTTAAGATCATCAAGTCCAACCGTTAACCTAACACTACCAAGTCCACCACTAACCCATGTCCCTAAGCACCACATCTATGTGTCTTTTAAATACCTCCAGGGATGGTGACTCAACCACTTCCCTGGGCAGCCTGTTCCAGTGACTGACAACCCTTTTGGTGGAGAAATTTTTCCTAATATCCAATCTGAACCTCCCCTGGTGCAACATGAGGACATTTCCTCTTGTCCTGTCACTTGTTACTTGAGAGAAGAGACCAACACCCACCTGGCTGCAACCTCCTGTCAGGGAGCTGTAGAGAGCCATCAGGTCTCCCCTCAGCCTCCTCTTCTCCAGGCTAAACAATCCCAGTTCCCTCAGCCGCTCCTCATCAGACTTGTGCTCCAGACCCTTCACCACTCTGTTGTCCTTCTCTGGAAAAGTTCCAGCACCTCAATGGCCTTCTGGTAGGGCGGGGCCCAAAACTGAACCCAGCACTTGAGATGTGGCCTCACCAGTGCTGAGTACAGGGGCGCAATCACATCCCTACTTCTGCTGGCCACGCTATTTCTGATGCAAGCCAGGATGCTGTTGGCCTTCTTGGCCACCTGGGCACGCTGCCAGCTCATGTTTGGCCACCTGTCAAACAGCACCCCCAGGTTCTTTTCTGCTAGGGAGATTTCCAGCCACTCTTGCCCAAGCCTGTAGCCTTGCCTGGGGTTGTTGTGACCCAAGTGCAGGACCCAGCACTGAGCCTTGCTGAACCTCAGGCAGTTGGCCTCACTCCATCAATCCAGCCTGTCCAGATCCCTCTGCAGAGCCTTCCTACCCGCGAGCACGTCGACGCTCGTGTCCAATTTGGTGTCATCTGCAAACTTACTGAGGGAGCACTCAATCCCCTCATCCAGATCATTGATAACGATCTTAAACAAGACTAGCCCCAAGACTGAGCTCTGGGGAACACCACTTGTGACAGGCCACCGACTGGATTTATCTCTGTTCACCACAACTCTCTGGGCTCGGCCTTCCAGCCAGTTTTTTACCCAGCGAAGAGTGCACCTGTCTAAGCCATGAGCCACCAGCTTCTCAAGGAGAATGCTGTGGGAAACGGTGTCAAAGGCTTTACTGAAGTCCAGGCAGACAACATCCACAGCCTTTCCCTCATCCACTAGGTGGGTCACCTGGTTATAGAAGGAGATCAGGTTGGTCAAGCAGGACCTGCCTTTCATGAACCCAAAGAAGGCATGAGGCATGGCCAAGTTGAGGTCCCCCACCACCTAAGGGAAGATACCAGAAACTCAGCTCACCTATGCTACGTAGCGGTGCAGACAATGTGATTATTCATACCAGGTCCTTGGAAGAATGGATGCCAAACCTCAGGCTTTGCAGCACAATTGCTAGTAGCAATCGCCAACAGCTACGGTGTCACTCCAAAGACTTGCAGTAAGTCCCAGGCCCCACACAGCTGTGCAATAACGGATTCCCATCCATGACTTGCCATAGGAAGGGCCAAAGGTTTATCAAGGGTACAACTAATTTCTATGGATATTCCCGCCTGCCTTCCAAACCTGCCAGAGTCCTGACTGACTGGTACATTTTCTCCTGTGGTTGTGAGGATGGGTTGGGATATCTATAGGGGAAGAACTTCACTGCTGGGCAGAGCTGGTTAGTGCAGCACTATAGATTTCTGAACGATGTACAGGGACAAGATTACACATGGGCATTTTGTATGGATAGGAGCAGCAGGACTAGGTCATCCAGAATATTTGCTTGAAACTTGCGTACTTAACAACAAAGCAAACCAGTGATATTAAAAATCCATAAATGATGCAATGTGGCTCAGTGACCACTTCCACCAGCTCCCTCAGTACCCTTGGGTGGATCCCATCCAGCACAATAGGCCTGTGTGTGTCTAAGTGGTGTAGCAGGTGACTAACCATTTCCCCTTGGATTATGGGGGCTTCATTCTGCTCCGGGTCCTTGTCTTCCAGCTCAGGGGGCTGGGTACCCAGAGAACAACTGGTGTTACTGCTAAAAACTGAGGCATTAAGTACCTCAGCCTTTTCCTCAGCCTTTGTCACTGTGTTTCCCTCTGCATCCAATAAAGGATGGAGATTCTTCTTAGCCCTCCTTTTGTTGCTAATGTAAAATAGAACAATACAAGCAATGGAAATATATTTAACTGTCTTTTGCAGCAGTAGCCAGATTAAGTTCTATCTGGGCTTTGGCCCTTCTAATTTTCTTCCTGCCTGCGCCATCTGCTAAAGGCCACAAACTCTCCTTTTTTTCCTGAGTTCCAGCCAAAGCTCTCTGTTCAAACAGGCCAGTCTTCTTCCCCACCAGCCCGTCTTTCAGCACATGGGGAGGGTCTGCTCCTGCACCTTTAAAATTTCCTTCTCAAACAATGTCCAGCCTTCCTGCTTTGCCCTCCAGGACTGCTTCCCAAGGGACTCTCCCAAGCAGTCTCCTAAACAGGCCAAAGTCTGCCCTCCAGAAGTCCAAGGTGGCAGTTCTGCTAACCCCCCTCCTTTCTTCTCCAAGAATTGAATTAATTACTTATATCACACACAGTTAAGAATATATTTTCTAAACATTTCTGCTTGTGATCAAAAAAGAAGTCATGACCGCTGGTTTGGAAACCTCCAAAATAAGGATCCAAATGACACAGCAACCGCACTGAATTATCACATGTGCTACATTAACACCTAGGGAGAGCCTGGTGATGTCAATTGCCATGAGTGAGTCCCAGAGCAACTGATATAAGTCTGAGCTCCAGGAACTATGGAATGGTGTGAGAGGTTTTGCAGGGGCATGGGTAGAAAAGCAATGCAAAGTAAGGCAAGATGGTTTTGTATTTGTGGACAGAAGCTTGAGAAGTGCATAAATGCACTTATTTTTTAATCCCAAAATCCATATGAAAGAAGATATATACTTTTATATATTTTAAGCAAAGTCCTGACTTCCAAGGACTCATTGTTAATGGTGGTAACTGAAAAACTCTGCCTCTAAATAAGTGGTATAATTTTTAAGAGACACTGAGTAGAGAAAATAACTACCATACATACTAGAAGCTGTAAGATATGACCCAGAAGCACAACTTCGACCTATGAAGCCAGAAGAACAATTATATTATGCATTAAATTTACATCATGAACATTGCTCATAATACCCATTTGACAAATTCTTTGGTTCCATAACATCAGTTGTGTTGCACTGAACACTGGAAATTAAAGTTCTTAGTTGGAAGCCAAGACACAAATTTAGGTATAGGTAACTGCTTTAAAATGCTGGCTTGACTTTCCAAACTGTTTTCAGTCAAGAATATTGATTTCTCCTTTCATGTGTAGGAGAAGTATCAACCAACTGAAAAAAAACCCTCCATGAAGTGCAGTCCTTTTGCTTTCAATCCTTTGCCCATAAAGACTTAGATATTTATCTGATGGCTGCTTGCCTTTTTTAACAGGTTATGGTTACCAGTGTGAGCTTTGACAGGAGGGCTGTTACATTTTTATTTCAACACTATGTCCTACATAAAAGTTGGCAATAAGAGAAAGTACTTTATAGGATACAACTCCCCCATGGTTTCTTCCTTCACACACTGACATTTTTTACATGTCAACAATGCTCAAGTGAAGGCATCTTATTAAAAAACAAAACAAAACAAAAACCATAAAAAAAAAAAAGCAGAAAGACAAAGAGGAAGAGAAAAGCTTAAAACAAATAAAACAAGCTCAGACATCTTCCGGTCACAATAGGTAATTCAGATGTTCTTCATGGCTTTAAATTAGAGATCAGCTTATGAGAACTTTATTCAGATGTAATATGTAAAACAGGAATATGTGAGTTAGGTATGCAGGTATGATGCAGGTATGAAAATTCAGTTCCCTAGCAAGGTTCACTTGCATTCAGTATGCTCTTGCCAACCTGATCACACTTCAGATTTGTTTCCTGACTTCACTCATGATCACACGGATGTTTATGCCCATACCTGTGTACTGCCCCTTGTGCTCATCCACTTGCTTTTTCTTACCAAAATTAGTGCTAAAGTCCATGCTTTAGCTTATCCGAACTTTAATTAGATACATTTTCTGTTTAAATGTGATCCTGTTCAGGCCTTCAAAAATATTCCTCTTCAATTCTATTTTCATGGTTTTTATCTGAAAAGCACAATATAAAATTGAAAAAGGCAAGAAGTCAGCTTATATTCTTTGTTACATAACTTAACATAATGGTTTTTTCTCCATAGCCCCAAAAAATCATTGGCTTGTGTTCAGCTTGTGGTCCTTAATGAACTCCTCATAGTCTCTAACAGAACTTCTGTCAAGCCTATTTTTTCTGTCTTACAACTGTATATCTGATTATGCCTCCCAAAATATACACCTTACATTTGTCTCCACTGAATTTCAATTTATTTCTTTTTCAAAACATTTTCCTAATATATCAAGGTCATTTTGAATAAAATTTCTTTCCACTAAAACACTTCAACACTTTCCTATCTGTCTCTGACCTGATAAATTTATAAGTCATGTTTTATGCCACCATACATATCATTGATATCAGGAATATCAGGGTACAACTCCACTTCCTATGACCTTCCATTTTGACTATGAACTGTTGATAAATACTCTATAGTAGTTTTGTATTGTGTTTTTGATTAAATAATTTCTAGTCTTGGCTTAAATGGGTGCCTTTTGTTCCTGATGAGCTGCATTGCTCATTTGGATTTCTTTACAGAGATGGATAGATGGATACAGTTATCAGTCCTGTTTGTTACCTGTTATGTTTTCAATTGCAATAACATATCAACTATCTTCTTGTTCTGCAAATGAGGGTCTTTTGCATTTGCTCACAATAAGTAGCATCACTGGCTCAATTTGTTTAAAAAAATATCCTAATATAAGCTGATTTAAGTTACAGTACAAAATTTTGTAGTAATCTGTATTTAAGTGATTGTACTCCCTCATTTTTTCTCCCTGAAATTTATCTTATCTTTTCTTTTATTACCTCAACTGTTCTATCAGATGGCGGTTTTGTGCACTGGTTTTGGGGTTTTTTTTACCATTGTTCCTATTAATTGAGAAAAAATATCTCTCTATTCACCTCTTCTGTTGTTTTGCTAGTACAGTGTTGTCTGTAGTGTATTTTGCAGTACTTTTGCCATTTGTGTCCTTCTTTATCCTGGGCGATATAGTACACATTGCTTAGTCATGAATATAATTACTGTGTTTTCCATCATGTGGTTCATAAATTCCACCACAGGAGCCTCATTCACATTTGTATCTTAAATAAGAATTCCTTTTATCCAATTAGTTCACCAAGTGACTTCTTGAGATCTATTATGCTCTATGGCCCAAAAAAAAAAAAAAAAGTTTCAGAAACTCACAAAATTTACACTAAAAGTAACTGTATGATCAGCTACAGAATAATCCACAAGCTCTGAATGTACAAGCTGTGTAAAGCCAGCTAGTGATGCTTAGACAAAACAGCTTTTCTATAGGTTTATTATTATTCTCCTTACTGAATTAAACTGTTCAATATTTCCTAAAGTTAAAAGTAAGACATAAGAAAGAAGGAAACTCACAGCTGTTACTAGATTCCACGTTCTCCAAAAAAGTGGGTAACTTCTGCAAATACACTGCAAGGTTAGCGATGGTTTCTGCATTATGAGCCAGATCAGGGAAGAAGATGTTGCTTCATGAAATACATCCTCAGAACTAATCTCTCATAAAAACCCACAAGTCAGCATTTTGAAATAGTCATGGACAAGGGTGAATTTTGGAGTTTATGGGAATGGCATGGTGAGGATCTAACACTGATGACAAAAGACACAGATAGGCTTCTGGGAGAAATGTTTTTTTTCCCTTTTTCTAACCTAGTTGTCAATTTTGTAATCCAAAACCTAATTCTGCACTATACTAGAACAAACTCAATTTCCTCTGCTCCTTAAATCATGTTTAGTTGTTTCAAGAGGATATGACAGGAACTGTCCTGTGTCTCCTCAGAAAGCAGTGAATCAATGTAGAGCACAGAGCAGTGATACTTACTGAGCCTCTACCATTCAACACATACTTTGAAACTATCAAATTAGGATGGCAAGTCACAGCTGCAAGGATCAGCTTGAGAGCTGGTGACACCAAGTGACAAATCTGTGGAGAGCTGGTGCCTTCAGCGGATGAATACAATTCTCTGTAGAAGTGAACAATATTTAAACATATTATAGGAACTTCTTTCATGGTTCTGACCAGACTTCTTTTCTTCCTTTCAATGGCAAGTGACTTTTTGTCTGTTGACCAGGTTGATTTCCTTCAGAAACTCTGCAATTTCTTCCATTTCATACAGTTTATTTATACAGCAATCTATTGTTGCTGAAAGGAGTGATCATCTGTTCAGAAAATCTGGCTTTTCTTTGATTTTTGTCTACATTTTCTAAGAGAAATCTTCAGTCTCCTTGGTCCCACTTTCATTCACCTACACTTTATGGGCCATACACTCAGCTGTAAATTGATCAGTGCAACTGCAGTCTGTGGGCAGACTATCTAAATTAGAGTGGCTGTATTGACTACAATATAACTGTGCTTCTTTGCTTCACCTAAGCATCCGCCTGAATATTTCAAGTCAACAGATTTGCACTGATTGATGTCAACTGAGGCATCCGTCACCTGGGCAAAGTATTCCATAGCTACCTCAGATTTATAGCTTTAGACTTTCCTTACTGTAAATTCCCTATGTGGTCCAAATTCCTTAGGTGTTCATATCCATTCTCTTGTCTCTTCTAGACACTAAAACATGACTGCTCACTCAAGCTGGTGAATATGCTAGTAGCATCCCTTCAAGTAAGGCCTTTATTGAATTCTGATAACTAACATGGCACTTTGGACCTGTGGAAGAGTTTTCTTTTTTCACTCCATATTCTTTGCCAGCTCCCTTTGTGTGTTTGAAAAATACATAAATGAGATACCATCTTTCTAATGATAGGCATTGTTAGTGTGTGTTGCTGAACTTCTTTGGGTGCAATAACCTAGGAATGGTGAGTTGCTGAACAAATATGATGATTCTTGGTTTGGCTTACACATCAACAGTGGATCTGTGCTCCTCAAATACCAGGAAAATCAATCCTGTAGTTTTATGACCACTTTTTCCACCACAAGTTGTAAGGAACCTGAGGGCATTAATAGGCCTTAATTGTCCTGACCAGGCTCCCAGGGTACCCTCACCTACCCATGGCATCCAAAACTTTTTCCTCAGTAAACCTCAGACCTGCACTGTAGTTAGCTCGTCTCCTCAGACATATCCTGTGGCTTGCCTCCAGCCCTTTCTCCTTTGCTCCTGATGGGACCCACTGGCTGAAGCCTTGACATTGTTCAACCCCTCACTATGTCCAGGGCTGTTGACCCTGTCACTGGTCCCCGGTTCTGCTTGCCATGATGGGACCCCATGGGACTCCCGTGTCAGTGAAGGTACTGCCTACACTAGCTTACCTTCTGGTCTCAACTTGTCCCTCATCACAGGGCAGCCCTGCTCTTGCTGTGTCCTGACAAAGGTAACAGCACACATTCCATTCAGCCATTAGCAATTTAAACAAATTACATTTCTATGAGAAAACTGGATGTTTTCATTTTATATCAGTGTTTTTTTCAAGGCATTAAACCTCCTTGAAAGTTCTTCAAGTCAACAAGAATTTCTGAATGTTGCAGTTGCCAGTGACCCAAAGAGATTCTTCCACAGCTTTGCACAAAAAGGCCATCACCCAGTGAAGGCACATCTTGCAGTCCTGAAATGTAAAATCTACTACCTAGAAAATACTTAATGTATTTCATTTGACTTTTTACTCCAGGGACTGAAAAAGTAGCTCAATCCAGTTGCAATACAATAGCTACCAGCACGGGGAGGAGGCACCTCACAGCCAGAGTGAGGGGAGGACAGGAAGAAATGCAGGAGCAAGGTTGCTGAGGGCCGGCCTTGCTTTGTTCACCGTGAAAGAAGTTGATGTAAAGGACACGACAACCCTTGGGAAAGATGAGGCGATTTGTGAGCTCTGAGAAACATCTAATACTGGACTCACTGGGGGAGTTTGTGTTACAACATGAGGGTGAAGTGAGAGGTCACAGGAGCTGTTGAGGAACTGTCACTGCCTGGATAATGAAGAAAGAGGATTGTTTCAGCTTTAAGCGTTGGAAAGCAAATACAAGATTTGTTTTACTGGCTTTGGCGGACCCTGGTGAGAGATCTTTCATGTCAAAAGTAAATAGTGTCAGTCACCACTGATACTAATCTCTGTCTTTTCACATGTTAAGTACATTTAATTGCTGATAGACACATCAGACTCCTAGCCATTGGGCCAAAACTTGCTTTCATTTACATCAGTTGAAAACTAAAGTCCACCAGAGTCAATATAAATTCCTCCAACTTTATGAGAAATGTCTACGAGGTATATTTGGCTCACAAACACAGTGAAGGAGGACTATAATCACTGTGTTTTCACATGTGTTTTCATTCTCAATTGAATAAACAGTTGAAATATTAAAATGTTTCATGGGATGAAAGCTTCATAGAAATTACATGGAAGTCAAACGGTTCATTCCTGGTAGTTTTGACGTTAGCTTTCATCAGTCCAAGCAGTGCTGTGCTTCATATGATTTGTACACCAACAGCTGAACATCTCAAACACTGTGGAGTTTGGAGTCTCCACCTGCACTGTGTCTGTCTTTAGGTAGGCACCCATTTATACTACCTAATTAGAACTGAAAAAGAGTGTGTCTGAGGACAAAAACCATTAGTAACCAAAATTATCCATCTTAACTGGAGTTATAGGCTAGTATCTATTTATGCTGAATTACATTCAGGCTGGAGGAGTTTGTCAAGGGTAATAGTTTTTTCTCTGGACCAAACTTGTTTGAAGGAGCAATCTCAGTGCTCAAAACTACTTCATTTTCTTTCTCCTTCCACTCCCTGCTCTGCTAACTGTTGTGAAAGTGTCATGAATCACTCTGTGGTTAGATACAGGAGCTGCTAATAAGGATGGCCATTGCAATGAAATTGAAGAGCTGCAATATGGACAAATGACACCTCGAGACTGCAATCTCATCTGAGCTCATCCGCTCCTTTTAGAGACAATTTCATTTTAATTGGGTGTATGAGAACAGTCTCAAAGCTTTTACATTTACTACTGGATGAAGGAAAAGCCTTTAATAATAGAAATTACAGCACTTATTAGCTGAGCACATTATATGAAAAATGAACTAAGTGGTAACACTTATTTACCATCTTGCATTGTTTAATCCTCACACGTGCAACTCAGCAATGCTGGGCTGAGATGAGGCTGGTTTCCAGGATGTCTGGTCCTTTATAAGTCACCTTTGGAAGATGTTTCAAACCCATCAAGGAAAAAAGTAGTCAACTATATGAAGGGTGGGACAAATTCTGTCTCTCTAGTCTGTAACAAAACACACTGTAATTTCAGCTGAGCTAGGATTTCACCTGTCAGCTTTTAAATCTCTAGACATTAAGTTTGCTTCTGTGCCTATGAGCCCTATCAGCACCAACAGTGAGCCTACATTTTGCAATCAGGGGAGCTGCTGATTTCCTTCAGTCACTCTTATCTGCTGCCAGTGCTTTCCAGAATAACAGAGAACACAGAACAACTTGTGTTTTACTTCTTTCCAGTTTCAATGGGAAAAATTGGTCTTATAAATTTTTTATATCCATGTGCAGCAATACCAAGTTTGATTTGGTTTGTTCACTGCTGCATGTTATTGCCTTGGAAGTAACTCCTCTCTCTGCCTTTTGCATGTGCTTCTGGAGGTATGAAATCCCCATACCATATCTGAGATTTTCTGCATGCACCCGGTATAGCAGCACCTTCTCTTAACACCTCTCACAAGGCTTTTGGAGAATGCATTTGGGCAAGCAAAATGCACAGACCAATATTCTTCTGATCCAAAGCCCATGGAAATGAGTTTCTTCTAACTGTGTTAAAGAAATACAGATTCAAGGTCTACGCAAACCGGGAGATTTGAGTAGTTTTCAGTAACACAAAAAGAACGTGCTTCAGTGATCAGGATATGAAGTGTGAGTGAATGCTTCAGTAGACTGAGTGAACTGTTGCTGTTTATGAGCCATCTTGCAAGGACATTAGAAGACGTGTGTAACCCTGTGGGTGAGAATGAATACTGTTTTATTGACTTAGACTCTGGGACAGGTTCACAGAATGTATAGGTAGGTTTGGTTCCCCTGAAGAAAAAAAATAATGCTAATTTGTGCTATCTGGCCTTCTGATTTCAGTGGCAGTGATGATTTATTAATGTCTTCAGCTGAAATTCTTCAGTGGCTATGACAGGTGGTAATGAAAAAAAGTGAAGCAGCAGAAGGTGTGATACTATTTTTCAAGAGCTATTCTTTTAGCAAGAACAGGTCTGTTGCCCTTGTGATCTCTTACAGTCACTGCTCTGAACCAAGCTACTACATTGCGATGCATCCCAACAAAGAGCAAGTCAAGCAAAACCACCAAGAGGCGCCCGTGGATGAACAAGGAGCTCCTGGACAAAGTCAAACAAAAAAAGGAAGCCTACAGAGGGTGGAAGCAAGGGCAGGTAGCCTGGGAAGAATACAGAGAAACTGTCTGAGCAGCCAGGGATCAGGTTAGGAAAACCAAAGCCCTGATAGAAATTAGTCTGGCCAGGGATGTTAAGGACAACAAGAAAAGCTTCTATAGGTATGTTAGTGATAAAAGGAGGATGAGGGAAAATGTGGCTCCCCTCCGGAATGAAACAGGTGACCTGGTTACCCAGGATATGGAGAAGGCTGAGGTACTCAATGACTTCTCTGCCTCAGTCTTCACTGGCAAATGCTTGAGCCACACTGCCCAGGTCACAGAAGGCAGGGACTGGGAGAATGCAGAACCGCCCACTGTAGGAGAAGATCAGGTTCGAGAATATCTAAGGAAGCTGAAGGTGCACAAGTCCATGGGACCTGATGAGATGCATCCGTGGGTCTTGAGGCAACTGGTGGATGAAGTGGCCAGGCCACTCTCCATCATATTTGAGAAGTCCTGGCAGTCTGGTGAAGTTCCCGCCGACTGGAAGAGGGGGAACATAACCCCCATTTTTAAGAAGGGTAAAAAGGAAGACCTAGGGAACTACAGGCCGGTCAGTCTCACCTCTGTGCCTGCCAAGATCATGGAGCAGACCTTCCTGGAGACTATGCTCAGGCACATGGAAAATGAGGAGGTGACTGGTGACAGCCAACACGGCTTCTCTAAGGGCAAATTGTGCCTGACAAACTCGGTGGCCTTCTGTGATGGGGTTACAGCGTCGGTGGATAAGGGAAGGGCAGCTGACATCATCTACCTGAATACATGAAAAGCACATGACACTGTCCCACACAACATCCTTGTCTCTAAATTGGAGAGACATGGATTCGATGGATGGACCACTCGGTGGGTAAGGAATTAGCTGGATGGTCACACTCAAAGAATTGTGATTAATGGATCAATGTCCAAGTGGAGGTCAGTGACGAGTGGTGTTCCTCAGGGGTGGGTACTGGGACCGGCACTGTTCAACATCTTTGTCAGCAACATGGACAGTGGGATCGAGTGCACCCTCGGCAAGTTTGCTAACGACACCAAGCTGTGTGGTGTGGTCGACACGCTGGAGGGAAGGGATGCCATCCAGAGGGACCTTGACAGGCTGGAGAGGTGGGCCCGTGTGAACCACATGAAGTTCAACAAGGCCAAGTGCAAGGTCCTGCACACGGGTCAGGGCAATCCCAAGCACGACTACAGGCTGAGCAGGGAATGGATTGAAAGCAGCGCTGAGGAGAAGGACTTGGGGGTATTGATTGATGAGAAGCTCAACATGAGCCAGCAGTGTGCACTTGCAGCCCAGAAAGCCAACTGTGTCCTGGGCTGCATCAAAAGAGGTGTGACCAGCAGGTCGAGGGAGGTGATCCTGCCCCTCTATTCCACTCTCGTGAGACCCCACCTGGAGTACTGCGTCCAGCTCTGGGGTCCCCAGGACAGGAGAGACATCGAGCTGTTGGAGCGAGTCCAGAGGAGGCCACAAAGCTGATCAGAGGGCTGGAGCACCTCTCGTATGAGGACAGGCTGAGAGAGTTGGGGTTGTTCAGCCTGGAGAAAAGAAGGCTTCGGGGAGATCTAATTGCGGCTTACCAATACCTGAAGGGGCCTACAGGAAAGCCGGAGAGGGACTGTTTATCAGGGAGCGTAGTGACAGGACAAGGGGTAATGGGTTTAAGCTGAAGGAGGGTCGATTTAGATTAGATGTTAGAAAGAAATTCTTCACTGTGAGGGTGGTGAGGCCCTGGAACAGATTGCCCAGAGAGGTTGTGGAGGCCCCATCCCTGGCAGTGTTCAAGGCCAGGTTGGATGAGGCTTTGGGCAACGTGATCTAGTGGAGGGTGTCCCTGCCCACAGCAGGGGGGTTGGAACTAGATGATCTTTGAGGTCCTTTCCAACCCAAACCATTCCATGATTCTATGATTCTATGATTTTACATGGCAAAATCAAGGACAGATTTCTTAAAATGAGGGAAACAAGACTGACGCCATGCCAGGGCCTGATTTTCTGTCTGAACACCAGAGAACTCTGACCTATAGTCATCATTAGAGGGGGAAACAGAAAAGTACAGCAACCTGTGATCTTTTGGCAAATGTTGCTTACTTTTTTTCCTCCTGCATTCCTGAAAAATTTCCCTTGAGTCACTGTAACTTTGGGGAATGATATATATTGCACGTGAATGAAATTTCTGTCCTTTTTAGCGAAGGTACCTAAGACTAACTGCTCAGCAGAAGAAACAGATGGAAAGCGTGTATCTAGAAGATTTTTCCCATAAATATCACTGTGATATTGGTACAGTCGAAACTCATCCCTTCCCAACAAGAATAACTGATGTTGAAGTCATTTGGTCCCTTCAGATTTTAGAAAACCGCTTGATATGGAAATGTGTAGGTTCAAGCCCTCCTGCAAACCCATATTGGGAAGACATCATAATTTATTATTTTTTTCCTCAAAGAAGGACCTGAAGTCTAGTTGATCACAAAAGTATGTGCAAGTTTTCTCTTATACAGGAAGCTTGAAATCAAGGTAGATGTGAAGACAACAGTGTTTCAGATATGACAGCTGTACTGTCTTAGGGCTACAGTGAATTAATTACTCACACAAAGAACCTACAGCATGTCTGTGGAGTATTTATATTATTGCAGCAACATCAAAGAGTCTGAAGCGTATCACAAATAAAATTATTTTTGTTTGATTGATTCTGTCTTATAACTGTATTACTTGGGTGAAAAAGTACTGTTTTAACAACTTGCTCTGGCTCAAAATCAAAACTGGTCAATTTCTCTTTCACCACTATGAAGCTGCAAATGAAAAAAAAAAAAAAGTGGGATTTATATTTAATCACTGTGCTATTTCTTAATGTCTTTTGCTGTCAGGCCCAGGTATCTGTAGCATTAACTGGGGAACTGCCTGTATGTGTATAATGTTTTTGATGTACTCTGCTTTAACGTTTTGTAAGTGCTCTGCTTTCTGAAGAGCTGAGCAGCCAGTTTGGCCTCAGTTCAATGTGACCATATGCACATATACTTTCCTAGTAGGTTTTGCTTTCACAGCTTGTCTACATGGGGAAGTTAGATTAGCGTATGAATTTACAACACACTAGCTACTGCGTATGGTTGAAGCGTAGGCTACACTGAACCCCATGAGCTACAACTTTCTGTTCACCTTCCTGGCTGCCAGGAGAAGCTAAAATTAGGAGTAACTACAGGAAAATTGCCCCATTTTATGTTTGATCTTGCTCAAGCCTAGTCTATCACGAATGTATGGAAGATGACTTGACCTCATGTAGAGATGCTATGTTGTTCCCCATTCTTGAGAAAATTTGAGCTATAACTGTAAATGCCTGCCAAGGCTTAAAGAGGATTTTTAAATGATGTTGAGGACAATGATGAAAATAAACAAAGGTGTAGTTCCCACTTTCCACTCATGGAAAAAGTGATAGTTGCATTGCTCTGAGGCCGATGTTGACTGTAGAAACTACATGGGAACTACTACAAAGATTCAGTAGTGGCACTTAAAGAAAGGATTATGTTCCAGCATTATGTATCAGGACAATATCTTCTGTCCAACACACATGGGAATACCATGGAGCCACATCTGAGTTTAGTGATGTTAAGATCAGCGAAAGGTCCACGAGGGCACTGTCAACAAAATAGCATTCAATAAAATATTTTTCATTTTCCAATCATACTACAATACACATGGCAATGACTACGTGCCCCACTCAATTATTATGAAAACAAAATCAGATCTTCATTTAAGAAACTTAAATAATGAAAATGTCAAATTTTTGTTTTCTTTTAGTACATTTCCATTGTCCTAGATAACAATTTGAAATCCCTGTTAAGTCCTATTTATGCTACAGCCCACCTGTGAAAATCTGAGTAAACATGGCTAAAGAATCAACATAGTGTTCTGGTCCATTTTCTAACCTCTGTAAAACATGAAAGTGAGGAAGAGATGCAAGTCTCTATTTGTACCTTGTACAAATGACAGAACCAGCAACATTTCCTGAAGAGCTGATTCTGCAAAGCTCCAGACTGGATGCACAGAGGCAGCTTAAGTAAGATTAAAAAAAAAAAAAAAAAAAAAAAAGGTCACTGTAAATGGACCTGTTACATGCAAATTTGTCAGTCTTGCATTTCAGCTATCACAAGCTGCCTTCCTGCTGAACTACTGGTGTAATTTCAAGCAGCTATGGATTTTCAGGAAAGGATTGAGGACAGATGGTCTCACTCTGATATTAAGCCTTTTTCATTATAGCTTCCCTAAGTTTTCAGAAGTTTGTGGCTTTTTCTCCAGGCCTTTCTCCTCTTCAGCCTCTGATTCTTAATCATTGGAGGAAAAAAAGTCAATATTCCTTAGCACAGCTGAGGTGCCGTATACTCGAGGAATTGGCAAAGCTCCTCATCCCTTGGAGATGAAGAAAGGGACAGCTGGAAGGAACTAGATGGTTTCCAACAAGGAAAAAAGGCACTTCTGTACCAGAAACTGCTTATTGAAAAAAAAGAAAATATGTCCCAAGGTAGGTTCTGTAAAATGCATGATACTATGGCTATGGTTAGATGGCTTCAGGCCAGTCAAAGAGAATAGATGAGAGATGGGTTAGCTCTGCTGCTACAGATGGCAAACCAGTGGGATGTGTATTATTTACCCCAGTAGTGGAGTGAACTCTCCCAGACACACAAATTCTGGAGAACTACCAGTGATAGCCACTGAAAAGTTGACTGTAGCAAATCTGTTCGGACTCAAGAGCACTTACCAACAGTTGAAGGACATTACAGTCAATTGATTTGTCTAGTGTAGAAAACACCTGAAAATAACCCTGGCTGTCTGGAGTGAGTTGTTCTGTGTTTGTTAGTTTTGTCTTTAGTTATTGCCTCTTTTATATGCCTTTTGAGTATTGTTCATCTGGAAGTTGAGTACTTTCTTCCTTACTCTGTCAGCTTTTTTTTCACCCCATTACAGGGTCACCTATGAAAAGCTTTGAAGGTTTGACTCACAGGAATGGAACAAAATTTGTTTCAGGTGATAATGTTTCCCAGTAGGAGAGTGTTTGGATTGTTGGAAAAGTACTTTGTTATGAGAATATAAAACCAGTTTCCAGGATGAACAAGGGAATTGTTTTGTTCCTTTGCAGTGCAGAGTTAATGAGCAATAGCCTGAGGGGGTCAACTCTAAATCAGGCTAGATATTTCCTTGCTTTCATTTTGATATCCTTTTGCCTCCATCCAACCTAGCTCTGCAAAATTATTTTCCTTGTTCTGTATCTAGCTGGGCTTTGGAAAACTAAGATCAATATTGAAAGTGTGTGGCCTAGAGATTTAAAGTTGGGTAAACGTGTGATATGGGTATCTCATGAAACTCCAAGAGTGGGTTATACAGGGAGAGTACCTCCTCACTGAGCACAGCGTGATCAGGACCAGATGTCAAGGGTGTGGCAAGCCTCCAGATAAGGGACAGGGAATGATGACTTCCCATGTTTGCCACAGCTGGATATGATAAATAGGATCTCTAGGATGGTTCCTTTAACTGGCCACCTGCTTTTTTTATTGCCTTGCCTGAAACATTACCTTGGTGAGCTTACTCACCTCTTAAACTCACCGACATGGACCTCTGCTTGCCAGGGAAGATGGATTGATTTTTCCCAACATGCACAGCTCAGATCAAAAGCATACTGTAATAACAGTTGCTACTAGCCTGTAGACAGACAATGAACTGAGGCCCCTGTGAAGATTCACTAGTACCCCACTCACCTTCAAAGGTCAGGTTTTCAGCTCCTCTAGCCCTTGGGATTAAACGCAGAGCCTAATTCTGCAACTAGGTTAAAACTTTCTTTAAATCAATAGAATTTATTTGGGTTCAATAAATGCAGTGAGCTAGCTAGTCTCTCTGGCACAGGTGCCTGAAACTGAGTAATAGTTTAACAGATTTAGCAGTAACTTGCCTCTGTGTCCCAGCTGCCTCACTATTATCACCTGGCAGCTCCTTCGGACAGAGCACTTGCAGAAAAAAATCTGAATATTGCACCTTTCTTACATATTTTTCCAGAAAAAGTTTGCCCCCTAGATAGTGCTCAAAGGAAAATACCCTCATGTTTAGGAGGGAAATAGGAAAGAGGTTGTAAAGGTTGGCATTGCTAGACAGCAAGTGATATTTCCTTAAAACTCTAGGAGAAATATTCACCTGACTTTAGACTTGCATGGTGTAACTGTTTATAGCTGAGCTAATCACGTCTTGTCAAAGTAGAAATAAATATACTTATGGTATGATTCTTCTCATCATAGTGTAGACCACCAAAAAGTTAAAGTCAAGTTAATTGGTCCAAAATTTTCCCTTGATACTCTGCAAAATGTACCAAATTTGAAAAGCTCATTCAGCTTCCAGTCTAGCCTGCACAACTTTCCTATGCAAACTTTTATGCTCTTCCAGCAGATTCATTAAGCAACTTCTCCTACTACAGTTGACTTTCCAATGTAATTGATTTCTATGAGTAATTAATAATTGTATGGTTGGTGTTTTCAACATCTAACCATCCTGGCACTAACACTGAGGTCAACTTTGTCAACGATATGGCAATTGTGTACAAGAGTGTCTTTGATGTGATTATTAGACTTCTAGGCGATACTGGAAAAAACCTTGTGTTATCATGGTCCAGTAATGATCCTACCTATCAAATATGAAGGATGCACTTAGGAACTGACTACTTTTTAGAGTCCTACTGGGATTCATTTAAGATGTAGCTACCTATCTTTCTCCAGTTCTTTGCATTTTCTGGGTCTGGATTCTTTGAGCCTTCTTAGTTACTCAAAGATTTATGATTCTTAAGTGTCTTACCTGAGACAGACTTGGTATTTGACCCTCCAGTGGATGGAAGGGAAAGCACAGATCAAAAGGTTTAGTGATATTGTTAACTATACAGTGAATTTCTTCTCCCGAATCTACAGAGGCTCTTTTGAGAGAACTGGCTGTTTTGAGAGAACTGCTTAAACTGCAGTCCAAAGCACTATACCTTTTCTTAGCAAGGTAAGGTAGATAACACATAAAAGACTCTTTGTGTAGGATATGGTTTACATTGAGTACGAATAATACTGTTAAAGTGGGTTTTTTGTGTATATTTCAAGCACCAGTAGAGAAATTAGAGGTTTTGTGCTTCCTGGCTTCCCAAAAGAACCTTTTATTAGTTATCTTCCAACCTTTGACTTTTACATGAAAATTCTAAAAGGACAAGAAATCTTCCTTTTATTTGACATATAACTGTCACTGACTTGAATCTTTGGGGCAAATTTCACAAATGGTTGCAAACCCAGTGGAAGTCTCTAATTCCAGTTCAAAAAAAAATTATAAAGTGTCTAAAATATACATTGTTAAGAAAAGTCATGACATGGATTACGCTAGAATACAACACCATGCATTATCCAGTGTCTCTCTAAGGATCTGTCTCCGTAAGAAGCTAGTGGGCTATATGCTTACACACAGCTTTAAAGAAAATCTACTTCTGAAAGCATAGTGCTTGGATGGAAGTAATCTTACTGAATTTAAAACATATAGAAGTTAGGAATATAACTTTAAATAATCTACTTGGTTCCTTCTCTCACTAATATGCATGCTAAGTTTTCCTTCAGAGACACCTAAACTTTACTCCTATCTTGACAAAGACAATACCTATACAGTACCATGTCAAAAGAGAGTAAACATTAGGGCTGGGTACGTATTTGCTGTTCATGAGCGAATCTGCACTAATAGGCATGTTAAGGACTAACAAGGATGAATGAAAAAAGGAAGGCCATGTGATCCAGAAAGGACTTTTACCAAATATCCATTCATTTGTCAGGACCCATTCTTTAGTCAAGGAAGACTGATTTGTGCCATGAATACGCAGTCTGGAAGCAAAGCAAAGCACCTTACTTTTATCAAGAACACA
The DNA here is from genome assembly GCF_028858705.1 of Grus americana. Lineage (NCBI taxonomy): Eukaryota > Metazoa > Chordata > Aves > Gruiformes > Gruidae > Grus > Grus americana. Next base: position 5,640,399 of record NC_072891.1, on the reverse strand, counting down.
TTGCACTTCCTGTTGTGTGATGTCTTCCTGGCATCCTATGGGAAGACATTTGGCCTCATTCCTGTGTAGATCCATACTAACAGAGCATTTGCAAAGACTGTGTTATAGCATATACTTTGCACCTCCCACATGTAACTGATAGTGAAAATGGAAGTTATGGTAAGGGATGGAAAACCTGGGTTAAAGTTTACTAGTAAGTAAGCTGAAGTGTGTGTCTATAAACATATATATACATATATACACTGTAAATAAACCAATATAAACACATAAACTATAGACTCACATAATCTATTGACATTATCTCTGTTCATGAACCATCCTATTGAGGATACTAGTAAATTTACGTTTCTTTGCTAACTAAACTCTTATTTCAGTACAGTTCGGTGTAATACTGTATAAACTAACAATTCAGGTGGATGCTAATATATATTTCAGTAATCTCCATTGTGCCATTTAGATGTGACCTTTTCAACTGTGTGTACTGATAGACTCATTACAGGCCAAGCCCATGTTTGTTAATCCTCTGGGGAGATGCAGCTATAATATCTTTTGTGGAAAGGCATCGGATTGCTAATGTAATATCTGTAGAACATGATCCATCTAAAACTTCTTGAGCTTTGTTCATCATTTCAAGGGGGAAAAATACTAATTAAATCTGACAACATTTGCATATATAGTCTAGTAATTAGATGAAAGAATTCTCTCTGTAATTCTACAGGGCAATAGCACAAATTATTAAAGAAATTTGAGCGCTACCTGGAGTAAACTGTCACTAAGATACTCAGTAACTATAATATTCAGCATTTTAATTTGCATATATGAATGGCTATAAAATAACTTCTCCTGAAAACTGGAGATCTAAATTAAGAAGACTTTTATTCTGGGCTTGATCCGAAGATTACAGAAGTCAGTGGATTTTTTGTGTTGACTATAATGGGTTTTGAATCAGGTTATAATAAACATTTTCTCTAAAAGTCAATTAAATGAATAAAAATTGTGAAAGCCTCTCAGAATCTGGTTCTAGGAAAACCTCCAGTATTCACACATGTCAACATCTCTGGCCAAAGAGAATCTCTCATTACTGCTTTTTCTCTGGATTATTATTATTTTTTTTTTTTTTATTTAAGGTGACTAAAGTATGTCTGTGTCCCGGTTTTGGCTAGGATAGAGCTAATTTTCACAAGAAGCTGGGATGGAACACAGCCAGGACAGGTGACCCAAAGTAGCCAAAGGTCATATCATATGATGTCATGCTCAGCATAAAAGGGGGCTAGTCGGGGAGGGGTGGCACCGCTCTGGGATGGGTCTGAGTCTCCGGTCGTCAGGTGAGAAAATCACTCGTTTTGTATATTCTGTTATAGGTACCATTGCTGTTATTTCCCTCTCCCTTTGCTGTCCCAGTAATCTGTCCTTATCCCAACACACGAGTTTTACCTTTGTCTTCCCATTCTCCTCCCCATCCCACCAGAGGAAGAGGGGTGAGTGAGCGGCCACGTGGTGCTCAGCTGCCAGCTGGAGCTAAACCATGACAGGCTGACATCCAATTTCTGAGAAAAGCGCATCACAATTTCATATTGGCTTGGAGGCCTACATTTATAAGTAGACAACTCCTTACAAAAAGCTTCCTAATGGCAAACCAAAAGAAGCAGGGATAGATCCTCAATGAATGGATCTCCGCTGTCCTCTGTGGAAAAAGAGCAATACAGTGGCAGAGAGATTTTACATGTGTACAATTTTTTGCCTTGAAATCCTCTAATCCAATAGAAATTCACCAAAGTTTTATGAGTGTCACATCAATGCAATTTACCAAAGAAATTATTGAAACGGTGTCTTTCCTCTGCGTAAACACTTTGATGAAGTGTTCAGTATACTGCCGAGATCATGCTTCAACTAGTTAAAATAATACTTGGTCAGAAACCGGTTGCCAACAACAGTGAGTAATGAATGCATAAGGAAAATTACTAGAAAGAGGGTACTGAAATATCTTCCTTTATCTGGTAGTTCTGCTTAAAAGTTCCTTAGTCAGGGAAATAGTCAGAACTTTGATTCTATTGTGAATGAGCCTACCATCAAAAAATTTGTCTAGCATAATTGGTACGCCACAACATCCTACAACATCAAATTCCAAAACATGGTTCCATCCTGTATGAAAAAAAAAAAAAAACAAAAAAACCCAACCAAACAAAAAAAACCCAACAACTGTTCTTTTGTTGCTTACACTTACTGCCTGGTGTTTCATCAGGTTCTTGTGCTGTGATAAACAATAGAAAGTCATTCAGTATTTTGCTTCAGTAGTCAACAATTAATATTGCTCATGATTTTTTTAAACCCTCTCAGTTACCTCCTTTCAAAGAAGAGTCTTGGTCTATTTAGCCTCTCATATAGAATTTCCTACAATCATCCTCATTACCCTTCTTTGAAAAAGATACTGCAGTGTATGTGTGTATGACAGTTAAGAGATTTTCATTCATGCTAAGTTTCTTTTACCCCCAACTTGGCATTTTATTCCCTTTTTCCATATTAAGCATTCCTTGGTTTATTCCTCATCCAAATACTTACAATTGAAAAAGTTTTAGCCCCCATGGACATCCATTATTAGTTGTTCAGTTTGCACAGGTTTTCAATAGATGGGCAATCCAGCCATGTTTGTTATGTTTTAGAGATTATCCTTGTCTTGCCTGTAGGCAAAGTAGAGGAGGTTGCCCTGAGAATGGCTATTCAGTGAAAAGGAATGAGCACTGAAGGATGAAAAAATAAAAGTTGATATAGCCTTGCTCAACATGATTCATCATTTTGGGTGAATGGTCAACAATTTCATTAGTTACTGCACAGAAAATTCTTTGTAGGCTTCCAAAGCTGTCTTTATAATTTCTTCCTTCAGAGAATAACAGATACTAGGTACTCATTAACTCACCCAGTCCCTTCCCCTGCCAATGTGGAATTATTCTCTGCAGTATATTTCTGAGGGAGCTGGTACCTACACAGACATGCATTTTGGCCAAAACTATGACATAATTTTTCTTGATATACAGTTAGTTTAACCATGGCTGGAAATTTAAAATTCCCTTATATTCTCTGGGAGTTCAGTTCCTGATGCTTTTGTATTACTTTGAAAATGTTAGTTTGCACTATTCAGTCTGTATTTTCACCTGAGAAATAAGACTCTGACCTGAGTTTTTTGTGGTTACAGATGCAAATGACTGTACAAGTGCACAAAAATAAAATTAAAAAAAATTTGTTAAACCGACCTTCTATATTTGCTTAATAAACAGTAATGATAATAGAGTTTGAAAGACTATCATTTCCAATAATAAAAGAAAGAAGGTCACCTTTTCAGGCTGTGAAGCTAATCTGCTGCTACTATAGACATGAAGGTTGAGATTAATCTGATAAAGGATAATTATCTACAGCCTACTCTGTTTGTTTCTAGCTAGTCACCATAGGGGACCCAACGAGGTGAAGTCATCATATCAGGGATACAATTCCTGGAAACATGGAGAAATTTAGGTTTTAAGTTATGTATGCAAATCACTTAGTCCAATCCTGCCTAAACCAAGGCTAAGTTCAAAGAAAGATCCGCTCACTTGTCCAGTCAAGTTTTTGTGGACTCCTAAGTTTGTGGAGATACCACAGCCTCTCTGGGCTCCTGTCCCAGTGGTGAACCACCTTTATTGGGAAGTATTTTTTGTTACTATACAATAGAAACTCCCTTGTTGCAGCTGAAGCCTGTTGTCTCTTATTCTTTCGCTGAGCACCTCTAAGAAGCATTTGGCTTGGTCTTTTCTATAGCCCCTCTTGGTAGATGGTGAAGGACTATGATAAAGTTCTTCCATAGCTACATTCAATATTAAAATGAATCTATTGCATATGTCAAAGTTTCTTGATCTGCATTGGCTATAATGGAAGCAGAGAATAACCATATCAATAGTAGACATGAAGCAGTTGCTGGAATCAATGAAACTCTTCAGCCCAAGATTCTTTTGGTGGATGGCTGGAGCTGCATGACACTTGAGAAGCATGCACAAATAATGATCATGACTCCAGAATAAAAACAAAAAAATCCAACCAAACAAAAATACACATTCCATAGTTCTACAAAACTGCCCTTTACTAAATTAGCTGTGATATCTTAAGCCACGAGACTGATTACAGTCAATTCTAATAGTCTACATGTTGCAGTAAAACTCCTACAAAATGATCAACTGTATGCCAAATGACTGTATCTTGAAATAATTAAGATAATCAGTGTGCCTAGGTTACTCCAGGAACAGCTGAATGGATATTTTCCTAGGAATAAATCTGGGAAAATGTGTAATCAAGTAGCTCATATTTTTAATCACTGTGGTAGCCCTGTCACCAACCTATTAGGTAACTGTTATAGGTAGTGATGTTCTGAGCTGTCTCTTGGTGTCCATCCATACTAGGATGAGAAAAGCAGTTCAGATGTGATAAGAATGAGACTTTGCTTTGACCATGGCCTAAAATCATCAGTTCTGAAAAACTTTTTTTTCCCCATTTGCCCCTTCTGTGAAACCAGGACTAGTTGTTTAAATACTAAAATATCATTGAAAAAAAATTTTTTTTTTTTCCCTGGATTGCACAAAATCAGGAAGATTGTGAGTCCCAGAAAAAGTGTTTTGTCATTCCTAAGAGTTTCAATCTACTATTCTCAACATAGTGTTTCTTGGTGGAAAAGCAACCCAAACCCTTTGGCACATATCCTAAAGCAGATGACTATTATTAGGGTCTTCTGGCACTAATCTGTGCATAAATTTCACTTACTCCATAATGACATGTACTAGTGCAACAATTACATAGTGAGTAATACAACCAGAGAACAGGGAAATAAGCATTTTCAAGTGTATTAGTACTGGAATTAATCAAAATCTCAAACTTGTTTAACTGATACTAAATGTTTTGGAACAGATTCACCTACTGTAATGTTAATCATTTAATGTTAGCACACTAGCTAAGCCACTTACATGTCACTTATCCTCTGTGGTCAAGCAAGAGAAATGGATGTATCCAGAGATGAACTCATCACACCGTAAGTGTTTGAGAGGTCTATATGTACACCTTTCTCTATACACTGATGATGGAGAGGAAGAGAGGAGCTCAGATAGCTACTGTGGTGCTTAGGGACATGGTTTAGTGGTGGACTTGGCAGTGTTAGGATCTTAAGGGTCTTTCCCAACTTGAATGGTTCTATAATTCTATGATTCTAACATTTAAATAGCTAACACTGAAGGAGGTGAATATAATTTTAAATTAAAAATATAAAAGAATATATCCTTATAATTAAGTTTTCACACTCTGTTATTGTCATATTTGTTTCCTTTCTTCACTGTCAATTTTGTCAATTATCTGACAAAGTGGAGCATAAAGCAAAATGCATACTTTTCTAGAATGAAAAAAAAAAGTAATAGATTGTAAATATTCTGTTGTCTTTACCACTTTTTAGATTACTACTTTCTCTACTTGTAGCTCCACATTTAAACAGAACCTTGCTTATAATGGGCATTACAACCAGGCCTTTTTATCTGGCGTTGCCTATGTCATGTTCCTCTTTGATGGCTAGGACTGCCCGAAGCTCCGGGGAAGCCTTGTGTGGTCACAGATGCAACCAGATACAAGGAAATGTAAACAGAATTTAGAAAGATCTGATTGTTGTTCCCACCTTGCACTTACCTTTTATAACAATTTTGTTGGACAATCTGAAGCAGTTTTATTTCACCTTCACCTTTATCTGCTTGAACTGAAGTTTCTTTCATCAAGTTATTCTTTCATCAAGTTTATTATTCATCAAGTTTGTGCAGCATTATAGTGCCTGAATAGAATATTGCACTCTCACTGATTTTCAAAGAACAGCAATACATCAATGGTTAGTAGGGAGTGAAGAAAATTTTTAACTTGTTATAAATTAGTACTGCTTTGCTAACACTACACGTTGGATGGCATACTCCAGAGCTGTCTCACTAATGTTAGAATGACTATACCACAGGACACTACAAGACTGTTTTTACCCTGAATCGTGACAGAAACTCCAAACAATGATATTCTTGCAGCAAATAGCACCAAAAAGCTGTGGAAATTCCAAACTAACTTTTGACTCTGTGATGTGAGTGGATCTGGGTGATGTCTTAACACTGTGCCTGATGATGGGTGTAGTTTTTCTAACCTTTTCTTACCTCCCTTCACAGCAGGCTTGGCAGCCGCCAACCTATAATTCCCATGTTGTGTTAGGAGGCTCCACTAATGTGCTGCAGTTATGTTTTCCTGCCACTTCCCAGAGCGAATACTGAGAACTTCAGCATAATCAGATTCTTCCAGAACCACACAGACTTAGAAAGGTAATGCTGAGAAGCAAAGGCAGTAAAATCCTACTATGGGTGTCAACCCAGATGGTAAGCCTTCTTCTGTCTATTAGCTGTATAGACAGAGAGGTTTTGGCAGGGCTGAGGAGACAGCCTGTACTGTTCATCACCGTCTTGAATATAAACATAATAGGCAAGATTTGTCTGCTTTTACTTAGGCTGTTACAAGTTGAGTGTTTAGAGTCAGTGAGCAGATCCCTCAGGTCCATTTAGATTCAACGTAGGAAAGTAGGCACGTTCAGAAAGCAATTCATTGCATCTTATAAGATGAAGCATGAGTCACCCGCTGGGTGTGCCAATTTCTCTCTATTCACTTCAAACAGAGCCTGGAGTGGCTGGCTCAGACTTGCATATCTAATACTCAGACTATCAAATTTAGGTAAGGAGTACCCTACCAAGGTAGACTACAACACCAACAGTGTCTGAGTCAAGCACCCACAGCGGCCAGCCTGGATTGACCCCACAGTCACTAAATAATATTGCCCTCCTGAGCACCTTTTTTGCCACTCCACAACATCCGAAGTTATTAACAGCCATACATTTTCAAAAAATCTCAAGATTTTAAACTTGGATTTTTACTTCATTGCTGGTTGTTTTTAGGGATGTTGAAGATCCTATTTTTGCATTCCACAGCCAACAACATAAGTCTCTATTGTTTTGCTAAGTTTTGGGTTTGGGTTGTTTTGTTTTTGTTTTTGTTTTTGTTTTTGTTTTTTAATTACCTTCCTGGAGGAGAGTTTCTTAAAAAAAAAAAATAAAACAAACAAACAAAACCCAAACAAACACCCCCCCCAAAAAAAAAAACAACAACAATACCAAATGCAAACAAAATGCTTTGCATTTTGTATGTCACTCAGTTAAATGGTACATATTAGCAATAAGAAAATTATCCACCTCCAATATGCATGAAGATTTCAATTTCCTTATCACTTATACTTGTTTTATATATGTACATCACAATGTACATCAAGAAAGAATCAATAATTTTACATCCAAAAGGAGATTTTTCAGGAAACAGATGAGCTTAAAAACAAACAAACAAAAAACATGGGGGTTTGCTCAAAGGAGGGTTATTCTCCATTTTGGAAGACCTTAAGAATAAATGAAGACATAGTTGATGTTTATTTAGATACTCTGGTTACTATAGTGCATCTAATATCTGCAAATTTTCCTTTAAGAATATGATTACTGTGTTTTAGTGTAATTATGAGTGCTTTAGAAGCACACTATTTTCACTATCTCTTCATCTCTCTGATCACATACATGTATTTTGGGATGCCTGTCAAGAAAATTTCAGCAATACATTTCAACAGCAATAACCTTTTGAACAAAAAAGTGCTCATGAAAAGGCACATAAAAAGCCATTTTCTAAGCAGTCAAATTAAAGACAGTTAAAGAATTATGCTGAAGCAACCTGGCAGAGTTTGAATAAAGCACCTTATTTGGAGGAGCTATTTCTCTGTATTTTTCTACAAGAGTAAAATCCTGGATTAAAAAATTACTCAAGGAGAGAACAATTATAATTATCCTTTAAATCAGTTCAAACAAGCTTCTGCTTGTTTCAGGTTTTATGAGCTTTTCTTCTGAAAGTTCTGAAACTGCTGCAAGAATTAAGTATTATTTCAAGGCAGTCACCTCTGGTGGCTGCTTATATTGGTATTATGGTCTTGGTCTGAAGAAATAAAATGTGTGATGGGGCTCAGGCTTAAGAAAGGTTCAGACTCTACCACCCTGAGTTGGAAGGCAGTTAATAACTAATTTTTTAGAGCTCCACCTTGATCTCTTACCATCATGACCTATGGCTGGAACTTCTTGTCCTGATAATTTTTTCTGTTCTTTTATTGGTATCACAGTTTCTGATTTCTGTTTCCACACAAAGTTAGCTTGGTTCAACAGGATTTATTATCTGGATTAGTGCCATCTTGCCATCCCTGGCTATACTCATGCATAAGAAGTGAGATTCAGGTACAGAATAAGAAAAATAAGTTTTGATGTCTGCTTGTAAAGATAGCTACATCTAAGTTCTATGTCATACCCATTAGTCACAAGTGATTCAGTTGATTAAATATAGGTTTCACATGCTATTTGAGATATCTTATTGTATCCCAGGTATCTACAAGGTGTTGCTAGATATTTCAAATGACATTCATACACTCATTTGCTCCTAGAATGCCATTTGGAGGTCATGCAAGACATCCTAGAGCTTCTGAAATAGTACAAGAGGATTGCCTGCATGAGCAACTGAGATGATCCTTGGAGATCTGTGCAGCCCACTGGACTATTGACCAGCCACTAGGGACAAGACTAATGCCTAAGCATTAGTGTCCAGTGTCATCTGACTCATTCTCTAAGCTCAATTGTCTTTATTGGCTAGATCTCCATTGACTCTGAGTGCTCAGGCATCTAACTAAATGGCACACAAATTTCAATCATCTAAATTTAGTTTCCTAAATCCGGTGTTGAAGCCTGCCTCATGACTCTCTACAGTTCCTTTTGGGTTAATCACTCAGTGTGAATGCTAATGAGCTCATGCTCCCATGACTTAGCAGCTCACCCCTGTGAGAGCAGCTAAGCAGCTTCTGAATCTGGGTAAGCTTGGAAAGCAAGACAGCTGCATTCACACAGTATTGCATTTTAGCAAAAATCCTCAGTCTAACCCCATCTTCACAGAGCCATCTCAGTCTCTGCTACTATGGTCTGATTAATGTTTAGTATGACAAAACCAACCAGGGGGTCCTTCTGAAGTTAATAAAAAGTGGGGGTAGGGGTGTCAGACTTAATGACCCTTCATATTTGAATTTCTGTACCTATGTTTCTCTCTTACCTGTGTTCTGCAATTCTGTGTGTGTGAATTGTTGCTTCTTACCTGCTTGTATGAGTTTGGGTGGATGGCTCCAGTTCCAGTAGCAGGGTCATATTATTAATGAGAAGAAAGAAAGCAAAGGACAGGAGTGACGAAAGGAGACAGAGGGAGACTCAGAAGACAGTCTATAAAAACTTGGGATTTTTTTTTCCAAAACTCTAGGCCCAGGTTCTAACATCAATTTTCTTTTATATTGCATTTATTATTTTTCTGGAAGTACCTGAAAATAAAATCCTATATATATATATAGTTCCTAAAATAGGGTTAGAGTTGTTGTTTTTAAAGAATGTTTTATACCTCCCAACACCAGTCAAGTAAAAGCCATGCTTCCCCCGTGATTCATGGTTAATAGCATACTTTCTTTAGACAGCTTTATTTATCCTACAATAACATACAAAATATGCCCCAACTGGCTTTATTTTTAGCCAGTTTTATGTTGGCATTTCTTTAACAGCACATAGAGGGAGGGGTACAGGGGGAGTCAATAAAGAAGAATGTGAAAATGTGTCCTTCTATAAAAACCAAGCCTGAAGTAGCAGTTGGACTTTGGCACATGTGTGGCCTGTTATTGCCTTCTGTCGTAATCAGCCTTCTGGCAGAGCAATAACATCAAGGTGTTGTTTATACACTATAAAATGCTAAAATGGCATTGTAAAGATTAGCTGGAAGGTGAGGATTGTTTTGAGGGCTTTTTTTTTTTCCCTTTTCCTTTCTATTCTTGCAACAAAGAAATACTGCACATGAAAACTGCTTTCCTGAATACTTGCAATGACTCTTTAATGGAAAAACTGTTACCTCCAGAGAAGCAGTATGGACCGTGGCCTAAAGGGACTAAGACGAAAAAGACTTTGCTTGAATCCTCAGTTCTGTCACAAATATATTTTGTGACCAAAGTTCACATCACCTCTGTGTGCCTCTTACCTCAACCAATATTTGATGCAACTGAGACTTCAGGCACTGAGAGCCTGAACAACATTACTAAGCCCCTGAACTACAAACAGTTAAAGGTAAGGAAAGTATCTACATTATGGGGTTTCTATTTTGACCTATTTTTACCAAAGGGACAGCCAGATAAGACCATCAAGTAGTGCCATCAAAGTCATCAGTTTAAATTTCCTAAACTGGAAATGGTTCAGTGTCTCTGAGTAAGTTCAATCCCTTGTGTATACATGGTATGTAGGAGGGATTCTTTACAACAAATTAGCATGAATGCAGATGACTCTATTCAGAACTTCCTTGGACTAACGGACATCCCTATGATTACAGGAACAAGAAGATCATTACACATCAGCATGGAAGAGACATTTACTCTTGGCTTGATTCAGCTGCCCACAGATTAGTTCTATAATGCCATTTGAAATAACTGAGGGAGTTCAGAACATCTTTTCATAGCTCACAGATATGATGCAGAAACTATAGGAAGTCTTCACCCTCCTGGTGTGACAGCTGGAGGACAACCAGGATACAGACACAAAACAAAAAGAAACGTCTATGAGTCAAGCCCCTCATTTCTTCTCCAGTATTTCACACATAGTCACTCTTGCCTCTGTCATCAAGAAAATTTCTTGAGATGAAGAGATGAAGCTCATTTCAAACCCAGCATTACAGGCTTTAAATTGACAGGTTGAAGGGTCTGAGCTATGTTTTTCAGAACACTTTATCAAAATCCAGAACGGTGTGGAGGAAATAGAGTTGGAAAGTCACAATTTTGGATTTCTAAACATTGAGTACCACTTTCCTAGCTCTCCTCAACATTTTCACTCCTCTGTTTTCAATTTGCTGTGTCCCAGCTGGCTCCTGAAAAGTACCAGGGAAATGGAATGTATTTAAAACCTTAGTTGCTTTCCTAGGAGAAGAAATTAGGGATAACTTTAAATAATTTCATGAGAAAAGATGTTCTATAAATTTTTCTATATTAATTGTCATTATTGCATTATTTTGTGCCGAACATATCAGATGATTTGTAACACGGTGATATGACACTGATTTCAAACTCTGGGTGCTTCTCCTGTCTCCAGAAATCCCTACGCTGCAGACTGCTGAGAGCTGGGAAGATGTACCAGTCAAGCAACCACTTAGCACTTGCTCTGTTTCTTATATTCTCTCCCAAAACATCTGTTACTGATCACTGTCAGATGCAGGATACTGGGCTAAAATGAGTTTTGGTCTGGCTTAATGATTATGTCCTTGTGTAATAAATAAATATTTCCATGACACCAAGTATATTTGCATGAGCAGTTTCTATTCCTATCACATTCTTCTGATCAGGTTGGGAAGGAGAGTGGATCCAGGGGAAAGCCATGAGCTGGAAGAAGTGTCAAGAGATTATTTGGTTAGGTCCAATTATATTCATGGCAGCTATTCGTCTAACTAGTTTGTAACAACCTTCAGCAATGGAGGTCCACAGTCTTCCTGGTGTTCATTGTCCTAGCAGCTGGAAACATTTTCCTCATCTCCGAGCTATATCTTCTTTCCTACAATTTAAGACCAGACTGGCTCTCCTATCCCCAGTAGACATGGAAAATGGCTTATTCTTGTCTTCTTTCCAACTGGTTTGTTTTTGGTTGGGTTTTTTTTTTTTTTCATGTTTAAAAGTTCTCACAATTCTTTCTTGTCATTTCCTCTTGGAACTAACATCCTCACGTGCATCAATCTTTTCTGATATTCCATGGTTTCTACCTCAGGCCATTCCTATAGCTCTCTTCTTGATTTTCTCCTGTTGATCCACTCTTCATTCAAAGTCTAAGGCCCTAAAATGGTGACAGTACCATGGCTGAAGATTTATGCTATTTGAAAGTTGCAGGGGAAAATACTGTTCTTTGTATGTTTGAGTATCATGCTTGCTTTCTTTCAGTAGGTCTGATTGTGCCACTAATTTCTGTGGGACTCTCCTTCAGCAAAATCAACTCATGCTAATATTTTCAGAAGAGAGTTCCTAAATAAACAATGACCAGATCAAATAAATAGACTTTAAAACATTAAAGAAATGATCAGAAATCATTTATTTTATTAGCACCGTCATCACAGGGCATCAGATTTCACTTCAAACTTCCATGTTGCAAAAGGTGAGTTGTGTTTTGTGGTTTACATGCAGTCCAAGCAGCAAGTACCAAGAGACATGGCAGCATTTTAATTAAAATTGATAAAGCCTCTCTGAAAATTAGTCTGGGGGAAACACATCTTGTAGAACACAGAGCTGCCAAGTTTTGGCTGGAGGCTGAAGCAGGGTTTGCAGGGACTGGAAAGAGCCTGTACAGAGCCAATGGGAGACTGGGAGAAGAATCACACTGGAACAATCAGTTCTGTTGAATGAAAAAAACGCCCAAGGAAAGAAAATATCTTTAATTACCAAAATGCCATCACGTGCAAACACAAAGGTATTGAAGACCTGGCCTCCCATGTCATATACAGAAGGTACAAAAATCCTTACTTCGTTTTGCATACATTAGATGACAGAAGATAGCTTGGCTTACTGCCACTTCTCTCTTCTGAATTACGGCCAGCGTGTTCTCTAGAGAAGAAATAATTCCCTATATAATATTAATGTGGCCTAAACTGTAACTTGTGCATACTCACTCAGTGTCCTAATAACTGGTGAGGTTTAAGCCTAGTGGGGAAGAATAAGGTGGAGGCACGTACCTGCAACTGCAAATGCGAGTTTGGGACAGGGCTGGAATGCAAGGGAGTTATGTGGGAAGGTCTCGTGGCTATGGATTAACCTGCTCAGCCCTGGACATGTCAATGTAGTCTGGAGTTTTTTCCAGCCCTGTGACTGTCTTGTCTCTTCTCACCCTCAACATTAGCTGCCCTGAAGATATTTCTCTGTTGTAGATATCCTCTAAACTTATTTCAACTCTTACCAGTAGGAAAGGACATCTTTGTTATCTGCTGGATTCGGAAAGCTGCAGGACAGGAAGAAGCCTATAGATCTATGCAGTGCCAGCTGCGGATTTTCCTCAAAGCTGGTCCTATAGCCATGGTATACATCAGGAGACGTGTAGGGTCTGGGAAGGGAAACAAGGGGAGAGCTGCTTTGCCATCCCTGCTGCCTCCCCGCTCTGTTCATGTCAACCATCCCTTTGGCAGAAGCTCACAGTTGCTATGCAGGAGCGTAAGGCAAGAGATGTGTGCAGGAGGCAGAAGACTGGCAGGCCAGAAGCATCAGCTGTGCTATAAAAATTATGCTAATGTGCTAAAATTGAGTTTATTTGGAAATAACTTCTTCACGTTATGGAGGACTGAGTTTCTTGGACTCTAGCATTTTTGGTGTGTATGCCTCTTTCTCCCACCCAGCTGCTTCTTGACCTGGTTTCCCCAGCTTTCTCATGCAGGCACCCAGAGCGAAGTGCAGAAGATGGGCTTTGTGTTAACTGCAGCCACCAGTTGGCAGGAATAAACTACCTGCCCCATTAAAAGCCTGTCACCTCTGCTATCAGCTTTACAGAAACTAAATCCCAGTAAAATGAAACACTAACAGCTGCCTGTTATTGCATATTGCGACCTGTGTTATTCCGTCTGTGCTGTGGTGAAGTTTACTGGAGAAAGAAAAAAATAATAATCATACTTTCCCCTTTGCCAGAAGCAAGATGTGCATCTGGATAAGTTTTCCCAGTGAGCAAAAATTAGATATAAAACCATATTATGAGGAAATTGCATTTTATCTCATGTTTCCCATTCTGCAAGAGCAATTATTTGCCTGAATGTACGGGTTCTTTAGTCTGCATGTGCCTGTATGTTTGACTACCTGTGACTTCAGATCAATGCTGGTTTTGCACAGAATTTAATTGCAGACAAAGACTCTACATAAATAAATAAATAAATGAATGAAAACACATTCACCCAGAAAAACTACACCATCACCAAGAGAAAAGCCTCTTTTGTCCTTGCATATGCAGTAGCTCTGCAGAGAATAGCCTGTTCTTTGTTTCCATCCAAAGAGACATTATTTTATTCGACACCCATGGAGCTGCACAAATGAGAGTCAGCAGGCATCAAGCCATCCTCTTGGAAAAAGAGTTGGCATCTCCCTCCCTGGCACATCTGGTGAGTTTGAATGGCATTCATTGGCATGGCTTTGCAAAATTAATTACATTCCAAAGCCTTGTCACAAACAATAAACCCTTGTGCCAAACGCTGATCTTTTGCTTTCTGCCAGATGTAATGCATCTGCTTCTCTTTATCAGGTTTAATCCTATTTGGCATCGGCAGTGCTGTAAACAATGCTGTGGAAGTTGGAAATGAAACGTGGAAGAATGCGGGAAGGCACTGAACAGAAGTAGAGGCAGAGATGCCACGTGGTTAAGACATTTGGCCTGGAGCAGCTGGATAACGTGATGGCATGGGGCTCAGCCATGGTGAGAAAGGCCTTTCCTCCTTAACCAGCTTGCACCAAGCAGCAATGTGAGGACAGACCCACAGCAAACTGTCAGAAATCTTACTGAATGGGCTTGGTGTTGAGTGTCTTAGTTTCCATGCCTAGTTTTCTCAATGATTTCATTGTATAATCTGGCGCAGAGAGGTACTTCTCAATGCTATCCCACAAACCCAAGGAGGGCTCAGTCCGGAAGGAGAAATGAGTTTCAGGCAAGCTCCTGTCTCATTTTCCTTATTCTATGCTACCAAAACCAAAAGTGAAAACTAATTCAAACTCTTATTTTTCCCCATATCAGAACTCAATTGGAGCAGTCTTTCAAATTCTTTGTTAAGCATAAGACAGAATTGAATGGGCTCAAAACCAAATTGAATCCTCCTGCCACTTCCACGAGGCGGTGGTCTTGAAATAATCTGTGATTCTGCCCTGTTGGAGGACTTGGTGTTGTTATTGCTGTTACTCCCCTACAGCCCACCAGGGCTGTGTGTTGCAGCTTCCCTCTCAGCCAGCCTCATGCACCTCATTATATAGAAATACCGTATCCTTCTGCTTCTGTGCTAGATATATTTTCAACAGTGCACATGGCTTAAAGCCTGTGACCCCCTTCGGTCATTAAACTCCATCTCCTGCTGTCTTTACTTTTGCTCTGGTACAACTGGGATCTGAGCGCAACAGCTCAGTTTCTCTTAAATTCCTTAAATTAAGCAAGCAGTGGTACGGTTGGCACTACTGGGAACACATTGGCTGGACTGTGACAGGACACCAGGAAAAAGCAGCCTGAAGTCCCTTCATGGTGTGGTCTCTAGTGATGCCTTCACCTTACAGACTTTTCTTTTTTAAATGTTTTTTTCAAAAGGAATAATTTCTAACTAATTCAAGGTTAGCAATTTTTGACTGGTGTGAATTGGAGCTAAACCAAAAGAGTTTCAGTCACAGATGAACTGGAACAGAAGTAAAATTTACTAGTTCAATGGTCTTCCCTCCAGGTGTATTGAAATCAAACTTGTATGACTGAAAAAGCAGAAAGCAGAATGGATGAGGGAGCAGGAGAAAGGATTTCAATTTGCCTGCCTACTTTGTAATATTTTCTCTGTTTCAGTTCAAGGACATTAAAATCCTCAGCTGCCTGATGTATTTAGAGCTCTTTTCCATCTGGGTCAAAACTTTCTGTAGAACCTTGTCCTGGTTTTGGCTGGGATAGAGTTAATTTTCTTCCGAGTAGCTGGTATAGTGTTGAGCTTTGGATTTCGTGTGAGAATAATGTTGATAACCACTGATGTTTTAGTTGTTGCTAAGTAATGCTTACACTATGTTGAGGACTTTTCAGCTTCTCATACCCTGCCAGCAAGAAAGCTGGAGTTTCTTTTATTACTTCCCCCCCCCCCCCCTCTTTTCTACCATATTAAACTGTTTTAATCTCAATCCATGAGTTTTACTAATTTTTGATTCTCTCCCCCACCTCACCGGGTGAGGAATGAGTGAACAGCTGTGTAGTTGTTTTAGCTGCCAGCTGGGTTAAACCACAACAGTCCTTTTGGCACCCAACGTGGGGCACAAAAGGTTTGAGATAACAACAGATCTGATCAGAGTGTGTTAAAACAAATTTGTTACAAAAATCCATTTTATTAGTATAATAGTCACTGGTCACAATGTTGTATTATTTGTTCTCAGAGTCGTGTTATGTAATGCCGAGCTTGCTGTATATATTCCCTGTGGTGCTGTTTATCATCTCTGCAAGATGGATCAAGGTTACTCTTTTGTTGTACTGTGTAACACTGGCTTATGATATGATAAAATTACTGTTTGTGAGAATAATCTGGTATTTGTACTCAGCATTGCTGTGATCCCCATACTTTTGGAGCCATGTCATGGAAACTACTAAAAGAAAATGCCGAGTTAAGGGACAGCAGGAATTGGAAAGCCAGGATCCAAGAAGAAGCTGCAAGAAACAGTTTGTTTTATTCTACGCATCTTAAAAATGACATGACAGTGGCTTTAACTTTTCAAAGGTCAGTTTTGGAAGATAGCTAAAAGTTTGTCGGTGATTATTGCAAATTAGCTGCTTTGTTCATTGTACACAATTCACTACCACCTGAATCTCCTATTCCTTTGACAATTCATGTTTGGCTTGGAGTCAGAGAGTTGGTGGTCTTCAAGCCCCGGTCTAAGACTCCAAAGATCTGATTTCTGCTACCATCTCCAGGACAGTCAGTGGGGACAGGTCACTTCATTGCATTATAGCTTCCCTCTCTGAAACATGTAAATTATAGTAATGGCATCCTCAGTAAATTGCTCTGAGACCTACAGATGAAAACTGCTGTATGTCAGCGGCACTGTATGTAACAGCTTTGCTGGTAACAGCCGTAGCAGTCATGGTCCTGACCTCTGCGAGTTACCCCACCCATGGGTACGTAAAGATTGTGAATGTGCAGTTCTCGAGATTCTGCAATAAATACACAAGGACACAGAGGCTAGGTTTCTGAGAATTTCTTTATTACAAATTACTATGAAACTACTATTATTAAAACCAAACATATATACATATATATATACAAAAAATAAAAAAAAAACAACCCTGATTCTCCGTCTGTGTATATTATACTATGAGCCGCTACAAAATTATCACTAGGAAAGCTAATATATATATAACAAGGGTAAAGCAAATATAAGAATATTACAAGTTCTTACAGAATGCCAACTAGTGAAGCAAATATATACTTATGCACCTTTACCTGTGTGTGCCTATAAATATATTATGTGAAGTGTAATCGGTACAACACGCACCAAACCACTCCCAGAAGTTGGGTTAATCAACAACAGAAAAGTGTCACCTCAGAGGTGACTTGCATCATGGAATCTGGAGTCAGCCAGGTGTCCCCATCAAGGGTCTGGTCTGTCTGGGAGATGTCATGCAGGGAAGCTCTTGTAGAGAAGCTCCTTTTGGGTAGGTAGCAAGTTACCTTTTGTACCTTTTTGGTGTAAATACACATGCAGGTGTAGGACGTCAGCTGCTAGAATAATTGTTGCTGAGTCCTGTTTTCCTAGAAGGTCAGTTGTTCATTTATTTGTCTTGTACTCATCATGGTTTCTTTGGCCTGCCAACTACTCCAGCATTAACGAGTTTTATGCTGAGTTTAGCAGGGATGTTTTGGGCTCCGGGCTAAGGCGGTATCTTTCTTTGTTGGTATGTCTGTCTGCTGGCCTTTGTAGGGGCTCCATCAACACCTTTCTGAGTCTGTCAAATACAGTGAAAACCACTTAGATATCTTTCCTGTTAGGAGAGTGATTTCTGGGCCCAGCCCTCTTTCCACTGTTTTTTGTGGGGTTTTGATATGACCTTGCAAAACCTCCTAATGGCTACAGGGCTTTTTGAAAGCCCAGCTCCTTGCTTCATTGCTCTGTGGTAGGTCCCTGTTCAGGGATGATGCGCACAAATAAAATTTTGGTGTGGTTCATGTTCCATCTCTCACTGGCCTTACACGAGGAAAGAGCAATCATGAGTTTCTGGAGGGAAGGACAGACTTTGAAGTGTATACTCATACTATACCTACAATAGTGAGCTCATGGACTATCACCAGAACTGATAAAGGCTATGGTAATGCACAGAATAATAATAATAAAGACTACAACTTTGAAGGGAAATCCTACCCATCTTAATTTTACTAATGTTATTAAACAGACAGATGAGGAAGTTGCAACCCACTTTGTGACTTTTTTATTTGATTTGTGTTAATATGTGCATGCAATTGCCATAATCAATTTGCACGCATGCAATAACTCGCAGTGGGTCATCTTAGAACATCAGGGCCAGGTCAGAGCCAGACATGAGATCTGCTTTCAACGAGAGAAAATGAGACATCTTTTGCATAATCTGAGGAGTCGTAGTGTCAGTTCTTCACACTTCCTTTTTTTTTAACACAGTCCGTTCCTATTATACATTTTTAAATAATTGCATCTGTACCCCACTGAACTGTGACCTTTTCTTATACATTGTCTTCTCTGACATTGTCCAGGGCCAGATAATTAAGAAAATCCACAGAATTTAATTAGAAATAGCTAATATATTCTGTCAGTGGCTTTCTTCTGTCTGTCATTCCCTTCATAGGCTCTGTTTACTCCCTTATTGTCCTTAAATATCCACTGGCATGTCTAGAAGGTCTGGTCCTGAATAGCCTGTTGCACTTGTCAGTTTTACAGGTTAATGAAGAACATCATAATAAATAGTTTTTCTCTTCCTTTTTTTCCAATTTTGTTGCCTTCCCTGTTTATCAAAGGTATCCTACTTTTGCATTGGAAAGAAGGAGTTCTGAAGCATTCTTTATTTGTACCAAATTCTTCCCCTTTCTTTTGTTTTAGTTTTGATTCAAAATCCATTGAAGAGCAAGAGAAGACAACTAAATTTCACTGAAATCAGTAGATATTCATACTCTGCAAATTGCACATTGCAGTAACCTGTATAACTCAACATATCAGCAGTTGATTTCCCTGTTGTCACTTTCAGACCTCTATATTTCACTCGGCATTGTTAGCTATACAATTTTGTTGCAATAACCGAATACCTTTAGGAGTTGCATGGCACAGCACTTATGAGGTTTAAAGATTTCCTCTTCCACTGCAGAAAAGTTAATTGCACTGGGGCTGTGCTTTGCCAGCACCAATTAACAAAGAAGCTGAAACTACAGCTTAACATTCTGGTCATGTGCATGTAGTGTGATTTGTTGACACCTCCTCAAGTACCTGCCCTCTCGCATCCCTTGTTCCTTCCTGAAGCTATGTAGAAATTGTTATAACAGTTTGCAAACACCAGAGTTTTGTTCTACCGCTATGAGGTAAAAGCATGGCAAGTAGAAGGAGATTTTAGACTTTCTGTACATGTTTACAACTGAAGAAGCTCCACCTAGTTCAATTACACTTGAGCAGCATGAGAGGCCAACCCCAATTCCCCAGCTTGCATAAACTTGCAGATGGCTACCAATTACTCTGCCTTGCAGAAAACAAACCAAGCTTTTGGCATTTGCATCTGTATAATTAAAAGAAGATTTGTAAAAAATCAGACACTTTCTTATTATTTTAATATCTGATCATCAGTTTCTAAACAAGAGGCTAAAGGAAGCGGCAGGAAGGAGAATGGAAGAGTGTTGGGATCTCTCACACTTGCAAGTTAAAGTGGGGCCGATGGGTTTTCAGCTCTGAAACAAAGAAACCCTTGAAGAAAACAGCATGGCAAAAACCAACAGCATTGCATCTGACTTGAACAACCATCAGAATCCATATCCTAATGGTATGGTCGGATTTGGAGAAGAAATGGACAATGCAATAAGGTACCTTTGTTGGTTTGCTACTTGCTTACCAGAACATATTTTCTACTTTCCTGAACAGAGCTGAAATCAGTTGGGCACCTGTGTGGGCAAAGAACAACAGTTCTGTGTTGTACTCACAGAACAAAGTCTCTTTCAGGCAGCACCTGTATCTTTTTGCCTTCAAAACGCCTTGGAGAAACCTTCAACAATATTTGCCCTGTACTAGAGACAGGGAACTGTTGTATAAAGAAAACTAGGGCTATATTTACAAGGAAGGCTTACGTTTCATCACTGTAATAACTAATTTTAAGCCACACTTAAGTTGTTCCTTCTATCTGCAGGAGCAGAGGTTCACCAAATTAATCTAGCTCACCAGCTTATCAGGGTAGGATGCTAGGCAGCTACATAAGGGAACTGTACTCTCCTACACTTCATCCTGGTATGTTAGCCCTTATGCCTTGATCCTTCAGTGTTTCCACTTTTTCTGGAAAATACAAAAACATGCTTGTGCTTTAAAAAAAAATCTACATTATCTCTCAAAAATAAATACATATATGTATATATTCTTATTACTCTTACTATTTTTATTTATGCAATAACCACTACCTAACTATCATAACAGCTATCGTCCTCGCCCCAAGGACAAACATTAGCATTATCATACCACTTACCTTTTTGGGTATTTCACAGATTTTAACCCTTTCAATCTTTTCTTACTGATTAACTTACATTTTCCCAAGTCCAGTATTTATGAAATACCTGCCACAGTCAGCTTCAATTGTTCTTTTTAACTCCTTAAGTGTTTAACTCCATAGGTTCCTAATGTTACAAATCTAATATTCTTTGCATTCATCATCCAAAATCACTACCAATTAAACCTCATCTCGCCAGTAAACTAGGAAAGTGTTATATCTTTCTGAGGTATAGGTTAGCGATGTACTGTACTTTACAGAGCAAATTAAAATGACATGAAGAAGTGGGAAATTTGACTATGATATCTTTGCTTAGCTCATGAGAACATTCTTTAGGAAAAGGTTCATAAAGTGAATTAGCTCCACGAAATAAGAACACAGCCTAAAATGGCTGGAATTAATAAGCAGTTAGGAAAATGCAGGACATTGAAAGGACAAGTCAGCATTCAAATGTTGGTAAAATTCAGTGGAATCAGGTTGCTAACTTTCACTTAAGCTTTTGTAAATATTCCCCCAAACTGCTACGTAAGCAGCAGTATGTCAGATAGCTTGGATACACCATGGAGGCAAATTCAAGACAATGCCAAGTAGGCTATTGCAGGGTTTCAGTGTCATAAACCTGGGGTAAAATATAGAACCAGGTCTTCTGAGCTCATGACAGGATGTAATATTGATGTTTCCAATGAACAAGTCATAGTTTCTCCATTCACACCTAAAAAAGTGAAAGAAGAAACAAGGCTGCAGAAATAAAGGGATTCTGTGGACAGTGGAGGCATACGGGCTGTTGAGGACTCCTTGATGATTAACGATTACTGGACAGACCCAAAACCTGAAATGACCAGACAGACCAGTGTCCAGTAAGTGACAGACCATATAATTACCAAATTACAGAGCATAAAAACCACTGACTGCTTCCAATTATAATGTGAAAGGGCAACTTCACAGTTGTGCCACTTAGTAGTGCTGTGGAAAGGAAAATGTGTTAAAGGCCTAATGAGGTGTGTGGGTGGAAGTTACTGCCATAGTTTACTGCTGTTCAGGTTGTTAGTTCCTACAATGTGTCACTATGAGAGAGAGAGAGGGGAAGGGAGGGAGGCAGAGGTGGAAGGGTTTGTGTGGGAAGGCATTTTCTCGCTGGGCTAACTGCGAGTAAAGATTTGGCTTCCTTTACTTCTTCCCAAACAGATCTGACAATATATTTTAAAAGAGCCATTTAAGATTCCCAGACAGTTTCAGGAGTTTTACAATCCAGGAGACATACTTGTTTATTTTAGCAGGCTGGGGAATTGTTCCCTCAAAGTTCTTAAAAAGCACAACGGGGAAAAAAAAGATAGGGACCTCAGCGTATCAGCAGGAACAGACAACACAGAGGAACTACTATGTAAAATGTTAGATGAAACTCCAACCCCAATGAGAAAATGTCAGCTATGCCCTTTCCAAAAATGGTCAAACCCAACCCATGCAGCAGGGAACTGGCACAACTGTCCCTCTGCAAGCTTCCACCTTCAGAGGGTATCTCCTGTGACGGGGCATCTCCAGGACCGCTCGCCTATAGAGCTGGGGCTGCAATGCCAGCTGACACCTCATGTTCGAAGGAGACGCATTGCCTACAAGCTCCAGGATGCACTCAGACTATATAACCTTCTCCTCTTGCATGGCCCACTGCATCCTCCGCTTCATTGTACATGACACCACCTTGTCACAGATAGCCGACATAAACAACTGAGATGGCAGGGAATTAACCACAGTATCTATCTCATTTGACAGTCCTTAATTTAAAAGAGAAATCATATCCTGAGCAGATTCATTGGGTTTTCCAAGAGATAATTGCAGCTTATTCTGTAGGCAATGGTGCTCTCAGCACTGCCTTCGCACCTACCTTCAAAGGGTGCACAGGTCAGCAGCCTTACTCTGTGCAAAGAGACTGCGCGCTCTGTAAAGAGATAGTAATAAACAGCTATTTGGTAGTTTGTGATGACACCACAGTATCAGTCCCTTGAGATTCCATTCAAACTATTTAGCCCCACACAGTCCTTCTGGGCCTGAGGTACTGGGGAGGCTCTAAATCCTGAATTATTAAGAAGTATCTGGCATTGCAGGGAATGGCAGATGGGGAAAAGCACATAGAGTTATTGCTGCTGTTTTCTTACTTTTCCAGAAAAATAAGACCCTGCAATCCCATAGCTATATGTTGGATGGGAGGAGGTTGTCTTGCTTTTGTTGATGAGCAGGGGTATTACAGAATTTCTGCTTCTTGGAAAAAAAAAAAAATCACATTTTGATTTGTTTCTGGTTTGGATACTAAAATACTAAAATTTCTGCAAGATGAGCCATGAAGAGAAGTAGGTAACCTGCAAAGAATTTAGGTGACATTTAGACACAATAGTAATTAAAAAGCTGTCTTGCAGCCAGCTTACAACTTCTATATCTGACCGTCTCCTTGCCCATATGATCCTTACAGCCCAAGCTGACCCCAAGGGAGTTATTCAGCAGGTTTTTAAAGGGAAATCCAGGTGTTAGACCTTCCCTTCCCCTACTACCGAGCAACGGGATCCAGTAGCATTCTCAAATCAGTGTTAGCTGACAGATCAGAGCACTGGGCGCTCAGCTATGGTCACTTTTCTCTGAAGAGGAGGTGACAGTGCTTTTTATGTGCATTGTAGACAAGGTTTATAGTATTCACATCGCAGCTCCCCTACCAGATTCAGACATGCTTCCACCACTTTTCACCACAGTTTCTTAAACACATGGCTATAGTGGGCAACCTCTAGCTCTTCTGCTCTCTTCTACACAACGAAGAAAATTCACTGGGTCCCAGGTGCCTCGGAGGGGTCTCACCCAGGGAGGCTCCAGGGGCTAGTGACTGCTTCAAGAATACTTTCATAATTTCATTTTATCATGTGAGTATTGACTGTACGATGCATTAAAAATTCCAAAATACGAAAAGCAGATTTCCCCCACCTTGCAGTGAGAGAACTGTACTCTTATTTATTTTCTGAACAGCTCCATATAGGAGGAATTGTCATATAACGCAGAGCTCAGGAGTCCACCAAAGATGCTCAACTTGCATCTGCCAAGGCCTTTTCTGTGCTTCTCCATCAATCAAGTATACTTTTATTTTCCTTGGATATGAAAACCAGCTATTTCCCTAATTACTACACAGACTCTGTATTCCTTTTCATGTTCAAAGTGTCACAGCTTAATTCCTACACAAACAAGAGATTTTTTGATCTAGAAAAATGAGATTTTCAGTCAACAACAAGTATGTTAATACAAGCCTTTCCTGCTTATATTATTTCACAGTATGCTGTGGTACATCAGTTTGTGCATTACTGCTATTGGTATGCCATGTTGTGACACTATGAATCACACTAAAATTGCTGTTTACCTACCAGGAAATCATATCAAAATAAACAAACAAAAAAATCAAGTGAAAAAGTAAATTAAAGTGAATTTTTGAAGTCCTGTTCTGCTTTCTTTCTCTAGGTTATTATTGTCCTCGTGGAAAACTTTTCCGTGGACACAGTGTGAAATATTTTTTATTCTTACTTTGATGAAATAGCTGTGCTTGACAAAACTAATAGAAAAAAAAAATGTGAGCTTGTCTCAGCATAAGAAGCCCATCTCAGCAGAAAGGGGGGCTTGGTCTTGGGCTGGGACCCCGGGCAAGGAGCAGGAACCATGCAAGGTCAGAGAGAGCTCACCGGTACCTCTGGAAACCATCTTGGAGGAGTATAGAGAAGGGGACGAATAAGGACTCACAGGACAGTTGTTAAGTATAATCCAGAGAAGCAAATGAGCTAAGGGAAATGTTTTGCCCAGGGAGTAAATCCTTCAGATATAGCTGAGTGCGAGTTGTTTTTAGGCCATGATGAAAAGTAGTCTGAGACTTTTGTTTATCTTGGCTTTGGTGGCAGAGGTTAGCTAGACACTTCTACTTGTTGTGACATACAAGAGTCTGGGAACTCTTTGTTTCTTCTTCTGAGGAGAGGGTGCTTTGGAAATAGGTTTATGTTCAATCCCAGTTTCAGTTAAAGCACCTAAGATATTATTTGCTAGCAACTGCAACATTATAGTAATGTAAACTTTGACTAAACTTTATGGAAATTTTAGATTGGTTTGTTTCTGCTCTATCTGTATCTATTAGCTTTCTTTGGTCCTGTCAACAACTTTTGAAAACACTCTTGACACTTGTATAAACCCAAAGTACCCCCTCAGGCCTCCAAAACAGTGCAGATTGGTGGGAACAGAGGCTGTAGTAGAGCTGAATAAAAATCATCAGGGAAACTCAACATATTCATTTCTTTTTCCTTTTCCTCTTTTTCTTTCTCTTTTTCTGTTTTCCTTTTCCTTCATTTCCTTTACCTTTGATTCCTTTTCTTTCTCACTTTTTTCTTTTTTCTTCTTTTCTCTTTTTCTTTTTTCTTTTTCTTTTTCTTTTTCTTTTTCTTTTTGCTTCTTTTTCTCTTTTTCTTTTTTCTTTTTCTTTTTTCTTTTTCTTTTTCTTTTTCTTTTTCTTTTTCTTTTTCTTTTTCTTTTTCTTTTTCTTTTTCTTTTTCTTTTTCTTTTTTCTTTTCCTTTTTCTTTTTCTTCTTTTTTCTTTTTCTTTTTCTTTTTCTTCTTTTTCTTTTTCTTTTTCTTTTTCTTTTTCTTTTTCTTTTTCTTTTTCTTTTTCTTTTTCTTTTTCTTTTCCTTTTTCTTTTCCTTTTTTCTTTTTCTTCTTTTTTCTTTTTCTTTTTCTTTTTCTTTTCTTTTTTTTTTCTTTTCCTTTTTTCTTTTTCTTTTTCTTTTTCTTTTTTCTTTTTTCTTTTTCTTTTTCTTTCTTTCTCTTTCTTTCTCTTTTCCTTTTCCTTTTCTTTTCCTTTTCCTCTTTCTCCTTTTCTCCTTTTCCTCTTTCTTTTATTTTTTTTCTTGTTTGACTGACCTCCTTAAAGTACAGGACATTGTGAGTATTCATTCTGCCATGCCACGTAGTTGGAGAAAGTATGATTGAATTGCTTGCATATACTTTCTGAGGAGAGAAGGGGGAATTCTCAGTTGTCTGACAGTCCTGAAGAAGCATATCCTCTGTTTTATGAAGTTTTTGACACAAACAAGAATTTTGAGGTAAAGCACTGAAAAAGCAAAACCCATTACAGCTGTGAAGGAATGATTCTGTCATGAGACTTTAATCACAGAGGGATGCAGTATAAGTCACTCTTTCCCCAGTCTTTTTTCCTTTTTTAAATGCTGTAATCCCAGAAGAGGGCTGGTGCAGGAGATGGAGGTGGCTCTGCTGTCATGAAAACTGTTTTATTGGAAAAGGAAGAAACTTTTCATAAAGGAGTGTCTTCAAGAGAAATTCTTCAGATCCTTTGAACCACACCAAACCACTATATCTTATTTTCCTCAGGGAGAGAAGGCAGCTGCATATACAAGTTAATCTGGAGTGACTTTTGCTTCTACAGGAAACTCTCCAGTTGGATGTTTGAAAGAGCTTCTATATAGCAATACTCCACACTAGTACTGCACAGAGGAATACAAGTACTTTCCTCAAACCAGAAATCCAGCAGAAATGTGGCCAGCTAATTTTTTTTTCACTCTCTCTCACCAAACTTCTCAAGTCTCACTTTAACCACAGGGGAATATATCATGATTTACACATTCTAGCGTCTATTGTTCTTCAGTATAGTAGTCATTGAAATTTCCACACTACTGAAACACTCATCACAGCTCATATGGTCTAATAAAAAAAGTGAAAATCATGCCATGGTTATGGAGGACAGGCTGTTCCTAGACCATGAGCCAGAACAAGAACTTGGGCTTGAAATTTAAAGCAAGTCCTGAGTGTCAAAGAGGCAGAAATGTTGAACTCCTTAAAATTATGGAAAATATTTCCTATTCAGGTCTGTTTATCTTCCTCTTGTAGATTAAAATTGTATGTGTGCCTTCGAGACAGGCTATTATCTTATCTCCTTTAAGCTACAGATAAGAAGATTGTCTAAAAAGTACATGTACAAACTCTGGTCTGGTATTAATTCTTCTTAACTCAGAGATATGGCACATTCTTTCCAAAATAAAAGACATATTTTTTGTGAGGCATCCACACATCTCTTGCCTTCAACACTTATATATGTATTACTCTGATAGTCAGATATTTTGGCCCCAGTCTGCCAGGGCAAGCTCTAAAAGTCTGGCCAGAATAGATAAAAACTTTGCCGCTTTCTCCATATTCCTATAGCTACAATCAAGAAAAAGATGCTCATGTGGTTTTTTAGAAACATTTTTCTTACCATAGACAAAAGTGAATTTGCATCTATTTTATGTTTCTGTTTGGCACAGAAGATTGGACATTTCTTCTTTGATATAACACTGGGCAGTCTCAGCCATAGATTATAGACTGGAGCTTACTCCCCTTTAACAAATCTGAACAGCGGCTGCTCTTCAGTCCTGTGTGCACAGGGGAAATGGTAGACTCAGTTCATAATGCATATTTAGACAGAAGGGATTGTAATGTCACTGTTTCATCTTATATGCAACTTCTTCTAATGGCTACCAGAAAGGCATGGTCTAAATTATGGGAATATCTAGGTTTACTACCGCACAGACCTGAAGCAGTGACTAGTTAATAATTATTTTGGTGGAATGCAATTTTAATTTCATATGTGACATAAAAATTAGGCATGAAAAAGTCTCACTGAGCTATTCAGACACCCTTTTATTACAAGCAAGAAAAGAAAAGAACCAAAACAAACTACATGAAGTTTCCACAGGAAGCAAAGAACAATCCAAAAGGCAGCAAGCCTGCCAGAAAAGACTCAAAACATTTGAAACAAAATAAAGATAAAACAAAAGGCGAAAATTCGTTTAAAGACATGTGCACCAATTAATTTCTAAGAAGTTTAGCATTCTCCTGGAGCATACCAACAATTTGATTAAAAGGAATGGCAAACACAAACCACTGCACTGTAGGTGGGCTTAGAAAAAATGAATTGAGTACTTTTTATGACAAAGAATATGTAAAACAGAACAAAACCCAAGCATTTATTTTTAAGAATATGCTTAGAAGCGAAGCTATAGGGAAAATGGAGGAGGATAATCTTAAAGGTATTAGGCCTAGACATAAGAAAACTCTCCTGTTTCAATCTCTGCCAAACATAGCCTTTCAGCTTGTGGGTGAAGAATTAATTCCCACCGTGCCTCAGTTTCCCATATTACAAGCAAATAATATTGGTTTTAACATTTGGCTTTTAAAAATATGGTTTGTGAGTCATTTGGAGTAATACATGTTGTTTATGCTGCAGCTGTGCAGTGCCAGGGACATTGAGGAATTTGATCATTGTTATTGCACCTATGCACTACCAAAATAAAAGCAAAATATGTGTTCAAACTTCCTACATCCAAATCTCTACTATCATATAGACCATTCTGTTCTCTAAGGCAATACATCACTTTTACAGTTATCAGCATATTGCATTTGAGCTGTCAACCCCAGGAGAAAGCAGTGCCTCTGTGGAGTATTATACTTGCTAGCATTTTTTTTTTCTTCTCCCCGCCCCCCAAGATTTCAAATAAAATTATCAGGAGTACTATCAGCAATTCTGCAAAAGCTTCAGCAAAGCTGGAAAAGATTGGTTAAAAAAACCTCTTAAAATTTCTGAACCTGCTGAATTTGAAATAATGTCATCACCTACTACAAAAATATACCTGATCTAAATAGAACGGATGTGTTTCCCACAGCTCTTCCGCATATTAGTATTTCTTATGGTGTTTGCATATATGCATAGATGATACTCCCCGTCCTTACCTAGGAGAAAGAACCCAATAGCTCTTTCTGGGCTGCTGGCAAGATGCATTCTGTAATAGATATACCCACCCTGTTTTCACTTACAGGCAGAAATCCATCTCCTCCTAAACACTGGGCTCCTTTTGGGGATGTAATCCCTCTATCCTTCTGCATTTTGTTTTCCACACATTCTCACTTCTGAGAACACATTAGAAAATTAGGTGGATGGGTAAGATGAGAAACAGAGCAAACTTTCCTCAATGCACTCACTCATGCTTGATTTCCTAATCTCCCTCTAGCTCAATGGTTTCTAGCATCTTTCCTTGCTGTGCAGTATCAGCATGGGATTGGTGATTGCCTCCTCTTTAGCCAGCACCATAGCCTTTTATTTCAGTCTCCTGGGGTAAAAAGAGCTGATAGTCTGGCTCTCCTCAGCCCACAGATGCAAAACTGTGATCTATTCCTTTCCTGGGGATCGTTGACATCAGTATACAGGAGAGCTGTTTGCACCACCTTCTCTAGAGGTCCTGTTTTAAAAGAAAAGTCCTACCCATACTCAAGTCTTTGGAAGAGATTAAGCACCCATCCTTGAAGAATGAGTCTGAGCTATGAACCCAGAGCAGAGGGAGGTACTCTCCTGCAAGCCTCAGACAAGCATCTGCAACCTGATTCTGGCCCAGCATTGGCATCAAGTGGAGGCTGCTCCCCCTCCATGGGTGCAGTCATTGCATTGAAGGACCTAAATCTGCCAGGCACCATGGACGCTGCTCATGGCCGTGACATAAATCATCTGTGTGGCTGGGATCAGGTTGCATGATGTCGATCATGTTAGTTTGTGGTCTGGATATTGCACTCCTTCCAGTAAATCTGTGCATATGGTAGTTACACAGGTCTCATTCCAAATTTTGAACTTTTGAAGTTTTGAACGGGTGACCAGGGGTTAAGATATAAGCTTTGCATAGCGTCAAGTGTCTAATTCTACAAAATGGGAATTAGGCTCCTAGAACCCTGCAAAGCTCTTGAAAATGTTGGCTTTTGCTTTTGGTTTATATGTGAGATCTATTTGCAAATGCTGGCTAGGTATTTACACTTGAATTACATTCTCCTTCATGAGCTGTGCCATTTGAGTTGCCTAAGGTGTGTTGCACTTTTTTTAAATAAATCTTTTTTACTGAAATGAAGATAACTACCAAGATCATGAAATAGGAAGGGAGACTCTAAAGATGCTTAGAAGTGATCTATTGTTAATGGTATGAGGTATGTAAACTTTTACAGAAGTGCTTTCACTCAGACATGAATTATTGATATCTGTTGTGTGCAAGGTGAAAAAACAGATGTGATAAACAATGAAACAACTGTGACAAAGCATTTTATTGTTTGTTATTTTATGGTGTATTATTTCCCCATTTATAAAGATGATGAATACAGAGCAGCCCCTGTCTCTCAACTTCAGTAGAAATCAATCTGAGAAATAATTAAAAGAATTTAATCCTTGCAATATTTACTGAAACAATCTGTAGAAAACTGAACTGAAACTGAGTCTTTGCAACCTACATATGTCTCCATCCACTTCTTTTCTAAATTGAAAAGATGTCCTTGGGGCATGAATCAGAGGTATGAACTGATAATTAAAATGTAGAAAACTGAATTAGGGTCAAGGCTGCATTCATGAAGATTCTGCAAAAATGTAAATAGAGACAATTCAGGTCTTTGCCTGTATATCCACTCTCCTTTACTCTTTAACATGAGATTAAGGGGATAGCCACTGAAGGTGGACTTTGAATCTACAATATGTTAAAGAAAGCATATTTCCAGTGCTCTGAAATCGGTGACAATAATTCCCTAGTCTATTATTAAAGCCAAGATTTTCAGAGGATTACAAAAGGTCTGGCGTGTATTTAGATAAAATATTCAGAGTTCTGGAAGGGTTGAAGCTCTCGTGCTCCTTGGTGTGCACCAACTTTTAACTACTAAGAATCAAGAAGAAACTTTCCCTGCCCTCTGAGCAGATTTTGCCTTAATTGCAAGGTCTCTGGCCTTTCAGAGCAGGTGGCCCTGGTCCCCACTGGATGATCATACAGCTGCTGCTTCTGCTGTTCTTCAGTTTTATCATCCTTGGAGAAGAAATTGTTTGCTTGATGAGCTTCAGGCTTTTAGAACTGCATGTATAAAAATGCTTGGGTATAATATGTTCTTCTTTATTGCAGAAATTACACAGGCAAATAATCAGCTGGAGCACTAACGAGGTATTTGCATGCATAATTAGATCACTTGTATGCACAGTTTTATATGCAGCCTGAACCTAAGCCTGACAACTCTGAAGCACCAGGTAACATCTATTTTGGTTGAATTCCTCAGGACTGGTATCAGCCTCTCTGTGTTTCTAAAGATAAGATCAGTATCTGCACATCAATCTTTTTAGGGAAGATCAATAGAGACAAAAAAACCCAACACATTCAAGCTGACTTCCAGCTACATCCCTGTATCTGGTGCTTTCTTTTGATGGGGTCTGGGAGACTCCTAAATCAAGGACATTAATTAAACCTTTGAATTCTCAGATGTGCCTGTATTATCTCTGCTCTGACTAAACCCAGGGGTTAAAGTGGATATTAAACTGTCTGACTAAGACTCTTTAAAGTACAACGTTTAGTGTAATGTCCTGATATAGACTGAACATATGTTCTGAACACTCTTCTCTCCTACTTAGACTCCCCAGAAAAGATTTGCGCTCCATAGAAAATCTTGCACTTTGCTGCAGTGTGAGGTTTTCCCAGTGTGCCTTTCTGGGAACTGGCCCTTTACATTTGGAAACAGCCTTTTAATGGCTGTTTTGCAAACAGCTACAGCGTTTGCTCAGTTTATTTATTGTAGTCATTCTTTAAACTTGCTCCCATCACTTTTTCCTTCTGATTTTTTAAGAAATGGCACATGCTGGCTCAGGGAAGCAATGTAGCCTACAGGACTGAACACTAACCAGATGAAAAGGAAATCTTTATTTTCTTTCAGGGCTTCTGTGTGTTGTGAGTCACTTCACTTCTCCATGCCTCTATTTCTAGCAGTGGAACGGATGATGTTATATCATTTTTAAAGTACTTTTGAGATAACTTGATGAAAAGTGCTCTGTAAGAATTTGGTAATATTTCTGTTTGCATCTGCAAGCACTTAATGGTGTAAGATTCAGGTTAACTGTGCATTGTGTTTGGCAAAAGGCATTCTTAGCAGTTCTCTTCCCTTTTACATTAGGAAAGCAATTAAGGCAAGTGATTAACCTCCCCTATGCCATTGATTTGATAATGTGCTCTGATGTCCTCCTTTCTTACTGAGGTGAACTATCCTAATAATGTTTAATTTCTTTTTATATGCAAACTGTAGTTATGGGCCTAAGAATTTGTATTGAACCTTTAGAGGTCTGATACAAAACATGTTGAGATCATTAAGGAGATTCCAAAGATTTCAGTAGGTTTTAGATGAACCCCTCCTTTTCCCCCTTCCCCCCTTCTTTTTTTTTGGGCAGGTGTTGCATTGATTAAATTATCCAAATGGAGATATATTCATAATGGAAATTATAAGATTACTTTGGAAATTATTGTGGACAATATTTGGACTGGGAAACATCCTGCTACTTCACTTTCCATCCATTATTTGAAAACTTTTCAAGAGGATTTCTTAATTTTGAATTTTTCTTAAAAAGAATTAATCCAGTCTGACTCACCCCAAAATCCTTCCAAATAATCCCTATACCTACGATTTTTTTGGAGCTCAGTTTGAAGTGTAACTTGACTTAGTTGAATTCAACATTAAATTTCCATTTTCACTGAAAAATATATATATTTTGATTGCTAATATTTATTAATATTTGTTGAGTTTGATCAACTTTATTCCATTTTCTAATATCTCGAAGCCATTGTGACTGATAGATAGAGATATATATGTACACACGCACACACATACATATATATATATAACTTTTGCATGTATGGGTATAAAATTTGTGGATATGGATGGAGAAATACACAAACACTCACAGTAATTTTATATATAAAATCAACAGTCCAACAGAACATTATTTATTAAAGTACGTAGGAATTTTCCATAGAGACTATATTGAAGGTGCATGCTCTTTATATCTGAGGGTGACAAGAAAAAGCCTGTGAGGGAGATGAAAGGGTCCCTGTGTCTGTGTTTCTTTCATATGGGTATGTTTCCAGATTCCTGATAACAACTTGGTTTAACAGCTAACCTGGATATGGACCCATGAATTCCAGGGGCTGGTATATTGCAACCTAATTCTCTGCAAGGCCCCCTTTCCTCTTTTATTGCCATTCTCCAAGAAGAAACAGGTATTAGTAATACAAGCATGCATCAGTGTTTCTCTGTCATTCTCTGAGCTGGTAGCCTTCCTCTCCTAAAGAAACATCTCATGAATTCAGCTCCTGCAACACTCTGCATTGTCTTTGGACATTGTCTGATCCCCTGGCTTCTCCAACGTCTCTGCTGTGTCGTATTTTGGAAACACCTTTCCTTTCCTTTTCTTAGAAATTGGTCAAGGTATTCTCTGTTTCTTTTATACATTTATTGTTTTCTACTTCCTTCATCAAAGCAAATCTGCAGTCAAGCAGCTGAAAGGTTTTCATTTGTGTCATCCTCTATCTGTTTGATTTTTATAAGAATGTTCAACTTCCCTATTTTTAACATAAATGATCTCATGATAGAGAAGCCCAAGTCCAAGCTTTGTCTTAATATTTTAGCTCACAGATGTTTCCGGGATGCTGCCTTGTAACTTAGTGGTGTCAAATAGGGATCAGAACTTGACTTCTAAGCCTTTTAAAGCATCCTTTTAAAATAGTTAAAAAATATTTTTCATAATATCTTTAGACTGTGGCTAAGACTCCAAGTAGAGTTTAATATCATATCATCTTGCAAAACATTTAAACTCATAGCATTGAAATTGTGGTCTGTGATCTGTCATTACCATGGTTGGTAGCAAATATAGATTTTGTATCTGAGATTATATGTTCAGCTGTATTCTCTAAGATGGTACTATTTCTGGGTAATAGGAATAATAATCCAGAACTTGTATGTAATTTTTTTCAGCGTACACAAAAATACCTATGCCAGCTGTGGACCATAGATCTTGTTTTACAAATATATTTAATCTTTCAGTATCAGAAACTTATTCTTCCTTTTCTCTTTCCCAGCTTTTTTCATAACATTGTTCTCCTTGATGGGAATTTGACTTATTTAGTTGTTTTATCTGTATTATTTCCTTTAGCTTTGGTTTTATCTTGCATGTCGCTCTCTATGTATCTTCATATCTATTTGATTATAGTTTTGTTCTACCTGAATGTTCATCACATCATATGCTTGCATGTGAATTATATTTTGTATATACTGCTTTCTGCATGTGTTCAATATGATCATGTTTTTTGTCTCTGAGTAAACTCTACACAACCAAATTAACTTTGTCCCATTATGATTTGTGTGCAAATGCTCAGCCTCATAGTCATAAGATATTCACTAGTGATTAAGGGAGTGTTCTGATCACTGGATGTAGCTGTCTTGAAGAACAGATATGGTGTGACATCTCCTAGGGGTGTTACTGATCTTCTCAAGTGCTTCATGCACATTGCTTCTAAAATCTTCATTTTTCAATATGCATGTGTGTGTCTGCATGTGTGCACACTAGTTTTTTGGTACTTTCCTACAATGGATTTGCTTTACAAATAAATGAAGCTCTGTCTAAAAACAAGGCACAGCTTTGATATATTTCCTTCCACACTATATTTGATACTTCACATTGCTTGAATTTTATTTACATCTTTGAAGATTTATTTTTGAATAATTTGCATTTATTTTGCCTGCATGTATATCTATGGACCTGTGTTTCCCTCTAAAAAAATTATATTTGTTCTGGCTATACTATGCATCTATTCCTTTTTTAATTTTTTTTTTATTATTATTATTTAAATCAGAAACAGAAGACAAATGCTTTCTTCCTTTTGGGGATCTGATCTAAAATCTGATTTTAAATTAGGGATGAGGGATTTTACAAACCCTGAAGAGTTGCATGGTTTATTTAACTATCCTGAATATATTACAAATCTGAAATTTTTCTTCATTTTTTACATTCTCATAAGAAACTGGCACTTCCAAATTTCAGACCTTTTCAAAGAGTGCAGTACTCTTTAAATGTATTTAACACACTGAGGTAACTTTTTGGTCTTCATTACCTAGTTAAAAACTACTAAATGCACCCAATCCTCTAACCCATTGACAGCAAAAAAAGCATTTGGAATGTCAAGTCAGACTTTATAATTCTCAATGTCTTTAATCAACTAAGTTAATCAGTTCTGGATGAAAGAGTTTATGATAAGAGGAAGATTTTTGAAAGGTCAGGTTTCCCTGAACAGTATTGCTTTACGTGGACTTGAAGATTTTACTCCTGATGCAATTCTACTGCAGAAACTTGAGATTTTGTCAAATCTGTCCATAGCATTTGCATTTTACATTTCTGGAGTAAAAGATCTATCTCTTGAATCACTGCTTTGAAATCCTGCAATCATTTCAGACTGCTGCTTTGAGAGGTTTTGTCTCTTGTGCAAAAATCTGTTAGGTAACCAAAAAAGCAGACGCTGTCCTCAACTTGAAAAACAAAGATATGCTTTCTACAGCTGTTATGGTATGTTCTGAGAGGCTGCAAATAGATCTACAAATAGATCTAGTTCTATTAGCGCTAAAGAGTTGTTTGGAACTTCTTTCATTTATTAATAAAACCACCAGCCTACAAAGCAAAGCTTTGATCACTTACTCTTCTGACAGACTGTAGACTTAATTCGTTTAGATTTCATTCATACTTGTGAATTTTGCAAACTAGAAATTGCAGTTTTATGGGAAAAAAAAAACAAAAACAACCCAGTTGCTGCCTTGATATTTACAAATGAGCTAGTGTTCAGGTAGTAACAATATACTTCTTGTCATGTTTGTTTCACCCATAAAACCTTAACAATTAAATTCTGCAATTACTCCTTCTTATGCTGATATCCCTACAAAGAGAATTCACTTCTTGGTAAAAGCACTGGATATGTATGCCATTCCACGTTCAGGTATAAAATCCCCCATTAACCTTGGATAATCCCAAATCTGTAATATTTTTTCTTCTGATAAGTCTTTTGCAAAGCTAAAATCATAATTGTCAGTTCTATGTCTAGGTAACACCAGAATTAGAACAACATAATACTAAAAGAGGTATTAGCCTTCTTAAAAAATTTCAAAGCTTTCTAGAAAATGTATTTTTACATTGGAATAAAACCAGCTCAATCTCCCTCTTTCCTGTTGGAGGGCCAATGTTTCACATAAATAAATCAATACTTGTTGATCCAAACTGTTTCTGCAATGCAGAGGAATTCCCTGGAAAGAGGAAAAGCAGGTACTTTGGTTTCCTGCACCACGAGAAGCTTCAGAACAATTTCCTGTTTTGCAGGGATCTTGCTTGTGGTCTATCCAGCTTTACAGTGAGGGTAATTAGGACAGATAGACTTTCAGCTGAGATAACTCTGTAGAGCTCCACTGAGCACTGAAATTTGGTCCTACACCAGCTTACATCAACTTGAAGGTAAGGCCTTCAGGTGATAAGTTGTTAGTGGCAACTTATTCCCGTGGTACAAGGAGTTCTGGCCATTAGCAGAACCTTTACTGCTATTGATTGGTATTATATTTCCAAAATGATATTCCTGTTACAACATTAGTTATTGTAAATCATTTGAAACAGCCATATAAATATGTCTGGGATGGTATGCTCTGGAAACCTAATCAATATGGTGTTGCATTAAACAGTGAGGAACACAGGAGTGAAGGGAGTCTCTAATTACAAGGAAAAGATAAATAATTCTGTGCAAACATGTGGC
Organism: Grus americana; assembly: GCF_028858705.1. NCBI lineage: Eukaryota > Metazoa > Chordata > Aves > Gruiformes > Gruidae > Grus > Grus americana. Next base: position 5,604,130 of record NC_072891.1, on the reverse strand, counting down.
AACATGTGGTGGATGTCATATAAATAACCCAATCATAGGTATAAAATGGCAGTATTTTTTCTTCCCAGTGGTCTAGAGGCTGTACTGGCCATGGATCTGGCCTAATTTTCAACCCTCTGCTTGTCTGCCAACTTGTTAGACCTTGTAGGCTATTGCTGTTTCTTTTCTACAAGCCAACAAACTTCCTCATATTTATCAGAGGCCATTCATGAAGCCAGTACCTACTGTAGCTGCCTTTCAGCAGGAATCTCACTTAAGCTGGGTGTCTTGTAGCATCTGCATACACATGTGCAAAGCATTTGACACTGTTCTGCAAGACATCCTTGTCTCTAAATTGGAGACACATGGATTTGATGGATGGACCACTTGGTGGATAAGGAATTGGCTGGATGGTTGCACTCAAAGAGTTGTGGTCAACAGGTCAACGTTTGAGTGGAGACCAGTGATGAGTGGTGTTCCTCAGGAGTTCTTATTGGGAATGGTGCTGTTTAACATCTTTGTCAGCGACATGGACAGTGGGATCGAGTGCACCTTCATCAAGTTTGCCAATGATACCAAGCTGTGTTGTGTGGTCAACATGCTGGGAGGAAGGGACGCCATCCAGAGGGACCTTGACAGGCTGGAGAGGTGGGCACATGCAAACTGCATGAAGTTCAACAAGGCCAAGTGCAAGGTCCTGCACGTGGGTCGGGGCAATCCCAAGCACGACTACAGGATGGGCAGAGAATGGATTGACAGCAGCCCTGAGGAGAAGGACTTGGGGTGTTGGTTGATGAGAAGCTCAGCATGACTATCCGGGGTTGCATCAAAAGAAGCATGACCAGCAGGTCAAGGGAGGGGATTCTCCCCCTCTACTCCACTCTTATGAGACCCCATCTGGAGTACTATGTCCAGTTCTGGGGTCCCTGGTACAAGAAAGACATGGAGTTGTTGGAGTGAGTCCAGAGGAGGCCACAAAGATGATCAGAGGGCTCGAGCACCTCTCTTATGAAGACACGGGCTGATAGAGTTGGGATTGTTCAGCCTGGAGAAGAGAAGGCTCCAGGGAGACCTTAGAGCAGCCTTCCAGTACCTAAAGGGGCCTACAAGAAAGGAGAGGGACTCTTTACAAGGGCATGTAGTGAGAGGACAAGGGGGAATGGTCTTAAACTGAAGGAGGGTCAATTTAGATTAGATATTAGGAAGAAATTATTTCCTGTGAGGGTGGTGAGGCACTGGCACAGGTTGCCCAGAGAAGCTGTGGCTGCCCCATCCCTGGAAGTGTTGAAGGCCAGGTTGGATGGGGCTTTGGGCAACCTGGTCTAGTGGAGGGTGTCCCTGCCCATGGCAGGGGGTTGGATCCAGATGATCTTTAAGGTGTCTTCCAACCTAAATCATTCTATGATTCTATGATTCTATGATCTGCAGACAGAGTGACAAATCCTGTGATGGTCACTTTGTCCTTCATCATCAACAACTGTGGAAAGCACTAGATGGTCAATTTGTTGTTATTAAAATCTAATGGGGGAATACATCAGCTGAACTCAGGTTGTACTCAACTACTGTGTAAATTTGGGATGGGGATAGGCCTGGGGAGTGTGGAGGAGGACTGGTCAGAGTCACTACTCCTCTTCTGTCCTTTCACTGGATATTTACAATCCCACGTTAAGGAGGTGTAGCAAAAAGGGAGCCCTGAATCCCCCTTTAGTCATCCATGTTACACATGCCGTGACCTCCATGACTACTAATTTAGCACATCACGTGTTTCTCCTGTTATATGATCTTTTCATTCTTCCCACCAGCCCATTAATTCTCCAGTTGTGTCATTTTTGTAAAACCTGCAGTTGTTAAGCACTGCTTTGGTAAGACCTGTTTTCCTGTTACACCAAAGAATCAGAGCTGGGTTCATGGTCTCCCTCCTGTCATGGGCAAGACAGAGCAAGCCACAGACTGTGGGGATCTGGACCCTGGAGTTTATGTAAGAAACAGTTAGATGTCAGATTGACATGAACGGATTATCTCACACTCTCACATGATCACTCCTCTGACAGCATTGAGATCACCAAGTCTCAGCTGCCCTTACCCACAGGAGGTGGCCACTGGCCCAGCAAGGTCAGTTAGACAGCCATCCTGATCCATGCTGTTCCACCAGTTACATCTCAGGTGTCCCCAGCTGGGTCCCTGGGCATCACCCAGCATTCATCCATATGCATCTCTCCCCCTGATCTGCAGGATCATCCTCCTGTTCCTTATCTTTCTTTCCTCGAGGATCTTCACCTTCTTCTTTCTGAGACTGCTCCTTCCTTTCAGGAACATTTCTTTTTTCCTTTTTTTGTTTTGGCACCACATCTTTCTTCCAGGCACCCAGTCCCCAGCTTTCCTAGTCTAAATAGTCTGTGTGCAGAAGCACACCACATGATCAGCCTCCAAACTTGTGGATCTGTCTCATGTCTCCTTAGGTACTGAGGGACTCAAGAAGTGCCACTTTTGTTTAGTCTAGGTGTTAGCAAAATTTACAACTAGCTTGTACCAGGTGTAGCTAGCAAGTAACAGTCTTCTGCCTGTGAGTTCAAAACATAACTTTGGACATAGCTCCCTTCCACACATGCAGTTATCTATCCAATTATCTATTACCTGTATTCACAATTTAAGCCTTTGGTTTTTTTTCACCTATGACACCTGCTAATAAAAAAAAATCAGATTTTTATATCAAAGAGGGAAAAATATTCCCAGGAGGAACACTGGGAGTTTATTTCTTGGAGGAAGACTGAATGGACACAGGCAAATATAAAGTAAAATGAATAGATAGTTTAAATGACAAGGTTTCAGTTTTCCACCCTGGACCAAATACACTACAAACAACAAATGGAATAGTTTAAACCTCTGTAAAGGGGGGGGGGGGGGGGGGGAAGAGAGAGAGACATGCTTTATTAGCTCATCCAGATGGCTCATGGGCCCTGGCCTAACATATCATAACATTACAAACTGGACCTAGATCTGCAAAGGTGCTGTGTACCAGCAGCATCCTTGGGTGTTAATAAGACCATTTGCTAGTGCAGAGATAAAAATATGTGCATACTCACAGATTTGGAGCCATATGCTCAAGTTCTTTTTGTTTTGTTTTGTTTTCCCCCAAAGAGCACAATTTTTCCCTCTTCTCAGCCATTTTTACTGACATAAGTGGCTTATTTTCTGCTCTGATCTCTCCTTCCAGTTTCAGAGCCTTTCTTCTCAAGGTGTCACAGCAATGCAAAGGTTAAGTCCCTCCCTAGGCAGAGAGGCACTAGAGATACTTGAAAGCTGTCAGCAATTTCAATAGGAATCTTCCTTTCACAGTGGAGGACCCTGCATGTCAAAGCAAGCTGTTCAGCAGCTTGGATTCAGCCTACTTGATCCAGTCTGTTTACCTCTTAGGATTGCTTGCAGGGCGGGCGTTTGCTCTGCACTTAATGCTGGCCTCTGATTAAAATGTTACCAGTCTGGTACTGCAGGTGCATAACTAATTCAATTGTTACACTAAAGGTAACACCAAAATGCTCACTATAGGTATGATTCTGTCAGGTGAAGATGCCCTGCTTCTCAGCATGGCTTATTTTGATTCCCATGCCAGCCCTTTGCAACCAGTTATCGCTACTCCCACTAAGTAGGAGCCCACTTATTATGAAAACCTCTGCATTCTCTAGCATAAAGATGATGAACCCTTTCTCATCTTACACTCACATTTGACCCAAAGTGGCTTAGACCCTGATCCAGTGCAACAATATTCCTCAAGTTAAGTATGTGAATAATTGTGTTCCATTTTGGGAATTCAGGGCATAAATATTTTCTTGGATAATAATCCCCAACAAGGTACATACAGAAGGTGCTATTGTTCCATGATAACGCTGTTGTGCAATGAGGTATTACATTATCTCAACAATATGCATCTACTTGCACAAGCAGCCTAATAAAATAAATTATTATGCCATTTAAATTTTGCATTTTGAATCACTACAAAACAATCTTCCTTGAATTTTAATGATGTCATCCACCATACTTCATTGCTGTAATACTAACATCTTAACTACCTTCTTTATTACAATCTTATCATCAGCCAATAAAACCATATGAGTCATTAATCAAAGCACAACTCATTTTTACTAGAGGTAGATGGTGGTGGCAAAGTGGGAACCTTCCTTTCTAACACCCTACATCATGTGGTGAATCAACAGAGTTTAGATCTTCTTGTGCTGTATACTTTCTCTGTTGTCTTGGACAAGTCAGTTGAGTTTGCATTCATGTCCATATTATGTGTTAAATTTAAGTGTCTAACATACATGTCACATGCGAGCTAGGAGATGGCCATTGCTGTCAGTGGAGGCCTGAAGCTCAACTCATGTGCCTTATTTGTCCAGAACCATTCCGGATGTCTTCCTTCCATCTCCATGCACAATTTATTTTATATGTGCTTTTAAGATAAAGCTTCATTATTGGTTGTGGGTACATAGGTCGTTGCTCTTGGAGTAGTATAGCACATGCTTCCCTGAGTGTCTCTGTCCATCGTAGCTCTGGGAGATAAGAAATTGTTAGACAGGAAGGATTAAAGTCAAAGTTCCCATCCATTGTCTCTTGTTCTCCTCCCCTACTCCCTCACCCCCTTGAATATCACAGTGTCTGATTTAATTTTCTGCAGGCTGGGATTTATACAGTAAGGTCCCAGTGTTCAATGTACAGGGAAGAAGCAGAGTTAAGACACTTTAGAAGGACATTTAAATGAGCCAGCAAGCTGAGCAAAGAGTAGCCAAGAGCTTCCCGATGGTGCTTCTACATATTGAGCAGGTAACAAGTCTCAAATTCTCCCTCTCAGAAGCTTTTCTCTATATTTGAAGGAGACACTTCTGCTCACAGGGAAGCTGCAGTTCAGAGCTTTCTTCTGCAGGTAGAGGCCTCTGATCTTTCCTTCAAACAATTGAACAAGATACCCATTTCCTCTTTCAAAACCTGTGCAGAAGGGAACAGAACAGCTCATGAGTTAGAGACTCTCAAAGTGAAAAAAGGGAGTCCTGGACTCAGTCCCTGCTTCTGCCCATGTCTAGCCTGCTCTTGGAGATAGATGTCCCAGGCAGCTTCTAACTGTTCTGAGCAGAAACATTTTCCACCCATCAAACAAGAAATTCTTGGCCCAGAAGGACCCTAAAGGTTATAGTATTCTCCTTTGAGGGAAAAGAGAATTTTCTGGCTTATGTTCCAAGAAACAGCATTTTACATGCAACAGTTATGGGATGAAGAAACACATTTGAGATGTTAGTGCTACAAGAAGGCTTTCAGACTGTTGCAATTCATAAAGCACTTTAAAATGGGAGAGTACACTTGCTAGGAAAAAAGGATGGTCTAGCTAGAAGACCTCTAGGTTATGAACTGAGAGACTCTGTTCTGTCCCTAACTCAGGAGAGCCTTGGTAAAGGGGTACTCCCTTAGTGATGGTGATATTCCTGCTTCATTTCTGTTCTGATGAGAAAAACAAACATAAAGCCAAGCCACACCGAACCATAAATCATAAATTCACATAGTTCAGTGCTCTGACTGAGAAATTGCTGGAATAGAGCACAAATAAGGCTCAATCCCCTATGCAAGCTGTCTCAGTAGCATTTCAGACTGTTTTACTCCCTAGCAATGTGTTTTCTGAACAGGAACAAGAGATGACTCAAGGTACATCCCTAGCCTCATACCAGAGCTACCTGAAACAGAATATTTAGAATATTTAGAATATTCATTCCCAGTAAGCATAGTGATTTTGTTATTGCGGTACATGGCACCCTTCCTTCTGCCTAGAAACAGAATTCCTTGGTTGTGTTATATGCTCTATACTGATAACAGATGGTGGTAATTTTTTCTGTAGCCTCAGCTGAATAGTCTCATGTTTTGGAGAAGGAGTTCTGTAGTGTTATTTCTGCAAAACACAAAGTCGTGAAGTTGTGGTGGTTTTTGTTTTGGGTTTTGTTTTTTGTTTTTGTGGTTTTGTTTTGTTTTGTTTTTTCTCAAGCTGAATGGAAGATATATTTTTTTCTGCCTAGGAAATTCTACACTATTTTAATGCAGAACTCAATAAACCTTTTCTATCAGCTATTATGATTATTTTTTAACTTAAGCCATCATTTATTAACTGAAAGTATCTGGCCAGCTTAAATGACACTCTTTTGATATTTTTTACATGTATTCTAGTCTCTTTTTTAATATGTATCCTAGGAGATAATGATAGTCTATAAGATTTTCAAAAGTCAAATCATGTTATATATATCACATGGGAAACATTTATGGTAGATGGCATGATAGAAAATGAACCCTGTTAGAGCATCACGTTAGGTAATTACAGTTTGAAATATGTACAGTATTATCCCCCATAGATGATTAACCCACTTTTAAGGGGTGATAGGTGTTATTAATTGACCTGTTCACTGAACTCTAGAAGGTGTTTGGGAACATGCATATACCACAAATTATGATTCTATGTCATTAATCATCCAAGTCTCCTTCATGACTCAGTAGAAGTGGAAATGAAAAGGCAAAAGGCTAACAGATGACCCACTCTTTTACAGGCCCACAGATATATCACAATAAATAAAATTGTTCAGGGCACAGTTCAAACAGAAGTGACCTTTCTCTGTGTTTCCTGTCAGATTTAACTGTTTCTCCCTTCCCACCTCTGTTTTCTTCACTGGAGCTGCAGTCCCACACATTGCTTATGTTCCTCACCAACATCCCATCTCTCCATCCCTCCGTTTCAGGTCACCCCTCCCTTTAACCCTTTTCATCCTTCTTTTTGTTTTGTTTTCATTTCATTCTGCCCGTAGCATATGCCACAGAAAGCTAACTGCAGTGGCTGTACCATGGGCACTCTGCTTTCCAACCAGTTTCATTTGACAGTTCTCGATGTGCAAAGTGAGGGGAAAGGGCAGAAGAGCAAATAGTGTACATACATATACAACTGGATGGAGGTCTTTGTCAGCTCAAGAAGTTTGCTATAGGGTGCCCATATGCTCCCCTGTTAACTTTTTAATGCATATCTTTCCATGTGCACTTTCAGAAACAAAGTATAACCACTCAAATGTATAATAGATAAGGGAAAGACAGCAGACTGAAACTAATTGAGCTATTCCTCCAACAGAAATGCAAGAGAAGGGGTTATTAATATTCTTCCTAGACGCTTTGGATGTGCTTCAATATGTGATGAGAAATCTGCACCTGTATCCTTTGTGAATATTTAAGTATACCTTATTGTGGTGTCAGGACACAGACTTTTGTTCTGTTTGTTCTGCTAATGGGATTTATCTTCATCAAGTAACGTTCAGCATGAGTTCTTCTAAAAGATGCCTGCATGGTTAAACTATGGTAACTCAAATGATGAGTTAAAGACTTGACTGAACACTGAGTGTTGCTTATGAAATAATCATGACTTTGAGATGATGGATAGACTTGATTCCCTGAATTTCCAGCTGAGATTTTCAGCAGGAGCTTCATTAGACAGACATGGGTTGAGCCTGTTGTAATCCAGATACAAATGAATTTGAAAAACTGTTCTAACTTAAAACTTTCGGATCTGAATAATTTAGATTGCCTGATTGCTCCCCAAACTAACATCTTCATTCCTGTTTTGATGGCAGAGAGAAGTAGAAGTGTCATATTGTTGTAGCGAGTTTAAATAACTTCAAGAAACTTTCCCATCTAATCCAGGAAAATCAAATTCATATGTTTTGAAGATGAGAAAAACTGTGTAATTGTGCCAGGGGAAAATGTGTTAGTCTGAAGACTGATTCTTTTCTCCAAACATAGCACAGGGGACTGATTTGCATAGATAGGATATAAGAGAGGACTGGCTACTGAAACCTCCAAATTTTTACAGTATACTGAAGACATGCAAAAAAGTCTAAAGTCATTAGCCTGGCATTAGCTAATATTCTGACAATGGGGAACCCAAATTCAGGGACCTCTGAGATATGTGTATCTCAAATATCACTTAGAAATTTGATACTACTTACGGTAGTCTTCTGCAGATCCTGAGTCCTTCTATTAATCTTGTCCCCAAACAGTTAAGAATTTAGAGGGCAAAAGAAGGTGTGCAGCCCTGGCAGCTCCTCTCCCCTCCACACCCCACTGCATATTGCCCAGTGCGAGGTTTATCTTGACTCGCAAGATTCGTGTGTGCAGCTATGCCTCCCACCACACCATCCTTAGCAACATTTTGACATCTTGCTATAAATGCTGTTATTTGTCATAGGTAATTTAAATATACAATTTTTAAAGAAACACTGGTTTAAAGCACAGTCTAATTTAACAATAGTGTGTATATATATATATATGCATGAATGGACTTGCTTAATAGGCACCACAGTATTTTATGCATCAGTTTATAAACTAATGGCAGAAGTCTTACCAAATGGCTATCTAGAAACATTCCAGCTAGCAGGATTCCCTAAGAAGGTAAAATGCACTTTTTGTTGTCCAAATGTGTGCTGCAGCCCAGCTATACATAGGGCTAAAAGAAATCAAGATCCTTCCTACAGATCATTGTCCTCCATCAGATGAGCCAATCCTGATGGATCCTTGTTTATCTGCTCTTCAAGACCATCAGAAATGAGAACTTAACAGATACCCTAACTAATGTATGCCAGCATTTCACTATCCAGAGTTTAAAAGCTTCTACTTCATGTCTCTTCTGCATCTTCCTCAGTTCAAAACATTTTAAATTTGTTGTTCTTTGACCTACTCAAAACAACCCAGAAAAAACTTATTTGAAAACCCAGCTAAAGCAGAAATTATTGACTATACTAGTGGTAGTATTTCCAACTCTCAGATTCTTTTTTCACCTTTTTTATCTAATGATACCTTAGTACCGAATAAACAAATTGCCCTTATCATCTAGGGCTTCCCTGGGAACTCTCCCTTCACCAGTGGGCTGGAGACAGTCTCTACCTTACTTACTTTCTTCATGTCTCTTTTGCAAAGAGAAGTAGAAAGGTGAAAATACAATCTGGTTTCAAAATTTTACTACTGGTTGCATTCTGAGGACAGGTCTGGTGATATTCCATAGCCTTTTGCTGCCTCTATCTGGATATTTCACTAAGGCAGAATTTATCTGATTTAGACTTTGGGAAAATACAGCAATTCCAAACTTCCGTCCCATAATGGGCAAAAATCATACAATTTTAAGAGGGAGACTGACCATTAAATCACTCAGTCACTCATATATAATACATGCCATAGAATTACATACTTCTTCAGTTAAAGAACCCAATTAACTGTATATGTTAAGATATCTTCCACATTTCAAGCCATTTAAATATGGGGACACCTCTCTTTCAGTGAGCAGTTTGCTGAACACAAACTGTGTGGCTTATGTACAAATGTGTATGTGTGTCTTTTGTACTAATTCCAAATTCAGTTTGTTTTAACCTCAGCTTTATTTCTATGTTTACACAAGCCAGTATCTTGAAAGACACAAGACCATGTAATGTGAGCCTTGCAAAGGTTCGGACAAAGCTTTTCTAACAAACTGTAAATCATCACATAGCTCTGACAGTCCAAAAGGAGAAATATTCCTGATGGGAAGCAGAAACCCAAGGAAAAGAATCCTAAAACCAAAGACATGCTTTGACACTTTCATAGAAAGTATTGCTGTGATTTTCTGCCTTGTCTCTTCCTTTCATTGCATGTAGTTGTAAAACCTGATTTACTTTACCCACCAATCTCCGAAACACTCCAAAGGAAATGAGGTCCATAATTATGCTTATTTTATGTATAGGAAGACTTAGGGAAATGGAAGTGAAATGACACATTGAGAAGTTCAATAGCAGGTAGATAGCTACATGTGGAAGAAAAGATGCATAAGTTCATAGGATATCCAGTCTGAAGCTCTCTTGTTTCAGCTTATGCTGTTGTCTCTTGTCCTCCTGATCTGCACCACCAAGAAGAACCCTAATCATTGAATTTTAAGTAGTTTTAAAATCACATTTTATGGAAATTTCTGTATAATGGATCTGAAGGCACACTGCATTTGTAATCCTAATGCAGGATCTGCCAAATACATACAAAGGGAAAAAAAAATATACCTAAAAATGCTGTTAAGCGCCTGATCCTACAGAGCATTTTCAAGGAGAATATAGAAGGTTAAAAGACCAGAGCTGGAATCAGACTCAGATCAAATCACAGTTAAGATAATAGCTAAGATGAGTTTGGATCCTCACTCCCTGCAATCATGATTACCACATCTCATTTCTGAGGGTATACAAAGGAAGGACAGGTAAGGGAGCTCCTACTGTTGCCCAGCATATCTGGTGCCTAGGAATAAGGGTATTCTGACACCTCTCCTGATCAGGAAATGGCAGATCCTGTCACAGGTCCTGCTTCATGAGATTGGGGGATGCCTAATGGATGGGGATGGACAAAAGGTAGGTAAGGGTCTTTGAGGGGAACGCCAGAAAGAAACATAGGATGCAGGTAGTTTTAATAGGATTGTTCTCTGTCAGCTTTGAAAAGGTGTGAAAAGCTGAAAAAGAGCCAAGAGGAAAGAGGAAATTAAAGAAAACTGCAAATGAAAGAGGGAGAAAGGGAGAAACGTGGTGGAGAAATGCAACAGGAAGGCATATAAAGGCAGGCAAGGCTTTCAGCCACCTGAACCTTTACCTGTTTGGGGCTCTCACTCTGCACCCATTGCCATGGAGTCTAAGCATCAGTCCCAGAAGAAAAGCCCTTCTGGTGCTAACTAACTATAACTGCTCTCTTTTTTATGTTCTTTGTCTTCCTCTGGTGTCTTCATCCCTTTGTCCATCACCTTCTTCCTCAGCTGATTGACACTACAAAGTGTTGTGATGTTATTTGGCATCAAGCTGGAGTCAATGAAGAGAAAGCATGATGCTATTCGTGCAGAATGCCAAACTGCTTTAAATCTCATACCACATAAGAAGGAGTCTTTTATGTCTGAAAACTTTTGGCCCCTCCTCTAACTTATGCATTACATCACCTTCTTCAAGTCTGGCATTTTTTTCTTATCTTTGTAATAAATTGCTCGACCTTGGGTGGTCAGATTTGCTTATGTGAAGTTATGCCATATTAAAGTATGGACATTTTCAGGTTAAGACAAAAAGCGAAAGACAAAAGTTTAATATGTTTTGTATTTATTTATTTGCAAAGATTATTTTTTTTAATATAGTTTGGTTGTAATTTTGAAATCTAACTTTTCTAAAATATTTTTACCTGAAATGGCATAATCAAAATCTAAATTGGAAATGTTTTGGAAATATAAAGGGTAAATGACAAAAATCCTGTGCTCACTTAAATGTAATAATTTCTTTCAAGGGATTTAAAAGCACTTATTAAAGTCTATTTACACTTTCAGTAGAAATCTGACTAATGCCAGTGCATACAACAAGAGAAGCAAGATAGGCAGGAAGAAATAATATTTTATTTGGAGTAATTGATATAGTCAAGAAAAAGTGAACCACTTTGTAGTCACACAAGCCCTCTTTCAGAACTAAAATAGAATCAGCCCACTTCAGGTTCAGTGATTACTACCTTATTCATTTCTAGGCTACCTGTCCTTTTTTTCATTCCTAAACCCCCAAATCCTAATCTGGAAGTTTTCTGAGATAGTATAGTTTCATTTTAATATGCTGTCACAGCCCAGTGTATTTCAAAGTCTTCCTTATTTTAATACAAATAGTAGTGTCGATCTCGCAATTTGTCTGTTTGGTTTGAGTTTAAGTTAATAACATTAAAAATGAAAAAAAAAAAAAAAAGGATCTGATAATAAATGGCTGAAATGATGAGTGGCATGCACAGGTCAGCAAAGGGGAAAAAAAGACAATGAAAGTTTGTTTATTCTGCTTCTCACAAAGCATTATATTTGCTATTAATTTGATGTTGTGCAATTTAGAAAACACTTGTTGGGGGGGGGGGGGGAAGTTGATTATCCTGTCTGAACATTGCAGCTATTGTAGTGCATCACTTGAAAAGAAAACCAAAAGCTGCAATTGCAGGAATCTTGCATGGTATGTTCAAATGATTAGTACCAAAACAGGCTCCTCAGAGCAATTAGGCAGAAGAATATTTAAGAGCTGTTATTGCCCTAAAATGGCAGTGAAATGCATATACTTGAATGAGTGGATCCCTTTGCTAAACCAGAACTGGAAGCAATCCAGCCAAGTTAACGCTGCATTACACCTGAGATAATCAGATGTGTACCTGATCGTGCAGATCACTGAAGGTGCCTGTCACTTCTGCTGCTGCTGCCCCAAAAGGTCATGCCTTGAATTTTCTTTGTGCCAGGTGCTATTCAAGGTCTAAAATAAGAGAAATACTTCTGTTACCAATAGAATTCATAAATCATAATATTAAATTAATGGAAATAGGAAAAAAAAACAACCAAAACTCTTTCATCTATAATACAGTTTATAATTGCATTACTTAATGGTAGAATATAATTAGGATTAGCAGTGCAGACATCAGGGTAGTTTTGCTTCCAGGCTTCAAAGTGCCACAAAATTTTACATTCTTATTAATCTTTAAAATTCAGCCTATAAATCTTAAGTAAACCACTGCACTCCTCTGACTCTGGACTTATTCTGCCCTAGGACAGAGTAAGGTTGTGTTGAAAATATCATCTTGTATTGCTCCACTGAACATCCAGAAAAAAACAAAGCAGAAAAGTCCAATAAATAGGTAGTCTGTGTCTACACGTTAGGCAGAGTAGTGATTCCACTACATGTTCCCCATAGTGTGAGAGTGATAACAGCAGGTCCTGTATCTGTGCAAGAAAGGAAGTAAAAGCAATATAAGATAGCATTGTAGAAACAAAAGGGAAGGATGGGCTCTCCTGCAATCACCATGAGATCGCTAAAGTGTAGCTTTACCACTCTAGGCGCACTAATATCACAAATATACCTCCCAAACATCAAACCTCAAGACCTGTTCTGAAAAGCATCAGCATACTTCCTGTTGAAAAACTTTTCTGAGTAAGTGGAACCATTTTGCAAAACTGTGATGATTTCAATGAAATTCTTAGCGAGGTGAAGAACTGGAGGACAAAATATATTTACTTTATTGCATTTTGATTGCATTCGGTGACAAAATTTAAACTAAATATTTTCATCTGACAGGAAGAAGCACAGCTGGCGTGGAAGATATGACATGAACAAAATGTTTCTTTTCAGTAGTCTCTATTTTTGCTTTCCTCAGAATTTTCAGAGCTTCCAATGAAATAATATTTTGGTTTATTTATTGAGATTGTGCAGTGGGAAAAAATATGAGAATTTAAGAACCAGCTATCTCAATGCAAAATATAGTACAGCTAAGTTAGTTGATATTTAAATGTGGCCCATTACCACAGTCTGAATGGTATTGATCAGTGTTAGACACTAAGCAGGGCTAAAGACGGCTTAAAGAAAATGTGTTCTTCCCATTTTGAAGGACTATAGTTCCTTTTCTCAGTGCTGTGAGTATATCCTTGCACTGAACCCATATTTATACTCATTATAAAACAACATTGATGGCTCTGCAACAGAATTCAAAATGTTCAAAATCTGCAACAGTTTTATTACAGAAACTAATAACCTCGGCCTTTTCTCATAAAATATATTTATATAGTACTTTGCTTTTCAGGAAAGGGATACACTCAACCGTGTGTTCACAGATATGTGTTCTTCATATTAAATGCACGCGGGTTTGAAGTGAAAGAATGATTAAAATTTGAGAATTCAGATACCCAGCCTGTGAATTATTTCTCAAGTAGCCTGTTCTCCCTGCTTAACACGTGCCTCTGAACAGTGTGTCTTCTGGAGTCACGCATGAGGAGAAAAGGAGTAAAATGGAATAAAGCAAGACTTTGGGCTCTGACAGCTGACTCTGTGGAGTATTTCCTTTTGCTTGGGGGTTTTGTGCATTCAGCTACAGCCAGCCCTCTTCATGGCTCACCCTGCTATGCACTCTCACATTCCAATCTGCGCGTTTGTGGTGGACATTATCAGTTTGTCTGAAGATTTTGCTAATTTACTACGTTTGTGCATGTCTGGGTCTTGGGAAGTTTTCTGCTGGAGACGATTCCCCATCTACCATTTCTGCTGCAGTGTGTTGTGAGATACTCAGAAGGTGTGGAGCCACGCACATCCCTGACCCCAGAACTACGGAGCATTCAGCTTCCCTGTCAGTGGGTACCCTCATCTCTTGGGGCGACCCAACATATGAAGGCTGTATTGTAGGAAGGGCAGTTTCTGATGCCAAGACCTACCTCTGTAGAACTGGCGCCACCAAACTCGTCACATGCAACCGCCAGATCTTTCAATAAACCTGTTGTTAAAAATTATCTCTGTGTGCAACACAAAGTCTATTTGCATTACTAATCAACCCAAGAAGATAAGGGACTGCAACAGGAGCCATAAAAAGAAACTAGAAGAACCTCTTGATTGAGAATTTATCATTTCCTAATTTTGATGTCCTTGGCTCTTCCTCCACACTCCCACTAATCAATCATTAAAATGGTGGTGTGTGGAGGTCCTGGTAACCATTTGACCTGTTCTTATCAACTTTGCCCCCTCATGAAACTGCTTACCTCCCTGTGATTTGTGTGGATCAATACAGCAGAAAGGTCACAAAAGCACTAAAGAGAGATGCCAATCAGAGAGACCGTCAAAAGAAAAAGAAAGTTTGACAACATCAGGATCAATCAGAGTCTGCTCAGCAGAACTTGTCAGCTGTGATTAATGGCGCATTGTGCGTTGCTGTCATTTGGAAAATGCTTTAGAACTTTTTAGATCGCTGCATGGAGAAATTGAGTTTAGACTCTTTTGTTGTCTTGAAATTTAGTAGTTACACGATCCAGAGTCGGCCATGCTAGTCTTTGTTAGCAAACAAAAGCCCGTCTGTGTCATGGCTGAGTAAAACTCTCCTGTGTTTGGGTGAGAGGTGGGATCCACTTCACACACCTCTGGAAAGACTCTGCTCCCCACCTCCCTCACACAATATTAACTGGACCACGGAAAAAGTGCTATTCATGAAGGAATGGTCTGAAATATGGGCACATTACTACGAAATGGAAAGGTGCCATTTCACAAACAGAAGTATTGATGTTGCTCCCTTCCTTAGCTGGGGCTTCCCAAAGACCAAAACCTACAGGAGACTTCAGTGCTGTGATAGTGACCTCTGCAACTTCCAACATCCTCAGAGGAACTCCTCAACTACTGGTAAAGGTCATGGGAAGAGATGGACCACTGTAAGTTGGACTGTCCATAAATCGTGCAAAGGAGCGTGTCAGTAAGTCTGGTAGTTTTACCCTTGGTATAAGAGCATCTCTCAAACTAGAAGGGAGCTCCTTTGGAAAAGCCAAAGAGGGATGCGCTACCAAGGTCCCTTTGCAAGCAGAGAGAGAAAGAGGGAGTGAGAAGAGCTGTGCCACTTCTTCAAAGCCTTCTCAGCACTTCTTTATTCTCCTAATGTTCTCTTTTTTTCTAGGGAAGGGAGTACCCAAATTTTGTGCATGGAGAGTCTGTGCCACGGTTGTCAACAGAGACAGGCTGAAAGTATCCACTGGCACCATTCCCACTACTTATTCAGCAGTTACGATTTGGATCCTTTTGCTACTGGGGGGAAAATGCCTGGAAAACTCAGATGCCCTTTTCAGGTAGACTAAGGTAAATTATGTTTTTTAATTGAAAACATTAATGGCTGAATTTTCCACATCAATCTGGACAAATGTTTTACCTCTGCCATGATCTCTGACCTATTCATGATGGTAAAACAATGCTACATAGACAATGCTGGCAAACAGACATCCTTACTCTAAGATCCACTAGTAATTGTCTGATGCTGAGACACACAGAGATTGGGAAGTGAGGGCATTTCTGAGCAAGAGTATCTTCTTTCCCATCTGACCTTTCTTCTGTTTCCCTAGGCAGTCACCAAGGTGTTCTTCCCTAAACCTCCTTAGTTTGTATCCAAAATAACTGAAAGTCTTTGCCTGCTGTGTGCAAGATGTGTACTTTGTTGTAGGATCAGCTTGTAAAAGCAACTCAGGCAATCTTGTTGTAAGAATCATACCTTCTCTTCTTTGTCCCTGTAGGAGCAGCTCCTGATTGCCATTGGTCTCCTTGGGTTTCTCATGAGTGGCAGAAGAGTATTTCTAAAAATAATACCTCTCTTAAAGGACTATCTTGCTCATACATGGTACGAAGCCATTCCCTGTGTAGTGCCACTGAATTTCTACCTGACCAGGCAACTCAGAATGGATAAGAAATCCTGAAAAGATGCCATCCTTAAGTCTACAGAGAGTTCTATATTCATCTGGTATTCACATCATCTATAGTCTAGGAAACCTGTAGTAATGTTCATTCGATTTTTTACAGCATATTTCAAAAGTTTATTTCAAAGTGATTTACAACAAATGATATCATAATGGTCCTCAATAAAGAGTGGGAAACTGGAGCAAAAATGCATGGTGAGCTACCCAGGGTAATCCTACAGGATAATGGACGGTCACAAGTCGCCTGTTCTTGCCCTCAGGCCACATGATTCTCAGCAGCTAAAGGTCTCTCCCAATCTGTAGCACAATGTCCCATACACTACCTGCCCAGTGCTTCCATACTGTTTTGTCTAAGTTTTGGCACAGTTTAAATCAAATTAATCCAGATACAGAAATTAGTTCTTATTTGGTTGTCACTTTAGTTTAGTGCCACTTTGAATAACTTCCTGGCACTCAAAGTGATGGCTGCATTCAAATTCCTATTAATTAAGCCATATAATTTTGCAAGTATAGTTGCATTCAGTGATATCTCTTTGCTGCATTGGACAGAGACAGTTTAGGCTACCCGCTCTTAAGTCAGGTCTCCAGAAGTGGAGTTTTCTATAACTATGCACTTTCCTATCAAGCAATTTGTGCTTTGAGACCGGAGTTTGCAGTCTTAGACATAGGCAGAAAGTGTTGATCCGCATCAGAATCCCAGCTAATCTCAGGTGATTATTCTGAATATAATCACTGAATCTGTGGTATATCCAACTCCAGTTATATGTATCTAGCCATAAGAATTTTTATAATGCATTGTATAAAATACATTTATTCTTCATACTAAAAGTGTAACACAACTGGGATTCTGCTGAAGACGTGGGTGGCGGTATATCACGTACATGAGATAAATGTCAGATTAGTTGACAGTTGCATGCAGTTTAACACATTTAATACACTAATTTAGATTTAATATGCATATCAGAGGACTCTATAATATTGGCACAGGAAACTGTCGGTAGAAGATATACAGAGACACAGTACTATTCTAACTAGCCACTGATCAAAGAAGCATAACAGGTTTGTTTTTAAAAGGCAAGAATTACTGATCTTTTGATATTTTTTTCTGAATCAGAAAGTAGTCTTTCCAGTTCTGGCTAATTTTTTTATTTTTCCCACCAGTGTTGTAGAGTTGAAAATCAATGCAATGCTGCAGGAACAGAAGTGCTCCACAGTCTGTGGATTACATCCCTGCTTGTAGGCTTGTCCAAGCTGTACCACGTTAGTGCACTCTGTTCAACAAAACTGTGACTGGGACCTCTGCCTCATCCTCCAGCAGTTACCGCTGACAGCGAGCAAAGTAAGGCTGGTAGTTTCAGCAGTTGCAGTAGAATGACTGGGGGAGAAATAAAATGCTGATTTAAGCTTTAGACCCATATTTATTCTTATATCCTCATTTTCTTTGCCATTTTAGTGCCCCCTTCTATCCTCCATCTCACAAAGCTCTCCTAGATGTTGCACACAGGCTGTGCCTCTCTCTTTGACCATGTTCTGGTCAACATGGTTTAGTGATATCCTTCTCTAGATCGTCTCATGAACATCACTGCTGGGCCTAATCCCTAGCATTGCTATGAAGAGGCAGATGGGACCTGAGAGGAAAAGGGGTGTTAAGGGGATGCCAAAATGAGAGCCCTGCCATAGGGACAAAAATGTCTCTGCCTGCTACAACTCGTGTTCCCAGATGTCCTCAAGGATGTCTTCTTGCCTCACCTTCCCAGAGGCTCTCAGGTCCCCACAGGGCAACTATTAAAAGTCATGCATCACCATGGAACCTTGACTACCATTTCTTATCAGCTTCCTGATTTCAGCTTTCAGTCAAAATTGGGTCCAGTTATTATCCTCTGCTGTGAATCACGTGAGAGCCCAAAGCCCAGGTGCTGCATACAGTTGTCCTGGTAGGCTGTCATCATATTTTGGGATGTGTAACTGAACTTCTGTGCTTTCTTGTGCCCAGAACAGGAAGGTGAGCCTTGGGCTTGTCATAATACTTCAGATGCTGTCTGTTTTGGGTGTAGACATCCTTTGTTTACAGATTACCCAAATCTCTCCCATGAGACTTTGTTCTGCCTTTAAAAAAAGCAGAGTTCTTTGAACAATAGTCCTCATGCAAAGTATTGTTAAACAGAAAATTTGAAGTTTTCATGCAAAGCCTCAGAGTAGCTCAGTTACCCTAAGATTAGGTTTTAGGCTATAAATTTTTTTCTAAACCTCTGGTTTCTATCTAAAATCTCAAAGTTCTTGAGCGGGAACAGGCAGGGCTGTTTTGCTTTTTGCTTTTCATTAGACTTATTACTTTGGAAAGGAGGACAGTTACAGAAGGTGTGCATTAGAAGTGGAAGTACAGAATTAAGGCATGGAAAGGTGAGGGGGCTATCCCAAGATCACGGAGCAGAGCGGTGCTAGGGCTCAGAACGAGCTGCTGGACTCACATGCACTCTCCTTTATTAGGCTGTTCTGACTCTAAAATTTCCTCCTTCATCAGGCTCCATAATTGGCACTTCTAAAGTGCCTAACCTAGGGGTTTAGTCAAAATCAGTTTTCACAGTCATTTTGATTTAATGAAGTGAAGAGCTGATAGGAACATCATCAAGCCTCTAATTGAATGAAACCTCTCCATTAAATAGCACAAGAATTTAGTCTGAGTTTTGCAAGTGACAAGAAAGCACTGAAAATCTAAAATTTGCCCTTTCCAATGAATGTATTTGTTTCTAAGAAATCATCATTAACATGTTGATGACTATTTTACGTCTTCTTCCCAGCTTTGGCAGCTTCTTGGCTTTCTTCATCAGAGCTGCTTCGTCAAACCTACTTCTCTTTTCTCTGAGGGAAACTCATGTTGCCTCTACAAGAGCACATGTGCACCCACTGGGAGAGGAGCTTGACAATAATGCTACACTACATTGCCCACTCTCCTAGTTAGTGTAAGGTTTCATAGGTTTCTGTTCACTGAGCTAGATCCACAGCAGGTGTAAACTCCATTCATTTCAGTGAATCTGTGATGGTTTGTGCCAACTGGAGATAGGGTTTCACTGAGTTTGGTGTGCAGATTTTTTCCAAATAGGAAAAGAAATGTTGAAAGCAAAATGAGCAAAACACTGCTTGCCCTTTTTGCATTGGCTGTGCTTGGTTTTGTTTCCTTTCACAAAGTATTTCAGACCTAAATGTCATCAGCTGTAGCAAAAATGTCCTCCAAAAACTAAGACGACAAATTGTTAAAACAGAGCTAAGAGCCATCCCTATAATTGCTGTTACTGCTGGGTTTAACTAAATTTTAACCCTGGCTGACTGATACATAAATCAGAATAACACAGATCCAGAGAGGAAAATGTGAAAATGGATAAGTTTGTGCACTTTTCTTAATGATGTGTATCTCCGGGAAGTTAGAGCACTTGTGCATGGAGACTGCACTGATCAGTATGGCGATCTATGAAATAAATAACTAGGGCACTGCATTCTCAAAACTGAATTGTCCTCCCTGGTAGGGATCCAGGCTGTTCTGCATCCTGAAGAATGATGGGCCACAAATGTCTTTTCCGCTTAGCTTTTTCCTCTCCATCTTGCTCTGTTTTGTCTCTTTGGGCTGGAAGGTGGAGGATTCTCTCTTGCAAGGCATGTATAAGATCCTAATATCACTTCGGGGTCTGAGACACAGAACAGAATAAGTGATGCTAAATAAATTTAGATAAATCCATTGTGACCCTTCTAATCTGCTTTCCCCGCCCCCCACGTTGCTATTTCTTTTGCTGCTCACTGTTTGCTTTGCCTGCAGATCTCAGAGCAGCTCCACTGGTTCCTTTCTTGACTCACTTAATCCCTGGTCTCACTTCTCTGCAGCTTTCTTCTCGCTATTTTAAGTCAGGGAATGGAGGCGAAATGGGGGAGGGATAGGAAAATCATACAGTCTATCTTCTGTAATTTTATGTTTTTACTGCTTGGAATGCATGATTCATGCACTTCCACATTTTGTCTTTTTTTTTTTTTTTTTTTTTTTTCCTAGAGAGACTAGCTTTAATGATCATAAACCACTGAAGTTAAGGAGAGAGCAGGGCTTTGCCAGCTCTCAGCATTCCCAGCCAAATCTCCCTCCGATTGTTTAGATTTCTTTTCAACTGTATAAAGTTCCTAGGTAGGGTGGAGGGAGGAAAACAGAGGCCCCCAAGTTCAGGTTTCTACAGCAGTCTGGGGGAAGGTTTTTTTTTATTTTAAGTGAAATTGCCTTTCCCGAAAGTTTGCCCCTGCCACCATCTGTCATTGGACTAGTTTTATGGCACAGGAGAGTAAAAGAGTTTTCTCCAAACTTCTAAGACAACTCATGTCTGGTGCAATTGAGCTTTGCTCCAAATGAACTAAATTCTGTAACCGCTGCTTTTAGGGGCTCTCCAACTTTCTGGCTATTCCCAAAAAATAAGGTGTTGAAAAGCATCCTAAGATTTCCCTGAATGTCTCACTTGAGGATTTAACTTTATTTATTTACCACAAAGGAAACTGAAACCTGAATCTTCAAACATGTGAGGTTCTCCTCGGTTATCCAGACTGTGGAATTAATGACACCTAACGATGTCCACCATCATTCTAAACAGCCTGAGCTAACCTGGTACGTAAGCACAAATACTTAGAAGTGCCACTTTTCAGAATGGATACTCACGGTCACCCGCTCTGCTTGTCCTTTATTCAGAATTGTCCTTATGCCTGGAGCAAATAGTCAATACAAAGCCACTGGATTCAATAAGGACAGAATGTCATCTATTTCTCTCTGTCTGCAGTTTTCTGAAAATTCTTTCCTTCTAAATATGCCTTAGAAAACCCCATGAGAACTCCATCTTACCTGCAGTTCTGCTTTGTGTCCTTCCTCAGGTCTTGCAAGGATTCTGACATGCAAGAAAAGAAAAGAAAATAGAAAAAAAGAAAAAAAAAAAAGAAAAACAAAAGAAGAAAAAAAAAGAAGAAAAAAAAGGAAAAAAAAAAGGAAGAAAATATCAAGTGCCCTTTCTCTCAGGACTTCTTTTATCCTGCCACATTCACTTACCAAAGGGGCATATTCTTTTATTTTTCTGAGGAAATGTAGGCTATCTTCACTTTCTAAGTTTTGTTCTTCCTACTTTCCTGAAGATGTATTTTGCATTAACTTCATCAGAATTTTACTCTGTGGACTTCTTGTTTAATATTTCCTGTGAACTATTTGTTACAAAAAAAAAAGGCCACCGGTTTCAGATTTCTCCCTCCCCTCCCAGTCATGCCCATGAATACCCTTTTTCCTTCTTTTGCTGTTCTGTGGGTTCCCGGGCTGAGGGGAGCTGGACCTGCCGTATAACTCAGTATATGCTGTATGGTGCTTTAACCTAATTCCACTTAGGTCTTGCCAGGTGCATTCCCCTGCTTACCGCTCTAGCCGATCCTTTTAATTCCTCTGGTGTGCCAGATGTTCCCCACATTGCATTCTCCCTGGGTGGATTTTAAGGCAGAGCTCTCCTTCCTCACAGGCTCGGCCGCAGCTGTGAGCTGATAGAGCTGCCTCTCCCCACTGCTGTGAGCTTTAATCGGGTTCTAAAGTTTCATTATCAGAGTGATCCATTCTGGAAGATATTTCACGCTCCCCAAGCCCCAGGCAAGTCCTAACAACCTTTTTAAATATTTCCCCCCACCCCTTTCCTCATTTTTTTTTTTTCCCCTTTCTCTTTGATGATGTTCTGCAGGTGCTTGAGCAAATACAAGGCTCCAAGGTCTGCATCTCCCAAGGCTGCTGCAGTTTTTAGCTCTCAGCCACCATTCCAGGAGCCATTCTCCTTTTCATGGCCGACAGCTGGTCTTTTTCAGGAGTTGCTGGCGCATAGTCAGGGAACTCTGATCATATGCCTTGTAAGATTCTTAGTGGCTGACATCATTTGCCAAACGCCAGCTTTCCTTGACAGATTTTTCTGGTCTTTCCAGCTCCACAGATACTTGGCTGCCAGGTATTACTCCCCATCATTAAAATATAACTTTGGGCTCCCTCATCACAAAAGTGGATGCATGAGGATGTAGATGGAGAGCGTAAAAGAAAATTATTTGAAATTTTCCCTGCAATTTGTGTGCAGAACATCCCCCTGAGATCTCCAATAGCTCGTATATGCTATGCTAATGGCTAGCATCATTACTGAATGCATGCTAGCTAACGAAAATGCAGTGATGAGAACTGTAACTGACCCTATCACTGCAATTATTGTCCATAATAATTAGTTTACAGTTACAGGAATACATTAGGAAGTGTAACTGCTACTACATTTGTCTCAGAAGACAGAAGGAAAACATAACTCCTGCTTTATATGGTATGGATTCTAAAAATCTATTGTCAAAGGACACTGGTAGATGGTTATCTCCTGAACGTCATGATTTCACCTTGATGACACTGTATTAGGCCAGAAGTTGAAGTCTCTGTCCTTTCACAGTTTGAATCAGCAGCCTTGTAGTCAGAAAACAGAGAATATTTAGCGTAGGCAGTGAGGGGTCATTATTTCAAAGATGTTCTAAATTTAGTCCTTGCTGCTGTGATGACTCATCCAGCCATATCGCACCACAGGAAGTAACGAAAAAGCATCAGAATAATGCAAAGTAACTCCCTACTCCTGTAACGTCTCTCTGACTACGTGTTTTCCCCAGCTCCGTGGCCTATATACCCCAGCCTAGACTTCCTGATGTTCTTATTATTGCTTATTTGCACCAAAGTATTCAGGAATGCCCACTCCAATGCGAGTAGACAGGTAACAACCAGATGGCCTTAGTCCCTCCTTGATGAACCATCATGGACTAAGCACACAACTAGAGACAACAACTCTGTATACAAAACTCAAGGTGGATGCACAAGAGGTAGTAAATGGTTTATGCTCACTCTGTAGGACTTAGAGTGTAATGAGGAAACACCAGCTTGTCATGGTGGAACGTGTTGCCCAAATCAGCTTCGACTGGAGCCATACTGTGCCACAAAGTGCCATGTGGGCCCTGAAAACTCTCCAGCTATGTTAATGCAGCATTGGGAAAACTCTCATCTTAGTTATGTGTAAAACAACATGGCATAAGCATAGCCAAACTTGCTAGTTTGGTCAACACTGCCTTGGGATCTCTAAATAAGGCTTGAGGATCTCTGAATAAGGCTTGAGGATCTCTGAAAAAGGCTCTGTCTTGTGGGAGGATAAAGAGTTAAACTGTGAGTAGACACCTAGCTTGCAGCAGCTGGCCTATTTCTTCCAGATTTTGCCAGTAAACTAATTACTGTTAGTCAAAAACGTGGAATTAATTCTATAAAATGACACTTCTTTTTTTTTCCTTATTGGAATAAAATCTTGAAAGTGTTATAATTTTCCAGATGATTGCATTAGGACTGACAAGGAGAAGGAAACCATCAGGACATATTTGCCTCATCGTGTAATAAGGTCAGTCCAGAATCTGCTAGTACCACGCAGGAGTCAGCTGAGTCAGTGAGTGAGAAGTCCCCAGTCTTACATGCTTTGGCTGGGGAATGTTCTCCATCAAATATTAGTTATCTAACTTCATTTTCGGACTCAGTAACCAAAGCTTCATATGTAGACAGTGTCTATTCCAGAAGTCCATTCAGGTGGCTCCCTTCCTGTGCAGTAAAAAACAACAACGTTCACCAATTTTTTTTAGTAGCAATTTGTGAAGGAAGAACAATGGTTCTGAAACATTCTTCAGAACAATTACAGCTGCAATTGTAACAAGTACAAGAACAACTGGTCTTGAGAAAAAAACAATTATCTTATTAAAAAATAGAAAAAAAATTACATTTTGTTGCTTTAGCCAGCTTTAACCACATCCGAGAAAAGACTATTCACTGTTAAAGCTCTAGTACAACTACCTAAAAATAACATCCCTTTCCTCGAAGGGGAACCTGACCCCTGAGCATCTGTGACCAGTTCTCACCTAAATATTGCTGAGGACTCCTTAAGACACAAATTCTGGAACAAAAGGGAAATTAAAGTAGAAAATTCAGTCCTAACAATTCTGACATGCTATCTCCTGCTGTGCTGTCACCACCCAGCAAATTCATTACAAAGTTCCTTGTTATACTTCAGGTTGAGTGCATGGGTGACAAGCCTTAAATGAGATGTCCTTGGTTGAATTAAGTTCATTTCCCGAGCAAGACAGATTTGGATTAATCAAAATTATTTGTTTCTGCCAAATTCATAAAATCATAGGATATTTTATATTGGAAAGAATCTCAGGAGATCACTAGTCCAACCTCCTGCTCAAAGTAGGGTCAACATTTAATTTAGCCCAGTTCTGCAGGGCTTTGTCAAGTTTGGTTTTCAAAACCTCCAAGGACAAAATTGTACAAACTCTCTGGGGAACTTTTTCCAATGCTTCACTGTCCTTCTGCTGAAAAACATTTTATTTTTATCAAGTCAGAACCTCTCCTGTCTTAGTTTATGGTTATTGCCAGATAGTCATGCACCATGCATCTCCATAAAAAGCCTGACTTCATCTTGATAAATTCTTCTACGGTTTTGGAATGAGTAGTTCAATGTGGAAAGTGGTAAACTTCTGCATAAAGCATTTAATTGTTTCAAAACAAAATATTTTGATACTTTTCTTTCAAAATGGCATATTATCACTAAACAAATTAAAAAGAAAAGGAAATTGTACAGTTTGTGTCATGTGAAGCATTTAATTTAGACCAAAAGAGAGTGTTTTGCTTGGCTTTTTTTTCTATTGGCCAGTAAATTGAAAAATTATATATTCACAAAACTCTAGGTAAGCTCTATGGTTATGGTGATTTAGGAACTGCTGGTGGAAAATTGGTAGAAGTTATTTTCTGTTAGCTAAATAGAATAATACAACCTTCAATCTACAACTATGAAGAGCTGTAATTTGGAAAACACACCATGTGATAGAAATGGATTATGGTGCTATTCCATTCAGATGTATGACTTCACTGTTCCTGTAAGGCTTGTCCTTTTAATGTGCATTTAATAATGTCAGGCACCACAAGGAACTAGGTTCTTTTCAAATTGAAGAATGTACCATGTTTCCATAACTGAACCTCTTAATTGCTGAACAAGGAGCGAAGCCTTTTCCTGCTTTGGATTGGAAAGTGTTTTCATTTTATGTGTGTAGTGACAGAATGTATAGACTTTGTGTCTGGGTATAGGGATGGAAAGTAAATTCTAATGTACTTTGAAGTTTATTATAGTGGCACTGCAGAGGTCCCTCCTCCTCTAGCACTGCAGAACTGTGCTTCCATTTCCTTACACCCTTCCAGGGTAAAAGGATATTCATTTTTCCTATAAATATCAGCTTGGATTATAAAATGATCCGTAGATGATTTCTTTTTCAGAGCTGGAATTCTCCATTTGAGAAAACCTGATAGAAATTACTTCCTAGACAGTCCCTTAGTATAGTAATGACACAGGGAATATAGTAGCCATTGACTATGGAAAATGGTGAAGTAAATGACATCACCTGGATTTCCAGGAAGTTCTTGGGAAAAGAACAAATGTTTGGCCCACTTTTGTTGTTTTGCTCAGGGCTAATACTGGTGGGATCTGCAGTCAACAAAGTGGAAGAAGTAAAGTGCCTAAAATGATTAAACTCAGAACAGCAGCAGCTGCTGAACAAAATAATCTTCAGTCTGGATGCACTCACATGGGAAGATGTGGAAGGAAAAGACCTTAGTTTCCACCAGGAAACTAAGCTGTGGGCAGGCAGATGTTTGGGTGGAGGGCAATAGATGTGTATTTTTGATTCAGAACAGTGTTCAGGGTGATATCTTTTGTCCAGTTCGTACCACAACTGTTGGAGGCTGATGGTGATTTACCTGATCCAAAAATAAGACCTTGGATACACCAAGGAAAGATCACTTTGGAGATACTTGGGGGGTACTCTACTTTTTACACTTTTTCTTATCATTTGCTACCACCCAGTGTTAAAGTAAGGACACCAATAAGAAGAGACCCTTGACTTGACTTAGTTTGGCCATTATGATTTTGCTTTCTCTTTATCACCTCTTGCCTCAAAAGTGCCACAAACTGCATCTGTGCAGTGCAATTTATGGTGTGTGGCTGCTCTGTTGATCTGCAGGCTGGAAGAAGGGATGTGTTTGATAATTTACATTAGTAGGGCACAATCCTGGGGTGAAAAATCAGAAGAAGAAAGTTGATTTCCATGCAATGTGCAAGCTCTGAAGCCCTAGGTGGGCGTTATTTGCGTAGCACAGAAAATAGAGCGTTTTCCAACCACAAAAAGTGCCTAATAAATTGCCTTCTCAGTCACCACCCAGCTGGCAAGATGTGTCCTGGCCAGGTTTGTGTTTCCACTGACACTGCTGCAGCAGGTATGAGTCTGACAGCACACCAGTGCCATCTGCACAGCTGCTCTGCAGCACCAGCCCTTCCTTCTTCCTGCTGCAGCAGTCTAAGAAACTCCAGATAAGGAAGCATTTTGATGGCTGCCGTGAAGTGCAAGGGGACACTAGTATTTTTCCCCATGTTTGGGAAAAAGAGGAAAATTCAACTCAAATGCAGGATTTTTAATGACTCAGCTCAGCAAGGCAGATTTTCTGCCACCTTCAGTCAACTCTCTAACTCCTCCTTAGACTTTCAGAGGATTCAGAAGCTCGTTTACCAGAGAGCGAAGAGATCTGTAGTGTCCTTTTACTCTCCTATCACCATTACATGTGGCAGGTACCCTATGTGCCACAAAAGCTACTTCCTTTCCTTGTATCTAACCCATTATCACACCAGCTTCCAACCCAGGAAATGCTCACTCACATCCTCCCTCTATAAAAAAGGATTTTGGTTCCAGACAAATAAATAAACAAACAAAGCAACCAAACCCCAATCCCTTATTAGACCTGAGTTGTTCACTTTGGGTAAATGTACTCTTTATTGAATGGCAGCGTGGCACCGATTCCTCAGGTGGGGTCAGTCTCAGTCAGGTGAAGGTAATATAACCATCAGACACTGATATGAAGAGTTGAATAAGCAGGTGGAGGGATGCGTGAGTGTCAGGAGCACTGCTGAGGTAACTTGGCAGACATAGTCTTGGTTCCTGGATTTTTCCTGAGACTGCCCTTTTCTCCGTGGCCACCTCATGAAACGAGGCATTCACCTCCTTGACCTTTGCCACTTGGGTTGTGTTTATTTAATCAGTTAGGCTTCTCCTACGTGCAATGAAGAGACAAGACAATCTAGAGGATAATCTGCCCTATCCAGAAATATATGTGGTAGATCAGGTCATGAAGATCTCTTCAGTCCAGTGATTACAGAGGAAGGTTCAGTGATTGCTCAGATGGGTCAACTCACTTTTAGGTGGATGAAATTAAGACTGACAGCTATTCCTACCCTCCCTCCTTTGGTTTCCCAATTACTCAGAAGGTGAGCATATCACAGAGGAGAAATGAGAGAATAAACATTAAAAATGAAGATAGGTATGTGGGTAAGGGCTTATTGATGTGGAAAAGATCTACCATCCTGCTACAATGCCAGTCTATGGAGCAGGATACAACATAAGCACTGTTATTCACACTTGCTCTTTCGGGTAAGTGTACTACTTACTGTCTCTTGTTTAAACGTTACAGCCACAAAACGAGCTAATAAATTTCTGGCTGACAAGCCTGACAGAGCAATAAGTAAAAACAGGAAAGCATCTATTACATATTACCCTGAATTTATCAGCTCTCCCTTCAAAAGGGGAAATAACACAAGGCAAATTGTGGGAAGTTTTTTTATCTGCTAGAAAAATATGCCCTGTGCCCCAGTCAAAAAATAAGCTGTTGTGAAGTAACCACATTATTTAAAGATACAAGTCAAACAGGAAGAGGAAAACCAAACAAGCATGGCTTGAAAATTTCCCACAAGTGAGCTCTGACAGTCAGAGTGCAGCGATGGACTTGTTGACAGAGCCTGGGTTGCAGGGAAACCATAGGCTTTTCCAGGGCCAGAGGGGGAAATGAAGGGGACTCTCTTCTCTTTTGAATATTCACCTCTGGCTATAAATTTCTGGTATTTGCCTTATTACTGTTTTTAAAGCCAAATCAATATGTCAGCAACAGAGATTTCATCTCAGCCTCCAACACGAGGTCATTTCTAAAGATGGAAGTGTGTCTGAGCTACCACCAGCTACCAACGCAAGAAACCACGAGCAGGATTTCTTGGTGTGGGCATGCATGTTTAAGCCACGCTCCTTTGAAGCGCTTCAGTCCATGCATAACTTCAAGCAGATGGGAATTTAAAACTCTGCACTGCATAGGACTAATGTTTGATTGCTGTGAGCCTGACAGCTGGTGAAATGGGCTATGTGGAAAACCGGTTGGCTGGAGCCATCGAGCTGCATAACATGAACCCTGCCCTCTGAGAAATTTAGTGGTGGAAAACGTGCCTGTGTAGCTAATCTACTATTGGGATGGCACCACCTTTCGCTCCACAGTCTGTTTTCAGGGTGACTACAGAGCTCATTTGAAGTCACACTCCTTATTGCAATGCTTAGGGTTATTTTGTTCCTTTTCAAAACCCAATCCTCAGAATAGAAACATTCATAAGCATCAAGCTGACAAGCACTAGCACTCTGGATTTTTGTTTGCTTTCTCTTACACAAAGACACCACTTTGCAAATTCCAAAGATTTGCAAACGATTCCTGATGAATCATCCCTATCCAAAAGAATGAGATGTTAAAAATGTTTTCTACAGCAGTGTAGTTGCCAGTTCACTTGCTACACATTTTCCTATATATACAAGCCTTTTCAAAGGATATATTCTAGCACATCTTATTTAAAGTGAATTAAAATAATAGCTTATGAAATTTATAGGCCTTCAGGTCAGAAAGGGCTATTATAATCATCAAGAATGACCCGTGGCATAAACTTATCTAACTACATAACATTACCCAGAGATTCCTGGATTGGAGGACATAAATTCTTCCCACCTGCGAAAAGAGGAAAAAAAAAAAAAATCAGTACTTTGTCAGTATGGTATATCTTATATAAAAGAATTGGTCTTGATTTTAAAGAGTAAAATGATAAAGCAGGAGTTAACTCTTGGCAAGTTACACACTTTCAATAATTCAGACTAAACTCAGTCCAAACTGAATGTCAGATTTCAGTCCAAATTCCATTTTGTATTCCCATTTTACTTCTAATTTGATATTGTCATAATTTCAGTATCCACATTTCTTTGTCTGGTAGACTATCAAAACATTTATGGATTAATTAAAAAAAAAGCCTTTTCAAATTACTGCAAGGAACACAGTCCCTCCCAGCTCTGTAATACAACGAATCTAAACCAAAGATGCAAACAAGTATTTGGCCCAGGAATCAAGGTCTATATATTAATATCATGTCATATAATATGAGTACTAGATTGTATTTTGAAAAAGACACTAGAAATCTGAGTTTATTCTAGAAGTGATTTTGCCAAAAAATTATTTTCTAAGCGTATTCATTTCTAGGCAGCCTTCCTGAGCTTTGCTTCTAAACAGAAGTAAAGCCATGCAACACAGCAAAAGATCATCAACCTTCTGACATAAATTACTTTACTGACAATTCTCTTAGTGTATATTTTCACATTTGTCAGGGTGCTCTGACAAGATGTATTGTCATGCAGAACCAAATTAATACACAGGGAGGCTTTGTCTAAAGAAATACAAGCTGATTTCTTTAATTATGACCGGCAAGAGAGCTGCATTTGCAGTACAAACAGCTAGAGCATTCTCTGAGCTAATATTCCTGTGGCACATGGCTAACTCATAGTAACCTGGATTCTGAAACTGGGGCAATGTATTTATTTAAATCCTCAGGGAAGAAACTGCTTCAAATCCAGGTGCTTAATGGTAGAACCATGTGTAAACTGAAATGCACAACACACATTCGTCCTGCCATTAAAGCAGCATATTAAAAGGAAAGGAATGAGGAAAGAAAGTTGTAAGAAACCTCAAGAATTTTCATCTTACTAACAATTCAAATCTTGTGGATGATGTTACATATGACCAGAATTTTACCCTTGAATCCAAGCTGACACTAAAACACTTATTGGAGGAGAAGCTAAACTCAGATCCTGATGTTAAGTAGCCAGAATAAAACAAACAATCTATTCCAGTACCTCCGTTCCGATCCTGGCTCAGGAAGAGATGTAAACACTTGCTTCACTCTCCCTGAGTGCACTAAATGCCCTTGCTGCATGTTTTCCTGCCAGCTGCTGCAGAGAAACACACAGGCAGAGAGTCAGAAACCACAGAATAATATGCCCAGAGCAGAGCTAGCTTGCCCGTAATCAGATGGGAAGAAAGTATGTGAATTAATATTTAAATGCTATAAGACAACAAGGTGAATCAGTTAGGCCCAAGTCAAAAAGTGCTGGAATTCTGATTAATCCCAGCCTTGTCAGACGTGCCAAATATTTTAGCAGCAGTGGAAAAGCACATAAGCATTTATACAGTTGTTAATGCTGTTTGAATCCCAGTCTCAGTGATTCAGCTGGGATGAGCTACTTTACCTAATGAATATCTTAGATTGAGAAACTTTGGAGAAAAACTGCTGAGGTAGATTTGATAACAAGAGATTAGCTTAAGTAACGCCTCTGCAGACTCTGATTAGAGGTGAAGCTGTGTCCAGACCGAGCAAAGCTCTAGTTTCTTTTTCACTAGTTTCATTGCTTCCTTCTCCTTCTGAGGGAGGAAAAACAAGACAAAACTATTTTTTCATGGTATTTTGGCACTTCTGTTTCCTGTTGTGGCCAGAACCTAGAAGTTAAGAAACTTGTGACTGAAACAATTGAAGTAGCGCTGGAAAATTCAAACAGGAAGAAAGATGTAATTTTTTAAACAGTGAGGGCAATTCATCATTGGAACAGCTTTGCCAATGGATGTGGTGGATTTACCATCAGGCAAGTCTTTAAATCTAGTCTGTGTTTTCTTCTAAGTGTGATTGCTCTCATTTAAGGTATCAGTTTTAAAGCAGGAAACACTGGGTAAAATATTCTGGTTTAACTAGATTGTTACAGTGATGCCCCTTGGTCTTAAAGCTATGAAAATCTTTGCAAGATTATTTATTTATTTTAGGACACACTCTTTTGCAGACTGGGGTAAACGCGTGGGATGTGGAGAAGAGAGGTGGATATGCCCCAGACTTGCAGTATCTTCATGGGCTGGGCACTCCATTGAGATGCAGACCACCAGGAATCAAGACTTTGCCTCAGGTCAGGTATGGGTAGAGACTGAAAAGAGTTCAGTTGCTAAAGGAACATCCTCACTCATGTTTGATTTACTAGATTTAAGGGCACATTTAGTCCCGGTGCCCAGGCTGGCACTCTGACTTCAGGATAGAGTTATGTTAGGAAATGCTGAATAAAAACAGACTTTGCTTTCAGGTCCATAGTTATGTGCCTGGTTACCTGTCCTTAAGGGCAGTCCTAACTCCTCTCCTGGGCATTCACCGTGGCTGGTTTAGGCAGCTCCATGCTGGTGGCCACAGCAGCTTTCATAGGCATCTCTTTCTTCAGTACCTGATAGCAGGATCCTGAGATTCTAAGTCATAGCTGGATGTGCCACAGGGCACAGGGCCTTGGATAAATGTATTTTTAAAATTTTAGGTCAATAATCACTAGAACTATCTTTTTTTTTCACAGGAATTTAAAAGCCAATTGCTTCAATAGCAGTTAGGTGTCTAGACACCTTTAACACTCTGAGACTTAAAAGCCATAAAAAAGTGCACCTTCTGGCCTACAAATTACTGACTTTTTGTCTTGTGATAATCTGATCTGTTAGCATGGGTAGCGATCTGTTCAAGCTGAATATCTGCAAATGAAGGTAGGGTTTGCATGAGTTGAATATCTATAGATAGTTCATTGTGAATCAGAGATATGTTTGGACAGAAAGCCTCTCCAGGTCTTGAAGACAGTTCCAGTAAAGAACTGTACACCTGCATAAAAGCACCCCCCCCACACACACAGAGTAATAGAGGAAGGAAAGACTTTCAGTTTCACTAGAAACAGAAATGCCTGTTTCTACTCTCAGGGAAAAAAAAAAAAAGTAAAAAAAAAAAGTTTTGTGCTACTTCATGGAAACATCTGGGTGAAAGAGAACAGGAGGTGTCAACAGAAGTCAAAATAACAACTTGTATCTCATATTTTTGATGTGAATGTTTTTGACACATTTATCATACTTGCCATTCTGGAGGAGCAGGGCTAGATGTATGCCAGGTAAAAAAAGAAGCAGCGAGAGACCTTTCTTTTTAGAAAGAGGCAGCCTCACTTAAAGAATCAAAATTGTGTTTCTGAGCATAGCAAATTAGCTGTAAATGCAATTTTATGGTTGTTCTAGGGAAAAAATGTGGGTGGAGCAGGCTGTAAGAAGAGAGAAAACAGGCAAACTGAGAAATAAAGACATAGACTAGTTGTAACAGGAGCTAAAGAGCTCTAAAGTAAAAGTTTCCTCTCATCTCACTAATCTTGTATAAAAGGCACAACATTTATTTTCCACCAAGACTTTCTTTGTAGCTGAACAATTTTTTTTTTTTCTACCAGCTTTGAAGCCCAACATTTTTGTGAACAGTCAGACCAAAAATTATGAGCCAAATGCTTGCAGAAGTGCAAACTTTTCTGAAATTATTTGCATACAAATCTACATAGTACCTAGCTCCACAGTATCTAAAGAGCAACCTAAAAGCAGAAATAATTGTGTGTCAGTGATACATGGGGAAAGAAGTGTTTTCAGACTTATTATGGTGATTAAATCAGTGGGCATATTGTAACCAAGTGTTGTTCATCTGTCTATAATCTAGATTTAAAAATCCATGGTATTCTTCATAGCTTTACAGCTTGCTTGAGAAAAAGACACAGGATTCACCTTTACCATGAAATAAATAAAAAAGAGCATAAGAAATAAAGCCACCTAACTGATAGCTCTCTTTTGGCTCAGTTTTGGACCACAGCAATGAACTCTCTCCTAGACAATTCTGCAAGACCGAGATCTATCTCTAAGCAGCAATGTGGATGTGAGCCAGTCACTCTCACATAGCCCCTGGGCCAGAAATATTGGTCCTTGACTTCTTTTGTTCAGCAGTATAGATATATCAATGACTCACTCAGGTATGAATAGCTCTCAGCATCTTTATTAACTACATTTTCTTGCATGCTTTCTGTTTAGAACTGCCTTTTCATTACCAAGAAGAAAAATGAGTTCCTATGAGAGATCTCAAACAAGCTGAAGGTTAGCATGATAAAAGGGCTTAGTAAGAGCACTCTCTGAAAGGAGACACAATAGAAGGAGGCAGAGAACTGAGTGGTGGGCTATAATGGCTAATGTCAGAGGTGGAAGCAAGGACAGAGGGATACATAGAAGGAGACAGCAGAAAAAATCAAACCTCTGACTCAGGAAACTATTTAGCAATGTTTTTTTTCTTGGGAATGTAACAAGGCCAGCATTTCATGCAGCATGTCTATATATTTTCCATATGGGTACTATTCTACAGAGAGTGGGATTTATTATAATTTCACTTCATTAAACTTCATTTACTTCATTACTGCAGTATCCAGTGAAGAACTATACTTTTCTCCTGATCAAAGAAGGAGCTTAACTGTTGTTTCCTTCAAACTGTTCTGTGAAAAATACTTTCTTTTTGTTCTGCCTTCCTTTTTTTTTTCTTCTACTGAAATTGGAAAAAAGGATAAATTTAAAAACTGAATGAGTTTGTTTTCCTTTTTTTTTTCATTTATTTTTAATTTCACTTAAAGAAGTGGAGTTTAAACAAAATTCATGAAAATGTGTTCTACATTGGAAAAAATTACATTTGGGGTCTAAGAACTTTTTGTCAGATTCACAGAATCCCAGAATGGTAGGAGTTGGAAGGGACCTCTGGACCACCTGCCCTTTAGATATTGAAAAGCATTGATAAGATCCCCTCTCAGTCTTCTCTTCCACAGACTAAACAGACCCAGCTCTCTCAGCCTTTCCTCATACAAGAGATGGTGCAGTCCCCTCATCATCCTCGTAGCCCTCCACTGGACTCTCCCCAGTAGTTCCCTGTCTGTCTTGAACTGGGGAGCCCAGAACCAGACACAGAACTCCAGATGTGGCCTCACCAGGGCAGAGTAGAGGGGGAGGAGAACCTCCCTCGACCTGCTGGCCACAATCTTCTTAATGCCCCCAGGAGACCATTGGCCCACAGGGGCACTTTGCTGCCTCATGGAGAGCTTGTTGTCCACCAGGACTCCCAGGTCCTTCTCTGCAGAGCTGCTTCCCAGCAGGTCAACCCCTAACCTGTACTGGTGCCAGGGGTTGTTCTTCCCTAGGTGCAGGACCCTACGCTTGCCCTTGTTGAATTTCTTTGGGTTCGTCTCCACCCAACTCTCCAGCCTGTCCAGGTCTCCCTGAATGACAGCGCAGCCTTCGGGTGTATCAGCCACTCCTCCCAGTTCAGTATCGTCAGCAAACTTGCTGAGGTAACGCTCTGTCCCCTTGTCCAGGTCATTGATGAATATGTTGAGTAATACTGGACCCAGTACCAACCCCTGGGGCACACCACCAGATACAGGTGTCCAACTAGACTCTGCGCCACTTGTCACAACACTCTGGGCTCTGCCATTCAGCCAGTTCTCTACCCACCTCACTGTCCACTCATCCAACCCTCATTTCCCAAGCTTACCTATGAGGATGTTATGGGAGACAGTGTCAAAAGCCTTAATGAAGTAGAAGCAGACAACATCCACTGCTCTCCCCTCATCCACTCAGCCCATTCCTCTCTCCCACCTAGGTGTTTACAGTGTAGGTGTTTGCACCCAAGTTAGTTGCCCTAGAGATGTAGTCCATGCAGTCAACAGAGCTTGCAGTGCCTTTCACGTGACCAGAGTTTAGATGTATTTAATGAAATGAATAATGGCTCCATTGACTATACTGACAAGCCTTCTTCCAAATATTGGCGCAACCTAGGAGACATAAAACCAGGTGTATCTGGTATCTGAAGCCATGTCAGCTGAGTCCAACCTCTCCTTTTCTTAGGTTTCCCTCAAGAGTCATGGAGGAGTAAGAAAGATATTTGCAGTCCTGTAATTTGACTCATACTGTGCAGACACTTGTTTCTTTTTATGGCATGTATGGAGGTCCTGTGGTGACTATTCTCCAGCCTTTGGAGTTATCCTTTAATGAGGTGAATGGTACCACTTCTTCCAGAAGGTATTTCTGAGACCAGATCTGCAGTAGGTTTGTTCAGAGGGGGGTTAAGAGCATATTTATTTTTCTGAAAACTGCACAGCAAGGGCCATGATTCACTTTGTATAAACACATTAGACATAGTCATGTTAGTTGTCAGCAGAGAGAAACATGTACTTATGAAAGGTAGCTCAGGTCACAGGTGGTTTTATGCATGGTGTAAATATTTGGGGGCCTAAGGAAAGGTGCATACCAGGGAAAGAAGTTCCCAGCAGTGTCTGAAACGCTCCTCTGAAGCCCAGGGTCAGGTGTGCCACATGCAGAATAGGGCTGTGTAGCATGTCATTGGAGCAAAACGACCTGTCCAGAAATTGGTTTTAACAGCAGTTAGAAGAAGAAACAAAACTCTCAGAAAATGCCATTTACTTCATAACAGATAACAAAACAGCAAGGGAGCATGTTCCCAGTTTCTGAGTTTCAGTATGATGGTGCCTCTCTGTATCTGGGAAGTAATCCAGAGAAAACAGAAGGAAAAAATTGCTCTATTACACTTAAAAAGGTGTCTTAGAAATATTAATCATTAAATAAATAGCAGCAAGCATTGGATTTCACTAGAGAAGTACTGTACCTGCAGCTATTTAGTTCCCAAGCTCAGTATTTGTCCTGTGGAAAATGTTGCAAACATATATGTGTGCATATGTGGTTATATATATATGTGTGTACAAATAATATATTTTTAAAAATTAATAAAATAATCTATATAAATGCATACTGCACACATAATGATATGCTATATATGAGATTATTATGCAATTATATAATATTAATACTATATTAATCTATCTAATACTATATATATATACTATATATAAATGTTTTAACAATATTTTAAAGTCAAGGTTGAATTGTCAAAGGAAAATAGACCAGCAATGCTAAACACAATTAAAAACACTGAAAAACAGTAGATTCATTCTCCTTGTGATACTTGGGATCCTTACGACCTTGGTTACAGTCAAGTGAGAAAAAAGACAGTAAGTCTCTTGACCTTTCTTTGCAAAAGAAGTCAAAGTTGTGTTTTCCAGTGAAAGAAATACAGAATAAATGACAAACTAAATTTATAAATTATGAAGAGGTGGCAGAACTGGATTCTGGAGATATCTATTCCATCTCACAATGTGATGTGGATCTATTTTCTGTAACCCTTCATGTGTCAGCTGAATCTTCATATTATTATGGTCACCCTGTCTGAGCTCAGGGGGGCACCTATGCTCTATCTTGCAAACTTCCTTAGCTCTCAGTGGAGCAGAGCAGACAACAAGCATCAGGCAGACACAGAAGTTATACTTATAGGGTGGTACTCTATTTATAAAGGGGCTAATTACTGGTACAATCCAAGAGGAGAAGATATCCCCAAACTAGAAGTTTCTCTGCGAGATCAATACTTCTGCATTTGAACACTCAGAACTCTTGTTTCGCAAATCTCTTAAGTATCAGATAATGTGAGTAATGAGTTATACAAAGCCTTTTGGTTCCCTGCTCTCCCTGTACGAGTAAAACTTGTTAAAGAATAATCTTTGGGATTATTACAAAGGGGTTTATTTTACTACTGATGTCCTGTGAGAGAGGAGTGTGACGAAGTCGTGGTAACTCTCCAGGGTGAGCTCTGCAGCTTAGGGCCAGATGACCCTGGTGAGGCTCCCGTTTCCACCATGTTCATGCCTTTCCAAAGGATCTGTTTTGGGGTGTATCTCCATAATACCTGTGATCTTTCAGGATGGTTCACAGAAATGTACAAGCTCCAGCCATGAATATGCCTACCTGGGGCAATCTTCTAGCCTTTCAGAAATGGAATTAGGCATCTGCCACTACTGTGGTCTTTAGCTTTCCAAATGATTAGCCTCATACAGCCCCACCACTACTCAATGGGAAGATGGCCTCAGGGCACTTCTGTGACGAATAGCTCCCACAGAACATCTTTTTGCCTTTGTCAGTCAATATTGGTATTAACTCACTGAACTCTTTTTCAGGCATTCCCAGATAAGGTTCTGGCTTCAAAAGGGTTAGAGATGAGATCCATCTAACCCAGCTTTAGCCATCTAAGAATGAGCTATTCGTGCCAAGTGAACCAAGACTTCCAGCTGGCTTCCTGAGATATTCAAACCATTTTGAGTAGGACTAAACACTGTTGTGCATATGACCTTCCTGGTTCTAGGTTAATAAAGATAAATATTTAATGCTAGGGACTAAAGGTAAACATAGGTTCCTTTTGAGCGCTGAAAAAATAAGAGCCATTTCCTTGCTAAAAAGTATCAGCAAGCTTTTGTACCTATGCATGGGGGAGAAACTTGTATAGAAAAAAAACAAGTGAGATATTATGCAGTTAGAGAGCAAAACATATATTTTCATAATTACTTGATGCTCCAGTAAAACTGCTTCTTTCTAAGGAGACGCTCATCCATGCAGGGGTTAAAGTCTCTTTTCACCACCTTCCTTTACAACTTAAAACTTAGGAACATGTGCACACTTATGCATGCAACAAACAAAGCCACCGCTTGCATTATAATCTCCTCAGGGACAGCCAACTGGGAAAGACAAATTTAGCAGTGTACTTCTGGCTTTTTTACATAGTGTAATGCCATTAAACTCAACAGCATGTAGACAATGAACATTACAACAAAATACTGATGCTGTTTATTAGCTGCCTGACTTTTTTTGAGAGGAAGCACATGTCACATTTGTTTCAGACAACCGCATCGGGGTCCCACAGCTCTGATTAAATATGTATCCTTTGTTCAGCTGCATCGGAGTCAGTTTTGGCCTACATATGCATTTTGTTAATATTTTAAATAGGAAAAACAACAAAGAGAGGAGAAATTAACAGTTGCTGAACTTCTCCAATTACCGCTAATCACATTTACACCCTGGGGTTTGCAGAATTAGAAATCAATTGGTGGCTTCCCCTTTCTACAGCAGGCAGTAAATGTGACAATTTAGAAAAAGGACTAGAAGACATCTCAATTCAGCCTGGATACCCTTGTAAATATCCCCCGGTGAATTTATTGCTTTGGTGTTTGATGTGACACAAAGATTATATGGCATCACTTACTAAAATGATAAAGCATTCTTTGTGATTGATACTGAAAAAATGTGGTACCATTCCTTTTTATATATAAATATATTTCTCTTTCCATTTAAACTGAGACATTTGGAAATTACATCCCAAGCAAAACTCTGCAGTGAAATCTTGCTGGAACATTTGATGGTAAAACACTTTTTCATTTCAAGGTTATGAAAAATTAGTTCTAAGGAAGAACTGCTCCAAATACGATGCAGTCTGATTTCCCAGCATCTGATGGGGATTTAGCCACACCATATTGGTAAGAGAGTTACTGTCAGTGTCACTTAGTATGATCTTTAATTGAAGAGTTTCTTCTTAAGTGTTTAGATAAACTCAAATTGGCCATGTATGTGTTTTAAACATCATAAATGATGAACCAGCAGGGTCAAGCAGTCCAAAGCTGCTTACAATTCCTTAATCTGGGAAAAGCCTTAGCGGGGGGCTGCCAAAGCACATTTTGCAATGAGTGCATGTAAATGCACACACATTTATAAACACATGGCTGCAGAGCTAAGCTCATATCCACTGCTCCTAATTGAAGGTGGAAAGAAAGGAGATCATCTGAGCAGAAATCAGTAGTTGGGGAGAGAAAATAACCCTGTGGATAGTTCCTTGAACATGCAAGAAGGAGGTAAGAGCATAAATTAATGTGTCTGGCAAAAGGCCGCTATGGTGGAAAACCCTCATCTAGCTGAGCTTTTCGATTTTTCAAAATGCGGCTGAAAGTCCTATGTTTTCTAAGAGAATATGCAGTCCGAAAGGCTTTCACAGAGTTTATCTGTGCATGTGTTTTCAGTCCTTATTGAAACCAAGAAGAAGAGTGAAGCGAAGTGAAAAACAATGGTGAGGTGAGGAGGAAGAACGAGTCAACCGAACCTTTCTAAACTTGAAATTCAGTTCATGTTCGCATTGTTGTCTTTAAGCAAAAAACACAGACAATTTCTTAGTTCATTTGAGCCATATCATCTATTACTCAACAATAAGACTTCATCGCAGAGATTCTCTTATATTATTCCACGAATATATCCATTAACAAAATTCAAGGGATTTCCTCAAAAAGTTATCATCTCATGAAGCATTCAGACAGTTACATGTTTTTAGTACTATTTATCCAAAAAGTTTCTCAATGAGCAATAGTGACATCTCCATTAAAATAACATATGACAGATATTGCTCTACAGTTTAAGCAAAACTTTTTAACAGGAATGTTCTTATTTTGAAGGCCAAGATTTTATGTGATCACTAGAAGATAATATACAACTGACCTATTGTGAACTCAGAGAAGTTGAGGGTCAGTTTCAGAAAAGCAAAACTTACTTCATCAGAACTCTTTCCTTGAATCAAAAAATTTTATCATCAGAACTATTTCCTTGAATCAGGCTATTCCTTTTTCTTCCTATGTTATGCAGAAATGGTGGGGGTTTTGCTCTTAATACCAAAATGAGATCGTTGAAAAATATTCTACTTGACTTTTTAACAGTAATTGAATAAACTATCACTGAGTGTACTGAGAGATTCTCATATTTAAGACTACACATTGGATCCATGATAACATTTTAATAACATGCATAGTTAAATGGATTTTTTTCTTAATCAAGAATAAAGAATAAGTGCAAAGAATAAATAAATCTCAGAGAAACTGCTAAACAGTTTAAAGTTAATGATGTGATTGAAAGTTCAGAGGTTTACTCAAATCTAATATATAAGACAGTTTGTGTTTTGATCCTTATAATGTCATGTCCATATGCCTCTTTTTATATTTTTTGAATTGAGTCTCTTTCATACTGTGAGTCAGGCATGCCATCTAGAATTCAGATGTGAACCATTCTAATGATACTAAAATTAAAACAACTAAAGGAATAGTAGTGAGTTTCTTATACAATAAAATGATGAGGAAATATGAATGTTTTGCAAAGTAAATCTATATGTCAGCCCATGATAGCTATATCCATGACCTTTGTTCTCAAAAGAGGTGCCACATTCTACCTTAAAATTTGGGCTAAGCTCTGTAAATACTTTGCCTATATTTGTTGAAGTGTTCACGAATCTTTTTGAATCTTTCAGCAAATCTAACCTCAGTGTGAGATTTCTTAACACAATTTTCATTTTCCAAGAAATAGCTTATGCTGTCAACTGAATCTTCATGTCTTATGATGACAAAAAATAAGGAGGAATTTTCTTTTTTTAAACTACCAGTTCAAATCCATCTCATACCTATACTGTATTTATTTCATCAGCCCAGATGAAACTGAGGTGGTTGTTACTTGTAGCAGTTCATTATCTTGTGTCCTAGTCTTAAGATGAGAAAATGCCACCATGGTCACTGTTAGCCCATTGGTTTACTGGCCGATTCCACAGCACGGTACAGGCTCATGTGCTTGGGACGGTGAGTGATTGCACAGACCATGCTGTTTGCCATTTTTGCAAATTTAGAGAGAGTTTTGGATCCATGGTATGATACACATATCATTTATGCTGATCATCAAGAATCTCTGTCTTGCCATTTTGTATAGCAGCTAAACTTCTAAACCCAGTGCTTTGCAAAACAAATAAATAAATAAATGAGGGCATATGTGGGACAAACTTCTCCTTCCACCCCAGTAACTGTATGAAGTATTGCTTATAGGCTGGAATTCATCTCACCTAACTTTGGAGTCAGTATCTAGCTGTCTAATTCAGAATTTGACACCTAGGATTCCTCCATCATCATGGAGAAAAATACATCTGAAATCTCACAGGCATCTTGCTGGGACAAAATAAATTGCTATATAAATGTGTCTGCTAGATGTCAAAAGACTAGGTGATGTAAATCAATGCCATGTATGTATAGGTGTTTTTTCTTGCAGTTCTTTCTCTTACAGGGCATTATTAGTATTGACTCTGGAAGCATATCCTGCATCGTGTCTGAGAGTATGGAGATGTTTGGCCGTTCGTACCTAGGAACAGGAGTACTGGAATCAGCAGCCAATTGTCAAGGCAAATCCTTTGAACTCATGGGTTTGATCCTGGAAACTGGCAGAAATCTTAATGAGCTCACAACCCCCGTGGGAGGAACACTCTTACAAAGCTTGGGCTGACGCCATAGAGGACCATAGATGTGATGACTGTGTTTTGTAATGACCCTACTATTCTCTTGGGAGCAATATTAGTGAGTATTATAAGTCAATGCTTTCTAGTAGTAGCCTTATTATTTATATTAGGAATTACAGGAATGAAACGGTCAAAACTTTAAACTTCAGCTAAGAAAATAGAGAGCTGGGGGGAAAAGTTTTAATGAAAAATAAACTTTTCTTTTTAATCACATTTATATCAATACAAGGTGGTGGGTTGTTCACAATGAATGTATCTTTAATACTGCATTTTCAGTCTCTGATATTGTGTCCCTGACCAGAGCTGACACTTTGGCAGGATTCTCCTGCTTTTTAGTAGGAGGTTCCAGAATGGCCAATAAATAAAACTAACTATTCCCTGGAGGTGTTAAACTGGCAGATTTTACAGGCAGTAACTTCACACACAATCAGAGCTAGGTCACTGCATGGAGTACCAGCAATCCCTCTTTTCTCTTCAAATCTTTTGAGCCAAGTTTCCGTTATTGTGGTACACATCCCTGTCCTCCCCTTTGCAGTTTTCTGTAGTACTACATACCTTGAGAGAGAGCCTGGAGGCACAGAGGGTGTATGCACACTAAGTGATGGAGTGAAATACAGATACATCCAAACCAAAGCCAACCTTAGCAAACACATCCTTGGGAGTAAAGAACTCCATGAGCTTGCCCCAGAACTGTCTAATTGAGTGATTACAGATATATTTTAACATTTCCAATTTAAATGCAGACAACTTCTGTGTTTGTTCTGCCTTGCATGAGTTAGCACATTAGATGACACATTGCATATCCTGGTCATCTCATAGCCCAAACAGATAGGTCACCTGCAGAATAATTCAGTATCTTGCCCTCTTCCCTTTAGCTAGTCAGACTCTTTTCCTCTACTAAACTGGGAACAGATTTCTTGCTTGGCTAATTAGCTCTAAAACACCTTCTACCATCACATCTTCAAGCTTGCCCCTTAAATATTATGTGCATGTTACCAAGATAATGAGTACAGAGTTCAGATTCTTTACATTTTCCAAGTGGAAGAACTGATACAGAGAAATGTTAAGGTTAGAATTTGCCTTACCTAGCTTTAAAAGTCTCAGAGTTAGATCCCTGAGCTAGTAATTTCAGGCCACCTTTGTATTCATAAAGGAGCTGCAGAAGGCAATTATTCGACCTACCTTATGGTGAGATGAATTGTCTTCCCTTGGTTTTGTTGATTATAAAAATCTACTTATGTGAGAGTGTAAATACATACCTATACTGTGTGTAGATAAAATTTTCATCAAAGCAAGTGAGCAACTGAAATGGTAGTTTATATTCCTTGACAGTATTTCAAAGTAGTCACTTCCTCATATGAAGTCTTTTTGTTAAATTTTATCCATCACCATTCTTTGGGTGCAAAAGTACAGTTCTGAAAGGTGTCTTAAAGTGGATGTAGCTTAATCCACTAGGATTAAGACAAGCCAAGTTATGAAGTAGGTGTGATATTTTTAGATATTATTATTATTATTAACCATTACAAAGGAACAGAAATATTGTTAGGTGCCTCTTAGAAGATGTGGAAAAAACCAAGTGCTTGCATGAAGGCACCTGTCCTTATAAATGACAACACCACAATAAGTACTGTGGGATTCACCTGTACTAGAAAATTAAGCACACTCAGGACCACACTCTGGCAAGGAGGGAAGGTGTTGTGAAGAGCCTACATACTTATTGCTAAGGTCTTTTATCCTTCAAACTAGGGAGACCACCAACTCTCTTTCAAGAATTGCCCCATAATATTTGAATTCCCAGATTCTTCAGAGGAAGTGCTTGGGACAGTTCTTTGCCAATGACCATCAAGGAAAATTTCAGCAGTGTCTCAGTATAGATTTCACTTGATCGATCCTGAATTAGCAGTAGCATATTAATGAGAAAGCACAGTTAAAATGCAATCAGGATTTTGGAAGAATTTGCCTTATCTAAGCAAATTATTCTTATATATTTTCACTATCAATTTACATTTTTATATTATATCTCCTACTTATTATTATTGTTAGTGATATACTTCTTGGAGATGAGGAACTGATCACAAAGACATGATACAACCTCAGAATGAAGTCTGGAATTGAAATCATATCTCTTTCAATACAAAACATATTTTAAACCATGTGACTTCCCTTTCATCCACAAGCTGTCTTTAAATTCATTATCAGAATCGGAAGTTAGTCACTCTTGAGGCACAGCATACCATACTATGTTGACTGCTGGTCTAACAATGCATGAAACAAAAGGAAGTAAGGGAACAAAAAATATGAGAACTGGAGAACTGGTTACTAGAAAGTGAATAGAGTGCGATGGACCAAAAGGCTAAAAAAAAATAAGAGAAAATAAAAAAATCAGAAAGCTAAGAAAGTAACTGAGTCAATGAGAAAGAAAAGATTAGGAAGTTCAGGTGAAGAAATATGTGATAAAATACTACTAGAAGTAACTACAAACATCCGTAGGGTTAGTCAAGCTGTTTGGAGACTGGTATAGAGGCAAGTAAATAGCATCACTGAGGGAAAAGGGTAAAAAAAGAAGGAAGGAGAAAAAAAAAGATGTAGAGAAGCCACTGACTGTAATCCTTGATGATAATATTAACTGAAAATGAGAGGTCTTTATCCATTTATAGGTTAAAATAGCTGACTTCAGAGATTCACAATCTTGGTTTTCTACCTGTAGGTTTTAACTGGCAAAAATACTTTCTAAAACAATGCCTTTAAAGTAAAAGAGTAAAATACTCAAAGACACTAGTGTAAAATTCCAGGAGGTGCTGTCTTTGTGAAGGAAACGTAGACAAAAATGTCATACCATTCTGATACGTGGGGACAGAACTACAACATG
Organism: Grus americana; assembly: GCF_028858705.1. Lineage (NCBI taxonomy): Eukaryota > Metazoa > Chordata > Aves > Gruiformes > Gruidae > Grus > Grus americana. The sequence continues at coordinate 5,559,642 of NC_072891.1, read as the reverse complement.
TATTAGAGGAACATAATAAAGCACAACTTCTAGGAGACTGGATGATCTTCGGAATGGGTTATTGTGAATAAATTACAAGATCAACGTTATTCAATAAAAAATATTTTGTATCTTAATCCAGAATGCATTGATTTCCTTTCATTAACTACAGAGAGCTTTGGATTCGTTCCTGGATGGAATAATTTTGCTCCCTTTGCAAGTAACTCCTGAACAAAGAAATGAGATACAATTCATGACATCACCTGTTACAAATTATTCATACAAACCTACTTAAAACCTAATAAGACACTCTTAAATCAACACTAGATATGTTTAGCCTGAGACCTGAATTTAGATGGCTTCCAAGTTTTTCTAATGTTCAGCTACATTAGAAACAAGGGGTGAAAATGCAAATGAACTGGTGAGGGAAACTCACTTTTTTTTCCCCTCAGCTCAGTTTTCTGTTGGATAAAATGTGCTCTGATTGCTTTGAATAAATAAAAAAGAAAAACAGGGAGCTGGGGAAAAGTTTGCTGAATGTCATTTGCTGAATGTGAAGCATAGAGACAAACCATGTGGGAGATCTGCAGAGGTTGAAAAGACAACAAGTGGCACTTGCCTTGAACCTATAACAAAATCTTGTAATACTTACAGATGCAGGTAAAGGAGCTTCAAAGTACACTACCGAAGAGGAAAGTATTGTTATCTAACACAATGGAAACAGGGGAAATGAGATACCAAATGGATTGCTAAATGTTACCGTGAAAAAAACAGAAATACGGCATTAATAAAAATGGCAATTTTAAAAAATAATAATAATAAAGCAACCTTTCTTCAAGTTAATTCAAATAAAATCTAACCTAGATCTGGACTGTGGAGAGTAGAGACTTGGAAGTTAGATCCTTGGTGTCTTCACTCATTTCAGCAATGTATTTTCTATGCACGTGCATTTTGTAAAGGGACAGAAGGGGTACTCACTGGCTGGTGGCTTGCTTGAAATGGCTTTGAGACAATTGTAAAAGTTTCCTTATAAAATAACGTTGGAGCTTCCAGCTCCTGTAGCTCCTTTCTGCTTCCTTGTTCAAGGATTGTGCCAGAAAACCAACTGCACCATCCCCTTCAGAAGCAGGTGCAGCAGCCTGACAATAATCCAATAAAAATCCTATTAGCTGTGTCTCCATGACACTCCTGGTATCCATGGGACCCACAATATCTTTAATGCAGACAATAAATCCAGACCATTTCCTCCTTCAATTGCTCCCAATATGGCTCCACTCCTAGCACTGTTCAGCTAACCTTTTGTTCTCACATTTTCTCATGAATGCTGAATCACTCTCTAATCTTTACAATGAAACAAGTGGAGTCCCCACTAAGTGAAACGCATCAGTCAGGTTTAGTTATCCAAGCACAATTGCATTCAGGTGCATTGCTGTGGATTACAACCAGCAGAGACTCAGCACTGACAGTAAAAATATCAGTTCCATGTCTGCAAAGTTTGAGGAAGACTTTGTGGCAATTACTACCTCATCAAAACATCCCAGATTAACCCCAAAGTGGCCAGAGCAGAGAGTATATCACTAGGTTAAAAAGGTGTCTACGTGTGGATAGGAGGCATATAGTGAGTTAAAAGAAAATGGTGTGAAACTGATGCCAGAAGAACAGCTTAACCAAAAATGCAAACAAAAACAAAGCAAGGACAAACACATGCGGGAGGTCAACTGACAAAACCTTGTCTTCTTGGACCCCTTAGGAGCTATGGATGCTCACAGAGGTCTGCTGATTTACTGCTTTGTTAACCACTAGTTTAATCCAACCCATGAGTTAAGTGCTTGTGAGGGTGTGGGATAGTGTGGCATTGCTAAATGAAAGGGAAATTTGTTGTTTGAACCTACCCCTGCCAGTAGTCCAGCTACCATTTGTGCATGGTCTCAAGGTAAGACTCACCTCTGTTGCTAACAGAAGAGCCCCAGTGAGCAATGCCCATGCACACCAAGTTCAATACACCACTGACTACCCTCATTGCTAAGTCCGCAGGTTGTCTGCATGGCATCTGTGTGGCCAAGAGATGGATGAGAGCATGAGGCAGAGCCTGGACTACCCAGAGACCATTTCAGAGGCTGCTCTTTCAGTACCTGGCAACAGATTTGCTGGGATGGAAATCAAGTTGCTGCTCAGTTATTTTGAATCTCCTCCCATCTTCTCAGAAAGTTTAAAGAGAAGAGGTTTGGGGGAATGGATTTGATCCCTGTGTTTATAGGAATACTTACTTTGTAGAAGAGGGCAGTTTTAATATGTAGTTAAAAGAACCAACAAGTGATTGTGAATGACTTAGTTAAAGGACAGGAATACGCATAAACAGGCTATTTAAAATTCTGTGCACTTTGTTGTGATTTAGACTACCTCTTTAATTACTTTTTACAGCTGGCTGATTAGAATTGCACATTGTTTATAGACCTATTTCCATACAGGTTTTGTCCTATGATCCAGTTTTGAGGGGAACTAAATAACTTTTGTGCTCTCATTCCAGTACAGACTCGGCAGCAGGAGCTCAGCATGAGAACCACCACCTGTGAACGAAGAGAAGGTGGAGGAGCTCCTCCTGGGGCAGAGGCATATTCCCCTAGGAACCTCCCAGGTGTAATAAGCTATAATGCTCATTATGTATGGTCAATGAAGTTGTCTCTGTGACTGCAGACACACGAGCAGTGAATATTTGTCCAGTGAGGCTGCCTTGTGGTGCTCCCTATCCCCCTGTCACCTTAATCAGAAAGAAGAAGCTGTAGCAAGGAGGCCATAAGCCTTCTTGAAACTGAGTGGAAGGCTGCCCTTGTGGGCTGCTCATATTCTCTATTTGAACACAATGTGTAAACAGAGCAAAGAAGATACAAATTGCAGCTTAGTGCAGAAAACCAAGTTTTCCCAAGTTCAGAAAGGAAACATGATTATTGGCATCTACCAAGTCCATGTATAAAATGGAGCAACTCACTGGTTTAGTCAAATAAAAAAAAAAAAAAAAAAAAAAAAAAAAGCATGAGGACTTAAAATTTACAAGTCATTTGCACAAGAGGTCAGAATTAGGGCCACATGGAAAACTTAAGCTCTGGTTCTCTGCTAAACTCAGTATAATGACCATTACAGTAGTAAGAGCAGTCTTTTAATGTAGTACTTAAGCAAGAGTAACTAACAGACTAGGTGCTGTCTAAGCACCTAAGGGGACAGGCAATTCCAAAGACCTTTACAAGCCGGGACCTGCAGTCAGAGGGACTGAAGAGGAGAAGAGATGCCAGCAGTGAAATTGGTTTAAGTATACGCACAGTGACCACATTGCTGAAGTGCCAGAAGACATCCTCTGTGGATCAGAAGACCGGATCAGACATTCTTGGTCACAAAGACCACAATTCTCATATTGCCAGCGATCACCTCAGCAAGTCCTTTCTAAGGGTGTGAGGGTCCCATCCTTCCCTGATTAGAGGGTACTCCTGAAGTCCTTTTCTTGTCTGTAGTTCCTATTGTTTCCAGCCAAAATTTATGTGGTCAGCTCATACACATTTCCCATGTAACAGTTGTCCTTTCAGTTCTCTTTCTTTGCTCCTTAGAGACTGCAGTCATTTCCCTGACACCTTTGTTTTCACTGGGCTGAGCAATCCCATGAGATTTCATCTCTGCTTGTTCAGTAGTTCCTCTTTCTGAGAGCTTCCCCAATCCTGAAAGCCCTCCTCTGCAATCACTTTTGGACTTGAATCACCTCCCTTGGTCACAGATAACCAGAACTACACACTGCTCCAGTCCAGGTTAGACTGATGTCTTGAATTTACTGTAATCCGTAGTTTTTCTGGGCTTCATCTCACCTTTTAGGAAAGCGGTCTCCACCATCCTCTAGCTACAACATGTGTTCCATACATTGTGGAGGCCAGAAGAAAATGAAGGAATTTGTGTTGGAAGACCAGCTAATGGGATGTCAAAAGTAGTTCCCCTTTTTATAATCTTTACAGATAATGACACATTATTAGTGAAACCCAGAAGAGAACTGAGGAGGCAAGAGGCAAGCCTCTTCCTGGCAGCCAGGTGAGGGGTCTAGTTGGGCATCTTCATACTGAAAGAAGAAAGGATTCAGTGTTTCTTCCTTCTTTGCATGCATGAATGTGTGTGCGTGCGCATGTGTGTCAAGGGTTTCTTATCGGGGGCATTGACAAAACATGTTTGTTTTGCTCTACATTTATGTGGTTTGCAGAGCTGTGGGGATATTCACTGTTCTGCCATTTACGCTAAGGGGATGGTAATCTTGGCACCCGGTGGGTTCAAAAGTCATGGACATTAATATGTTAAATATTTTTAGGTAAGGTCTCCACATGTCAGTCAGTCAGACCCTTTACATAAGCACAGTGTTCGCTCAGGGTTTGTGCAATATGGGCCATTTTCATGGCCCTTAACGGCATACAGGCACATACATGGATGCACACAACACGATTTCCGAGCACACACGCAGTTACTGTGTGAAGTTCTTTCAGGAACTTGGGGATGAAAAGTATTGATTTGTTGTAAAATATTATTACTTATCTAATGTGCTGAACGTGCACATGTGCAAAATTTAACTCCTTTCATATCTTCCCATCCTGCGCAAAGATCAGCAATACCTTAGTGATGACATCTTTAATACACTGTTTACCTAGGCACACATTTAAAAATAAAAAAGTTCTTTGTTTATAGAGCTTTGCAAAAGCCATAAGATAATAATAAAAAATCTGTTTCTGAAAGTTTACATTCCCAGTGTCATCCATCCTGATGATTTTTTTAAGTTCATAGTTCCTTCCTTTTCATAGCTGGCTTCTCTCAATCCCATCTTTTCCCTCCCAGATATACCAGAAATTAATCTCCTCAGCAAGATATTTCTTCAAACATGCTGCCAAATATTCTTCAATACCACTTTATTATTATTATTATTATGCATTCCCTTAGGCTTAATATAATCTTAACATTCACTATTTTCTGAGCCAAAGGTCCATTTTGTCACAAAACCCATCTCTCTGATACAGTTCACAGCTACCCAATGCTTTCTGGCATTCCAACAACAAATTTTTTGTGCTCTTCTGCTCTGCTTTCACTGAAATGCTGTTTCCCATGTCTGTTCTTGTCTGTACTTGAATGACAGAAAGATGAAAAGCAACTAAATTAGTAAACACAATCAAAAGATACAGGGGATCAAATATTTGTAACTGCTGCATAAAAAGAGTATGACATAACCTTATCAGAGTGGAACAGAAGTTTAGTTGATCAACTATTCTCATTAAGTCTTGACTTTCCAGGGAAGGTCTGGCTCCCTAAAATCCCTAGTTAGCACCTTTGGGTACCCAGCAAAATTACCAACACAATGCTTTGGGATTAAGTTCCACTGGTGAACATATTTATCCAAAATATCTCCAGAGAAGTGACATATTTTCCAAACCCAATTACTTATTTAATGGCTCACTTTAGATAGGAAGAAACACTGGTGGGTTGTCTTCTCTGACTGAGAACATTAAAACATATAGCAGTAATGAAAATAACTTCTGAGAGAAATATTATTTTTGCTTTTATTTGCTCAGGGTGTTCCTACTGACCATCTTCCTCAGACAAACACATTTTGGTCACTTTTACCACTGTATTACACTCATTCCTTTGCAACTATCTAATAATCCTACCACATCCACCCTGGTACATAGTACAGACTTATGGCTTGGCACACACAGGCAGGTCTGGGATATCCACAATCTTTCCTCTTCCCATTCAGGGTGGAGGTCTAGGTCTGGTAGTCAGGGCATGAGAATATAACATGAAATGTAAGAATAAAAGGTCAAACCAAAGGCTTACCTAGCCCTTTATCTTATCTGTACTAGAATTAACAGCAGATGCTTAGGAAAATAATTTCTATCTAAGCAATGAGGTAATAGAATAATACCCTCCTCTTGGTATAACCTCCCTTTGCCACCATCCTATGAACTTTCCAAGCAGCAGCTTGTTGCTCAATGACTATATCCAATAATTAATATCTGACCTCCTAAATATGTTCTGGCAATTAATTAATAGTTTAACCATGCATTTTATTACAAAGTAATTCATCATCACATTTGCTTTAAACCTACTGCCTGACAATTTCATTCAGTGTCCTCTGATATTTATTTTTTAACTCTGAAAACACTAATTATAATTTACTATGTACTTTCCCCATAAAACAGTCATGATTTTATGGACATCAGTCACAACCCACCACCCACTCTGGTGGTCTCATTTTAAAGCTGTTAAGACCACAGCCTAGCGTCTCCTCAAATAGAAGTCAATCTGTAGAGCTGTACCTTTTGTACTATGCTCTCATACCCTTTCTGAGACTAATTTAAATACAGACAATTCATGTACCTACACAGTAATTAGTATTTTTTTTCATTTTTTTCTAGTAATTTCTAGTATTTTATTCACATTTTTTACCACTTTTGAACATGAGATGTTAATGTCAATAATGTTCAACACTGACTTCAAGATCTTTTTCCAGAGTAGTAATTCGTCTTTGTGCTTTTACTGTGCACACTTTTTCCCTCCGTATGCATACACTTAGAATTTATAAACAAATAGAGTGGTTCAGCTTGGCACATGAAAGTTTTTGATTGTGGGGAGGGGACCTAGCCAAAATACTTCTCAGCAACCAGAAATACTTCCACAGCCGAGCACAGCATTCCTCCTTGTCCTAGCTGACATGCCACATAATTAGACAAAATGTAAAGCCTATCAAGTTTTTCAAATTTCAGTGCATTCAAGCTCTTGTTGATCTTATTAGCTTTTTTTACCAAGGTCATTATAATGTTGTAGTGGGGAAGAAATGTCCAATAGGACCCAAGATTCTCCTTTTCATCCCACTGTTGAAACAGTACCAAGCAACTTTCTCACTCTCTGGACAAAGACCAAAATCTGTGCTGATTCTTTTGATTAAGTTTTATGATTGTTGTTCATTAGAAACAATTTTCAAGGACTCTGAGGCCTGCTGCGAGCTTCAGCAGAAGTCTGAGAAGATCTACTCAGATTTTCTGTAGGAGATTTTACTTGCATTTAGCAATTTGCCCTGTGGAATCCCTTAGAGATCTACTTACTCATTTCATTAAAACTGGGTACCATTAGGCTTCTGAGGGAGTCCCTCTCCACCTCTTTCCTTTGCATGCCTGACTTGAAGTCCAGGGGAAAGTCTAAACCACCCTCTGGCCCCACAGACACACTCTGCTTCTGTACATGACCAGTACTGCTTCTACTTTATCAAAGCAATAAAGTCATGCTTTCCGAACATCATCCTTAGACAGAGCTTTGAAGGAGAAACCGCTCATAAAAAATGAGAAGATCACAATATGGAAGTCATCTGAAGAAAGAACTATCAAAAATGGATATTTTCCTCATTGCACCAACCCTTCCTTTCAGAGGGTGAACTTGACAGAGTAATTCAAACTTTCATCACTGTCAGATTGGTTCATTCCCGTGCATTCTCAATGAGCCCACGTTTACATTGCAAAAGAACTGTTTGATCACCATACACACCACAGGAAAATACTGGGAAATAAAAACCATGGATTCCTCCCTCCTGACTGAAGTTATCTGTGGTATCAATATCTATCTGTACGAGTTATCTGGGTTCCCACTACAAGTAAATGAAATCTAACACTGTTATCAATAGCGTTCAGGGGCAAATTCTTCTGACCATATTTAGCCATAATTTCTGATGAGATGAATTACACCTTCAATTTCATATTGCACCCAGATAATGACTAGATAATGGGAACCTAGAAACCTAGCTCAGACAGACACACATTGACCATAGACACCTCAAGGCAGGTGAGAGAAATTGCGGCCCTGGTTTCCAAACACAGTCTTGGCTCCTGGATAAACATGAGATTTTGAAGACCAGCCCTTGGTGGAAGAGTGGAAGGTTCAAGCCTTCACTCCCCAAAGGTGTAACACAGGAGGGGGTGAGCAGAGAGGACACTGAGGGTCATCTCCTTCTCTCATCATAACACATAGCATTTAATCAGCCCAGTAAAGAGCAAATCACTTGCAATCTACTCTATTAAAAAAATACCTAAGAGAAATGACCATTCACACAGTGGATTTAATGTGTGGCTAAATACAGACAGATGTATACTGAGGAGCCAAGGACGCCCTTTGAGGAAGCCCTGATTTCCTGAAGTTGGCTATGGAAAGGTTTATTTTAACCACCAGCCAACAATACTAGTAGTTTAAAGTCTTTGAACATACATGAGCATTTATAGTATTCCTGCAACAAGTATAAACTATCAAATGATTTATACAACAAATGGAAGCAGCCAGATGTATATTTCCTCTGCTTATCCAATTTACTCATTGTTGCCTGAAATTTGTTAATAATAAAGTCCTATTCCTTTCCCTCTTCCCATATGCCCCATTACTAACAAATAATGAGACTTTAATACTTTAATTAATAACTTCTGGTAAGTCATTTATCATAACATTAAATAGCATAAAGAGCTAATTAAGCTGCTCAGTGAAATTCCACTCTAACAGATGCCTACCTGTTCATACAAAAGTCACCCAGATTTTTAAGAAATAATTAAACATCTTAAACATCTTCCCTTAAACAGTAGTCTCATTCTGGTGTGCATTTTGGGTTTTGTTTTCGTCAGTAATACTGCAGTCATAAATAAAGCCGAATGAGCACAGGAGAAAGTAACTGCTGAGAAAATTAGCTTTTATGGAATAAAAATGCAGTCCAAACTTTTACTTTAGAGCACTGTCTCAGCTTCAGCTTCAGTTTTCTTTCACCAGGAAGTGAAATTTGGCAGCATCCTATGATGCTCCATTTAAAATAAATTCAATTTGTGGGCAGGTTTGAGAGCCAGAATCTCACAGCTTCAGCTTTAATAAGGTGCTGCTTTATCTCCTTTCATTTTAATGTGAAAATCTTTTTTCTACATTCAAAACCAACATACTGTCATGGTTTAACCCCAGACGGCAACTAAGCACTCACTTCACCCACAATCAGATGAGGGAGAGAATCGGAAGGGTAGAAGTGAGAAAACTCGTGGGTTGAGATAAAGACAGTTTAATAGGTAAAGCAAAAGCCACGCGCACAAACAAAACAAGAAAAGGAATTCATCCCCCACTTCCCATGGGCAGGCAGGTGTTCAGCCATCTCCAGGACAGCAGGGCTCCATCACGCGTAATGGTGACTTGGGAAGACAAATGCCATCACTCCGAATGTCCCCCCCTTCCTCCTTCTTCCCCCAGCTTTATATGCTGATCATGATGTCATATGGTATGGAATATGCCTTTGGTCAGTTGGGGTCAGCTGTCCCGGCTGTGTCCCCTCCCAACTCCTTGTGCACCCCCAGCCTCCTCGCTGGTGGGGTGGGGTGAGGAGCAGAAAAGGCCTTGGCTCTGTGTAAGCACTGCTCAGCAGGAACGAGAACATCCCTGTGCTATCAGCGCTGTTTTCAGCATGAATCTAAAACACAGCCCCAAACTAGCTACTGTGGAGACAATTAACTCTATCTAGGGCAAAACCAGCACACCTACTCAGAAGGGAATCCTGTGCATTTCTTCCTATTACCATACCAAAGTAATCCTTCCTGCTTCATGGCTTAGACTAATTGTTTAAGTATTTGGAGTTGAGGAGGAAATGCTCCTCAGGGCTACTTCTGTCAAAATTACTGCATGTAGGTATAATTTTCTCCCTTTCTCTGAAATACATGTCATCTTGGTCACTGTTGAAGACAAGTCCCCATGAGGAGCACTCACTATGTTCTTTAGATTTCTTTATATTTCTTGAGAACAAGAATAAGAAAATAATTCCTTCTATAATTAACAGAATTGCATCTAAATATTCCAGTCAGTGGAAGCAAGTGCAATGTGTTGGGAGCAGAAATTGAAAAAAATTAGGACAACTGTGAGAGTTACAGTGGGTTGTTTCCCACCACAGCCATATTCTGAGTTTTCTATAAGGACTTCCAATTTATTTCCTTGGGAATTAGTTCATTCTCTAACAAGTTCACTTCTTTAACATAAACATTAAAAAGTAAACCTGAACAAGATACACAGCTCAAATAGCATTTTCCTAATTAAGGCTATCAAACGTATTTAGTAAGATGTCTATCTTGGTGGCAAAGTTCAAACTTGGCTATTTAAAAGACATTTGTCTGAGTTAGTTCTTGAGTCAACCTGTAAGTAAATCTTCCTCAGACCTCAACAAGGTTCCAGATCTGCAGGTTGGAATATATCTGATCAAATTGAGGTGCTGAAAATATAATTAACTACTTAATTTCATGCATCTACATTTACCATGGTCTCACCTTCTTGCCGGTGGAGATCTAACCAGTATAGGTTTAGGCAGTTTTGACTGTGCAAATATCTACTTTAGGATGAGTTGAATCATGCCCTCTATTCTGCTGACTCTAAACTGAGGTGGTTGGCTCAACCAAGATGGTTGGCTAGTGAAGTGACAGACACCTTGTGGATACCCTCATTTAATCAGATGGATGTCTGTGCTGCATTACTGGTATTAACCCAGGTATCACCCATACAGCCAGCAGAGAGAAAGAGGAGCTTTAAAGTGCAGTTCATCACATCCTAAAGAAGACATTCAAAGTTGGCCAGATGGATCAGTCTTTAAAATGACCTGTTTCTTTCGGTTGACTGAAAAGGAGCTTTGAAGAAACTGGTTCAATTCCAACTTAAATGTCTAAAGCTGAAAGAAATGTCTTTTCTGAGGGAGCAGAGGTAGCTCAGCAGTTTCTTGCACTGAAGGCAATGTGGAGGTTCCTGCCAGAGCCAGGGCTGGTCTCCTGCTCCTTGCTCAGGCAATCTCAGCATCGGCACCTAACAGACCTCAGTAATACCGAGTGCTGCTAGATTCAAATCCAGGAATGATGTACAAATTAAGGTATTCCAAGATACAAAGTCCTACTGATTTTTTCATCACCTCAGTAGAGATTTGGGCTATCTGATCTGATTAGGTCTTCCTTTGAGCTGAAGATTTGACTTCCAGGGGTTCCTCCCAAACTTTATTACCCTGTGATTCCAGTCTATCATTGACTGTGTGTGCTTGAAAATTTTACTTTTTCTAAAATACATGTTCTAAAAAGGATTACGGTTGATCACCCATAATTTTTCATTGGCTTTCTTAATTAGATTAAGGAGCTCAAAAATATCACTTTTTTCCTCCTTTGGAGCATGAAAGACAGCTTTCTAAAGCACAAATTACTATTTTTTAAGTTGAAAAGTGATGTTTGTTTTCTTTCCTCTTGCATCTCTATGACATAAATATATGTCTGTACATCTGAAATGTTATATACAGAAATTTATAGGGCAATAATACTTTGTGATTGCTCATTTTCAGTTCAAGATAATTTTGCCCATACTCATGATTGCAAACAAGATGCAGCAGTAAGTTACTCAGACCAGTTGAACAGCCTAGTTAAACATGAAAAATATCTACTGCCTTTACAATAACTCCTTCAGCATCCAGGGAACCCGTTTTGTTCAGATCATCCCTCAAGATTTCAGTGATACCAACCAGAGCAGCATCACAGCCAGTATAAGAACACACATCATTCTCCCTCTCCTACAATTGTTTCAGTATTATTAGCATAAATAAAAAGCAATCTCCACATATAGAAATCTCACAGTTATACACACAGCATATGGGGGAGACTCCCACTTATGTTACCAGCTATATATCATTTCACTTGCTCTTTACACAAGCGGGTTTGGGGTCATCCATCCACAGCATTTGCAATATGTATCTACAACTTCTCTGCTCTTCAAGACTGGTGAATTCATTTGAACAAGAGGTAGGACTTGGGTTTTTTGTGGCTGTATGATAAGGAGCAGGTTGTTGCCCCAGTCCTGGTGGTTGGATGTATATGCGTGTGACCCAAAGAATCCACATTTTGCACCTGTAAGTTCCAATACCGGGGAAAAATTACATCAACTTTTTCATGCCTTTGTTTTCCTCCTCCCTTTTTTAAAGCATAACAAGGAGAAAGGGGAAATTAAATTACTATTTCACAACCTTTGAAAAAGTTGGATGATATTTTCAAGCTTTGTTACATGGGAGGTTGAAAAAGCAGATAGTTTAAGGTCTGTTTCTGGTCTTAAAATCTGTTATTTTCTGGTTCTGTCAGACCAGTAAATGAAAACTTGGATTCATTCTCACATTTTCTTGACTATTCAATTAATGCAGAATCTATTTTTTTTCTACATGTCATACCAAATCTCTTACATTTGGCTATTATTCTTTGTTGCCACCACAATGTTATTTAATAATATCGTTGTTATAACTGTTAGAATTACTATGCAGTCAAGAGACACTACAAAAGCAGCCAGGCCTGAGACCTTTACTTTCCTGTAGTCCTTATGTTTCTTATATATCCATTTGAACTTTATGACATCAAAAATCTGAAGTCTGCAAAGTCTCTTGTCACAATCCTTAAAAAAAAATAACTTGACACTAGAGCTCAGAGAAGGGGAGGAGGGAAAAGGGCCGAGGGAGCAGGAGAAACACCGACCTTGGGGGAGAAAAAAAAAAAATCAGTTTGATTGAAAACAGGCTTTAAAATTGTACAGATACAGCCCCCCTCCCTCCCCCTGCCTTTTTCTTTTCCTTGGTGTGTGTGATAAGTTGAGTACAAAACAGAAAAGTAAAAAAAGAAAAAGCCCTTTTCCCTTCCCAGGGGGTGAGTTCCTGACTTTGTTGCACACTTGACAGCCAACCATCTATGCTCGACGGGGCTTGTCATTACCAAACCTCTGAATTAGCTGAAAACACATCTCTGTTTTTGACTGGACCCTTACTGATTCCTCCACACTTGAAAAGACTGTTTTTCACTTCCTAGCACCACTGGACAGGTTGCAAATCATAACCATAATAATTAGAGAGCAAGTTTCTGGATATTAAGCATGCCAGATAGGAGGAGTCAGATATGACGGGAGAAGGGGAGTGCAAGGGGCACTCAAGGGAGAGAAAAAAGGACTTTGAGCAGAATGTGATGATGGGACTGCTATCAGCTGCTGAGTGAATGCTAAATTTAGGACAGTATTATTACAGCACTTTTGCGAAGCATGTCTTTATGTTAATTTCTTTTGGGGTTAGGGAAATGCAACAGGTTTTTGCGGGAGTGACCTGCATCTGCTTCAGGAGGGCTGTCTACAGCAACAGAATCTATTTAGATTCTGCCCATTACCTAAATGCACGGAGGAAAAGCTTCCTTTGTGTCTCCCGGTCTCTGTAGCAAGAGGCAAGCCAGCCCCCGTGCTCTCTCTGCGCGTCCAGCGATAGCTAATCATGCTCCATCTCTGTTTTTTATTTCGATTATGATTATTATAGGTTCAGAGCACACGGGCAGAGGCTGGTCTTTCTCCTCTAATTACCATGCATGCACACTGCTCCCCGTGCTCCACAGAATAAAGAGCACTTTGTTCGACAGCTCCTCCAGCCTTCCCCTGCTGCCTGCCACAAGCCCAGGGAAGCTCCTCTCTTTCTTATTGTCATTTACCTCGACGCTCCACACCCAAGATTTGTCCAGGCTCTGGAAAGACTGAAAGCGCTCCCCAAAGACACAGTTCTCTATGGAGGCCAGTGGTGGTTAGTTAACCTGTTTGTATCCCACCTTCCCTTTTTCTTATTTAAAGAAATATAGTAGGGACCTGACTGGAAGCAAAAAGTCCAGCAGTAAGGGGAAAAACAGCTTATCTCAGGGAAGGATTATTGATAATTGGAAGAAGCTTTTAGCTCATGGATAAAAGTCTTGTTTTCTTTTGTTCCCTCCTATGAACAAAGAACTCCGTTATAAGGAGGAGTGCTGAAAGGTTACTGAATGACTCCAAGAGTAATCAGTGTCTATTTACACTAGTGACCTGCATCAAGCCTGCAAGGCTTGTGAGCTCAACTGCAGACCAGAGATAGCTATGTAAACTCCCCTCCCAGCTGTTCCCCAATACTATCAATGGCTAAAACCCAGCCCTTTCCCGCTCACCACCCCAAACACAGAAGCTGCTTTCAGCAGGATTTTTAACCTCTTCTTTCAGGGTAGCATCACATCTGCAGTGGAAGACAAAAAACAGAGTCACACAGGTCTGCTTGTACGTTTACAGAATGGCCTCAGAGATTCCTGAAAGATTGTTATTACCATATTTCACAGCACTTTGTATCACTGTGACCTAGAAGCTCAGATATTCACCTTTGACCCAGGCTTGATAAGAAGCACAGACAGCATTCCTCTGATAGTTAAGGTGGAAGAGTTACGATGGCGCACTGAGAGCAAAAGAAGGGGTGGCCCCACTGTGATTTAGGATTTGTAAGCTCCTTATGATGAGAAGAATTCACAATGAAAGATGTTTTATCATTGAGAGCTAAATCTTCCTGACAATGCCAGCTTTGTGCAGCAGTGGAATGGGCTTCCTCAAGAATAAACCCAGCAGGATGTGTCCCCTTGGGATCCTAGTACTGGGGAGGAAAATCAATGGTTAGCACAAGAGCTCTTAATTTACAGGCCAGGCAAGGGGCAGCAGCTGGAAGAAGAAAGATGATCTAAATGCTGAGTTGCCTTTGTTTAACTAAAAAATATGGTATGCCCCTGATTTAGTTAAATTAGGGCAATGTTTTTGGTTAGGATTCCTGACCCGTGCCAGTGGAGTAGGCTGATGCACTAAAGCCTGATTTCAAATAGTGGAACGGATGCCCATAAAAAGAGGAAACTCAGGAAAGTGAAAATGGTGCATCACACACATAGACAAATCGGTGGTGTGCTGTTGGGAACCAGCCCTCTTATACAAGAGCTGCATTGTACCTACTCTTACCAACATGCAGAAAACAGTCCGTACCCCTGTGAAAGACACAAACCCTTCAAAGCCCTTGAGGAAACTATATCTACCTTCTTAATATCCTTCATCATGACCCTAGAAACCAGTGGGCAATTCAATTATCTGTGCCTCAACCTCCCACTCTACAAAATTAATGTGATATTTTGTGCTTGAGATTTGAATCGTGGCTCTGGGGGCAAGGAGAGAGCAGCAGATGTTACACACATTGACTTGAGCAGAGATTTTGACAGTCTCCCAGAATATACTTATAGCCAAATTGCCAAGATATAAACTGAATAAACATTCTATGATGAATTGGCTAGATTGCCAGGTGGTCATCAGTGGCACAAAGTCCAACCCGTGGCCAGCTGCCAGTGACACTGTGCAGGGATTGCTTCTGGGGCAATACTGTTCAAGCTCTCTATTAACAACACGGACAAGGGGATGGGGTGCTTTCTCAGCAAGCTTGCGGATGGTACTAAGTTGGACTGAGAGGTTGATTTGCCGGGGGGCAAAGCTCTTATTTAGAGGGACTTTAATGGCCTGGAGAAATGGGCTGGCAGAAACTTCCCAAAGTTGAGTCCAGTATCTGGCATAGGCTAACCCCGTGCAACAGGACAGGCTGGGGTAGATGATCTCCAGCAGTCTCTTCCAACCTGAATTATTCTCTGATCCAATTCACAGGTGGCCTTTCAAGCAGTAAGAAGAACCTGGCCAGGAACAGACAACCTCTTCCCACATGCAGATTGCTAGTTTTTCAGAAGCTGCCTGAATAGCTTCTGCCCTTTAAGAACATACAATATGAGAATAATTATCCCCCAGGTACCACACAGCTACGAGTAATAACAATTAAAGTGAATAAAGGGCATTGAGTCCCAGGCAGGGCTTTCTCTGTGAGTGCAATGCATGGTGTGTTACAAACCTCTGCATTTTATCAGGAAACAGATTGTATCTGTACGGTTATTATTATAACTGATGGGTGGTAATACATATTGCACTGGAATTTAACCAGACCGTACGTATAATTACGTCTGTGACAATTTCCTGTCATGAGCATAAACCTTATTGCCTTCAAAATACAGTGTGCAACACTCAGTGACAAGAATGGCTACAGCTGACACCTGAGTTTTCTGTGGTTTATGCAGCAAGCCTGTCTTGAGAAAATATACATTAAATGTTTCTGGGTTCAGCACCTCCCCCAACTCAACGCTCGAAGCCACATTTCTGAACCTCAAAATCGAGCTCCTTTCCACAGATCCAAGACACCAAGCCTGAGCAGAACCACCATGAGTCACATTTCTTTAGCCACGTTCGCTTACCTTACTGTAGCTGTCTTGCACAGCAGCCTGATGAGTCCGACTCATCCAGCTGCACTGCATCCCAACTAACCAGAGGGAAGGGTCCACCCAGCTTTCTGGATGCTTCACTGTAACACGAAACAGATAAATACCCCAATTCATGTAGCCTGGGAAAAAAACCCAACCCAATAGTTCCTGTCACATCCAGAGTCCCCACAGGCGTGGTGTGTGGTACTACACTGCTCTGGAGATGGATGATGTTCGTTAACAGGCGGCAGTTTTCCCACATGGCTTGAGCTCCACTTTTGGTTTTTTTTGGATGCTGGAGGCCACAGCTTGTTTTAAACCCTCCAGCTAGGTCATATATCAGGTAATAAACTTGTTCTTGCGGAAGAGCTGGGTCTCGTGGTGTAAAGTCAGGCTGCAGCAGAACCAGGAGCATGGGAGCTTCCTGCCCTCTGTCCAGGTCACTTCTCCTGTGCCAGGCTGCTGCAGGGCCATCACGAACGTCGATGAGCAGGTGAGGCCCAACAAAAGGAAGAGCGTTTAGAGATACAAATAATCTGTGTGTAGGTGTATTATTTTAAAAATCTTTTTCTTTTCTCTCTTCTGATTCACACTGAAATTGTAAAAATTCAAATGAACTAGACTTCAACAATCTTTTAGTTGGAACCACAAAATAATTCATTTTTGATGAAGTAAAACATTGTATGTGGCTTTTACATATAGAACATAAGAATACAATATATGTACACACACTACATGAGTTACTATTGACATTACACTCTACTAAAAAAGTAATATTTTTTTAAGTAGTCAAAATCTAGAATCATAGAATGGTTTGGGTTGGAAGGGACCTCAAAGGACATATAGTTCCAACCACCCTGCCATGGGCAGGGACACCCTCCACTAGACCAGGTTGCCCAAAGCCCCATCCAACCTGGCCTTCAATACTTCCAGGGATGGGGCATCCACAGCTTCTCTGGGCAACCTGTGCCAGTGCCTCACCACCCTCACAGGGAAGAATTTCTTCCTAACATCTAATCTAAACCGACCCTTCTTCAGCTTAAACCCATTCCCCCTTGTCCTGTCACTACACTCCCTGATAAACAGTCCCTCTCCAGCTTTCCTGTAGGCCCCTTCAGGTACTGGAAGGCCGCAATTAGATCTCCCCGGAGCCTTCTCTTCTCCAGGCTGAACAACCCCAACTCTCTCAGCCTGTCCTCACAGGAGAGGAAAATCTATTTAGGAAAAAAGTCAGAGGAAAATATTTTTATCTTCTTGAAATGAAAAATTTTATCTGACTGCAACAACTTCAATGGATGCCTTTCACCTTTACCTGCTCAAAATGCCTGGACTTTCAGCCAACCCCTGGAATATTTTCTTCATTTATTATGAAGTTTTATTTTCCAGAAGATACTGTTTGGTTAAGAAATTGACTGAGAGCTGAAAAAGTAGGTGGCAGGAATACACTCATGAAAAGGATGAAATCATGAAAGATGAACATCTGTATTTTTATTGGAACAGCGGCCTTGTCTATACTACTTAGTTATATTCACTTAAGTAGACTCCTATAGGTGTATATGGGTTCCTCTTTTTTTTCCCCTCTTTTGTTTTTTGGGGGTATTTTTGGTTTTTGTTCTTTTTCTGTTTGTTTCGGGGTTTTTTTTTTTTTTTAGCTGCCTAGAGTTTCAGATGCACACCCCTTTCCTGGACCTGACTAAGAAGATCAGGTTCACTTCTTGTACATGTGCAAATCTGGCTGTTTGTGCAGCTGGGGATTGCTCACCTCCCCAGCTGTGCACCACAATCCCCTTCTCACTTACATCAACAACTCCCTCCATTGCCTTCACCAGGAGGGAAAGGTGTCCTTTGGCTCATTCAGAGGCAGAGCTTCTCATATTCAGAAGTGCAGGCAAACAACTCACAAGCTTGTGAAAATGTGTTTATTTAAAGCAGACCAGTCGTTTCTCAGTATGAATGCATAATTTTATTCATTGGTTATTTAATTATCAGGAAATTCTTGTTTTTGTATTAAAATATTAACTTTGACAAAGATATTATTTCATAAATAATCATGTAATTAAAGTACTTGTGTTGTTTAAACCCACTGGAAAAAAAAAAGACTGAGCTAGGAACCAATAATTATTTGGTATGATTTGCCTATTAAATTGCTGGGAAGTCTGTTTTAAAGTTAGCATAACGTTATTATACAGATGGACCTGAGCCATAAACCTTAGCTATCAGAACAGATCTGAATCCCATCATCTGTAAAGTCTGATGGTTTTCAGATTCTGCATTTATAATTCAGGCCACGATAGATCCAAATCCAACATTGTATATTCATCATAACTTCTGGGGTCACAACAGAGAGGAGATTTTGCATTCTGTTAACTAATTCTAATACCTAGAAGAGCCTAGATGATGTTTTCAGATATGAAGTAGTCCTTGCATAACAGTATGGGGTTTTTTAAGTGCCAGGGAATTTAATAAATAACTTCATAGAATCATAGAAAGGTTTGGGTTGGAAGGGACCTCAAAGCCCATCTAGTTCCAACCCCCCCTGCTGTGGGCAGGGACACCCTCCACTAGACCACGTTGCCCAAAGCCCCATCCAACCTCATCTTAAACACTTCCAGGGATGGGGCCTCCACAGCTTCTCTGGGCAACCTGTGCCAGTGCCTCACCACCCTCACAGAGAAGAATTTCTTTCTAACATCTAACCTAAATCAACCCTCCTTCAGCTTAAACCCATTACCCCTTGTCCTGTCACTACACTCCCTCATAAACAGTCCCTCTCCAGCCTTCCTGTAGGCCCTTCAGGTACTGGAAGTTTACTATAAGGTCTCCCCGCAGCCTTCTCCAGGCTGAACAACCCCAACTCTCTCAGCCTGTCCTCATAGGAGAGGTGCTCCAGCCCTCTGATCAGCTTTGTGGCCTCCTCTGGACTCTCTCCAACAGCTCCATGTCTCTCCTGTCCTGGGCCCCCCAGAGCTGGACACAGTACTCCAGGTGGGGTCTCACGAGAGTGGAATAGAGGGGCAGGATCACCTCCCTCAACCTGCTGGTCACACCTCTTTTGATGCAGCCCAGGGTACAGTTAGCTTTCTGGGCTGCAAGCGCACACTGCTGGCTCATGTTGAGCTTCTCATCAATCAACACCCCCAAGTTCTTCTCCTCAGGGCTGCTTTCAATCCATTCCTTGCCCAGCCTATAGTCATGCTTGGGATTGTGCCGACCCATGTGCAGGACCTTGCACTTGGCCTTGTTGAACTTCATGGGGTTCGCACGGGCCCACCTCTCCAGCCTGTCAAGGTCCCTCTGGATGGCATCCCTTCCCTCCACCATGTCGACCACACCACACAGCTTGGTGTCATCAGCAAACTTGCTGAGGGTGCACTCAATCCCATTGTCCATGTCGCTGACAAAGATGTTGAACAGTGCCGGTCCCAGTACCGACCCCTGAGGAACACCACTCGGACATTGAGCCGTTGACCACAACTCTTTGAGTGTGACCATCCAGCCAACTTGATACAGAATCCTAAACATAAAATTTCTATTAAGCCATAGCATAAGTGCAAGGCAATAAGTAAAGGTCCTCCACCTAGACCTGTCCATCTATTCTAGTTTTGAGGCTTATTTTAACCCCCATTGAAAACAGTAATACTCTCTTCAGGTTTAGGTAGTTGTACCAGGTTCACCATTGCAAAGGAACAGAGGCTGTACTGAAACAAACAAACAAAAAACAAACAAGAAAACCACTGATTTCCTTACAAGACTGGCAGGAGAACTAACCTCATCAGCTGCAGATACTCATCAGAAATATTTGGCCATTCTGCAGATATTGAACAGCCATCTGGTGTCACCAGCATTACTGCATTACTGGTTTGGAATAAAGAATGTATCCATACCAATCTAGAAATCATATTTACCCTTTCAACCTGTGAGCTGTACACAAAATATTCATATAGCAAAGCCAGCTTTAAGCTCCCCTCAAAACATAGCTTTAACAATACTCTACCTCAGTACCCATCACTTCCCTTTAGGACTTGAACAAGAAAATTTATAAATTTGTGTGTGTGTGTGTATGTGTGCGCGCATATACGTATATATATAGATACATATGTAGATATGTAAATATACTTGTGTATGCATAGCTGATAAAACAATAAAAAAGCAAGAGTGAAAAACACGGGCAAACTTCGCTAACCTTTGTCAGAGGTAGTGGAAGGAGGTTTTGTTAACATTATGATTTGGAGGGGTTCTTTTCCTCACTGTTTTTTTTTTAAAAATAAAGCGGTATAACAGTCAATCAAAAACACAGTTAATCAGCTTTCAACAAGATATGTCATGAAACGAAAAATTAAATTAAGCTAAAATAACCCAAAATGACCTATGTCAGTTCCCTGCTCACCTGCATTAAATTACTTGTACACCCAAGAGCTTGCAAGATCACAGCGTTATGGCAAATAAAGCTGGCTGGAGCCTGGAGAAATTGTCCTGTCCTGTGTTTCTCAGCCTGTAGTATATGGACTGCTGAGTTTCTGGAAGGCGTCAGAATGGCATCTGCAAAATACCTGCTAAAATTCTTGTCCCAGCACAGTCCCAGGAACATAAGCCAAAAAAAAAAAAAAAAAAAAAAAAAAAAAAGAGGGTAAGGAAAACAAGAAGAAATGACTGAATACCCTATGTCAAACCCTCTTCCTAAAAAGTTTTTGTCAGAAATAGAGCCTGTTGGAGTAATACTGCATGAAATGATCCTTGGATTTATTTTTTTTATTATTTTATTTTGTTTTTTTGTCCAAACAGATTAGTTGATGTGGATTTTTAAAGCTTGGGAAATATTGATCTATCCTGTCCTCAAACCAGCTTCCCTAATTACATGACCCCTCTCAGAACCACTCTTTCTCCCCGCCATCTATGACCCCAGAATGTTTCAGGTCTTTCCTTCTACTAGTACTTAAGAAAGGATCCTCAGAAGAAAATTTCGTCTTTCTTTTATGATCCTTGCTCCCAAAATTATACCACCTTGAGAAAAAAGCTACCAACCGTTTTTTTTTTCCCCATCATAATCCTTTTACCCTTTATAAAACAGAGTAAACATGAAAATGATGATTGTCCACTAGGAAGCTTCAGAATAGCTGTAACAACATAATTATTATCATGCATGAAATGGAAAGTACCAAATGCAGCAACCAATTTACAATAAAGAATAACAGCTTCCTGCTTTTCTCCCAAATTCAGTACTCATGTAGAAGTAAGACACTGTAGCCACAAGCACGAAACCTACACAAAATAAAGTCTGCAACCCGTATTCTTGCTTATTCAGTGATGGGAAACATATTCTCTCCGCATTTTTGCAATCTTCCAAAATGCCTTTGAAAGCAGAGATATGAATCTAAAATAATGAGAGATTTTCCTGGCAAAACCATGTTTTAAATAAATTATTAGATGCCAGCAAGGAAACATCACTTCACAGCTAGTAAATCAATGGCCTTTTGATTCAGGCGTCACTGAGGAAGGTCATGTTATGTTAAGGAACAGTAACTATGAGTATCTAATAAAAGCCACTGGTGTCTCGTTGGTTGACTTGGCAGCTGTGGAAACACAGTGACCTTGCAGCAGAAGGTTAGAGCATGAGGTTGCACCCACACAAAAACTTAGCCATAGGTAGGTTTATTCACATGAATGTTTCATTGTTGACTTCGCAGCATTACTCACAGGAGTAGCATTATTCATGTGCTTAATGACTGAAGAATCACATTTTCATAAGCTAGCTCATGCCTTTAACCAACAGCTTGCTCCTTGGTGTGCAGTATTTCTAGCCTTTCTTTTGTTCTTTTTTCCAAAATGCAGAGACATATCAGTATTAACTGGAAAAACTCCAGATACAAGATCCAAATTTAAATGGACGAATCGTTACCAACCAGCAGGACCGCGAGTGGGTTGGTATGTAAAGACATAACTAACTTTAACATGAAGTCTGAAATTATCCCATGGGAACCCAATGGGCTCCATAAGCATCTGCCAGGCTGGAAGCTGTGAATAGATGGACTATGTTTATCGATGTGCCTGTACTGCCACTTCCTCCGCACCAGGAGTGCTCAGTAATTTGTTAAGTTTAATGGCTTCCTCTTTGATGGCATCAGTCTGTTTCTTCGGTGAGAAGTGCTTGGAAAGCCATCATAACCTGGTAGCCAGTGCTTCCTACCATCCCCATTGCAAGGGAAGTTCACTGCGATGGTATCTGCCTCAATTAGTCTGTAAGAAGCTCAATCAAAAAAGGTGGTGAAATTATTGGGAAAATTCACGTTGATTTTCCTTGACTTTGGAGCAGGCTGTTAAAATGCCTCAGTGCTCAGAAAAAGGCTGTTGAATGATATACTTCCAGCGGGTGCCATTAAAACAGAGCAAATACTGCTTGTTGCCAAGAACCGACACAAATCTTCCCGTTCAATTTAATGGGCTTCAGATCAAAACCTTTCTGCAGTGTTTTCCATTTCAGCTAGAGGAAGATACTACAAATACAGACTCATCTTGAAAGGTATGGAGTACCTATTTCTTCCTACCAATAGAGATAAGACAGTGAAAACTTTACTCTCCTCCTTCCTCTCAATAGGAAAAGTATGTGGAACAGTGGGAAAATTACATTATCCGAGGTAGCACTTCTCCCAGTATAAACCAATGTAATTCTCTTGGCTTCGATAAACTGATGCAAGGTTACACCAAACAAGCTCCGGGGTTTTTTTAAGTCTACCTAACTGAAATAGCTCCTGCACAAAAAAACAAAAACAAAACCCCCAAAACCTAACAACCCCACCAACAAAAAAACCCCCAAACAACCCAACCAAACAAAAAAAACCCCACAAACCAAAAACCTACAAAAAGAAAATCACAACACAAAAATTCCTGTGCTGATGGGTATATTTCTATAAGCCTTCTTCCATTTTCCATACAGATAGACACATTGTGTAAGTTATTATTTTCCCCATGATGTCTTGTGTATAACAAATGCAAAGCTCAGGCATTAATAATAATCATAAAAATACCAAACCAAACAATAATAATCAGTATGGAACCAATTCGACATGATGGCAGCAATAACTGGTTCTGAAACCCTGCGAGTGTAAAAGTCTTGTTTGTTTTATGAGCCTGCACACAGTGCTAGTCTTAAAAGTAAGAAATGTTCTTTCCAGCTCAGATTTCATAAAGAAAAAAATTACATCCTTAATTAAGATTTATGGCATTCAATAGGACTCAGCAAGGATAGAAAAACTGCTTCAGAGTGTAAAAAAAATAACAGTTAAAAATGGGGAAATATGATTAAGTGTCTTTAATTCCTACTGCCTCCTTTACGGAGTTTCCGATGGCCTCAGGCAGAAATAGGCACTTATTGTCTTTAAAACGGCATTATTCTTGGCATAAAATGTTTATGGATCAAGATGAAACTCGTTTTGAGAAATAATAACACTGGCATGAGTTGAAAGGACCTTGCCTTTGGAGGAGAAAGAATTAAACATATATTTAGTTTAATGGAAAAATGTACTTAAAGGGAAACACTCTAAAAAAAGAGAGAGAGAGTTTCATGATGAAAAATATCATTTAGACATATAATACTTACGAGACCAGGGTGATTTGCATCTCAATAACGTGAAGTTAAATTTAAATCTCAGTTCAGCCTTAAAATGGAGATAGCGATGACCCTAAAAGGAGAATTAGACTTTGCAAGAAGCACCACTAACTATTTCTAGGCAACTGTGTTGCCTTGGGGGATGAAAAGCTAGGAAAGGTAAAATCCTTTTAGGGCTCACACTCCTAAGCACTTGGCACCTATTTCTGTAAATTTAACTGCAGGCAGCAGTGCATGGTCATAACTACTGACAGTCAAACCCTGAGCTGAGCCTTTGCAACCATAGACTTGATGGCACTGCAAGCTACAGCCAAAAACAGGCTAAAAATACAGTATTAAATATGTGACCCCCCTCATTAAACCTTTCCCATATCCCAGATCTATGAGCCAATTTGAGGCAGAGACCTGCATGGTCTCAGGTGGTTCTGCTGCACCGAGGGGAAAATCACATGAACCCACATATCTTCACCTTTGTCAAAGTTTGGAGCTCGTCAAGGTTTTTATAAGTCGGACTTACAGCCCAGCTTTGTCTCCTGTGAAGAGGCAAGAATGACAAGAACTAGTATTTCTGCTGGACCCTTGATCCTGCAGCATTTAGTACCACGAGGAACAGCATTCACTTGAATATGATTGCTCACCCAGCTGCATGCTGAGAGATGTGAACCTAAAACCTGGATTAAAATACAACTAACCTCAGCCAGAAAACATGTTCCCACATGATTGAACCAGGAGGACTGATGAGGCGCTAACCAATCCTTTTGATCTTGCTAAATCTTTGAACTGGAAGTGGTATTAAGGTACCCTCTAACATCCTACCTTGTTTCAGAAACGTGGTTGGACACCTTCCGCTCACGAACTGTTAACCATTCTGCAGTGAAGAAAGATGGCAACCTTGTTGTGATTGGGTTTGGGGATTGGGTTATGGCTGTAATATAGATGAAGCCTGAGGGAAATGCAGAAAAATAAAATAGCAGCAAGTAGCATATTTTCTCCCATCTGGCAAAAGTGTGTTCCATTAAAAAGTGTTTCATGCAAGTAGTTAACATCTAACTTCATTGAAATGACACCATAAAATCCTAAGGAATAGACTACATTCTTTTATCACCTCCTTTCCTAACCAATAAAGGTGAAATACACTGGATGCTCAATTACTTGCTCCAGGAAAGACAGCCTGAACACTATTTTCAAGCCTGAGACTCAAAAGAAGGGAGTCAAATTCCCTGTGCAGATATCATCCCAAAGCCTTCAAAGCTTCACCTGAGACCTCAGCCAGGTTTCCACACCTCAAACCATCAAGATCCCAACACCACTCAACACTACCTTGGCAGGGCTTTTAGAAAAGGTCTTCTTGAATCTATTTTGTCAAGGGGACAGTCTCTACTGAACCTCAAACAAAAGTTCAGGGGTGGGGAACCTCTGAAACTTCAGATCTCCTTTTATTTGAAGTTGCATAGCCATTAAAAAAAAAAAAAATATCACCAAAACCCCAACATTATTGGCACAGAGAGAATGGGACAGTGGCCATTTAGACCAGTTAAGTCAGTCACTGGGAAGAGGGAAAGATACCCATCTCAAAATAATATTAGCACTTTGCACAGAGTAATATTATTATTTTGTATTTAAAATTAAAGTGTCAACAACAACCAGCTCCCTAATAAATAAAAGTTCTGACAGGTACAGCAACCAAAATCTGTGTTGTGCTTAATAAATACAACTTGTCTGAGGGATGATATACACAAGGGCCATTCAAAACCCCCTAGCAGCATCCTAGAGTGTGATTATCGATTTAGCTATTATTTGCTTTTACTGACAAACAAGTCAACATTTTACTTGACTTTTCACCTTCTTTAAATAGGTGTCCAAACACTGCCCTTAGCCTGGGTTGCAAATATACTAAGGCTTGCACTGAAACTAATTTTCATTTAGTTCCTGAAAGTCCCTGTGTGACTGTGCTGCTCAGCACCTAGCCCTTACTAAGGTGATAATCAGATATTTCATATTTACCAAGAGATACTTATTTCTGGGGGAGGAAGGCCTGGAGAAAAGGGAAGTGGTTGGGCATGTTTTCTTATGTTCTGTAACCTCAGCCGCATCACCAAACTAAACTTCCCATACCAAGAGTAGACATGATCTTGAGTATCTCAAGATGAACTTAAATGTCAGAAACAGATTTGGAAATTCCAGGAGAACTTCAGCATTTTGTCTCTCAATAACATAGCAAGACAGATTGCTTCAAACACTGATCTGAGTGCTTCATGGGACTAGCCACTGCAAGCAGAAGATTAAAGAGAGCTGATCTTTTGTATCTCTGCCTCTGCAGTATACCCCATTCTGATTTTCCCTCTATTTATGACTTCAAAATGTTTAGACGTGAGCTTTTCTTTTTTTTTTTTTTTCCCCTCCAGTCAACCTGGTAAGCACACAGGAGGCTTAAAAAACAACAACAACAACAACAACAAAAAAAAACCCCCAAACACAAAAAAACCCCACCAAACAAAAAAACAAATCCCAAACAAACTGCAAACTCAGAACTACACAGCACAAGATCGTTGCTGTAAGCTAAAAATATGAGGGGACTACAAAATAGCCCAGCTCACGGGCTTCTGTGATCACACATCTGAGGCAGATCATTAGCATTTTAAGGAGTGGGTGATGCTCGCAGCCTCTCAGTTAAGCATTGTAACATTAACTGACAGCTTGTGGGAATCAAGGCATTTTCCTAACATATGTAAAAATGAAAGTCATGTAATAGTTACAAGTTCTGCACCCCAGGGGAAGTGGGCGACATTAGCACAGGATAATCATATGGCTGAGACTAGGAGCCTTATTATCTTCTCCTTTAGGGCTGCCCTTTTCTGGAGGCAGCAGTAAGGGCAAAAGCATTGCCATAAACCTCCTAGTAGCCTCTTTTACAATGGAAGGAGCAGAGCCTGGAAACAAGGTGGGCACTAATTAATTTTTTAGCTACAGCAACTGATAGAGGGACGTAGAGGGGATGCTGCTTTGGTCTGCCAGCATCACGGTCACTTCGAAGTATCTGCTGTGCCACTCTCACCTACTCTGATGGGAAGGGAGGTTCAGAGAATAAAGTGTTTTAAGCAAGATGCTAGCGATGGGTTTTGGGAATGAAATTGGACAGTCATTCTGGAGAGAAAGTCACACTGGAGACGCTGGGTCAAACGCATTTTTCAAACAGAACACGGCATGTATATTGGTTTAGGTTTTATTGGTGAATACCTTTCACTTCCAGCTGGTATTTAGCTTCATCCTTCTAATATGAATAATACAAATTTACACCACTTAGTTGTGACACAAGATCATATTGATGTGGGCGGGATATTCAGCTAAATCCATGGTTAATTTATGAGTTCATGTTTGTGTGAAAAGGGAACTTTTAAGATATTTCTGAAGTCTGACTTTATTTTGGACTCTTTTTGCTAACATATGGCTGCATCCAAACTTTGAAATTACTTAAAAATTTATGACCAACTTCCTTTAAATGTACCCTTTGAGCAAGGTACACTGTATTTAGCAAAAGCTACTGCTTAGGGTTTTTTTCTCTTTCACCTTCCTGTTATATTCACATATACTTTCTCAAAGTGATCATCATTCTCAACATCTTCTAGGGAGACTTAAGCCTGCTGATGAGGAAAAATTGCTCAGGCTTAGTGCTAAAGTCTCAGCTGAGATTGTGACAAGGAGGTGTCCCAAGAAAACCTGGTGCCTTTTTCCCCCCACTCTTTCCAAGGAGTATATATATATCTCATAAATATTACCATCATTTTATGAAGGTCCCTGCTGCCAAGTTCAATGTTTAAACTTACCAGTTTATGATAAAAGCTCAAACCAAAGATTAGTGGGTGGAGAGATGTCTCATATCTTCCCCTAATTTAAGTTATTGTTTTGTGTCTAAAACATATTTTTAAAGAATATGCCTTTATTGAGTGACTTAAATATTTTTATCATTTTAGGTGGTTTTTCATTAAGAAAACCAAAAACTTCTCAGTCCTGTTCACAAGATTGAAAAGTTGAATCTTGATTCTAAGAGTGTTGAGGAAACTGGTCCCCAAGGACATTATCTATTTTTCAGCCCTCAAATGGGAAAATAGTTTCCTAAAAACTATGGTACATGCAAAACTGAAGAAGCTCCTTTCTTAATAATAACAACTTTTTAGTATTGCACTTTCAACAACAGAACTGTCTTATACAAGAATTTTATTTTTTCTCTTGCCTTTCTTGACCTTCCTATTTAACAGATCAAATCAAAACAACTCTGCTCCAAAAAAACTGCTCCAGAAATAGCTGCTGTTTCCTGTATCTCCCTTTTTCTAGCTTGTAAGCATTCTCACATGATTTTTTTTTCTTTGCTTATAAAAACAACCACACTCCATGAGCACAGAAACACACAAAAAATAATAATGTACAAAATTTAGAGTGACACTTACAGGTTGGTCTATTCCCAGATGATTTTGCTGAGAACAAAACCTCTGCAATTCTTAGGTACTGGATACTTTTTACATGTGCAAACTCATACGGAGGAGAAAAAAGTCATTTACTTTTGAGATACTGAAATTAAATTATACTAAGAACATGCTATTAGCTCAGGAAAACTTGTATTTGTATGTCACAGGCGAAAGGATTTTGCATGTTTCACCTTCAATACTGAAGTGAAGAACACAAACAGCAGCTAACTTTGATTTTGCTGTGATAAAGTTGAAGCTAGAAGGGAAAAGAGGAAAACTGAAATCCAGAACTGAATGGATCACAGAAGGAGGAACAGCAAGAGGTCAGAAAGTCTTCAGAGAGGCTCTCTCCAACCTGTTTTTCCCAGATCCCTGGCAAAGAGAGTGTCAAGAGTTCCGAATTGCCCTCTGAGGGAAACTGTGTTGAGCACAGCATGCAGAGAGCGCCTGGGAAAGCAACCTCACCTGATCTCAACATTTACATTCCCCATGGTCTCCCCATGTCTTGTGACTTGAAGTAGAAAAGCTCCTTCTCATCCCTCCAGAGCCTAGCTGCCCTCTTCCTGCACAGCTGCCCAACATATCCCTCTTCTACCACCTATTCTCCTCCCAAAGAAGGGAAGGGGAGTCCCTTCATTGGTGCCATACGGCATGAAAAATATTCTGCAGGTATTCAGAGAAATTAATGCGTGTTTCCCCTGGAAAGGTACTTTGTGTCACAGAGGACCCAAACAGCAGGATAGTCCCCTCTTTGTTTCTGCACTCACTTTTAGGAAGTTTTAGCCCATTGAAAAGCAGACGTGGAACAAAAAGTCACAAATACTCACTGAAGGAAAAAAAATCACATCCATACAGGAGGCTGCTTATGGCCTATCCCCTCTCCTGGAAGCGACTTATTTATCTGGGCCTAGGTTCAAGTCTTCTGAGGCACTGAATGTCCCTGAGAGCCACATGGGTGCAATACTCAAAATTCACACTCTGTTGGTTAATTAATTAATTAACACAATCAGGAAGCAGTGAGACAACCGGTGACTAGCATAAGTAATAGATGCAGTGTGTGTTTTGAAGTCTCAGCAATGAATGTCCTCCCCAGCCCCTGTGTGAGCTATTCATTACTTCACAGGTTGTTTTCAATAACGAATGCATGTGAGAATGTTGTGATTGGCTCATAAACATTTCATGAACCAAAAAGAGTAACCCGCAACCAAATAAACAATCCAGCTTAAATGATTCACTCTGCTCTGTTATTTTCTATAAAAAGGTTTAGGGAGCTGGGATCACACTTCTTTTGTATAAATAAATATCTCAGTACATGGGTACTTGGTTTGATTTATTTAAATAATAAAGAAAACTTGGGAGAAAATTAGATAAAATAAGAAGATAAAGGAAAGCATGTCAGGTGATTTACAGTAATCAGAATTACATGATTCTGCTCCACAAACATCCATATATCTAGTTCAATATGTTTCGCAAGAAGATCACTCCTAACACCCTGTTGAAGTGTCTCTGGCAGGCTGTGCTTCTCAGCCTGGATGTAGTGCTCCAGCAAATGATGACTGACGTTTACATAGCACCTTTCACCTCCAAATCCCAAAGCACCTGACAGATTGTTCAAACTGATTACAGGCTCTGGGCCAGGTTTTGCTCTCTGATGCATCAAGGTAGGGGGAAGGACCCTGCCTTGGTAGCCTGGCTGCAACCTCTAACTAATGTAACCACATTAGTGCAATCCCACTGACTCGGCCACTTTTTTATTCAAGGGTCATTTTACCAGTCAGCAAAACTCCACTAATTGCACTACTTTTTGCTTCTGCACTGCAAGTATGCAGATTTCAAACAGCCCACCCACATTCATGGGTAGCTCATGGCAAAGAAGCAACAATGTTTGTAATTTGCAAGGATTTTGAGTAAATAGTATTGCTCTGAATCTGGCCTAAAGGCTATAAAACTCAATGAGAACATCGACAGTTTATGACTGGACCCTTACAATACATGGGTCCAGTTTAATCTCAAAAGGTGATGGTCCATAATCCTGAAAATTGACAAGCGCCACAATTCCTACCTCCATCGGTAGACGTGAAGATTGTCACAATCTTTTTCAGCCCTGCTTTTACGTGGAAATGAAGTAGTGAGCATTGCAAAACATGAAGAAGTCCTATTGGTCTCTCTGAACTCTGAGATTTACGCTGTGCAGTGTTATGCACAACCTAATTTAGTCTTTCTTTTTGCAAAAGTACAGAGCAGGCTTATTGTATTGTAATAGGTTACCCAAAAAGCTGACCTTACACGTTAACTAGAAACCTGAAGAGTAAGGCTGGTGTCAGGCCACCTGATGGAAACAAACATCCATCAGGCATAAAAAGATCACATAATAGGGAGTAAGATGCAAGTAGATGTGTGAATGAGGGTACAATCATTTTGCACAAGCATTTGTAAGCATCAGTGGCTAGATTCTCCATCCTTCAACTCACCTGTAGGTGCAATTCACCCACATCCCAGAGGCAGATCAATGAAATCTGTCTTCCCATGTTGTTTTCTTCCACTTAAATGACATCTAGGTGGAAAACATGTCTGATTGCTTGCTTAGGACAAAAGGTATGTCATAAGAAGGGGGCGATGAATAAGACTTAAAGCTGTGCTTCTAATAGGTCCAACAGAAAGAGTACTATCAGACAGCAATCTTCCAAGCTTGTTCTTGGAAGGAGTATTTATCATTCATTGCAAGCCTCATCAGGGCTGTGTGAGTAAATACTTCCCTGCTACTATTCAACACACACATTAACTATTGCTAATCACCATTGCTCTACATGTGACAGCAGTTGCTGTCTTCATTACTCTGATCACTGAGAGATAAAGTGTGCATCTGCAACCACACTTGCTTGCAATTGCTGAGTGCCTTCAAACAGCCGTGGAGCTAGGGCTGAATTGGCCAGCTGTGTATTTTAATCATATTGCATGCAAATCTCTTCCTAAGATTTTTTTTTTCTTTTTAAAAAAGAGCAATAAGAACAAGGGATCAACTCCAAAGGGCAAAAGAACCTTAGCAGGTAAGGACAGATGGCACTTAAGCCTCTTTACAGGGTTGCCTATTTAGCCTCAGATGCTGCCACTTAATAACATTGATGGAGGAATAGTTAACAGAAGCAAGTGATTAATTAGTGGGTCAAAGGCCATTTCCACTTTGTTCCTTTTATTTACCTGAGACAAGACCAAATCAAATAAGAAAAGCTTCTAGAAGGAGACTTCTAAGGGAAGCTGCTAATCACAATTCATGTACTTGGTATTCACACAGTGCTCTCAAACTCCGTAAAAAAAATGTTTGGCTGAGTGTATTGCAACAAGCCAAGCAATTTATTGTAAAAACAGGGGCTCCTGGCTAGCTTTCCTGGGAGCTTTTATTCTTCGAATTGGAAAGACCTTATTGAGTCTAGAGTCCCACAGCTCTAGCAAGTGAAACAAAACAGATGTTGCCAGAACCATATGTATTATATTTGACAAAGAGGAAAGTTAGCCCAATTTCACGTGAACGTATACCCAGGAATAAAATAAATTGATTCACAGCATTTTCCAACAGACAATATCCTCTATTCTATTAGCATGTTCCACCCTCTTAATGAAACATTGGATTTACAGGTCCTGCTCTCAGTTTTGTAACAGTTTGGTTTATAACCTTGAAAATGTTAGTAAATCTGCCTGTAATAGAGGTTTGGTTTTTTTTTTCTTTTTTGGGTTGAACACCATATCTTAACTCAGAGCAAAAAGGGGTCTCATTCCTATTAGCATTCTAGTAAGACTTAGGAAACCCATTGCATTTAAAGGCATTAGTGAAGTATTGGAATACCAGTGTTTGTGCTAGATGCAGAAATGGGTGTACCCATGAATCCAAAACCTCTCTTGAATGATCGGAAATTGTCTGTTTTCCAATGCACATTTCTAGGGTGACTTCATGTCTATGGTAGGCCAAATAATAGAAATCCTGAGCTCAGACATGCTTGGAAATTTAAATCTTGATCCAAAACCAAGTGATGTGGTTTGGGACCACCTTTAGATTTTACAAGATTTGGGCACTGAAGATACCTCCTGCCAGAGTAAACATGGGAGGCGTGGGAAGCAGTTGAGAATGAGAGCAGAAGCCAGGTTCCTTTGGGCTGGGCTGCAAACCCAACTCAGGGCCAGGTTCACCGGGGAGCTTGTCAGGGTCTGGTGCTCGTAACCAGTCCTACACGATGTCACTGTGCAAGCAGCCAAACTGAATTGTGAAGCTTGTTCAGTCTTGAAGCTCCAACTCAAACCAGGAGGCACTGAGAAACTGGTCTTAATGAACCACAGAGCTTTACCGTGCTCTGGAAGAACTCAGGACAATGGTGTTTCATTCATTGGAAAGAAAGGCAGTTCTTTGCATGCATTGCTTGAACCTTCAAAATCCTGGACTGAGAGCAGGAAGATGAATTACAGCTGAGAAGGCAACCTCTGGGTCAAGTAGGCTTCAGGGCTATTTTCTGTCTCTGTCACAGATTTGCTATCGGATATGGGTGGATCCAGTAGAGATTACCTAGCTCTCTGTGCCTCCATGTTTCATCTGGAAATAATACAGTTATCTGCATCTGTTTAAATATAAAAGCTGAGGTGCTCAGGTATTGCCATCATAGAGCCTAGATAAGTCCCTCAGGCTCCAAGATCCGGATGCAAGTCTGACCACATGCTTCTCCAAACATCAAGAGACTTATGTCCCATCACAGTTGTATGGAGAAAACCACTCAAATTAACTCGCACTGAGAGGTCTCACATACCTCATGTCCCCAAAAGTACACTTTAATAGCTTAGAATTTCCTTTTTATTTGATTTTTTCCCCTCTTTCTTTTGTTGTTTTTCTCTCTCACAATTAATTTAGTAAATTAAGTCTTAAATGTTTCAGGCTGTAATGGGCTTAGAGGTTAGCAGTATAACAAGGTCGAGTTCAGGAGTCTAACTATACTAAGACAGAATCCTTAGTCTAATCAAGCTGTCCTGAGGATGAGGTTTGGCTCTGGTGTGCCATGATGAAGGTAGCTTGAAACGTAACCTGGACTACCTGCCAGGAACCATGACACTGGAGGACAGTCTACCAGTCTTTTTTTTTTATTATTATTATTTGGGCTGCTTACGCCCCATGCCTTTTTCATATACCTGTTTGGTTCCAGAATAATCCAGATGTCCCAGCTGGAGAAGACCTGAACAATTTGGCACCTAGTCTCTTGGCAATGACAGCACCATGGAAGCTCTTGTTCTTTCACAGCCTCCTGCTTTTTACTACCTGAAGAGGACTGGAAGTAATTCTAAAAGACAGTGAGCAAAAGTTTAATGAGATAATTGTGATAATGTTATCAGCCTCTAACTGAAGAAGAAGAAAAAATAATTGTCCCATTTAGCCCCAAGAATCCACTAGCTGTTGACAGGCTGAGGTTTCCAAGAAGCCCAAATATTAGAGACAACTTTGTCAGAGGAGTGTTTGTGTTTTACACCCAGAGATATCAGTCATTAGGTGAAGGGTAATGAAATGGAGAATGGGGACAAATGTCTGAGTTCAGCACACAGGCAGGACTCACAGCCTACAGAAGCATTTTGCCTGCCCCCTCTCCTGAGTGTCAGTAGGAGAGCTGGTCTCACTTTTAGCCTCAGAAAATGAGTTTTGCTTGACAGAAAAAAAGATGCAAGATTGGTGTCAGTTCTAGAAATTCCAGTAAAATTGCACCTACTTATAGTTATGTAAAACTGGTCCACATTAAACACTTGCACTTGAAGATCAGGGAAAGAAAAGAAAAAAAAACCCTCAAAACAAACAGAAATCCTGAGTGTGGGAGACAGAAGTCCGGTCACCTCAGAGCATATGTATCAGGACATGCTTTCTAGTGTAGAGAAACATGGCCATGGGAAGAACAGACTATGTTTCAATCTCATTTTCTACCTTAAAAAGTCCTGTTTGACTGATAATGGCATTTTCTATCTTTCCAAAGCAGATGTAGGCTGGAAATGACATTATCTTGCTTGAGGGAGCTTTACAACACCTCCTTGGTTTTGTGGCAGTCAGCAGTACATATTGGGAAAACTGAATCAGATGAAGCCTTACCCATCATCAACAAAACATCAGGTTTTCCAGATCCAGCAGGAGCTGCAACCTGTGGTGTTTTCCACAGCCTTTTGCTCACCCTGCTTCCACACCAGAGGCCAGCAGAAACCACGAAAAGAGAAGACCATTCAAACAAGGAACATCTTCCTACATAGTGTGCCTGTTCATCACATGCGAAGCGCGCTGGAGACTGAGCTCTCCTCTCCCCGGGTGCTACTTCTCCTGCTACAATGGCAGGGTGCTATGGGTGGTACAGCTCTGCTTTTTCCATGACTTTTGGGTTCGGCAGATCTTCCAATTGTACATTTTGCCTGCAGCTGTAGCGATGCTTTGCAACACAGCAGCTCTGACTCCAAGTGATCACAGCTGGTGCATCTCTTTGAGCTGAATTGGTGAAAGACAGAGTAAATGACAGGTTACTTCAATGCAGCTCTGAGCAAGAACTTAGGGAGATTGTTATGAAGGAGCTGGAAAGGCAACACTGGAATTTGCTTGTGGAGCTGACAACAGAGCGATAGCTTTCTTTGATAACTTTTAATCACTGTGTTTTCTATTTATGCAAATTACAATAATACTCTTGATGCTCTGGATTTCTGTAGAGTTCAGGCTTGTGGCAGTGACATGAAGATTCAGAGCTGGATGCTCGTCCTCCACTAACTTGTTTCTGCATGGAAGATGTATTACATTTGGCGGTGACATACATTGATTCATGTAGCACATGTGTCGTCAGTACATGCATTCAGAAAGGAACATCCTACAAAATGCCACTTTGGGAGACTTCATCCTAGTTTCATCATGGTTTAGGGTTTGCTTGCACTGCAAATTACAGGTAAGCCCCTGTTTTGTGCCAAAAAGAAAGCATAGGGGCCTAATTTATCCTGTACCCAGCTTTCTGTTAGTCCTCCGTTGCAGAGAACAGGCAGAGCAAACCTGTGTCTGCCTGCAGTACTCCACGTAAATATGAATCTATGCCTCTAGATGGGCATTTCAAACCCAAGCATTTTTTAAAGAGGGAGCTTCATAGATCTCGTTCTCACCAGGTGATATAATAGGGTTTAGATGCCTAAATTACCATACTGGTTTTCAAAAGAGGATTAGGATTCCTAAGTCACTTAGGCTGTTTTGAAAATGCCATCAAGAATCTTTGCACAGACACAGAGCTTGGTGGATATCATTACCTGGTACAATATCTTCTCATGAGTGACATGGAAATTACCTATTTATCCCACTCTCGCTCCATCATGGGATTAGTCCTTATATGACAGTTATTGGTGGTTTGTCCAGTTCAGCTTTCCACCAGTTTCTTTGAAAGATGATTTAATAGGCCAGGGGACCATAATGCTGTCAGTAGCTGCGGTGCTATTAGACCATACTGCCACTAATTGAGACTTAATACATCCCGTTGCCTAAAAGAATGTATTATGGGTAATTTTATGTTGATATTCAATCTAAACTTTCCAGCTCATTACTCCCAGCCTTACCTACTTCAGCCACCCTAAATGATTACTCTGCCTGTTTTCACCTATGATAAAGATGTGGACAATTATCATATTCCACCCTCTGATCCTCTGGCTGTAATTAGGCCAAGGTGTAAAGTGAGCTGGATCACTCAAGGTCACAGGCTTGGCCTGAAAGAGAATGTCAAAAGGGGGAAGGAGAGCATTATCAAGGCAGTGCTAGTGGTGGGCTGGACTCTGAATCAGAGTGCAGCATCCGTAACCCAGTTTATTTTAATCTGCTCAGTTATTTTTATTTATGTGCCTCCTTTTTACCTAGTTATTTGAACTGATACTAGGGTGTGCATATGCAGTATTGAGGATGTCTGTCTGGCCCTGGCTTTGCAAGGTTTGGGAAACATGGGGCAAATTGAATTTTTCTGGCGTGACACAAGGGCTGTCAGTGTTAGCAGTGTTACAGGGATAAACGTCAAATTTAAGTCAAGGTCCACACTCAAACATACAGTCCGAGATTTGCACTAAGCACTTGTTTTTGAAACACTGGCATGCAGGAGATTTAGATTTAGAAGTCTCTCGGACATGAAATCAGCACGTTGCCGATACCGAGTGAGATTCATTAGATCAAACTTCAGCAAAGAGGCAGAGGTAGGACTGAGCTCACCGAACAAGTCCCCCAAAACGAGGTGTGCACAATTTTATTACCCATACACATCTGAGATGTCCTGGAGTATCCTACCAGGCTTTTATGGGCTGTTCCAGAATGGCAGAAGTCCTGTGCTATATCCTTCAGGGCCCTGGAGATATCCCAGACACTCTTTGGCATATCAAAGACCGTTAGAAATCCATATGTGGATAATTGAATCAGGATCACTATCATACTATTTTTACTTTTCCATGGAGAATTCCGAAAAGACATTTTTATATAAGTACAATTTTGAATCAGAACAAATTTGAAAAAAATAATGTTTCTTACTGGACTGGTAATGTCTTTTCTTACCAGCTCTACTACTGAGTATAAAGCTACTGAAGGGATCAAGAAACAAGGTTCTTCACTCGAGAAAAACAACCAAAGTTCCAGAGTGAAAATGCCGTACTAGATTAAGTACTTTTGTTGAGTTTTCATATACCACAGGTGCTCCTGTGAAAGCAAGAGTAAGTTTAAAAGAAGAGGAAGAGCAAATAGATGCTAGATATTGGATGCAAGGCACCTGGAGAAAAAATGAACCAGAAAGAGTATTCAGAAGTCAAACCAAAGGATGCGGCGCTCATGGGGAACCAGTCCCCAGGGTAATGTAAAGGCCAAGCTTTGTAAATCTTTGCAGCTTACACTATTCTTTTCTGCTTCTCATGAAGCTACATCCCTGCCTAAGCCTGGAGTAAATACTGCTGTGACCAGCAGCAGTGTCTCTCCTGAAAGGGGATGAGCTGGTGGTGCAGCTGCACAATGGGTCGGCAACAGTCTGGGTGAAACACTTTTCTGTTTTATGCAGTAGACACTTTAAATCCCCATCAAAAAATTGTTGGCACTGTCAATGTGTTGAAAGATGATGCCCAAAGCACATCAGCCAAAACCAGGAGGAGACATGGGGTTAGGTGCATCATAATTGCACAGCCATAGTGTAACAGGCAACCAAGGACCCCTTCAACCTCATAAGCAACATGGGGGGTGGGGAGTACAAACCCAATTCAGCAGGGTGTTCCCCAGATATGAATTTAGTGACAGTACATCATTAAAGACCCATGGATTGGTGTAATTGCATGTGACTCTGTGTGGATGCGCAGCAACAAATCCACAGCTACCTCAGCTTTCATAGCTGTGTTCGTGAGCAGGATCTCAGAGATGATGGGCATGGCTCTGCTTCTGCTCCAAATTTCTTGGCCCTGGATGTCGAAAAGGGGTGTGAGGAATGAGAGGAGATATTGGCACATGGCATGGAAATCATTCAATGTCTCTGAACTATGAATATCTGTTGAAGAACTCCAGCAAATGAGTTTTTGCATTTGATTCATAGTTATGGATAAATCACATAGGATGTGAGATAACCTGAAGACTGGACTGTCCAACAGTCACCAAATCAGGAAATAATAACGTTCCTTCTGCCTTTGTAACCTTAATCCTGCCCTCAAGAGGATGACTGCCATTCCAATGGCTTTCATCAAATGAGTACATATTTTCATAGTAAATCCTGTTATAAGATTTTTTTTTTCTGTGGCTAAAGGTCAGAGTATATTCTGACAGATACAGGATTGTAAGAAACAAGGTACAAGTAACAGATGCAGCGAATACCTAATCAGTAAATTAAGGATAAAAAAATCCTAGTCTTTCATATGTGGGAATGATTCCTACCACAGGCCAAATCCATAATAGTCCCTTTGCAATCAATAGAGAAATACTCACAATAAAAACAATAGAAATGACTAGTGAAAACTAATGAAATGATGCAAAGCCTTGAAATATTGGTCCATTCGTCACTAACCTGGGACAGTCAGGAAGAGTCTCCAGGCTTAAAAGAAGTCCTTTTTCTTGAGGCATCTGCACCCATGGGAAATTCCACCCTTCCTCCCACAGGATCAGGCCGCATGGT
Source organism: Grus americana (assembly GCF_028858705.1). Lineage (NCBI taxonomy): Eukaryota > Metazoa > Chordata > Aves > Gruiformes > Gruidae > Grus > Grus americana. The sequence goes on along the minus strand of NC_072891.1, from coordinate 5,521,280 downwards.
ATCATGTGTTTGTCACTTCCAGGATGGATTACGGTAACTCCTGGCATTTGGTGATGAATGAGAAAACAATGTACAGGGTGCAGCTGATACAAACCACTTCTCCCCACTTCCTGCAGGGATGAAGCAACCATGAGTACATAAAGCCCACGTACCAGCCCCTCCACTCTAGTTTTCAATGCCAGTTTAACATCTAAATCCTAATTGGATCCTGGTGACATTTTGCAATCTAATATGCACCTCATAAAAAAACTCAAACACCTAAACCCCCCAAAACCCCACAAATTTATATCTATTGAAACTATGTTTTATTCAATTAACTGCTTTGATTGCTGTGGTCGGAAAACGCTTATCTCTTCAAGACAAAATCTCTTATTTTCATATTCTCTAATTCCCCTATCTATCTAAAATTAAGAAATTACAAAAAAAGAATCACATTGAATTCAACATATTTTTTCCCTGAATTTATCATTTTGGTAGGAAAAAAGAGCAAGACAAAAATTAATAGCTGAATAACCTCAAAGAAAAACATTCATATTAAGGTGTGGCTAGCAGACCAGTAAGTTGATTGCTCACTAAGCTGTAATCCCAACATAGAACACAAGTAGTTCATTAAAAACAGATACTTTAAAGACAACCTCCCACATTTTTAACTTTTTACAGTCTATATCCCTATAGAGGTCTAAGTCAGAAAAGAATCAAGTCCTACTTCTTGCTACATCCGAGCTGTAAAATGCCTCTTATAAAGCGTGAGGGGAAGGGCTATTATGAAAATAAGAGATCTGCTTGCCCCACTGTGGATTCAACTGGAGCACAGATCAGAATGAAGACCCTTGGTTGGGGGCTCTGCACTTGGATTAGCTTCATCTGCCCTGGATTTCAACCGTGAATCATCTCAAGGAAAGGAAATAACTGGAATTTAGGTTGTAACAACCTTATGTTTAATTTAAGAAAAACACACTTGTACATCTAGGACTAGCCCATGTCTCCTCATCCTTAATGTCTCTTTGGATCTGGATCTTGTGTAGGTTGTGCTAGAGATGGCTGAGCTGCTGGCTGAGGAACATCTCCTCCCTTCCCTTGGAAGATCCCATATTCTTGTGAGGAGCGTTGCCACAGGTGAAGGCCATTTGTGTGGCCAACCATCCTGACAAAGGACCTGAGAGCAGATTCTATGACCTGCTAAAGAGACATTGGGAAAACTGACCCCTAGAAAAAATGATTGAGGACCTCTGAAGCAACCCTAGAAAATTCAGCTTTAAGGTGAATAAAAAGCCAAGCAGCAAAAAGGACTGAAATGCACCACTGAGATGCCTAGAGGCATCCACTGCTGAATCCCCACTTCTTCTTAGCTGACAGCTCCTGCCTATGTCTGCCCAAGAGGTGTCAAAGCTGTCCTCTCAGATCTGGTGCTTGCTGCACAGGCTGTGTCAGCGGGTGGCGGAGGTGATGGTGCTGACCTCCCCAGCTCCCTCTGAGCTCTATTTTTCTATGACTGCAACAGTCTCCACACAGGGCTCAGATGGAAACTGCTCCAGAGACAAACCGATGCTGGGAGCAGCTGCCGGCTTATTAAGCAGTTTGTCGCGTCGAGAGTGTGACACCGCAACGCTGGAAGGAACCCTGGCTGCCGGCAGCCTTCGCGGAGGTGTCACTTCAGACATCCCCATCTCTAAGAAGACTGAAACCAGCCTTTTTTTCCCCTGAGCCCTCATTTTCTCCTGATGAGTCTGTGCGATGAGCACTCCCGAGCTCGTTTAATACTGAGTGTAAGCCTGTCGCCACCCGGCTAAAGGCTCTTGGCACCGATTATAACAGGTCACGCTCTTCGCTCCAGGGTTCACTGGTGCAATTGCTCGTGTTTTAGCTGGGATGGTGCCTGGCACGTGAATGCCCCAGCTCTCTGCAGCCAAGGCACAAAAAAGAGATCAAGGGAGACTGCTGAGGGGTCCCTGGCTCTGGAGTCTGCTGTCCATGCTGGACCAAGAAATGAATTTTCCTGAATTGCTGAAAAAAAACCAGCGCCACCACCAGTTTCTGAGCCTTCTGAGAATCATGGGTTTATTTATTGCTGGAATGTGCCTTTCATAAGGATTCCTACTGCTGGTTGTTGGGTTTGTTAGGTTTTTTTGTTGGTTTTTCTTTTTTCCATGGGAAATATTTCCAGTGTTGCCGGGGAAGTTGTTTCTTGAAATGACTGTTGTGGTAAGAAATGGCTGCAGCTGGAGTTAGAGCACCTAAAAATAACCATAATAGAAATAAACAAATACTATCACTCCAGCCATGTGACAAAGTACGCTTAGGATAGAAGATCCAGGGATTTGACCTTAGACTCCTCTCTTCAGCACACTCTAAGCACTGATCAAAGTCATCCCCATGGACATTGCATGGGACTCTCTCTTGTTTTGTGGGATCCTCACCCTCTTCTCACCAAACTTTCTGAAAACTGAGTGCTGTCCCAGCCAGCCAGACATGCCTGTGTTTGAGAGACTACCCATCAGGAACCCATGTTTGCGTATGCTCTGATGCATTAGCACTTTCCTGTTTCTCTGGTCCCAGTGGGAACTGCATTATAACCTTTTCTGTGATGTATTCCCTGGCTCCATCCACATACCTGATTAGACAAGCAGAGAGCACTTCAGGTTCTTTAAGAGACATCCACTGAATATATGAACTAACCTAAAAGCATTTTGGAGACCGTACAGGTCTTAATATTAAGTTTCATGAGCCAAGTTCTCATCTTTTTGATATATCTGGCCCTTTTCTTAATATCCTTTGCCAAAAATCATTATTCATCTAAAATACCTTCATCTCCACAAGGCTATTTAATCAATATTGCCAGGTGCTATGGGGACTAGTAGTGGATATTAGGTTCTGGGACTGTGCTAAAGTCCACGGGGTTACTACTGAAATAAGGCCTGGTTTGGTACAAACAAGGGTTCTGCCCTGGTTTTGCCAGATTTGGTGAGACGAAACGTGTGATGTCTGCATACAATTGTTTCAAGTGGTCTCTGGATTTTATTGATCATGGATTACTTGTCGTGTGGACTTGCTGAAGGCACAAGACACCTCCCAGAGACCAAGGAGGCAATGCCACACACATAACCAGACAACAAAGCCCATGTGACAACCACCCACTAAATTAACTCCTCATTCTTCTTCATGGCAATGATGACAAAAGATGCACATCTCCAGGGAACGAGCTCTTCACCTTGCCTGACCCATCTGACAATCACAGGACTCAGAAAGTGTCTTACAATAGGGTATTCTCAAATAAAAGCAAACTTTGCAACTAAAGGTTGTAAGAAATCAGGCATGAAAGACTCAAGTGAAAGATTTCATCTGGCAGAGCAAAAACGAAACACTTGCCTGCTCCTGGAACAGGCACATCGTGCCTCATGCACTCACGAGCACACAGAGGTATCTCTCTGTTGCACACCCAAAACATGAAAACTGTCACATAAAATGCTGTATTTCTGTGAGCCATCCCGGTACCTTGCAAACCACTTTATATAGGAAACCAACTTTACACTGCACGAAGCTCCACCCATCCAGATGATGTTGTCATTTCCATGGTAACTAAAGTACCTCAAAGGCAAAAGAACAGATGGAGACTGGAGAAAAAAATAATCTAAGGACCAAAAGTGAACATATGTAGTGCAAGAAAAAATATTAAGCTGTGGGCAGCTATTAGGTTTATTATCACTTGCAAAGGGAGACCTCGATAAACTCAGTCACGGCTCTGCGGTAAGGAGTGGCATAATCAAATCAGCTGTGTGACAATACCAATTTTACAGCAGCCTATATTCCCTCTCCCTTTGCCTTACACAAATGTGAAAAAAAAATTCTCTTTGCTCCCTTAATGACTTGTTTTGGTTTAAGGACAACAGCAGCCAAAACAGGCAGAAAGAATGTAACTGATCATTTGCTTGACTGCCCATTGCACATCTTCAAGATCAAAGTCTCCAGGAGGGAGCGAGGAGTACATGGTTGTCCCTCCCCAACACAGGCTGCAGTAGCCAGGAGAGCAAAACCGTACATGTACAACCTGTAGCCCACTATATCCCGCTCACGTGTACTCTGTCTGGCTCCCGTACTTTGAATTTACGTGCACCATTATATGAAGGATGTACTGGCAACTCAGCAGCGATTTGGAACATCTTTAAAACTGGGTTAATAGTTATGGCACAGTCTTTGCTTGACTTCCTCTGGAATTAGTCCATCTTTGTTGATTGCTGTCAATCAGAAGGGAAACTTGCAATTTACATAGGACAATTTGTTCTGTGTCAGCTTTCTAAGACTGAGCAAGGCAAGTGTAATTTGGGAACAGGAGCTGTGATGGAGAGAACAAGAAAAGGAAAAAAACTCTTATATTTTTAGCTTGCTCTCACTAGAAGTTTTCTGCTCTGTATTATGTAATTTATCTGAGATGCAGATTTTTTGTGAAAGTGAAAAAAGTTAAAATGTATCCTGCTACCTAAACTCCTTTCAGCTTAAGCAGGACAAAGCTGATGTAAACTTCAGAGCAAGGAAAACTCATCTGTGAGTTGGGCGAGAAGAGCCTAAGGTGTGAGAAATGTGAATTGAAGTTCTTATGCCCAAGGCTCCCATTGCAACCTAATGTAAATAATGCTCATTTTTCTATGCCTCACCTCCTTGTCTGTAAAATAGTAGCACTGGCCTCCCCGCCATCCTGCAGAGTGGGTGTAAATGTTTTTCTATAAGACTGTGGGCTGCTCGGATCCTGCAATAATCAAGGGCCAAATCAGCACCTAAGGTGGCTGCATCCTGTTCTGAAAGATTTTTTTATTGTCAGTGACTTTTTACCACCCATGCTGTTAATCTACGTTTCACTCCTAATGAACAACGGGACTGCATGAGTCTCTCAATCACTCATGCTGCTGCATGAGCACAATGTGACGCAGTTGGAGCAAGAAATGCTTCGTCAGTTAATATTTTAAAGCATAAACAAAAAAAAAGAAAAAAAAACAACATAAAACTGTATTTGTGTATTAAATTCTAGGGACACAAGCAATGCTTTTGGTGCTGATGATTTATTTCTGACTTTTCTCTCCTTTCTTTTCCAAAATCTAAATATTGAGCTGCAAATCTTTACGCTTTTCATCCTCTCTCCAGGCAAAAGTGCTGCGGGAGCCGCTGAAGACGGACAGACGGACATCCCTGCGCTCGCAGCCAGGTGTGCGACCTGCCGGCAGGGGGCAATGCTTCATGGCTCTTCAACCAAAACCACTGAAAACTGGGGGGGGAGGGAAAAAAAAAAAAAAAAAAAAGAGCTTGGAAAGGGCAAGAAAAAAATTCTGCTGTACAAGAGACAAGGGAGTCCTAGAGCCATGCGGCAAAACCCACCCGTGTCAGCCCCACACACCCACGTAGTTTTGAGGGGTCTTTTTTCCAAATTTAATTCACTGATAAAGAAACTCTGATATAAGAAAACATTGATAAATGTCCAAGGTGTGAATTAAAAAGTTGCACTGCACGTTCCCCAGAGCACCGGGAATCAATCAGCCGTCGGTTTTGCAGACCAAGCCTTTCTTGCCTGGTTTTCCCTGGGGTTGGGGAGCGAGGATTGCTCGGGATGATGCCTGATGCCGGTCCCTGTGGCTCAGAGGATCTCTGCACCGCCTGATGCCAAGGCTGGCTATCACCACAGGGGTGTCAGGGAATGATAATGAACAAGGGAAAGGGAGAAAAAGCAGAACTAGGTATCCTGAGGCTCTGCTGTAGACCTGGCACTGATAAATATAATCTGCTTTCTACTGGATGTGCCATTGCTTGCTGCAGTAGGTGTTTGAGTGTCCCGTAAGTACACGACCAGCATGATGCCATCAACTGCCTGGCTAGGAAAGGTGCTGTCCCATAGATGAGACCCAATACAGATGTCAGAGGCTTAATACCAGCAGAGATTCATGCTGGATATTGCACCCCAGCCTTCTGGGGTCCTGTTCTCACTGCACATGGGCTGGCAGAGGTTCATTCATGCACATGATGCCAAACATCCTGAAGTATTACATATGTTTGCAAATTATTATTCAGACAGAGCTTCACACTGAAATGCAGTACACCTTTTTCTTCATATTTCCATCTTCAAAAGTTTCAAGTGTCCCACAACATTGATAAATAATTTAAAAATATATAAAGCATCCATGTGTCAAGTTCTGCAAAGCCCTGGGGGGAAAGGAACAGCTAAGATGACTTATGTTGAGATAATAAAGGTGCACCGATACTGAGAACTGTATATTCTCCATCTGGATATTATCCATGGATGGATATCCATATGGATATTATCCATTGCCATCTGAAGGATTTTACACATTATTAATAGCATGTGAGCATATTTTTTTCCTCCAAATAATTTCTGAGGCCAACATCAGCTCATCTGTGAAATGCGCCCTCTGACTGGTGATGTTGTCTCATGGTCTGTGTTTCCTACTGTGTGACTGGCCCCAATGGAATCATACAGAGGAAAGGAGGAAGATGTTTTCTTATTTTCTGAAGGTTGTTCGCATTTGTTTGTTTGTTTGTTTGTTCAAGGGGGGAAGTATACTTCAAATTTTTATAAAGCCAAGGCCATTCTGTGGTTTTTTTATGAGAAATGAAAATTGTTACCTTTCCCATGGGATTAAGAACATATTTGGACAAAGGAAATCCAGTAATTCTGATCTAATTAATATTATTTGTACCTAACAGAGCAGTCCAATAAAATAGAATGGCAGACCCATCCAAGAACAGCCAACTGTGTCATACTTCAAGCATCTGGAAGATGAGGTTGAGGTATCTGCTCTGATTTGGACAGGGTGGAAAAGTAAGTGTCAGTACATCGCATCATCAGTGGGATCTTACCATGAAAACAAGGCACTGTCCCTTTCTATGCCGGTAAGTCCATTTTGGGTTAGAGAAATCTTCCGAGCCAAACCCAGTCAAAGCAAAAACCTCCAGTTTCAGTGATTCATTAATTTCTTAGGAAAAGTCATGATTTGTCCTCAACTTGGTGGTGTTTCTTCAGCCATTGGATGGCTGATACTTTTGACTAGGACTAGTAAGATCTTGCTTAGTACTATACGGCACCTTTCATGAGAACTGCATGGGGTATATGTTGCTGCCAGTGAAAGTTCAAGAGACATTTATGTGATTCTTCTCCAAATTAATTTTCAAAGATTGCCAAGCAAGAAAGGACCATCTAGGCCAACTAGTCTGTCTCCAGCCTGTCAGGGTCATCACTGCTTCAGTTTGGCTTAAGCTAAAGAATATTTTTATTTTATTCAGCTAAACTTGGTTTCCAGAAAGGAACCTGAGGCCAAATCCAGAAGTGCACCAGGGCAACACGACACCTAGCCACAAAGTGGATGCCAAAGCTTTAAGTAAGGTCTTTCCATTACAGTATGTGGACAGAGTTCAAAATTAGTTGGATTTACAGTGGGTAGGGGTCACTTAAACTGTAATGTAGGAAATGTCGAAGGGAGGAATGGTCCCAGACCTGCTCCTTTGAGAAATTAGGTACCTAACTCTGGTCCCTTGGTACCATGTAATTTCCTCACTTACAAGGCATTTTTCCCCTGGCATCAAATCTATTTCTGATAGCTAAACATAATTCTTCCACACCTGCCCTGCAAATCATTTTCTCCAGCCCTCAATCTTTTTTTTTTTTTTGTGGCTCTTTTCTGTACCGTCTCCAATTTTGTCACCGTATGTTTTAAAATGTGGCTGTCAGACCCATAAACAGCCTCTTGAGTTCAACCTTACTAGTGCCATACACCACAAGTCGCCTGGCTGCAGAGCCAAGGATCACATCAGTGTTTTTGGATGTGAGGGTCCAACTTGAAGCCCACACTGCAGTGCTTGTCCAGGCTGCAGTCCCTCACATTATAGGGGTTTTGTTTGTGTTTGCAAGAAGCAAAACTAGCATCTTATTGTATTAAAATGCATTTTGTTTGCCCAAACCAGGAGGTGCAGTTTGTCCAGGCTGCCCTGGACTTTCGTTCTTTGCTATTTCGCCAACCATAATGTCATCTACAAATGTCATCAGGAGTAGTTTTATATTTACTTCCAGATCACTGATAAATAGCATAAAGGAAAAGTCTAGTAACACTCCGACAATAATTCTGCATTGACAATTACTTTCAGAGATCTGTCAGTTAGGCAATTCTTAACTCATTTCATGTCTGCTCTTGTCCTGAACCCAATTATTTTTGCTTGGCTAAAACATATCTTCTAGGAAGTCATCCAGTTTCCAACCTGAAAATGTCATGAGATGGTGATTTTTACCAATCCTCCTATTAAGTTTCTGGAATGATTAATCACTATGAACCACATACGTCTTCATTGCAATGTGATCTTTTCTCTGAATTCAACTTCTAGTTATCAATTCCTTTTATGACTTTCCTAGGTAGATTAAACAATTCTTTATACCTGGAATTCCCAAGCAGTTCCAGCATTTCCATTCACTCTCTATCCTAAATTACGTAGCTTTAAATTACCTCCTGCCAGTCCTGTGCTTCACTGACTGATATTATATTTCTGCTGATGTGTTGTGTTTCTTATTCATGTTACTGCTTTTATATTAGTTTATAAAGCCTTAAATATACGTAAGTACGTAAATTCAAGGCTATATATGCATATATATGCAAAATTGTAATCAGTATGGAAACTGTGATTGAAATCCACACCATCGTAGATCAACGATGCACATAAGAATCCTGGATAGGTTTTGATGCTTATTAATAATTAGTTTCTTTGAAGTTATTTATGAGGGAAAGAATTTTGTGTGCTTACGAGATCAGAGTTACTTGTTTGCTCAGGAAAGACTGCGAAATATAACCACAACTGTAAGAGCAGTAACACACTGATGGATGTTGAAAGAGCTACAGGAGGCAAACATTCAAAGGTTTTTAAAAGGACTCCCATGCCTGAGCAGCCTGAGCAAAGGGCAGCTCCTGGTCTTCTGCTGGTGTGTCAGCAAGCGCTGCATCACTGAGCCCTGCAATTTTTGTACGCTGCCTGATTACAGAGAAGTGTTTAGTCACTGGCTCCATAGGAGGAAGAAGGCTGTGGAAAAATCTGATAGATAAAGTCTGGACTTGAACCTGAGCCTCCCATGCGGTCATCTCCCACACTGTAATACAATGTTGCTAAGCTACCAAGGTTTTCTTTTAATTGTCCTGGTTGAGAAATTGGAGAGAAAATCTTTTTCTTTCATGTTTGGACAGTAGTGAGGACGTCATAGTCTTTGTCAATAACAAGAAGATGCTGAGATAGGGGTAATAGTACTCAGTTATCAAAAGAATGTACAAGAGAAATGTTTTGGGGATGCTGCGTACATAAATATCCTAAACCCATGGAGAATCAACGAAAAGAGGGGGGTTTATGACTTCTAAAATTAGTTTTGCACTTGGTTTCCAATCCCTTGGCCCTGAATTTTGATTCTTGCCTGCCATTGTTCACACAACAATGTTGAAACTTGATGCCACATGTCTGAGGGATTTACAAAATAAAAGGGCAACTTTAAAAACCACTGTTATTTCTGTTTCGGGGCCAATTGTTCAAACAGCTGGATTTCCAACTCTTGAGCAAAAAATGGGAGGATTGAAACACATTCACATTTTCCCCCTGATTTCAGCTGTCTTGGAATATAATCACTCCTTGCTTACGCTGTAGTGGGATACAATGAATTGCTAACTATTTTATGTCTAAGGGTTTATGTGTGTGTAGATAAATAGATAAGACGATAGATAGATAGATAGATAGATAGATAGATAGATAGATGTCTTCTATGTAAAGATCAGAAGTGTGCTAGACAGCTGAGAAGCTAAAACACATAAAGTAACTGGTCTAACTTAAGCAATTAAAACAATTCTAAATGGTTATTTTTAATGATTTTATTGTATTTTTGAATCATACAAGGTGTTACCAGTGTTTTACCGGGGCCCTTGCAAAATACATTTTTTCTTTCATATTAACAAATCATTCAATAATTCTGCATAACATTAATTCATACCTTGAACCTAGAAAGATTTATATAAATATTTAACTCAATATGCTATTTATATAAAAATAACAGGCTCACGGCCTTCATTATAAAACATCTGCCTGTCTCATGCAGTCAAGGTTATGTACGGATTGTTAGACACAAATAGGAAACTCATCTCAGGTCTGCTGCAGGAGCCAAACCAACTTTATGAATACCATAGTGTTTTTTAAGTGAAAAGAACAAAGGAAAGGAAATTTCCTTTTTCAGATTATCCACTTATGTTGTACAAACTCCCTGACACACAGCAGAGGGAGGAGACTTTTTTTAAAACAGAAAATTTTTCTAGATCTAGAAGGCAAAACCATAGGTAAGAAAACCTTTGATGTCAACCCTGATCCACAATGATTTATGCACACGTGTCCTACAAGGTGACCACCTAAAGGAATGGGTCTCTTTCTGCTTATGAAATTAATCCTGATGGGTCTTTTCAGAGTTTGTGGTCTACAGGCAGCCAGGTGTGATTTTTTTTTCCCCAGTTATACATAAGATAGGCCTAAAAATAACTTTGGGTCAATCAAAAACTTCCTTTAGTCGTTTCAAGGATTTTTTTACTATTATTTTTTTAGACTCCCCCATGTTTTCAAAGTAAGTGAGCATTAAATAAGTTATTAACTCAATTGCTTCCCAAACTAAATTATTCAGTTTGAAATTATTTAAGTGGGCTGCCTAAATACATTTGTATATGTATATGTATACTCTCCAGAAGAAAAGAAATAGAAGACAAAAAGAGCAAAGGATCACAAAACACTTTTTATCCCACACATTAATTATAAACAAAACACTATTTTCTAATAAAGGAAAATCAATAGTGATTTTTCTTTTTCTTTTGGAGTATTTTGGTCCATAATTTGGTTTTCTGTGTTAATCCAATCAAGCCAATTACTTCATAACCATGTGTTGTCTTATTCCAAGGAGGAAGATGATGGTCAATGGAGCTCTTCGACGCACAGAGTTTACCTGCCAAAAGTTTTTGAAACCAAAATTCTTCACACGAAAATGTCACTGGCAGCTCTGCCAAGAAATATTGAAACTATTTATTTTTGTTTCATTCGGGTAGAAAATGACAAAATGTAGCTCCAGTTTGGTGATTTAATTTAAACAAACAAGCCTCCCTTCCATGTCAAAGCGCTGATTCCAAATGACAATTCTTGTTTGGTTTCAATCAGAAATGTCAACATTTTCAGTGTGACATTTCCAATTCAAAAGTTTTTGAGTTGCATATTTGTTTGGGATGGAGGTGGTGTTGATCTGTTGGTCATCATTTTTTTTGGTGTATTTTATTGATTTATTTATTTGTTTTCTCCTGTTGGTGGAGAGAAGTGGGAGGAAAGGACCATGAGAGAAGGACAGGCACAGCCTGTTGCCTCTACTGAAGGTCATCAGTTTGGGATTTGTAGGTATCACAGCAGAGGTCAGTCATGTGGGGTGATCCAAAGGGATATAATGGGTTGGTGTGTTTTTTACTTAGGAGCTTTTCCCAGAAAGCATGAGGAAACACAATGGGGCTGAGTCTGCTGAGGGTTGGTGAGGGCTACGCTGGCATCCCGTGGGCCATGCAAAGTTCTCCTACCCATCTGGTGTTAGATCGGGACCTGTGTCGTAGGTCTGTTGCTACACATTTAAGGGATCACAGCATATGAATAAGCCTCCATGGCTGGTGGGGGTCAACCCAGGTAGTCCTTGCATCAGTTGAACCCTGAATTCAGGTCACTCAGATGATGGCCTGTGGTTGCCTTTTGCCCCAGAGCAAAGGGGAGAAACTCAGTGTACTTTGAGCCTCCTGCAACCCTCTGTGACAGGGATCCCTGTGGCACCATCTCTGCAAGGGATCAAACATGCAGATGTACCCAGGGGCGTACTCCCCACTCCCCCCCCCCATGTTACCTTCACCTGTAAGTACACTTCCACAACTCCATCCCACAAATCTTCCCTTTTTTGGGGGTTCCTCCCCATCAACTGTGTGATTACTCAGGCAGGCCAACGATTTACACCTGTGAGTAAAGGTTTGCCAAACTGGCAACCCAAATGGCAGCGTCATCCAGACTGCTGGTAGAGCAAGTGTGGGAAAGCAAAAGTGCAAGGACTTGGATTTTGCACAGCTCCACTGGCCTGGGGCTGAATTTGTGCTGTATTTTGGGCACTGTTACTGCTTTATACTGAAAGCATGTGGTGGGGCTTTAATCCTTAAAATAAGTGTTGGGAGTCCTTGCTTGTCTCCCCCAGCCCCAGAGAGGGATTCCTCACCTCAGGTCTGAACAGCAGTCACTGGACTCCAAAAATCTCCCACATACCTGAGCCCGTAGGGTCTGTGCTGTGAAAAAGATATGGGGAGTGAGGGATGGAGGGGGGGTGGGGGGGTGGGAGAGGCAGAGATTGGAGTGGAATAAATACCACTAACCTGAGGCTCACCTTCTCTGCCTTTTCTCCCCTGCCCCCATCACTGCTGCTGTTGTGTCAGGTAGTGGCACTGTTGAGTACATTAACCCAGGGCTGAGCACTGCAGCCACACCGAGTGTGTGTCTGTGTGTGTGTGCGCGCCTGATCATTACCATTTATTCCTCCCCCCCCTCCGCCCCAGTGCTGCAGGACTCCGGGAGCGAGCGAGCGAAACAGAGGAAAGAGAGAGACGGAGCCATCAGCCCCCAGATCTGCTTAAACAAATCGCCGCCCCTTGCAGGGAGGGAGAGGGAGAGAGGGGGGAACCAGACCAAAAGGCAAAATAAAAGGCAGAGAAAGGAAAATCCAGCGGGGAGCAAAAAGCAGCCCCCAGACGCCCTCTTTCCGAAACTGTACTCTCAGCGAGGGGGGGCGGGGGGGGGGGGGGGAGGTGTGTCTCCGTAGGTGCGTGAGCATCGATCCCGTGCCCGTTAGCAAAAGGGGGTGTTGTTTTCCCCCCGCCTCCCCTTTGCCCTCCCTCGGCGCGGCCCGGCGCGGAGCGGCGTGGGGCGGCGCGGGGCGGCGCGGCGCGGCGGGGGGAGCGGGCGGCCGCAGCCCCGCAGCCCGCCGGAGCTCCGGCACCAGCACGGGCCAGCTCCGGAGACCAGAGCCGGAATAAAGGGAACAGCTTCCTCGCCGCCAAAGCAGCCCTTTTCTCGTCGCGGGGTTTTGCTCTTTCTTTCTTTTCGTGTTTTTTTTTTCTTTTTTTTTTTTAAACTCCTCGCCGGGAAAAGCAAAACTGAAAACGCTTCCCCCCCTTCGCCCCCCTTCAAAAGGCCCCCAAACAACCAACAACAACAAACAGAAAGCAAAAAAAGCCCCCTTCAAAAAAAAAAAAAAAAGGAAAAGAAAAGGAAAAGCAAGAGAGCCAGAGAGACAGAGACAAGCTCCATCGATTTCAAATCCAGGATTTTATCCAGTGCATTGATTTTTTTTTCTCTCCCTTTTTTCCCCCCTCCTTCCCCCCCCCCCCTTCTTTCACCCCCCCCCTTTCTCCTCCTTCCCACCCCCCTTTTCCTTTTCATTTTATTTTGGATCCTGCTAAAATTAGCCGGGACTGCTCTGGGTGTTGCGTGTTAATTTGATTTACTCCGGGATTCCGGCTTCCAAGACGCCATTTTCCCCCCTTCTCGCTCTATCTTGCTCTATTTATCTATCTATCATTTATCTATCGAGCTATCTATCCCTCTGTCTGTCCGTCCATCTCCCTCTCCCCGGGTGCCTTCCCTCCTCCCCCCCGCCCTCCTCCCTCTCCGCTCTGCGTGTGCTGCGCGGCCGTGCGCTCCCCTGATCTGACAGATGAACACCGCCATGGGTTTGCCGCAACACAAGCAAAAGCACCTTTGGGGGCTGTGGCGAGGGATTGAAACCGGGATCTAAAAGAGAAGAGACAAGAAGGGGGGAATCCGAGGGAGGAGGAGAAAGAAAGAAGAAGAAGAAGAGGAAGCTGCTAAGAAGCCCCCCGCTGCCGTTTTGGGGATATGGGTTAGTAAAAAAAAAAAAAAAAAAAAAAAAAAGCAACAAAAACCTGAGCCATCGAGGAAAGGTCTGTCTTGATGATCCGGATTGCAGGAGGGTCTTACCCCTCTCTCTTTCCCCTTCCTTCCCCCCCCCCCCCTTTTTCGTCTCTGCATGCAAAAGTTAATGTCGTCTCCTTTTTTTCGTGTGGTGACTTTGCAATGGCGCGGAAAGGGCTTTATTTATTTGGGGGGTGGAATATTTCTCCGCTGTGCAATGCATGCGAGTCCACCTCGCCCCCTCCGACCCCTTCCTTCCCTACGCTTTGTGGCTGGTGTGGGGGTGTGTGTATGTGTGTGGTTGGGTGTGTGTGTATGTGTGTAAAACCGTGCTGTTGGAAAGGGGTTGCAGGGGTTTTTTTAGGAGTTTGCATAATGTATTTACCCCCTCTTATTTCCCCCCACCCCTTTGGTAACCTGTATGTGTTTCCCCGACGGTGCCGGGGGTAGGTGGAAGCTATGTGTGTGTGTGTGTGTGTGGAAAGGAGGGGGGGGAGACCCCCCCGCTTCGTAAATTGCAGGTTAAGTGGAGCTAGAGAGCAACATTGTAACCTTATGAGGATTTGTGTGTGTGTGTGTGAAAGAGAGTGTGCGTGCGCGCGCGCGCCCGTGTGAGCGTGTGTGTATGTGTGTGTGTGTGCGTGTGCGTGTGCGCGGGGGTCCGCGGCGGTGCTCGGCGCTGGGCGCGGGAGGGGGGGAGCGGCGCTGCCCCGGGGCGGCCGCCACGGCCCCGCGCTTGTTTTGACATTGAAAAGGACACGCAGCCCCGAAAAGCGGCAATTTGCAGGAGCAAAGAAGTGTGTTGGGGGGGTGTGGAGTGGAGAAAGGGGGGAGAGTAATTAGCAATGCGGGACCCCCCCCGCTTCTCCTGCTCGGTGGCAAAGTGAGGCGCGTTAATAATGGTTATTAATAAGCCGATGATTGCCGCCCCTGGGACTCCGGTGCCCCCCCCCCCCCCCGAGTGGAAGTGGAGTTCACCTTTGGGCGGTTTGAATATCGTCGATATTATCGGGGGTGTGTGTGTATGTTTGTATTGGGGGGGGGCAAAACGCAGGCTGCAGCCGCGGGCGGCTATTGTCAACTCCAGCCCTGGCGCAAGGCTCCCTGCCCACCTCCATGCATACACACTCACGCACACTCACACTCACACCCCTTCCACGCCGGGTTCCCCCGGCGGGCAGTGGGAAATCAGGTCCCTCCGGATAGTCGGGGGCCCCTTCCCGCCCTTGTTTCCCGGTGTGTGACTCTGGAGTGTGAGAGTGTGTGTGTGTGTGTGTGTGTGTTTGTATGTGCATCAGACCGGGCACCGGCGGTCCCCTGCGCAGCCTGCCCCTGCCTGTGTATATTTATGTGTCTAAAAAGGCAGTTGAGAGAAGGATTTCCGATTCGTTTCCGCTTCAAATAAACGGCACTGATAATCTCGGGCCTGACGCCTGATGCTAAAAGGGCATTTCGCCGCCGGGAGCCGGACACGGGGAGCGGCCGCCTGCGGGGGGGAGGACGGACGGACGGACGGACGGACGGACGGAAGGGACCCGGCCCCGCACCCCCGGCGGGCAGCTCCCCCGTCCCCGGGAGGGTTTGCAAGGGGAGATGCGGAGGGCTTCCCCGCAGGGGAGGAGGCTATGCAGGGAGGGGGGTACATGGAGAGGCGGCTGGGGGCGGGGGGGGGGGCACTGCCCACCCATCCCGGTGCCGTGGGGTGGTGGTGCCCCCGCCCCGGGCTGGGGGTGTGGGCCGGCGGCTGCCGTGAGCGCGGCGAGCCGAGCTGGGCACTGGGAGGAGTCCGCCGCAAGCAAATACGGCCGGCGGGGATGGGGTAGGGGGGGTTAGGGGGGAGCCGGGCAGGGCTTCTCCCCCCGCAGGTAGAGGTGTTTCATTAGCCGCGGGTCCGCGGTGGCCCTGCCGGGGCCGTGCCAGGCCGGTCCGGGCCGGGGGGGTACCCGCCGTGCTGCCTTATATGCCCATCTGTCAAACCGCAAAGGATGTGCGAGGCGAGCAGAGCGCTGAGCCTGCTAGTCCTCTGCTGTCAGGGAAAGTAATCTGATCCTTTTCGTATTGACAGGAGGATTTCAGGGGTAAAGGACTGCTGGCAAATCCAATCCCGTGTTGAATATTATGGACCCAAATGGGAACAATTATTGATCCGACAGCCCCTGCAGCCAGGACTAACTTGGTGCAGGCTACAGTAATGATATAATCGCCCGTCTAACGTTAGGCAGCAATAGCATGAACCTGAGGAAACAAGTGTCTAGGACCTTTTATCGTAGACGGGAGAAAAAATGCCTATCAAGCGGCTGTTTCACGCACACCTTTCTGCGCTTCCTCAGTTTTTGCTCAGATTACTCCCTTCAGTCTGAACCTACTTCCACTCAAAGGAGAAACTTTTTTAATCTCCATTTGAAATGGTTTTTTTTTAGCTGAAAGGAGGAAAAACCCTCCAAACAATATAGTTGTACTTTAATCTCTGCTCTTAGCTTGGAAGGGTTATGTAAAAGCAGGGGGGGGGAGCAGAAACAGTGAATGGAGAATTCTCTTCCATCTCTTATTGGCTTTGGGGGTTTTTTCTGTGTGTTTTTTTTTTTTTTTTAACTTCTCAGACTCAAAGTTTTAATTGAAACCAGAAATCTATTGAGAAGTAACTGAGCCAAGAAAACCTCTGTTTTCTCTGCAACTAGGGATGGGGAATAAATAATTTTTTGCTGATGTTATTTCAAGTTGTTTGAGCTCTTTGGTTCCTGCCAAAAAGCCCAGCATAGATTATTAACACATTATCATTTTAGGAGGATGCACTCTCTGAAATGTAATAAAATGGTGTGTTAGGTTTGTGCAGAGCCATAAACTGTGCTGGTTGTTGGCAAACAAAAGAAACAGTGGCCATGATTTATTATTAATAATAATCACAACTGAGCTATTTAGCTTGAGTTGATATTTACTGGGTTTCTCTATTGAGGTTCCTCAGTATCATTTCCAATAATGTACTTTGATTAAGTTGGGAACTGTTCTTTTTTAACAACTCCTATTGCCATGTGCTTAATTAACTCAAGGAGTTAAATGCTTGAAAAGGTCCAATCATCCTTTTTTTTTTTTTTTTTTTTTTGGCTTTGGATGCTGCTTAATCTTCTCTTCTCATCTGTTTTGACCCATCATTTGAGCTCCTTTTCCCCAGCACATAGATCTCTTAGGCGAGTGCCAGCTCATCAACAGGACTCGTTTTCCGTTATAAGATTTGGCTAATCCCAGTTTCAGTGACTTTTTTTGCCCTCTCAGTAGGGCTCAATTGCTCACAGATAATCTTTCCCTTCTGTTTTCTTTCCCCTTTGGACAACACCCTCCAGGACTGAAAAACTCTTTCCTTGTGCTCAGAGACTTGCAATTACACAGCAATTTTGACTCTTGACCCAACTAGTAGCAAGAAAGGCTACTGTCTAATGAACCACGTAAAAACAGTTCTGGGATCCAACAGATTGCTGTGATGGAAATGAAAGCTCTCCCAGTGAATTGATGACTGATTTGTTTAACCATATGCCTAGGCGGTCTTTCTTGTTCTCCGTTAACTACCCATCTCTGGAGTATCTGTGATCTGTGGGTCTGCAATGATGTTAAAAGGCAGCATTAATAACTGCCAAAATGTGCTCCATGATGCATGGCCCACAGTAGGGCCAATCTGAATAGGATTTAAGTCATGTTCAGAACATTCAGCATCTCATTTTTGCCTACCATAACATGCAGGCACGCAGGGTTAAGTACCACGATTAAGCATGCATTTAATGATGACAGAAGGGCATCAAATTTGTGCACCACAAAAAAAAGAAAAAAAAAAAAGGTGGTCAGATGAAACCCACAGCAAAATCTAGCCTCATTGCTGGGATGTCCAGGCACTTTTAGGCAGCAGGAGTCCAAGGGCTAGAGCTAGTCCAAAGGCGAGAGTCTGTGGGAGAACTTTAGTGGAGAAAGTTCCCAGTGTTTTGCTGCAGGGCTTGTGGTTTCTACTGGGACTGCTTTTGCTGCTATTACAGGTTCTGTTCTCATTACTTTCTCTCTTTCCAGCTTGATAAAAAAAAAAAAAGTTTCCTTTCCCCTTATTATTTTTGAGGAAATAAAATGACTCATCCTTTTAGGAAGTTGTTGTCTTGATTAAAGATGGGCTTTAAAACCCCTCAACTCCAGGTTTTAGCCTAGGGAGGACTGTCAGATCTGAAAATAATTTCCAAACTTTGGAGGTTGGGACTGCTTTGCTTTCTGATATGGAATGAAATCAGGTTGCAACTGTGCGTTGTTAGCACAGTTGCTTCTGAGGTGCACTCAAACCCTTAGAGATGGTTTCATTCTCCTCCCAACGTGAAGATTTCACTTCATGTGGCTTCAAAAGTTCATTGTGTCCTTGGACCTGCTTAGAGATCTGCTCGGTGCTGGGAACAAGTGCAGCTCCCCAACAGGCACCTGAATTCTGCATTCATGTCCAACTGGTCGCAGACAGAGAAAAGCAAAGGGGATAAATAGATGGGGCCAAAAAAAGGAAGGCAAAATAATTTCTTAAATTTAATAAAAGCAGCCAGACAATAATGCAGCTTGTCTTTCAGAGCCAAGGAAATGTGTGAAGGAAGTAGCAGGTGGTAATTTCTGTTTATCAGCTCTTGAGAGGGAGCAGAGTTAGGGCCTACTTTGCCCTTTTGGAGTTCGTTTTACTTTGCAGCACAGATTGTCCAAACACAATGATGAGCTTTTACTGTAAGTAGTGGAGCAGCTGGATAAGAAAAGCAATCTTCTGACATTATTTCATTTAGGCTTTTGTGGTATTTTATGAAATTGAAAATTTCAAAGAGTTCTCAGGTTCATCACCTCTCTCTCTAAAAAGCCAGATCGAAACTCTGAACCTCAGACACCCCAAGGATTGTGAGGATTTGATCCAGTCTTGATTATGATCTTTACAGCTCTAGTTTACTTCCAAGTCTAGCTGAGGATCTTTGCGAGGTCTCAGGCCTCTGTTTCCCTACGATCTTTGCCTGGCTGCCTGTCCACTGAACCCATGTGCCATTACCAGCGTGTGACGATGACTTTAGATGTGAAGGGGAAGGTTATGGGGCTGAAACACAGATGTCAAAACAGGAAGTTGGCCAGAGAAGTACTATGGGAACACAGTCACTGGTGTTGCTCACAGATTCCCGGGTCAGGTTTACTCTTGCTTATGAGTGGGGACAGTGGTGCGGCTTGTGTACGTGTCCAACCAGCACAGGGGTCTTACAGGGAAAAAAGGAGTTGTTCAGATGGTAAGGATGAGCCTGAGTTGTCCTCTCTATGCAGGGCTCGTGAGTCTGATGCACTTTTTTGAAAGCAAGCTCAATGTGTAGAAAAGCCATGCAGGAGGAGACCAATTTCCATGCAAGCACAACGTCAGAAGGCGGTGGCAAGGCTCTGACCTGTCCTGGTGAGTACCAGAGCACGGTGTGGCCCAAGGCTTGGTTCTGCAGTGTGTGATATATTGGGGTGCAAATGCCTGTCAGAGTAGGGTGCTGGGGTTGTGGCTAAATGCTGTTGTGGGGGTGACTTATTTAGCTGCTCAGTGCCTCTGGAGGAGTGAATTCCTGCTCCTGTAAGAGTTGCTGTGCAGTCCTGGGCAGTTAAGGGCTCTATGAATGTGGCAGCGATGAGAGCAAAGTTTCCTCTACTCTAGTATGGTATATCTCCTGTAATAGTGCTTGGGAAGGCTGTTCAGAAGAATGCGTGGTAGGCAAGCATGGGATAACCCAGGACTCATTTAAATACCTCAAAATTAGAGATGGGTTAAAGATCGGAAGCCTGAGGTTTTATGTTACTTTGAAATTTTTGTTAGCCTTAACCTTTAAAACGGAGAGATATATATGTATACAATGAATCATTCTGTTTCTGTCCTGGTTTTTAGCAGATGAGGAGGTTGGTTTTAAGATGGAAGGGAGAAAATGATGATACTCAAACCAGAGGTCAAGCTGCAAGGCGTTACAGGCATGTCTTTCCTCCATATGAATCCACATATCCTGAATATCCTACTGATGTGATTTCTAAGACTTGGACACTGGCCTAACTTCACTGTGTGTTTCCAAACCCAGTGAATTCTGGAGTGATGCTATGATCCATGCTTACCTCTCCTTGCATCTTGCTAAATTTTTGGCTTTGCAGAATGCAATGGGGTTTCCACTGAAACTCCTCTGAAATCCTATTAGTTTGCTAGACAAGGAAATCCTTCCTGTAGTTTTTTCTTTTTTTTTTCTTCTTTTTTTTTTCTTTTTTCCCTCTTTTTCTCTCTAAAGCCTTCCTATGGAGCTCTATAGTGGGTATTCAATAGAATTCTGTACAGGGAAATAATTCTCTGCTGAATTCTTCAGTTCTTTTTCAGAAGGGATCAGAGATGTGGAGCTTAACTGGGGGGAGAGTTTAGTAAGTGTTTGAATAGGATTGTGTACATGTAAAGTATTATAGCAGGCATCTGGGCAAAGTGTTATTATACCTGCCCATTATTCCTAAGGTTGAAAAACAGTTTAAAATATTAACCCATATATTCACATCCTTGTAACTTCCATAAACCTTCACCTAATGGGCTGCAAAATGTCATGCTTTCTCTTTGGTTGATGGCAATTTTCTTCCTGAAAGGTTGAGTAAATTCTCTCCAGCTGTCAGTAATTCCTTTTTCCCCCCCCCAATTTATTCAGAAAAATCGAGGATGGGGGAAGAAGAGGAAACACTTTTTCCTTTTAAACTGTTCTAACCACATGCTTTTAAACAGGACAGTAGTCTAAACTGCTGGACTTGAAGCTGATAAATGCATACAAATACAGGGCTTGTTGAAGGTCTCTGTCTTCTTTTGATGTGTGAGGGGACAAAAAATGGAGGCCATGTTTTCTGAAACCATAACAATTTAAAAGTGTTATTATAGGCATCCCAAAGTCAATTGAGATATTTCAGTCTGTTGACTTAAACGGAGAGGTGTTGTCCCTACAAATACTGCTTGATAAATCTCATTTGCTGTAGGTGTTGGTTTACATTAGATCCCAGTTCTGTGTGATGGGAAACAGTCACAGAAACATAGGTCCCACTCCTCCATCTTTTTATCAGACATGAAGACATATCTACTCTTAAAGCATGCTGCCTTTTAAGTGTGGCTTTCAGGCCAAAACATTTTTGTCGGGCTTAGCTCAGTGAATAGACCTCCCAGGGCCCTTAAGGAAAACCTCTGAAAAAATAGCAACAATTAAAATAACAATAAGCTGCAGCGTGCCCTAGGTAGGAACCGGGACCATATTCAAACCTACATCCATCTCCAGATGGGCAGTAGTTGCATGGATGCCTCAGTTCAGGGGTCTTTTGACCCATCAGAGCCCACAGACCAAACTTTACTTGATTGGGACCTAAGTGAAGGACTCAGATTAGGAGATAGAGACCCATATGTCATCAATGGAGAGAGGGGGGCACCCATGACTGGCTTGCCCTTGGATTCCCCCAAATTCTGACCCCATCCCAACCTTTAACATCCTCCTGAAGTCAGTGGCATTACAAGAAAATAACAACCCAAAGTCCTGGTCCTGCTTCAATAGGGATTTGAGTTGTGAATCTGGTGCTCCCGATCCTATTTGCCCCCTCAGAGGGAGTCCGATGCGTGCAATGCCACACAAAGAGCACTATGAAGTAGTTCAGCTGGAGAGGCCTTTCCGGTTTGCAGGTACTCAGCAGGCTCTTATCTCCGGTCTGACTCAACTTCTCCCAACACTTTTGTAACCACTTCCTCTTCAGCCTCATTAGGGGCAAAGCTACTCCTTTCCTTTGCCCATAGCAGCTGTCGGTTATCTTGCCTTTATTCCTGGCCTTGGGGCTTCCCACCAGCATGCTCCCAACTAACGTTTATGCCTCTTGACATCGCTGTCCTGGCACTGTGGGCAGCTCTTTGCCCTGTGCGCATCCACCTGCATCCACTTGTGTCCTGTGCTGCTTTTGTCTCCTGCTTTTTCTTCTGCAATCCAGGAGGCTTTAAGGGTATTTCTTGTTTTGCTGACCCAGACACTCTCTCCTCATATCTGAAGGACTGATAGGTTTTGCATGGCAAAGCAGTCTCAATGCCTTCTTCTAAATATCTCAAATTATTGCCCTTCTTCTTGCATGCCCTTTATATGCCCTGTTTTCCCACAGTCCCCGCTTTGATGCCGGGGATGCTTGGTACATTATACAGCACCAAGCAAGATACCACTCTTATTCAGTGTGGAAACACACAGTGCAAGTCTGCATGGACAAAATCCAACCTTTCTAATTCCTAGCCTCCTTTGAAGCATACAGAATTGGGTAACATGGGATGTGTTGTTTGTACAGCCGCTAGACTGGGCACAGGATAGATCCTGGACCAAAGCCTTTTTGGTCCTCCTTGTGCCATCACTTATGGCTTTGAGGAATGGATGCTGAGCCAAGACCTGCCGCATTCCCTATCAGATGTGTTGTTTTATTTTATTTATTTCTTTGTTTTTCCTGAACGGAGGGAAAGCTGGTACATTTGGCACTTGTGCAAGCAAAAATGAAATAATGGAGGTGGGGAAAAAAAAAAAAGAAGAGGAGGAAGGAGGAGACCTGTGGCAGCTGCAGTAAATAAAAATAAACCTCTCGTTAATGATTTATATAAAGAAATAATTTTCCACACGTTTCAGGCTGCAGAGGGAAATGTTTGATCAGAGGGAGAGGGAGAGATTATTGTCCTACCACAACGGTGTTAGAAGGAGGCTACTGTGTCTGATGGCAGCTCTCCAAAAGCAGAGTCAATCTAGGAAAGTTTGGTAACACAGATGATGGAATTGTGCAGGGTTTTGCTTTCTGTGGCTGGTCTCTGTGCCAATAACCTTTCCCTAAATACCCATAAAACTTTCCATTTGTAGCCTGGAGTGGCTGGCACTATCTCCAGGATGGTGCACTTGGCAAAAGCCGGCTGGAATGGAGTAAGCATTTGAAGTCCCTGTCTTGTGCATGTTGACACTTTTCCCCAAAGAGGTTTATGGCTGTTGTTAATGGAATAAGTTTTATCCCTGTAGTGGTACATACTATTGCACCCAGCAGAGTGCTCAGGCTGTTCTCCTGGATCATCTCAGGAGTCACCTTTGATTCTTTGATTATACATCATGCTGACACTGATGACGCTTGGTCCGGGAGCTCAGCAACCTGGTGTTGACCTGACGTAGGCAAATCTCCCAGCTTGGCTCTTTGTGTTGTAATGAGCTGGAGCACAGTTGGCATCTCATTCTGTTTTCTAGTGTCCCAGAGTCCTACACTTCACAAGGGTGATGGTAAACATGACACACCAACTCTTGATTTCATTGGGATCAAACACTATTCCTTGAATCAGACGTGTAAATCCATTGAACCAAGCCCAGCTTTATAGCAGTCCTGCAGCAGCATTTGTCTCAGAGGTTACAAGTGGGATGAGGTTGGTCCTTTAGAGAGCAGAAGTCAGCATGAGGAGGTGTTTACAGGTCTGATGACTGTACTCCCTCCCCCGACACCCAGATACAGCTTTAGATTGTGAGTGAGTAGATTTATAAAACCTTGGCACAGTTCTCAGGCAGGAGCTTGTAAATGTCCTTGGGCAACATGATGGGCATCTCTCCTCCTACCGCAGATGGGTGCTTCGCTGCACTGGCTGTTGCCACAGCTGTACCTTGGGCAGTATTGCTTTTATGGGCCTTGTGATTTATGGCCATGTCAGTTGTTTAATCATTCAGTTGGCCCTCCCTTCAGCACTGTACGATAGTTAGTTACTTACATAAAAAGGTGGCTATCTGATCTAATTATAGAGTCTCAAACCTAATTATGGAGTCAAATATGATTCCATAATCTACTCTTAATGTCTCTATGTTGAGAAGACAGATACACACGTGTGTTAATGTGCACACTTACGTGCCTCCATAATTATGGATATGCTTGGGCTCTCATTTATTTCTGTCTCTTTATCTTTGAGAGGATGCTTGCAGCCTCATCTGGCTGTGCAAGATCTTCGGGTTATCTTGTCTTTTCCCCTCCAGTGTGGCTTTTCCTGGCTCCCTTTGCCTGGCTTGGGCACACTGAGGCAGAGCCATCAGTCAGCATTACTCAGTCACACTGGTGGAGGTGCAGAGGGCTGGTTGCTCTTACAATTCAGGGCAATCTGATGGAAATGAGTGAAGATTACATTCTGCTTTTGTTCTGGTAACTACCATTAATCCTTGCTCCTTGTTTTCATGTGGTTAGACCACACCTGGGAGAGTTTGCATCCCTTCCCTTCAGAGAAAGCCCCTGCAAAATCAGAGGCAGAGGTGGAAAGGCTGGAACAAAAGCAGTGCTGGAGGTAAGGGGACCACATGGAGAGAAACCACCTTTCTTCTGTGTAAGCCCCTGTGCATCTAACTCACCCTATCAATGAATCACACGCCTTAGTTAGTTACTTAGTTAGTTAGTTTAACAGATAATCTGTGGATTACAGGCATTCACTTATGGTCATTCCGCTCACAATTATTCTTATCAGTTGGAGATCTCATACTGTATCTGTTATATACCCACATCCATTTTATACATACCTATATCTGGGTGTATCTTATATATGGGAATTTTAGCAGTGCATTTAAAACTGTCATGCAGTAGAGAGACCAATTTGCCCAGCACCTGAGATGATAGAGACAAAAAACCTAAAATAATCACAGAAACACAGAATGTCTGGGGTTGGAAGGACCTCGAGAGATTGTCACATCCACGATGCTGCTCAGCACAGGGTCACCTGGGGCAGGATGCTCAGGGCTGTGTCTGGTCGGGATTTGGACATCACCAGACCATCTCTGATTCTTTATTAAGAGATGATGTTAATTTGTTTTGCTTGAAAGGGAAGTCCTTCTGCCTTGTTTCTGTCCTGATTGATGCAACATGGGTGAGAGGGAGACAGTGTTTCCTATGGGATCTATAGTGTGGAGGGAAAATAGCTGTCACAGTCTTTTTTCCAGCTCCCTGCCAAACCTGGCTTGTTCTTTCAGAGTATTATGGCCACAGGAAGTAACTAGGGCTGTGGTCCAAAGATGCGATAAATCTAGCTCCAGGGCTCTGAGTGGCAGATTAAATATGCTACTGGTGCATGATACTGGTCCAGTATAAACTCATTCTCCTGGTTCAAATTTGTTAAAAAAAATAAAAATGCAATGACTTAATTTTATCCTAGCAAATTTTGTATTGCATCATATTATGTCACTTGTCTGCACTATGCTGGCTTTCTGGCTCACAAGATTTACCCATGCTCTGGAATTGCCTTCAAGTTGTCATGAAGAAAGGCTTAACCCCCATCTTGCATGCTCTGGTCCAGTCGATAAAAGTATGATCAGATGCCTGTTCCTGGTCTGCATCAAAATTGTGCTGCTGGTGATCTGGCAGTGCATGGACCGTGACCACAACCATGCAACCATGCTTGAAATTCCTAGTTGTTTGTAAAGCAATAATGAAGAAATAAGTTGGAGCTTGGTTGTTGGTTTTTGTTTTTGGGGTTTTTTTGTATTCCTAATGTGGGTTAACTGAGTTCAGTGCATCTTGCTGCATGCCAGGCTGTTGGGTTTTTATGTCCCATGATGGATTCTGAAGTTTCACTGACACTTCTCATAAAAGCAGGTTTCTGACCAAAACTTTCCCTCGGGTGTAATGTGGGTTGTCCATTGGCCTCTGCCCGAGGCAGCTGCATTTCAGCGGTGGCATATATAATCAAGGAAGCAACCCGGGAGTCTTTGGAGTGAAAGGTGATATCTCATCATTAAATATTGCTGCATAGTCTCCAGTGCTTTGTGGTGAATGGTTTTAAAAAGATGGAGTGTAAAGAGGCTTCCAGGGTTTCTGATATTTTGCAGAGATTAGGGATTTAACTGTATGTCACATGAGACAATGTGAGATCCAAAGGCAACATGATAGACATGGGGTTCAAGAAGATGTAGGCTCCAATTCACGTTCACTGTGACACTCTTAGACTCGTGACTCAGATTCCCCTCACTTGAACCTGTTCAATAGAATTTTTTTTCTTTTTTATCTTAAGGCGTTTTGGACTGGATAAAACGAAAGCAGTCTCAGTAGCTACAGTCATGGCTGGGATTAGCGTACTATGGGATTTGGGCAGCATCTCTTAATATTGCTCCAAGCTCTCTGCTGGTGTTCCTGGTGTTTGAGCAAAATGGAGTGGCGGTGGCACAAACACTGGGCAGTTTGGCTTGCTTGCATTTGTCTAATCAGCATTTGCTTGTTACTGATGTGTTTTCTCCAGGGCATAGGGCAAAAGCCATGCCAAGTATTATACCTACTTTCATTTAATGGAGAATCCCGAACAGGTGGATTTCTTCCCCCTACTGTGGGCTCTCACCTTTTTTTTTGTCCTCTGCAAATTTTCGGTTTAATCATTTTATAGTACCGGCATCTGATTACTCGAGTAGTTGCCTGAGGCTGAAGAAGGAAGCATATTCAGAGCCCTTAATGGGAAGCATCTACTATGACCCAAAGGGAGGTCTTGTACTTCAGGCCTTTGCCTCCAGAAGTGTGTCTGAGGCACCCAGAGGAGCTGATAAGAGATGTGTGAGCAGCCATAGCAAGGCTGAGCACACAGGCATTTGATTATTTCTCAGTACTTATCAGAGGAAGCGTGAATCTCTCCCTAATTAAGAGCTAATGCTAACTTCTGTGAAATTTGTTGTCATTCACCTGTGAATTATCCTCCTCAAATTTAACTTGACTGCAGGAAGCCAGCTAGCGGTAACACTTTCCTCGGGGAGCTTAGTTCAGATGGTAAAATGCCTCTGTAGCTGCTTATTGAATGGGACTTGATGCTGGTGAGCCTCGGAGGCCTGGAAGGGCAGTTTAGGTGAGCACTTGAAAGTCTAGACAGCCCTCATCTCTTGGGTGTTTAAAACAGAGCTAGAGGTCTTCTGGAGAACATGCTTCCTCCCTAGATTACCAGATCTGCACATTGCCAGCTAAGGCAGAAGAGCCGCTGGAGAAAAAGGGTTTATCACTGTCCCTTCAGTGCTTCTGCTCAAAGGCAGCCTGGAGAGGGCAGATGGGGAGGTTTCCAAAAGAGGTTACACATTCAGACCCTGAAGTGAGGTTTCCTAATTAGTCAAAGCGCAGGTAGCCTGCCTAAACAAGACAGACGAGTACAATGTCCCTGCACCCAAGTAATTTAACTATTAACCCTGGAGGAGAGTAAGGAGATACCTAAAACAATGACCCAGTTAATTCTGCTTGGCGTTTGAGTGCAGGTTATTTGTTGCTACCTGCGGGTCTGGTGATATCATCATCTGCAAGCTCTCAGAAGAACAGAAGGACAGTATTTTTAAGTGGGATTTTAAGGTGGATTTAGCATGAACTCACCTGACAATGGTATAATGAAATGACTTCATTCATCTGTTGCTTGTTTGTACTGACCTGGAGGCACATGGCCAAGCAGGCATGAGTGTTCGGGCATCACAACCCAGAGCTTGGGTCTAAGACCCACAACCAGACTTTGGAGCAGAAACCTGTTTTTTTTATTCACCCTCCATAAAACATCATCCAAGGATTCAAAACCTGAAGGACCCTTCCCAGCTTGAAGCCATGAGTTTATTTCAACTTTCATTTGACATAAGGTTCCCAAGGGGCTTGGTTCATTACACTGGTGGCTGTGATCCCTTCCCCGCATGTTTGGTGGCTGTGGACTCATCCTGCTGCCCTGCCTGCTGAGCTAGATGCTGTCTGCCAGAAGCCTGCTCTTTTTTACCAGCATCGAGAGAGGTTAAAAGCCTGTGGGCGGAGGCCAGCACAGAGTGCCCATTGTACATGCATGCATACCAGAGCAGTAACTCCCTGGAATGCTGCACTGCTGAGCTTTTACCACCTTGTGTTTGTGTTGCAGCCCAGGAGCGTGTGTACATTGCGTCCCTCTCCAAGGAGATTAACAAAGTGAAATGACAGATAAATAGTACAGCTTTTTTTTTTTTTTTTTTTTGATTGGACCAGTTGGCAGAGGACGGTAACTCTGACTCCCATCACCTCCTTAGGCACAAAGGAGAGGCGAGGTGCAAGGTCAGTCAATTAGGTGGAGTAGCTCCTTGCAACTGGGTGGCTTTAATGTACTAATTGCGTTAGTAATTAGCGACTACCACATGGTAAACACTTGGGTTCAAAACTATGTAAGAGCATTAACTAACCCACCCTACAATGGGTTTGAATGAGGTAAGCGTTATCCTTGTTCCACAGGTGGTGAAATGGAGAGACTTGCTGACCAGAGGGTGAGTCAAGGCAGGCCTGCAGGAGACCTTGGATCTGTTAGTTCTTTAAGATCATCTTAAAGGAGATCAGTAGCAGCAGCTCTGGGAAATGAGTCTCCTCCCTGTTGCCAAAAGATGTGCAACTTAAGCATAAGTGGTTTTATGGTGTATTTCTATATACTATGAGCTACAAAAACCATCTCTATGGCCAGATGGCAGTTCAGGCTCCATGGTAGTTCTTCCTTTCCCCCCCTCCTTTTTTTTTTTTTTTTCTTTTCCCCTTCTCCTTTGCTTGGGCTGTCAGCTTGTGCTATTCATGGGAACTTTATTTGAATTTGTGTCTGTTGGGACCTGGGTGGAGGTCACCCAATGATTTCATGGAGCTCTAGGATGCTTAGGAGTTTCCATTAGTAGCCATATGTGCCAGGGTCAGACAAGTGACCCATGGCCATACTCCAGTGGAAATATGGATATATAACTAATAAAAGGTGATTGCTATTACTTCTTTTTGAATTTTAAGCTCATGCAAGGTATTTTTAACTAGCAGAAAGAAGCCAGTGGTACAAGGACATGTGATTTTTCTTGATGAGCTGTGCTTTAGAGTAGAATCATCTACACTGACAATGCTGTTATGATTTGGTGATAGGCAGAAAGATAATTTTTGTTTCGTCTTTACAGTTTATTGCTACTAAGAATGGCCTGGGAAATCCCTGGCTGTGCTCAGATCTTGCTTGCAGTTGGTCAAGGGGTGGGTTTTGGCAGTGTAGCAGAGCTAATCTAGCCCGGAGCTACTGCTGAAAGAGTAGGTCTGCACCCCCAGCACCTACTCCTGGCAGTGCTGCCTTTTTTCTGTCTCTGTATGCCAGAAATGATACTCCTCTGACCCACTGGGGAGCTGTTTTTGCTGAAGTAGCAGAAAATCTCTTTGTTTCTCTCTGAGATACTGTTCTCTCTGAGATACTCTTCTGTTAATTTTGTAGCCTAAATTGGCTTACCATGATAGAGGGGGGAGGGATGGCTATATGGCTGGTTTTAGGGAAGGTGTATGAAAGCACCTCAGCAACTTTAAAAACACCCTACGTGTATTTTTTTCTTTTAACCAATTGCTTGGTATTTGGCTTAGTTGTTCTGTCATTTAGCAATACATCTTTTGCCTCAGTTGAACATTCACAGCTTCTCCCACTAACTTTGACCAAGACTTTCTAAGTTACTGAATATGAGTGCTTCCATCTCAAAGGGTTTAATCTGTGATGTTTTAAAGACAGCCCAAATTTGAAAAGATGAGGGCGCAGTCGTTGCTTCAGTCGGCCCAAACCTTTGCCACAGAGCAGACCTGGTACCCAAGGGCATGAGGAGCTCTGGAAAACATTGAGTTTAGTTTTCCTCCATCACCCTCAATACTCAGGTCCCTGGCACGCCCTTGCAAAAGACCCAAGTGGATTATCCTGCACTTCCAGCATCCCAGGGAGCATCTTGGGCTGCAGGCAGTGTGTGCCTGGCTCAGCATGTACTGAATAACTCATCCAAAGCAGAGTCAGAAGAGCTGGCAGCCAAGGGCACCTCTCTCTTGCTTGGGAAGTAGGGAGTTTGAAGTTTCTGTCTGATTCACAGGGCATCACCATGTTTTCTGTCCTCTGGTCACTGGGTTATCTTTTAACCTGTGGCAAGCCTCTGCTTTTTTTTTTTTTTTTTTTCCTCTCTGTAAAAAACTCTGTGACAGCAAGTACTTTGAAATAACGAGGTTCATGGGTATGGAGACCTGGTTAACCCCTCATTTATTTCCTAAGTCCAGAGCTGAAGGTGTTTGCATGTATACACCATTTTTGTTGTTTTTTATATATCCATTTTCACCAATTTAGCAATACATGTGGCTATAGTTTCTCACTTTGCTATACCAAATCCAGCCCTCAGAAATGCTAGCCAGCCTCAGTTCCCATTTTGCTTCAAGGAAGGTCCTTGAGATGCTGCAGGGGAAGCCCAAGCGTGCTCCATTTCAGTCATCTCCACGCTCTCGTTTGATACATGTATGCGTGCTAACTTCCTTTTTTTCTTCTCCTTTCTTTTGACAGTGGCAGATTTAGCCTCTTCTGAGCTCCTTGCAGCCTTCCGGCGATTGGGACATTGAATTCGGCAGACATTTACCATTCGTTCCCTGGGATCGTACCTGCCCTTGCTCTCCTCGTCGCCTCCTGTGCTCCCCTTCCCTCTGACAGAACTCTAGGGTGTTGCGATACTGCTATGGAGCCCAGGGAGACTTTGGGCAGCTCCCGGCAAAGGGGGGGTGAGGCAGACTTTCTGCCAGCCGCTGTCACCTCTGCGAAACCTCCACCTTCATCCGGCTGCGCGGGGGAGACGATGCTGCCTGCTGCGGGCTCGGGGAAAGGGATCCCGGTGAGCGGCGAGAGGCTGGAGCCCGAGGAAGAGGATGAGCTGGGTTCTGGGAGAGACGTGGATTCCACTTCCAATGCGGACAGTGAGAAATGGGTGGCGGGAGATGGCCTGGAAGAGCAGGAATTTTCCATCAAGGAAGCTAACTTCACGGAGGGGAGTTTAAAACTAAAGATACAGACCACCAAGAGAGCTAAGAAGCCCCCAAAGAACTTGGAGAACTATATCTGCCCTCCTGAGATCAAAATCACCATCAAGCAGTCTGGGGAACAGAAGCTTTCCAGAGCTGGGAAAAATAGCAAAGCAGCTAAAGAGGAGGACAGATCGCACTCCAAAAAGAAGGTAAGCTCTATTCTTTCCCGTATTTCCCCTTTCCCCTGAGATCAGAAGGAGAGGATAGGATTAAACCTGCTCAAACTGTGTCTGAGGCATAACCTTGGCCACAGAGGAGGTAGTACAGAGCGAGTGCCGTCCTGCGCCACCGCGTACGCTGCGGGGATGATCCTGAGCTATCCTTCAGAGGAACCAATTCGGAAGAGATCAAAAGTTCAGCTGGGCCTCTTCTATTTTTGTGCGTAATTGAGATTTAAGATTAATCATTACATGAGTGATAAATGAAGGAGCCCACTTCTAAACCGCTTTGTGTCTGAGCGCTAATGTTCGAGCCTTTTGGCAGTTAAAGCTTTCGACTACATTTTTAAAATACAGATATGTGCACAGCGAACAATTGAATCCATTCCTGTACACCAGACGAAGGGCTCCATTATTCTTGATTACAGCATTGTGCTAGCAACACTATAGTTATGCTTTAGAAAATACTTCCATTGTAACTCTCATTTTCTTCCAGATGCGTATCATTTTCTTGAAATATCCTTCTGGAGAGAAGTTTTTTGTACTTTAAGTTTAGGTAAAAATTGATCTTTTTTTTTATTATTATTTTTTTCATTTAGTCAAGGAGAGGAAGAGGGAGGGGAAAGAAAGAAAATCCTTTCCTCATATGAGCTGTTTTCAGGAGCACCCTTTTGTTTTGCTGTTGGCTTGATTTTTCAGTAATGTACCCTACACTTATTCTTTAAAACAAATTTAGTTCAAGTGCTTTAAGCAGCACTAGTGAGGGGAGGAACAGCTGGTGACTACTCATGTTATTTTGGGTGAAGTGGGGTTTTCTGTCTTAGGCGTTAGACAAAGGAGCTTTAGTCAGGTTGAGGCTTTATCATAGTACAAATACTTCACCTGTGCCTCCGTAGTAACACATGGGCATCATGATGGATTCAGACAGGAACCCATATTTGATGAAAGACTCATGAGTATCTCCAAAACCTGGACAAATTCATCTGGGATATAGGCATCCACTGACTAGAGCTTGGGGCATGACTTGGCTTTCCTGCTCGTGCAGCTTGGATCCCTCGCTGTGCAGAAGGTCCCCACTTCTCCCATACCTTGTACACTTGATGCATGCTCAAGGGGCTACTTGAAGCCTTGAGGAGGCTAATTGCCAATGGCTCTCCCTAGAGACGGTCTCCTCAGCAGACTGACTTAAACCAAAATTCTGGTAACTCCAAATCACTTTTTGAGACATCAACATCTCCCATTGACTCAAGGCGGAGCCCAGGGAGAGTAACATTGCTTAGTCTGAGAGTACTTCTCTTAGAAACTGAACTTGAAAAAAAGAAAACAAACCACCAAACAAAACCCCACAAAATCAAGGGGATTTTTTTCTTAGAATTGTGCTAAGTGGCGTACTCGATGTGCATGAAAAAAATAACTCTTTTTAGCACAGCAGAGGTTTGGCCCTATAATACGCTGTAAAGAGATTTTTCCCACCTATAGAGAAGGATGGGCTGTCTTCTTAGTACTGAGCAATGTCTTATTTCCACTTCCTTTCCTGCCTGAATACTTGCAGAGGTCTCAGGGGAACTAGCGGTTGTGTGAGACCATGCTCGGTGACAGCAAAGGTGTCACAAGCAATCCCTCCATGGTCGTGCAGGGAGAAAAAAAGATTTGCAAACCACTCCCTACCATGCATGGACCATGGAGAATAAATATGACTGCTTAGAAATCGGAGCTTTCATTTCCATTTATCAGCCATTTAGATGAGCATGGAAGGCACGTTCATTCCTTTGTGTGGCAATCCAGAAAGGTTAAATAAAGCTAACTATAAGGAAACTATGTGCCAAACCAACCAAGCACAACAAAAACAACAAAAAAAGACCTTGTAGTGTGGTTACGCTCAGAGTGAGACTTTAATTGCAGAAAGATAAGGAGTTTGAAAGAAGCAGATCATGGCCCAAATGTGGCTGCATCCAGCTTGCACTTGTGCTGTGAGGTCTGAGCTGGCTGGTGCTGTGTGCATGCCCCTTGCACAGGCTGGAAACGCTTTGGGACAGCACTGGCCTAATCTGGCCATTAAAACAAAACAAAAACAACAAAAAAAAGACCCAGCAGGTGGATGCTCTGAGCAGATGGGGAGAGGGCGGCTGCACCAACGCATCCATTAGCATAACACCCAACGGCTGCTGCCCGGCAGCTGCTGAGCTGTCGCCATAGCAGAGAAGTCCCCAGCAGGGATCTGGAAGACCCCAGTGCTGTGATCTCAAGGGGTTTGATGCTTGGAGACCTGCAACCTGCATTACCAGGATGGTAAATAACCTGCATCCTTACAGCTGAAGGGATTTTGCACATGACTGCCTCTTAGCTTGTGGGTTGCAGGATCAGACCTTGGCTGTGAACATCTCATATCAAGAGGTGATGAAAGGCACTACAGGAGAGGGAGGTCGGAAATCAGTGGGAGAAGGGTTCCAGTGCTGGCAGCACTATTGCTTTCATGGCCGATGTGTGTGTCTTATGGCAGTTACAGAGATTTTTTTGGGGGGAAGATAGTTAGGAGGAAGCAGCAAGTTAAAACTCGAATAGAGCTGAAGCTGCCTGGTCCACCTGTGGGTTTCACTGGGAGACAGGAGTGTGCAGATACCTTCTGCATGTACTTGCAGAACCGTTGAGATCTGCGGTAGTGGTTAAAAAAAAAAAAGTGATTGTCACATTTAAATGATTCTGGTGGTTTTGATATTTCAGAGTTAGGCTGTTTGATTGCCCGTTGCTTTAATCAGCACAAACTCCAGAAAAGCAGCTACAAGCAGCAGGGAGCAACACATTTAAACCAGTGTGGCAGATTTTCAGCTGGCATCACTCCACTGTCCTCCGTGGACTTTTGCCAGGAGAGTTTGGCCCAATGTACGCATTTCCCTTGCGTATGGGAGCAGCATCATTATTTCAGTTTTCCACCTTGCTTATGGATGCAGAGCATACATACAGGCCCCACAGACCCATACATAAGGATGGAGACCTGAGCACAACCTGAGCTGCAAGTGCCATGCTTGTGTCTCCAGTGAGTGGGATGGGTTGTCCTGCACCTCATGGAGTAGCACCTGAATTTATCTTTCCCGCTGAGGAGGAGCAAACTCTGTCAGGACTTGAAAAATCACTTAAGTTTGTTGCATAATAACTTCAGCCACATCTCCAAGTAGTCCTCAGTGCTTTGAAATACCACTTCAGCATTCTTGCAGGAGTTTCAATACACACAGCACAGAGGGCAAGTAATGAAAACATGGAAGCAATTTAAGTAACAGCATGTGGGTACACAAAGGGCTGGTAATGCCAGCAATGTAAAAAGGGGCTGTGAACTGGGGATATAGCATTTATTCAGTGGCCACTTAGGGAGGAAGAAGATATGCCTGTTCCTAAGCTTTCCACTGCTCTGCTAATTAGGCAATAGGGGCTAGTGCCTGATTTCTAAAGCTGCGGTCTGGGGAGCACTGATGATTAGAAGGGGGCTCTGCAGAAAGCTGGGCTGCTCATGTGCCGAGGCCTGGGGTTTTTTTGCCTTTGATTCCAGCTGCTACACTATATTAAAAGACGTAAACATACATTAAATACTTTCCTCATGTTGCTTTTCCGTGTGAGCAATCGCCCCGGGGATGTTATGAGATCGTGAATGGGAGGGGAGGGAATCCAGGAGAGGATCTTGCTGGGTGCGGTTGCTGATGCCCCGAGGCGGGCAGGGAGGCAGAGGGTGAGAGAGCATCAGTGTTGGGAACCTCTGCTCTGCCAGCTTGAATGCTTGGCTGCAACCCAACAACTTTTGGGTTTGTTTTTTTTAAGTCGTGCCCATGCCAAGTTTCACATCAGCTTCCCCTTCTTGAAAATCAGAGTGAAGGTATTTTCCTAACCCCTTTCCTG
Organism: Grus americana; assembly: GCF_028858705.1. Lineage (NCBI taxonomy): Eukaryota > Metazoa > Chordata > Aves > Gruiformes > Gruidae > Grus > Grus americana. Next base: position 5,486,418 of record NC_072891.1, on the reverse strand, counting down.
GGGCTGCTCAGAAGGTGGATTGCAGCTTGGGATGTCCATGCTGCTGCTTGTGCGCAACTGGAGAGTGCACAGACGTTCTGTAAGCGTTTGCTCTTATTTCAACCCTTCGGTGCCTGGGGATGGAGTAGACTGAACCCTTGCCACTTCTAAACCCCCAAATGACTCCATTTCATTTACTCTGATTGGAGAGCGAAGGAAGGAAAACGCCAGGAGCCCAAAGGATGTCCTGATGGCACACTAGCGAGCCCTGCAGCTGCTGCTTTCCCACCTGCAGCACGGTTGCTTGAGTCCAGCATGCTCAGCATCACCAAAGGTGCGTTTTCCTTTGGGTAAGGGAACATGCTGTCAGTCTGGAAGGGCACTGAAAGCATGGCACCAAATGCAACAAAGCAATCCATCAGCATTTCCTGCCTGCCATGTAGCATTTAACAAGCCCCAGATGAGCATTATTTCCCTGGTTTTGTTTTATTTCCCTTTTTTTTTTTTCCCCCTCCCTGCATTTGCTGCCCTGTCTGTTTTTTTTGTGACTGCAAACACTTCGTTCACCACCCCCCCCCTTCTTTCTTTAAGCGTAGCCTGACAAAGTTTCTTTGGAGTTTCCATCATATGCATAATGTCCTGCTTCAGGGGATGTAAAATCATTTTTTTGTAATTATTATTGCACTGGGGTTTTTTTGAGAGCTTGGGATTGGTGAATGCATTTTATTGCTGAGAGATAAGCGGCAGCAAGTCAATTGGAAGTAAAGCTTCCTTGTGTGCAGTCAGAGGAAACTCTATCCTTGTATTTACTTGCAACATTTTTTTTTTTTTCCTTTAAGTTCCTGTAGGTTTTTGCCATTCCTCTGCAGGAAGTGGTTCTAGCACTTTTTCCATTGAAATTCAATTCGTCATCTTCCTTTCCTCTGCCACACAGGCAGCTTTCTCCTGCGGTTTACCTTTCCTTGAGGACTCTCTGATTCTCATGCTTTTGCCTTTGTATCCCTCCTTATTCCAGAAGATCATGAACGCTTCCCCCCTCCTTCCCCCTTCTTTGCATCGCTGACTGCACATTGCACTTTCCCTCCAGGTTCTCATGTGCATCTGCAGCTCTTGTTGGATTACCCCTGTGCCAGACTCCTCTCCCCGGTGATTTGTGTGCGTGATCATCCAATTGCTCATAGTGCATGCTTATTCCTCTTTGCTAAGGGCATCCCCATGTGAGATGTCCTCTGAGTCAGCTCTTCCCGTTGCGATCCCAAATGTGGCTCAGGGAGTTGATGTAAGTGCTTGCTCTTTCTGCTGCCTGTGGCTCAGCAAGGAGGAGGTGGTGCTTGCGCATTTGTGATGGTACCTGCTTGAAGTTGCAGGCTTTGATTTTTCCTTTTTTTTTTTTCAAAAGGATGGAGCCCTTCAGTCTGGACCTGTTTCTCTGCTGGTTTGGTCCCCATTCTTGCTTAGCAAAGCCTTGAGGCTGCTTTAAGTGATTCTGGTGGCAGGTACCTGAGGCTCACGCCAGCGTTGTAGACCTCAGCCTCTGCCTGGGTTATGGAATAGTGGTAGAGGCCCAGAAATGCCAGCACAGTGAGGAGTTTTTTCTAGTTGTGTGTAAGGTGAAACTGGCTTTTCAGCAGCTGAGAGACCAACTCAGAGCTGCTCTAACAGGCATGAAGCTCCTGGCATTTTTACAGTCTTTCTACACAAACATACGAATGCAGAGCTACACAAATTCAGCTCTTTGATATTCATCCCAGGTTTCTTTTTGGCTAGCTTTTCTTTCTACCGCATTGTTAATAGCACAGAGGAAACAGCTGCAGTTTGGTGCCCTCCCACCACAACCACCTCGGGCTCCCCCCAGAAAGAGAGCAGGAACGAATTTCTTTGGAAAATCTTCAGAGCTGAGAACCACTCAGGCCCAGGTTCATCTTAGTCCTTGAAGGCACCTGAGGTGCCCAGACTGGGAGCTGAGTCCTCTTGGGCCCCCAGTAGTGACCTGGAGGAGGCTGGTCCCTCCTGAAGGTGGTTCAATCCTTCCTGTGAAGAGCAGGGAGAGCTGGATCCCAGCTCTTCCTTCTCCTTCTCCAAAGCCTGCTGGAGTAGTGACTGCCTTGCATCATGTCATGGATATCTTGTGATGGGAGTAAGGCAGAGTTTCTTTTCCAGCTTGGTGTTCTGTCTGAGCTAGCTGATCCCCATCCCTCACTGTCTGTCTGCTCCCAAAGAGTTGTGACTCTTTTTTTTTTTTTACACATAGTCAAGTATTTCTTAAAGGAGCAAACATCTGGCAGTGAAGAGATGGGCTGGGGAAATCTAAGCAGGCTTTTACCACCTAACACGTTGTGCCAAATGAGGAAGACTTACTGTATTTGATTAGCTGCCATATAACCAGGGCTTGTGGAGGCCATCCGTGTCAAGGACAGGTTTTGTTTTGCAGCGGTCCCTCCCACAGCTGAGTTTTGATGTCCCTCTCTGACATTTCCTTGTTTGCTTGTGCTGTGCCTCTCTTTTCAAACTGTGACAAAATGTCCCCAGTGCTGGTTTTGGGGTTGAGGAGATGTTGCAGGGCTTTAGTGGGGAAACAACGGGACCAGTGCAGGGAAAAAGAGGGTCCAGCTGGAGGTCCTGTAGCCCCCACTATCAAACTGTGGGAGGGGACGGGTGCTGCTCCCAGCAGCCCTGTAAAGACTTGGCCAAGTCAGTGCACACTGTTTGTGTTTCAAAAGCACCGTGGCCTCCAGGCTAACAGAGATGTGCTGGAGACACGATGTGCTAGCATGTGCACTCAGAGATGCAGACCTCTGTACTGGTTGTGTCTTCATTTGCAGAGATTTTGGGATGCACAGGGTTCAGTCCTTCATGCACATGTTCATGTTCCTCCAGCATCAACTTTTGCGTGCAGCGCTCCCTCTCCTCTCCTCTCCTCTCCTCTCAGGCATACCTGACCACAGATGCCTTCTGATTTACCTCCAGCTTTTTCATCTTCAATCCTTTTTTCACACACACACGCACACACGTCTAGCTAGCCCCCTCAGGTCAGATCTAATCTTTGACATGCTTCATTTCCAGCCAGGCTTCTTGCTGCCCCTATTCCCCTGCATAGTCAGTGATGGAGTCCTCTTGAGTTCATTTGAATGGAAAGAGGGGCTTCAGCTGGTGCTCTCAGCTTGTGGTTTTGTTTTTTTTTTTTCTTTTTTCTTTTTCTATGAGCACTGAAACTTGTGAAAGGTGGTTTCTGACCACTTTCCTCTTCCGTAGTTTCTCTGGTGTCTAATGATGAGTGAACTTGCTGGCCAAGCCCTCTTTGGGAGCTCCTCAGAAGTCCTTTTCTTCTAGCCAGTGAACAATTTGAACAAAACATTTTTGAATATCGTATCTCAAAGATTTCTATTCTTCCATCAAGTTTGATCAAAATTGGTCAGAATATTTCAAAAACATTGAGGAGAGGGTCATGCAGGTAGGCAAGGGTTTTGTGTGTGTGATCGCATAGACACAAATAGAGTGTGATCATGTTAGCCTTGTTTCCTTAGGAAACCAGTCTAAAAATATCCAGAGTAAACATGCATTGTTTTGGTTTTTAATGCTGAGACTTTTCCAGCTCTTGAACCTTAAAATGATTCCATTTGATATGTGACCCTCGAGGACATGTCCAGTTAGCTTGTGTTTTTGTAAGAGCATTGTTTTCCATTTCTTGCCATGACCTCTACCATTAATTAAGACCAGTGGCACTTGGCTCCTTCATTTCAGGAGACAAAATGCTATTTGTACATCATGATTATATTTGGACTGCAAGCTGCAGGCGATTGCTATCAGGAGAGGGATTCTCAAGCCATGGTTCGTGCACTAGGAGCAGGACACTGCTTCCAAGTAGGATGCTCAGACTGGAAAAAATTCTGCTTCCTCAGGGTGGTATCAAGCAAAATACTTTGTTGGGGGGGGGGGGTGTTGGTGGTTTTTTTGGAGGGGGATTGTTCTTGGTTTTGTTTTTTTTCTTTCTCCTGGACCTGTGGGCTAGCAGTGAAAGAAACAGCGTAAGGGCTAAGGTATCTTACTACAGAAATGAGGTTATGTATTTAAGATGTGGCTTGGACTTTGGCCACAGTGGAAGACAGCATTGTTGAAGATGAGGACATGTTCATTCAAGATGGACAGTCAACTGCATCTGTGTTTGCAGAACTAAGTGTGTCTCTAGCAGGCTTGTTTTGTTCCTATTGGACATTGGTGTCTACTGTGGTGGGTCTTGTATGAAGGCATCAGGACAGCCTGTCCTCCTGCAAGAGGATCACAAGCTCTGTAGAAATAAAAGGAGGAGAAATGAAACCATCTTGTCTCTTAGTACAGTGTGTGAGACAGAGTAATGAGATTAAGTGACTCACTCAAGGAACCTGTCACAGGCCAGGGTAACACTTGGGCCCTTTTCAGTGCTTAATCATGATACAACTGAGTCTCTCAGGTGCCTGATTTTCAAGCACTGGGTGCACAGCCTTTCCGGAAGCCAGTCCTCTTCTACATGTCATTGAAACTGGTGAGTTTGTTTCAAAATTATTAACTCTCTGCATCTTCATTGGTAGCTTAAGAATAAAATTTATCTCAAGAGTTAGGGCTTGATGCAGAAATGAGAGGGGGTGGAGTTTTGGGGCCAGTGTGCAATTAGTCAATCTAGGTGCCCTTAATAGTCCCTTCTGGTCTGTAAACCCTAAAATGTGGTAAGAGTCAAATGAGGAATATTTACTGGAGGACTCATTATCTTCTCATCAGTTTCTCATGGCTCTCTGTCTCACATGGGTGGCAAGGTTTGTAAAGAGAGATGGTATCTTTTATTGACATCAGTGTTACAACAACTCTACCACTATAAACCTGGGTGGTTCATTGAGGAATTTCAGCACTTTGCAGCGTCTTAGCTTCATGTGAGCTGCTCTCCATCCGCACGGCTGAAAGATGAGAATCAGCCTGGAGGGGATTTGCAGGTAATTTTGCCTTGCCCAACACTCTCAGGAGGAATGCGGTGGCACCAGCAAATGAGGCAGAGGCCACGGCCCCTCTCTCCTTGCTGATGGCTCTGTCTGATGAGGAGCGAGCTGAGCAGTGGACGCTCAGATGTGTCACCACTGATCACGCCCTTGCTTCACCGTGAGGCAATGTTGCTGGTTCCCCACCTGGTGCTTCTGTGAAAAGGCACTTCTGTAACGCGCTTGGCAAGCTCTTCCCAGGAGGACACGTAGGAAATAGTTTCCTCATACCTTCAAGGTAGAGCCTACACTGTATTTTCTAAACGGACTTTTTTTTTTAGTAGTCTCCCCCATACTCCAGCATATGCTAAAATATTGTGCTGGCCTGAGTAGCTTCACCTACATTTTACCCGCTGTATTTCTAGGTGGGTAATTTGTTGAAAGCTCACCCTTCACACTAAGAAAAATAGACCTGAGGCACATATTTTTCTGCTGGGGAGCAGCGGCACTAAAAGAGATTTGGTCAGCGCTTGCTTCTGCCTCCAACCAAAGTCTTTTCGGCTGTAGGGACAGTCCCTACATCAGTATCCTGCCTAATGTGTATTAGCGGGGAGCTTGAAGGCACTCGTTTTGTTGCATCTTCCACCAGGAACTGGTGGTACCAGATTGATGATGTGTTTTACTTCTTGTACCCCATGTATGTGCAGGTTAGATGGGGATAATGAATTTGGCTTGCCTGTTTTCTGACACTGCGTTCACCATCGCTCAGCTGAGTACTCTTCCCAAAGACATCCCTCTTGCTTTCCATGGGATACTTTTCTTCAATAATTTATGTAATCGTTAGGACAAATTCCCTCCAGCCTTTTCTCTCTCTTGTCTTAATTCCATTGCATTACTTGTAATTATATTCCTGATTTGAAGGAGAAGTGGGGGGAAAGCCTGTTTCCTTCTGTGACTACAGCACAGCAATCACAAGAGGAACTGGGAAGAGTGTGATGGGGACGGATTGATCTGTCCTTAGGTCATTGACTCTGGGCATGAGCAGGAGCTGTCTTGGGGACAGCAACTGCCAATGTGCTTCATGGGAATTTGTGAAGCATGGGGCAGCTCTGCGGGAGGGCAGCATATCCTTTGCTGCTCCTTGTCCTTTGGTTGGCAGATGTGGCATGTAACCAGGTCATGCTTCATCCTTGGAGGCAACTTGGGTGCTTGGGAGGTGGAGCCTTTGGGTCTGCTTGGGGCACCCTTGAAAAGAGTGGGAATTTGGCTGTTGATGTCACCTAGAGGGAAAAGGAGGTTTTAAAGAAAAGGAAGGAAGCTTGTGATGAACAGCCAGATCCTCCACCCGAAGCATTTGAGTGCAGTAGAAGGGCTGACAGTGATTTACCTTTGGCTTTCTGCGTCTGCAGGAGTTCATATTACTGATGTGTACATAAGACTTTGGTAAAGTAGGACAGCTGCTAATTACTGTCTAAGTAAGCCTTTTAGTATTACATTGTGAATTTGGCCGCTGAACTTCACTTCCACCTGCTACGATGTTGGCGTGGGGGATTGTCCTAAGGTACGGAAAAGGTGGGATGGAGAAACCCTGTCTTTTTCAGTCTGTCTGGCCTGACTTAAGCTAATAAAACTTAGCACGAGCCTGTGGGGTACAGCAGCTGCATGCTGGAGATACAAGTCAATTCAGTCCATCTCGGCCACATGGTTTAATAGGCCTCTGTGAAATCCCTAGGTCAGAGGCCAGACACCATGCCCATCTTTGTCACATCTCGGTGATGTGTATCCTGCCAGGTTTTTCTTTTTGTTCCCTCCCCGGCATGGAAAGAACCATCTGCCGGGTTGGCTTTCAGAAGAATTTCGAAAAATACCAATTTCCCTTTGTTGCAAGAAGGGGGGGGGGGGGGCAGGGGGGGGATTGGGACAGAAGGGGGTAAGGAGAGCCTGACCTAAAACCAAGCCAGTATTTGCAGGGGTTTTAGAATAGCTCGTATTGTGTTTCCTACTCCCCAAGGAAGGGTTGTCCTCTTTCTTCTTTTCTCTTTGATTCGATTCCCTGCCACTCTGCGAGCAAGTCAGAAGCTGCAGCTGCTGCTGTCAGCTGGGAAGGGAGTCCCCTTGTTTAAAACCCATGTGTTAATCTCTGGTTAGAAAAAGTGAAACTCTTTATACTCCCCGTATAGTCGTCTTTGCTTCTGCTTGCCTGCAGCTTCGCTGCCTGTCCTTGGCCCTTGTGTGAAAATACAGATAGAGGCTGACCCCAAACAGCCTCGACAAGGAGCACAGGTAGGATAAAGGTCCATAAATACATAAACCCAAAGACTGGACAAAGCGACCAAATCTAGTTTTAGAGAGGGGGGAAGGAGTCGGAAAGGACATCAAGCGTGTTGTGAGGTCTGGGGAAAAATTATGGGGGGCTTTGCAAGTAAAGGGAGCCATTTTTGTTGTGGCTGCTGGACACAGATGGGTAGAAATGTTTGCTCACAGGGGCTGTGCTTTGTTCCTGAGGAAAAGCCATCAGCCCAGTGGGAGAGGAATTTAAACAGTGAGGTAAGGAGAAAGGAGGATTTAGGCTCTGCCAGATGGAGATGGCGAGGCAGGTGGTGCTGGAGAGGATCTGATGGGTAAATCAGAGGTCTGAGGGACTCAGAAATTTTATCATCAGGTGTGATGCCACAACGTTGAAGGCTGAATGTAAAGAGTGGCCTGAGGTTGAAAGGGGAGAGAAGGAAAAAATTTTGATTTTGACCATCGCTTTTTCTCAAAAATATGCTCCTGTCTTTCCTAGTGGAACAGGAAAATGAATCATCATGGAGATATGAAGAAAGGAGTTGGTATGAGTGGTGTGGACCAAAATTTGAAGGCAGTGCCCTGTAACTATTGTGTCTGAACACTACCAAAGAGTGTAGGTTTTCAGCACTTTCCTAAGGTCCTCCTCAGTTTGCAAGTGGAAAGCCGAGGCACACAGAGATGTCTCACCCAAGGCCACCAGAGAAGGGACCCTACCTTCCAACTACAACAAGGGTCCCTGTGCACACCCTTGCGGGCTTGGTGCATCCATCAGGCTTCCACCGCCACCCAGCTCTCCCCATGCATGGGCTACAAGAAACATGCAGGGTCCCTGTGGGTTGTCCCTATCACCTTCTCCCAGACGTGGTGGTGGGGGCAGAGCAGCGGCATCCCATGGTATGGGGTGGGCTGGCAGGTGGCCCAAAGCTCTTGTGCGCGGGCTCCTTCCTAGCAGATTACCCACAACCTCTGTTCCCCGTTTTGGGTGGTGGGAAGGAGCCGGCAGCCTCTGTCTGTACCCCACCCCACTCCAGTCCCTTCCCCGCCGTGGCCCCTCATTAATAAAAAGGCGTAATTGGGAGCCGACCCTCCATCCCGTCTGGTGTGAGGCCATTTGTGTGCCAGAGGAGGAGGGGCAGATCCGGCACTTGGGGGGGCTGGCAGCGGGGGAGAGAGGGAGGGAAAACTCTTTTGTTTGTTCAAGTAATTTAGACCTCAGATTTTTTTTTTTTTTTTTTAAAAGGCAAAAAAATAAGCTTGCTCAGCACTGGTAAAGGTGTATTCCTGGCACATAAAAATATCTCAATAGCAGAGGGAACAAAGTGCAACAAAGAAGTGTGGATTTAAGCATTTTGCTTTTGTTTCTCGGGTTTGTCAGGAGAGATGTGAATCATTAAAAAAAAATCAAACCCACAAAAAAACCCCAAAGTAAAATCTGTTTCTGACCTTCACAGAGATCTCCACATCCCAGCGCTGTCTTTAATTGTAGGACTGAAAGCGGAGCGCGGGCTGAAGTCTGCATTGATTCCTGCGTGTTGCTGCTAGGTGTTTGCTTTGTGTCTGCTCCGCTTAGCCGGGCTGAGGTGAAGCATAGGAGAGCTGCTGGTTTTTACAGCTAATGAATTTCGCTTTCTGCTTTATATGCATCATTGCCTTTGGAGTCGAGACTTTCTACTTCATGTACACTAACTAACACATTGCCTTTGGTGTCTAGATTGCAACTCTCCAACGTGCACTTATTCCCCATCATTCTCTTTAGATGCTTTTTTTTTTTAAAATGGGAATGAAAAAATCAAAGAAAAAAGTAACAAACATTTTTCAGTTCCTTTAGGTTCAGTAAAACTCACCTTTAAATCTCATTGAAGGGCCTAAACTAAGCAGAAAGTATCTGCCCTGTGATGGGCTTTTCTGTTGAAACCCTTGTGTTTCAACTGTGTAAAAGTTATGGATAAATGCACATGGGGTAGGCAGAATCTAGTTATTTATTTATTTATTTTAAGGTAGAGAATAGGGTAATGGTGTGAAAGAATGAATTAGTTATGGCAAATCTTATTAGTGTCCATTGTAAGCAGAGAAGCAGAGACATATGTGAGCACTTGCAAAATTATTCCTTGTTTATTCAGCTTTGTAACCGAAGCAAATTTTTTTGCATAGTGTCGTTTATTTGGCAACTGGAAGGGTGTGGAAGGTGTGTGTCATATGTAGCAAAAAGGGGGGAAGGGGGGGATGCAGTATTGGTATTCCATTAAAACTGATGCTCGGTGCTTTGTTTGTCAGGTTTTGGCAAGGCTTTTTGCTTTGAAAGCCATTCAGAGAGGATCGGAGCAGATGGCAGGGAGATCCTGTTTGTGTTATTTTTGGACATTCCCATTGAAAGTCTCAGATTGTTGTCCTTTTCCCCCCTTCCCCCACTCGTGTATGTTTTTCTTTCTTCCTTCCTTTACCCTTTTCTTCTTGAGGAATTTTTTAGTTTTTAGAAGCATATATTATTAATAATACAACATCACCTAAAAGCCGGGTGTGTTTCTGATGAACCAAGCTGTGGATATTTTATTTCTGTCTGCCTAGACTGTCTACTCCTGAAGCAGTACAAGCGGTGTTAGGAGGGCAAGTTGGGTAGGGATGGGAAGCCAGAGTGCCATTTTGGTGGGTTCAGCTCAATAGCAGCACATTTCCCCAGTAGATCAGCAGCTGTATTAAGCCCAGGCAGCAAGTTTAGATTGAGGGGCTCTGATAAAACAACTTTAGTGACTTGCGTGACACACGCTCGTGACCTCCGTCTTTTTTAAGCCCTTGTGGTGGAGAGGGACAGCTGTAGATAGACTGGAAAACTGAACTATGCCCTGGCTCTTCATGGTGGTCTTCCCATGTCACTGGTGAGATTCATTGGTCTTAGGCAGCCCAGAAGGCTTTTGTTCTGCCATCGTCTGCACCCAGATTGTGCTGGGAAGAGAGAACTTCATTGCCTCGCATTCCTGGTATAAGCAGTTTTCCCAAGCAGTAATTTAGCTTCATATAACACGACTTGAAATGTCTGCAGTGCTTTTCATGTGGAAGTCTTCACTGAAGCCCTTCACAACCTTTGTGCAGGCAATCCAGCAAAGCTGAACCCAGTCCAATCAGTTAAAGCCCTTGGCTAGCCCACGTCTATCAGTGAGGATGTGCACACACAAAGAAGATGGGAGGTCTTGGCTGGAGTCGGTATCCAAAAGTTCAGGTGATTCACCTGAAGCTCATCCAGATGATTAAATCTCTTAAGCTAAGCTGGAAATCTCGAGGAAACAAGCTTTCTCATGCTCATTCTGTCAGTGGTTAGTCCCATCTGGAAGCAGATAGTTAAATCCTCAGATCTTTACATCAGCTGATGTTAGAGGTGCTTTTTGCACAGGAAAATGGTCTACAAGGACATTAAGCTTTGGCTCAGAAAAGCAAGCAAATGAACTTTACAGGCTTTAGTTTAACTACCGTAACCCTTTAAGACAGTTTGGTGCAGGTTTTGTTTGAGTTCGAGGTGATGATTCATGTTGGTTTTTAGATTGCTTGAACCTGTATACCCACATCCTCAATTATTTTTTTTTTTAACCGATGCACTGAGGGAACCCACTTCAGAAACTCTCATTTCGTTCTTAATTGAATGAAAGCTCAGAAGTCTTTTACTTGCATCATAGCACCTGGGTTCCAACACTGTAGCTGCAAGACAGGTCTGCTCAGACAGTAATGGGTGATCCAGGATGTGTGAAGGGATGTCACTTGAAGTGCGTTTCACTGGCTAGAATAAGCTATGGAGGGGGAGAAAAAAAACCCACCCAAACCTCACCTTCCTCTTGCCGTTACCTCTTTACCTCTTGCTAGACGATGAACATCCTCTTGGCAGGATTTTTGCTCTGCAGCGCTGACTTTTACACCTGCCGTATTAAAGTTTGGCAGCTCTTTCTTGTTACCTACTGGATGAGCCTTCTGCTCGGAGGACCTTCCCCTGCTCCTGGGGCAGCACGGCTGCTCTGCCCGATGAGGGTTTCCCTTCGAGAGCTTCCAGCGATAAGGGCTTTCCTGGTCTGGCGTGTTGAGAAAGGAGCCAAGCAACAGTCTCAGCCTAAACAAAAGGCAAACTCAACCTACTATTTATGTGGTTACTTAAACATGATTTAACCTAAATAATGCACACTGTGACTTGGCCAGGGAAGAGGGGGAAGGGGAAGAGAGGGACTTGTTTCTAATGAGCCGGGAGACAGCACAATTAATTACATATGAAGGACAGATAACAGACAGCAAACTGTCTACAGTAGAGAGAAACAAAATACCAATGTGAACAATTAAGGCATCCACGTGATGGAAGGGTCAGCGATTTCTCATACAGTGGGCGGCTCGGCACGGCCCCAGGAGAGTGGCGATGGACGCTCAGCTGAGCGGCCGGCTGGGGAGGAGGCTGGGCGGGCACGGGCTTTTGGGGTCCTCTGCCATCAAAGTCGAGCAGGCGCTTCTGAGGCTGACAGGCTGCGCTCTGGGCATTATTTTCATCACATGTGCTTTTGACAGAGGAACCGTTAGCTACTAATCTTGGCGACATGTGAGATGAGGAGGAGAGCAGTTAAGGGGGGAGAAGAAGAGCAAAGGCTCCGTGGGCAATTAGGTACCTGCCTCAGGATGCTGCTGGCTGTGCAGAGGAGAGCCGAGATGACACAGGCCTTCCTTCCCTCTTTTTAAAGGGGAAAAGAAAAAAAAAAAGTGTTAATTTTCCTCATCATATTCCAGATGTGGAAACACAAATCCCAGCTGCTGGTATATCAAATTCTTTGAGGAGTGTGGTCAGAGATTTGCACCCTCTCTGCTCCCTGCCAAAACTGCAATATTGGAGTCTGGCATAAGTTATCTCCCCCTCTGCTTTCATCCTCCCTGCCAGCCCAGCCCTCAGTCAGCCCTTGGCTGTAAAGATTTGTAGGTAAAGGCCGATGGATTAGCCTAGGGAAGGGCCAAAGGTTAAATGAGCGGGGCTAGCAGCATGCAAAGGGCTACGATTGAAATATTTGCTGAATGCTGACAGGCAGCAGAATAGAGGCAGACAAGTGGCAAATTCCTGTTTTCTCCTCTAATTGAGAAAATATTTTGAGTGGTATTCAGGCAGGCTGCAAACTGAGACTCTGGGAAAGTCAGCCAGCCAGGGAGGAGAAGGAGGGGAGGACTTCAGTGGAAACACCATTCCTGCTAAGCCTGTTTCCAAAAACTTTGCACTTACACTCGTGTAAATCCCTGAAGCTTCGTACTTATGTTTTGCTTGGTCATTTTTCCCATGCAACTGTGGCATCAAAATACTCCCCCTCTGAACTCAAAATGTCTCCCAAGCAGAGTTTGACCCATTCCTGATGTTTTTACGCCCACAGAAATCTTGCTTTGCAAGTCTAGCTTCTTGCATGGAGGTGCTATGATGAAAAATCTGGGTGTTGTGAGTATCCAGCTATCATCTCCTGGTCAGGAGGTGAATGAGATTTTTCAGCACATGATGTGGATGTGATTTGATGATGTGTCGCTAAAACATGACAACTACTCAACCTCCAAGTACGTCCACTTGTAGCGTGGGTAATAATACTCGGCTGCGTTTCAAGCACAATTGATGCGTGATGCCCGCGTCCTGGGCAGGGCTGTTAGAGTCATTGTGAAAGGGAAGGGAGAGAAATTGTGCTTGTCTGGTGCATCACAGGTTGGCCTCACCAAGTCCTTCCTTGGCCCAGCCCTCTGGCACCCCTTGCTTGCTCTTGGATGTGGGTGGGAAACTCTGGTGGCACTTGGGAGAAGGAAATTCCAGCCTGATGTGACCAAAAGCAGTTATCTGACCTTTCACACCCTGACATCTTCCTCCAAGGGCTGATTTAGTCCTGCACATCCCCTCTGCCCTAAGCCTTCTGCCTCCCTCTTCCCCAAATGCTCCTGCTAAAGCTGATAATGTACTGAAAAGGTTTCAATTAACATAATTTCCTTCTTACTTAGAAATCTGTGATTAGTTAAGGAGCCAGGGAGAAAGGGAAGAAAGATGTAAAAAGAAGCAGTTCCTTGAGCCAAAAACCAGCACGAGGGTCAGCGGAGTTTACATTCGCTTCTCTATGCTCGTGTCATAAAACTCGGAGACTGGCTTATAAAATGTTTTCTGGTGAATGCCATAGCTGCAGCAGGGGAGGGTTTTGGCAGGGGTATATCCTATTTGTGGCCAGCAAGTTGTGTTGCATTTGGGCCCTCAAAGTCTTATGTGCTCCTTAAAGACACCCAGGAGGCAGTCGGGAGCTTTTTTTTATAGCCAATATGGGCTTGTTTAAAACTTCAGCGTTCGTCAGCAGGTCCAAAACTTTGCTGTTAAGCAAAAGGAAAGAGAACTTGCCTTGCTTTGTGAATCGCCTTCAAGTGGGACACACTGAGGTCTGCCAGGGTTCCCTTCTGCTGGCCTTGCCTTACAGCTGGCCCTGGAAAGCAAGTGACCAGATCAGCGTAATACTCCTGCTCCTGGAGCAAGGCAAGGGACAACTCTTTTCTCAGTGCACGGCCGCAAAGCGACTGGTATGTTGGGTTGCTTGGCGCTGCAGATTCATGCCTTGATTTAGGAGACCTTTATTAGGACCCCTGTGATGGGAGTAGGCAGCACGTTCACCACCTTACAGTGGGAAAACTGAGGCACTAACGTGCCTCCTCTCTGCATACTGCTCTGTATCAGCAAGAGCCGAAAGTGAAGCCCCCAGCTCGTTCAGTCACCAAACCATCCTTCTGCTTTTAAATCACGGGTCTGTCTTGACCTTCCTGTACCCCCCTCAGCTGCTGCCTGGGTTGCACAAGCGAGAACAAAGTGACACTTGTTTGCCTCGTCCAAAGAGCTCACTCAAGCAGGTGATTGTCTTGCCTCCTTTTTCAGTTCCAAAACAAAGTGTTGAAAGTGTTGTCCTGGGATGTAAAAAAATCCCATGTATTCCCCTGGGACTGGATTTTTGCTTTCTCAGTGTAAGTGGCACTGAAAGGAAAAGAGGTCAAGATTGCAGGATACAGGGAATAATACCCAGGTGCTGAAATTAGGAGAGAGATGTGAGCACTCGTCTTCTGTGCTTCTCACAGGGCAGGGAGCAAAAGAGCTTTAAGGACTCTAGCTGCACTTGCTAAAGACCTGAACCTTCATTCGCAACCCTGCCAGAAAAAACTGAGCAAAAGGATGAGAAGTCAATCAAACCCAGCTGAAAACCCCTCACTGTTTATTTGGCTTGGGGATGTTGGGAGGCCAGCAGATCTAAGACCAACACGAAACTGTGTTGTGCAGCAAAGACCATGGTTCTCAGCCGTGAACCATCGTTCACCTCCAAAAGGGAAGTTTCTCCCTTCCGTGTTCAGCAAATAGGTTTGGTTTTATTTAATTGTGAATATTTTCAGCACATGTGCTGTATCACATTTGCATGAAGGTTTGGGGCTTAAACTCCAAAGAGATTTGGACCTCAAAACTCAGGACCATCCAGTAGGCAAGCCAAGGAATTGGAAACATGGATTTTGTGCTTAAAATGAAAATATCAAGCCATTAAACCTCCTCTGCAAATAAGGAATATGACAGCAGAGGCCATGATAAAGGAGGTAGTTCCTAGGGTCTACAAAGCATTTTGAACCCCAAGGTGATATCTGAGCCTCATTTCATTTTATTTGGCCTGCTCTGTTTTCTAGTCAAAATGAGAGAAATACAAGAAGATTTTGAGTCAGCGCTGCTTTTGGTTTTTGTTTGAATTTGAAGCCCCAAAAATGAAAGGGGAAGGGAGCGAGACAGGAAATACAAACTGAAACTAAAAAGGAGACTTGAAGAAGCCGAAGAGAAATGGAAACTCTGAGCTTTGCCAGGGTGTCTTCAGCTGTAACGATCTGAAGGTTGAGCTCACCCTCGAGTGGGAAATCGTATTTTTTCACATAACAAAAAGAGAAGAGCTTCCCTCAGGGGACTGATGAGCCTGGTCAACTCAAAAGTTTTAGTTTCTAAATAATATCCATAATATCAACCTCTTTCAGTAGAGGGTTCTTTTTGTGGGGAGAGCCAGACCGCTTTGGATATGAGTTTTCAGGGGAAACTGAGGCTTACAGCTATAATCTGAATTGCCACAGGTTATTCATACATGACATTGCTGTTCCAGAAACCTTAAATTTCACAATTACCAGGCTAGTGCTTTATCCTCCAGGCCATAATGTTTCTTCAGGGTCATCTAGTCAGTTGCTCAGGATTTTATGTTGAGAAGAACCAGCTTCTGACCAGAAGTTTAGAAATTTGCCTTGTTCACAAAGCAATTTTTTTTTCCTCCCCACATGTGGTTTCTGATCTCAGTGGTTCAGTTCTCTTGAAGAGGTTAAAAGAGCCTCCTGCCAGCCCCATGACACAGTTTCAGAGAAGAAGTGACCAAAAACTAGTCTGGGTAAATGTCTTGTTTGGATGTTTGTAATCTGACTCAGCAGCCCAGACCTTGCTTTTTATCTTCTCAGATGAGTGGGTGGGAGGGTTGGGTGATAACAGTTCAAAGCAATGAAGTTCCTAGCATCTGGAGCTGTATTTTACAGTAAGGGCTATCAGCATCATGACATTATTAATTCAGTGGCTTGTCCCATTGCCGTTACATTTTATGACCAGGATAGCGGCTCAGTTCATTCCCATTTTCTACAGGACACTTGTTTGGAATATTTTAGTCATTACAGATATACTTCATCCATCCCCCATTGACTTGACCTTGTTACATCTCAGGCAAATATGATGAGAGACTCTAGGTGAAAGTGAACATCAAATGTTAAAAACATGGTGAAGAAACATGGGTGGCAGGTGAAGAAAAGGAAAAGTTTGGTAAATTTTGATAGGTTTGGTTGGAAAGATCTCCCTCAGACTTTGAAGGAAAAGAAAGTTGTCCTTGCCTTCTCCAAAAATGTAATTCTTTTGTCAAACAATGAAACTGCGCAGAAATTGGAGTGTTTTTCAGGCTTCAGACATACACAGAAAAATCTACATTGCCTTCGGGGAATTTAAATGAAAATAAACATGCTTTTTTTGGCCACATTTGACTAGATAGGAGACATCATTGAGCTTGAGGTTTGGGGGTTTTTTGTTTTTGTTTTAAACTGACACCATTATTAAACCAAGCCCAAACTAAAGATTTATAAAGTGTTCAAGTTCCTCCCACTGGTTTGATTTAGACCTTTGAAAGTCCAGGCAGGCCAGGGAGGAGGCTGGCTCCGACGGGCAGCAGGCACGGAAGCTACCGTGCTGCCCTGGTCTTGCTGCTCCTCCTGGGCTGCCCCTGGCCTCTGCTGGGAATTACGGTGCTTTTGGTTGTACTTTGTCTCCTTTAGCACAAAACAGACTACCTGGCCAGTTGCTGGCTATCTTCTTATGACTGCCACAGACTTGCCTACTACTGCTCCAATTGCTGTAATTTTAGGTACAGCTCTTGCAGCAGCATAAAAACCCCAAAAACCCCAAAGCTTTTCTGTCCTTTCTCTTGCTACCAGCACGCAGGCCTAGGTCTAGTCTTAAACAGTAGATTTGTGGCCCAGTATAGCTCAAAGCTTTGGGGTTTTTTTGAATTTCCAAACTGGGTGCTGAGGCAGCTGATATGGGGGGTGGGGGGGTGGGGAAGGGTAAACGGCCTTCAAACACCCCTAAGGGACTAAAATGAGAACCACCAGCTAACACAAGCATTGTGGCCTTTCACCAGCACCCGTCCGCTTCATGGCTGGGAGATGCGGGACTCTCAGGATGGAGGGACTCTGGTTTTCAGGCGGCTCTCACATCTTTGATGTTTCGTACTAGCAGTATGGTTGGGCTTCCTTGGCCAACGAGTGACAACATCCTTCAGCAATAGTCCCTGACCGTGTTCCCTCTCCTGCCGGATGGTTAGGCATGATACAGCACTGGGGAAGCCCCTCCTTAAAGGTGACAAAAGTCCTTTGGGTTTCGTGAGGTCTAGATGGGCAAACACAATTTGTTTCACTTCTAGTGGTCTTGTAATAATTCCTGCTAGAGGTTGAATGATCCAGATCTAGATAGATTCAATATTTGGATGGGAGAGCTTTTGAAGGCCTTAGGTTCTTTTAGCATAAATCAAAGACTCACGGTTGAACATCTTGGGTATGGTAGAGTAGAGAAGATCCTAAAATGGGCTTGAAAAACTTCTGTCAGGCTCATTGGAGACATCCTATAATGAAAAAATTCTTGCCCTTAAAGAAGGGAGGAGGGAAAGAATCACAGACTTAAAGGGACTTTTCAAACACAAAAACTCACAGAGGGAAAGCAAGTCTAGGACTCCAAAATTTCTCAGCATCCCACCAATACTGTAGTGATGAGAGGACAGCATCTTCCCTTAGTCCAACATGCAGATGCAAAGTATTTTGAAACCTCGGTGCAGAGAATGAAAATGTGAAATGATATATTTCTGGAGTAGCTTGGTGCTTAAAATCTCCTGTCAGAGATGTGAAAGATGGTACCTGCTGCAGGTGCAATCCTAAGAGTGGGCACGTCAAGGGATCTCCTGGGGCTTTCACTGCCAGCTACAAAATGGAGAGCTTCCTCATTCTCTTCACAGGATTAATTGGCTGGTTTTGTGGGAAGCTGAGACCCCAGGGGGTGCACCGTGTTCAGAAGTCAACTTGGATGCCATTAGCTCATTGTTGGTCGCTTCCAGCTCCCACATCTCAAACCAAAACCACAAAAAAATCCAACACCCCCCTCCCTGACTCTTCCCAGTTTTCCATATGCACCCCCTTTCCATTTACTTTATTGCAGTTCATTGTTATTCCTAACTAGGGAATTCTGATTTAATGGTGTATTGGACAGATTGCACTCGACACTGTTCCCCTTTCCTTCTGTTCTATTTCTGTAGAATAACGTAAGACGATCTTTGGCAAGTCCCCTTTTGTTTAAAAGAAAATATGAATGGAGGAATCAGATTGATTTCTGGCTCCGTGTGCTTTTCTGTTCACTGGAACATCTTCCCATCATAGTAACATCAAATATACAGACTGAGGAACCTGACCCGGCAGGTGCTGTGTATTCTTGGGAATACAAATATTCAGCTGTAGGAAATATCTCTGTTGCAGTGGCGCTGTGGAAGCAATTAGGTAGAGGATAATGGATGGGCTGCAGTAAGGAGGACTAAGGAAAATTCCCATCCTTTATTGGATGTGGGGGGAAACATAGCGACAAGGCTGAGGAAAAGGCTGACGTACTTAATGCCTTCTTTGCCTCAGTTTTTAGCAGTAACACCAGTTGTTCTCTGGGTACCCAGCCCCCCGAGCTGGAAGACAGGGACCGGGAGCAGAATGAAGCCCCCATAACCCAAGGGGAAATGGTTAGTCACCTGCTACACCACTTAGACACACACAAGTCTATGGGGCCAGATGGGATCCACCCAAGGGTACTGAGGGAGCTGGTGGAAGTGCTCACCAAGGCACTTTCCATCATTTATCAGCAGTCCTGGCTAACTGGGGAGGTCCCAGTTGACTGAAGGCTAGCAAATGTGATGCCCATCTACAAGAGGGGCCAGAAGGAGGATCTGGGGAACTACAGGCATGTGAGCATGACCTTGGTGCCAGGGAAGGTTATGGAGCACATCATCCTGAGGGCCATCACCTGGCATGTAAAGGACAAGCAGGTGATCAGGCCCAGTCAGCATGGGTTTATGAAAGGCAGGTCCTGCTCCACTAACTTGATCTCCTTCTATGACAAGGTGACCCACTTAATGGATGAGGGAAAGGCTGTGGATGTTGTCTGCCTAGACTTCAGTAGAATCTTTGACACTGTTTCCCACAGCATTCTCCTCGAGAAGCTTGGAGAGGTGCACTCTTTGCTGGGTAAAAAACTGGCTGAATGGCTGGCCCCAAAGAGTGGTGGTGAATGCAGTTAAATCCAGTTGGTGGCCAGTCACAAGTGGTGTTCCCCAGGGCTCAGTATTGGGGCCAGTTCTCTTTAATATCTTTATCAATGATCTGGATGAGGGGATTGAGTGCACCCTCAGTAAGTTTGGAAATGACACCAAGTTGTGCGGGAGTGTTGATCTGCTGGAGGGTAGGAAGGCTCTGCAGAGGGATCTGGACAGGCTGGGTCAATGGGCCAAGACCAACTGTATGAAGTTTAACAAGGCTCAGTGCATTTCTGTCACAACAATCCCAGGCAACGCTACAGGCTTGGGGGAGAGTGGGTGGAAAGCTCCCTAGCAGAAAAGGACCTGGGGGTGCTGGTTGACAGGTGGCCAAACATGAGCCAGCAGTGTGCCCAGGTGGCCAAGAAGGCCAACAGCATCCTGGCTGGTATCAGGAATGGTGTGGCCAGCAGGACCAGGGCAGTGATCGTCCCCCTGTGCTCGAGTGCTGGGTTCAGTTTTGGGCCCCTCACTCCAAGGCGGCCATTGAGGTGCTGGAGCGTGTCCAGAGAAGGGCAACGGAGTGGTGCAGGGTCTGGAGCACAAGTGTGATGAGGAGCGGCGGAGGGAACTGGGGGTGTTGAGCCTGGAGAAGAGGAGGCTGAGGGGAGACCTGACGGCTCTCTACAGCTCCCTGACAGGAGGGTGTAGCCAGGTGGGGGTCGGTCTCTTCTCCCAAGTAGCAAGTGATGGGACAAGAGGAAACGGCCTCAAGTTGTGACAGGGGAGGTTTAGATTGGAAATGAGGAAAGATTTCTTCACCGAAAGGGTAATCAATCATTGGAACAGGCTGCCCAGGGAAGTGGTTGAGTCACCATCCCTGGAGGTATTTAAAAGACGTGTAGATATGGTGCTTGGGAACATGGTTTAGTGGTGGACTTGGCAGTGTTAGGTTAACGGTTGGACTTGATGTTCTTAAAGGTCTTTTCCAACCTAAACTGTTCTATGATTCTAAGATTGGAGGGAATGACTCCACAGAGGTTCTTCATGGTGAGATCATAAACCACAAGAGCAGAGCGTGGATGGGTTGGTGATGTCAGCTGAAACCTGTGGTGTAATTCATGTCCTCACAGAGGACTTCTCTCTGGCTGTTGCTGTTGTTGCTGCTTTTAACAGTTCCCAAAATTGGAGGCCACGCTGCGGAGTGACTGCAACAGTATTAAAGTTGGAAACGCTGCTGTGTTCCAGTTTTAGGCGAACTTCTGGTTTCTGTTTCCACTGTCACAATGTGTTTTGCATTCACAAAGCATTTCTTCCTTTCTGAGAGCTGCAGGTGGGCTGCTTGGATGGGGAAAGAGTTGTCCTCTATTGCTAGGGAACACAAGCCCACCTGCTGGAACAATCCACGCAGCCTGTGGCTTGGGGCACCTGTTACCATGCTCTGCCAGTTACCTACCTACATGTGCAGATGCGGTTGTAGAAAAATGGGAAGCCTAAGACAGGCAACACTCATTTTGCTCTGTGGTTGAAAGCAGAGGAAGATCATGTGTGAAAACATTCATCCTGCTCAATTTTGCTCTGTTGCAGCATCAGGCTGCAATGGTAAAACACAAGCATGAATCAGAAGGTAGTATCTTCAGGCACTATCATCTCTTCTTCTCTGTATGAAGGACTCAGGTGTAGGCACACGGCTAATGGAAGGGCTCCTTCCCTAATGGTCTGTGCAGCAACACCTTTCCTTCTGAGAAGCATCTGGGGCTTCTCTGTGCCCACACGCCACCCCTGCTGCCTCGAAAAGAGGAGGTCTGCTCTTCCTCCCCGGCTGCCTCTCCCCGCAGGGGCTTCCCAACCATGATCTCATGGAGCTCTAATGGTAATTATCGTCGTCTCATGGCTCAGCGGTGTCTGCCTTGAGATGAACCAACCATATGGCTTTTGATACCTATCTCAGTGTGAGGCACGTGTTTTTGCGCACACGCTTCTCTGTTACCCGCAGTTTGCTCTCTGCAGACAAACGCAAGCTAAATTCTGCTCCCATTTCTTGGAGGTAAATACGTGCAAAACTAGGTAAGAAGACTGGAACATAATTAAATTCCTTATCACCACATGCACCAGCCTTTGCACGTGTATGCAATGTCTCACTGCAAATTAAAAAAAGAAAGTAGAAGCAGTAAAAGGTGTTGAAAAAGCAGTTTTCTTACCTCCTTTTCATTATGCTGTATAAAGGGCTTAGTAGCTGTCCTTTTTAGAAAACTGTTTTTCAAGTTAATATTTCTATTTTTTTTTAATCTTGAAGTTTTCATTTCAGCTTGAAAACAAACATAACTTCTGTTATTCCCACAGCTCCACTCCCAGGGTTTCTCCCCAGCCTGGTACAAAAGTTTAGTGTTGGAAAGCCATGCGGTTTCTTGAGCAACCCTCTTTTCTTTTTCCTTTTTTAAAAAAACTATCTCTGCACTCAGCACCTTGCAGAGCTGAAAACTTTCTGTATTTAGAGAAGCAGCATGGAAATAATGAGGTGGTTTGGGATCATCTTGCTTTTTCTCTTCTGGTTGCTTTCTTTTCTTTTTTCTTTTTTCCTTTCCTTTTCTCTGGTTTTGCAGGGTCAGGAGCTTTAGAAATTAGTGTGCATCAAAACCAGGGCAGATCTGCAACTCCCCCCACACCCAGTCACATCTCTCCTTGCTCTTCTGCCTATGCTGCTGTATTAAAAGATAAGGTGATTTTAAAGTTAAGGAAAACCTCAGCCGTCATGCTCTGAAAAGTCTGAGGGTGTTTCTCCAGCCTGATTCAGGAGATGATGATCTCTCTCTGCCTCCTCTGGCTAGAGGTTTCTTGGTGGGAAGCTCCTTGCTGGAAAGCGGTGCCTCCTTGCCAGGGGAGCAGCACATGAGCTGATCTCTCTGAACAGGTTAAATAAACAGGACCGTGTTTGGGTTAATTGTCACTGGTTCTGCTGCTCTCCATTACTGATCTATCTGGGAACCTGGCCAAGGAGCAGATGCGAGAGACAGCATCACCACCTCCCTCCTTGTCCTCATTGTGTCTGGCTTTATCCTTCTTCCTCTTCTTCTTCTTCTCCCCCCCCACCCCTTTTTCTTTTTTTTTTCCCCCCCCTTAATTTTTTTTTTTCCCTTTGGCTGAGCAAATAGGCCAGATGGCAGTGAGGGGAACAGACAAGAAGTGAGCCATGGCATATGGGCAGCCTGTTTAATTTTGACTCCTGTTGGGAAGTAGCTTGCAGGGAGATAAGTTACAAAAGAAGAAGAGGAGGAGGAGTGTGTGTTGAAGGGGACAGACAGAAGGAAGGGGAGAGACCCTTTTTGGGATAAAGTAGCTCAGCTGAGGGAGTGCGGGGTGCAGAGAACCAAAGCCCTGGCTGCATTCCTGACACAAAGCTGTAAATTAGCTGTTTCCGTGTCAGTTTGTGTAGGAAGTCTTGTTGGCTGCACACGGGGAGGAAAGATGGAGATGTCTGTCCTCAAACGAGGAGGAGGGGGAGGTGTTGCCGATTTCCAGCTTGCCCACCCTCCCCCAGGCAAGCTCCAGCCAGCCTTAGGAGCTGGGATGTGGAGACATTTGCCCAGCTGCAGAAGAGGAATCACGTTGCCCAAGATGATTTTTATCTATCCATAAGATTGTGTATATTTTGCTCATAGTTTACTATGAGTATCAATGTGAAATCATCCGCTGTAGACTTCTTAGAAGTAAAAGGCATGACTTTTTAAGTTTTGTTACAAAACTAAATAAAAAGTTGACACAAAACAAAAAAGGCAGCTTAGTAATAATGTAGTTTACAGCTTTCCCCTTTCCCCTTCCCTTTTGGCATTCATTTTTCTTTCTTCTGTTTTGCTTTTTGGATTCAATATGTTAGCTATCAACTTCTTGCTATCTATTCACATTGTTCATGCATTTTGGATTTTGCTGACTGAGATCAAAGTGAGTCTTGTCTTGAATGTGGCTTGATGATTTAGGGGCAAAATTAGAGTTAATTGTACTGAATTATATATATGTCAGGCAGCCTGGCTTCATGTTCATGAACTGAGACTTTGGGAGACAGTGGATGTGGGATGGGGGTATGTGTACTTTTCTTAGTTTTTATAAATGTGTTGATTTTGCACCAGAACTTCATTGAAATATAGTTTAAAAGTGTCTACACAATTTAGGAAATAGAGAAGTTTTATTCACTTATTGATGCTCAATAAGATTTAGGGTGCCTTGGTTTGGGCTCTCATCTCCTTAACCCCAGAGGCATTTTTAAAAATCTCTCATTTTGGCCAACAATATCCAATTTTTTTTTTTTTTTTCTATTTGCTCCTCTTTGATGGGAATGAGCATGGGATCTGAATACAATCATCACCCATGTGGACCATTCGGAGCTCTATGAATATTACCAGCATCCTGACTGGAGAAGTGAGGCTCTGGCTCGATGCGGTCATGGATGGGATTCAGCTGGGAGCTCCATGCCTGTGCTTGGCAGAGTGGGAAAACGCTACAAACCAATTAGCTCTGGAAACCTCGAGCACTGTTGGCAGGGTGCAGATGATCCTGGACCGCGGTTGCACTCTACGCCTGCACAAAGAACTTTTTATATGATGTTAATTCTGCAGAGAAGTTTTTTATTCACCAGAGAGTCTGCAGAGAAATGATTATGCATCGCTGGCTTGGTGGAGCAGAATTTTAACTTCCAGCTCAGGCATTCCCTCGCTGATTAGTTTTAACATGAAATAGAAACACAAGCCTGTGATTTATTGGTGAAATATTTAAGATAGATTGTTAAATTATTCAAATAGCAGAGTTTAAAGCAGGCAGGCAAGCAAGCGCAAAAAAAAAAAAAAAAAAAAGAAAAAAAGACGCAGCTCATCCAAATAAAGGCTTGGTGTTCCTGAATTTGAGAAACATACATTTGGACTCACTAGTTATCTGAAACAAAAAGTGTGTTATTTTGAGTGGAAGAAAAATGTATTTTAAATGGAAAGATTTCAACCTTATTATCATCCCAACAAACTTTACCTTGAATCTTTCTCCATCTCATCCCTGCAGACTCTGTTTCATCTGCAGTGCTAGGAATTGTTGCAGCCCGCCATCGTTTCCTACCACTCATCTACCACATCTTTGGGCACTCGCCCAGCCTGGCTGCAGTTTTCCTCTTTCTATGAATGCTAATTGAGAGGCTTTTTGTCTTACTGGTGATAGACCAGGCGGGGACTTCTCTGGTCTTCTTGCCTGGGGTTTGAATATCACCTCATCTTGTCAAGGTAGAGTTGATCTGCCATCCTGCCGTGTGCTGTAGAAAAAGCTTGTTGAATCTGCTACACTTGTCTTTGCCCAGTCACCCTCTGACATCTGGATAACATGATCACAAGGTAAAAATAGAGCTGTCTTCTCAGAGGAGGAGATAGGGATCATGCTCATCTCCTCTAAGGACTGCAGAGTTTTGGCAATAATAGTGTAGACTAGTGAAATAAAGGGTGAGTAAAACATAAAGGGTTTTTGTGGAGCCTTTACGCTACACTTTCCAACTCTTGAAAATAAAATGTGTTGGAATTGCTGCATCCTAAGAAACACTTATTGTTGTTTTCAGTTTCTGTACTCCTAAGTTTCTCCAAATTTGAGAGAGGTTATTAGCTCCTACAGCCATGTCTGTTCTGAACACCAGCGTGACACTTTAAAAGCAAAGTTCATTGGACTTTGACATATCTTCAGTGAAAATGCATGGGAAACGTGCATCAAAATCCTTAGGCTTTGAAAAATTTAGCCTTTTCTCTTCATCTACTCCCATTTCAGCACAAAAAAAGAAGTGTTTTTCAAGTCTGACCTTCTCAAGCCAGTGCTCTGTCTTGGGCTGTGCAGCTGAGGAGAAAACTTGCAAGGTCTGACTCTTTCAAACATGTGGCAGCTGAAGAGAAGATAATTAGAACAGGCAAATCTAAACAGTACTTTTGCAAATGGTATTTATCCTTTTTTCTTTCTTCTTTTTTTGTATGTATGTGTCTATATTCTACTTCTCCACCTGCCTTCAAAGGGAAGCTGATAAAAAGGATTTGTTTGGCCTTTTTGTCGCTGTAGGGGGAAGGGTGCCATTTGTGTGTGGTGCTACAAGACAGGTGCTGCAGGTGAAGCTACCCCAGCAGGGACAATCCTACCCGGAGGGGGCAACTCCTGGGACCGAAGCACTTCTTTTTCCCTTTCTCCCCTTTGTGAGTTTGTTTAGCTGTGGGACCAGGTCCTTTATGGCATGTAGGAGCGGGCAAGGGTTTCTGGAGCAATCAACTCCATCAGCAGCAGTGGCAATTGCATAACACTTCAGCCTTTTGTAACAGATTTTGTGTGTGTGCGTGCTGAAAGTATGGCCAGGAGGGAAGGGGATGTGAAACGCTGGGAATTTTTTTTTTTTTTTTTTCCCCTTGGAAAGAGCCTGTCTGAGTTCTTTTATGCTTTTCAGGCTCAGGGATGAGAGCGAGCGTGCGTATGTGCGAGGGCGTGCGCGCTTCTGTGCCCATACAGTCGCTCAAGTGGGAAAAAACCCCGTTTGCAGTTCACACAGGAGGAATTTCTGATGGAGACAACAGTGCTAAGCAGAAAGGCACATCCTGATCTCTAGCAAGTGAGGGGCACGCTCACACACACACGCACACACACACACACATACTCTCTGGGCGCTCTGCATAATACGTGCAAAGCGTTGCCCTTTAATGAACGTAACCTATGGCGGCTGGGATGCAGCCGGCCAGACCTCGCCATTAATAAACTGGGAACATTCTTCTCCTTTTTAGTCCCTTTCAATGCCAGCCCTGTGGTTTGATCTCCCTTGAATGCTGCTCCCCCTCATTTGGGGCTCCAATTCTGAGAAGATTTGGCGCATTGTTTGAGGTCGCAGGATGTCGGATTGATTTCGAAGCTTTTGTATTGACTCCGGGCTCCTGAATGAAGCTGTCATGTGTGTCTGTGGTTGGCTAGCAGGCTGTCCGGCTGCAAGCTGTGCCTTCCTTTGTTGTTTAGGCCTCATTGAGCTGAGGGAAGAGGCTCATTTCAGGGTGATTTACCACCACCCAAACACCAGCTGTCTGTTGTACTACCGCTTGCCTCCACCTTGGATTCAGTTCTTGTTTCCCTTCGTTTCCCCCCTTGTCCTCTCCCACTCTACCACTGTAGGCACTTGGGCACCGGTTCCTCGAGATGCGTGGATCACCCTGACAGAACAGTGTAAAAAAACATAAACACTGAATATGTTGTTCTTCTCAACGTCAATTATGGACCCGCTGGGGTTTTTTTTTTTTTAGGGTTCACTGTTGCACTGCTAGACACGTTTTTTTTCTTGGTGAAAAATCAAACTATTGCCCTAGGGAAAAAAATAATAAAAACACCATGTTCCTCTTGGCTTGTTACTAAGTACTCCATAGTGAAAAACAGTAATGATTTTATTTAAAAATAACCATTAACCTCAGTGGCAGGACAGCAGACTGAATTGCACAGCCTGGCTGGTGCAGGATGTCAGGGGAGGTAGCTGCAAATGTGCTCTCCAATCCTGGAAATGTTGAGATATTTGGACGGATGGGGAAGGAGTCAGAAAAGGACAGCATCGCCTCCCAGCACCCTTGTCATTCCCGAGCAGACACGATTGCTGTGTTTATGCGGGTATTATGCTGGAGAGCCATTTTGGTGATGTAAGACAGAAGAGGAAGAAAAGGGAAGAGGATGCAAAGTGCTGCTCAGCTCAGCTTTACAAAGCTCTTTCAGAAAAGTACTTCTCTGTGAGGAGCCAGAATGCTTCAGCAGCTGAAATGCTAATAAAAGCCTTGGAAAGGCTACACTGGAAGCTTCGCTGTTCCCCAGGTTGCCATGGGCCAAGGCTCAGTTATCCTTTCTGCACCTCACATTTCCATCTGTTGGTGGGGGACATTTTGATGGTAGGAGAGATGGAAAGAGCAGCTGAAAGCTAGGGCCAGGCTTGGCCAGTGAGACCTTCCAGGGGCCAAGTGGAGAGGGTTGCACCAGCTCCTTGGGGGTGAAACTATTGCCAGTACATTTGGTGGCTGTTGCTCAAAAGCAAGGATGGCTGATGGGAACCAAGCAGGTCAGAGCCCAGCTGGACCTGCCAGTGGCTGCAAGGTGTGTGGCATGGTGCTGCTAAGCTGAGCTCACCCCTTGAGCTGGCCTTCCCAGCTGCAGGCTTAGGAGAGCGGGAAGAAGACAGGATCCTCCGGTTAATCCCAGCCAGCTCCTCCGGAGCACAGAGCCTGGCAGCTCCGCAGAGGCCCGCCGGTGCCATGTGCATCACGTCTGACTCCTTTAAACGGGGCTGGCAGCTCTGCGCGGGACCTCTCTGAGCAACGCAGCAGAGCCGGGGCTTGCTGCAGCCTCGGGGGCTGCCCCGGCGGCGGCGGTTTGTGTGTGCCCCCACGCCTCCCCCCAGAGCCGCTGGCGTGAAGCAAGTTGTGACTGGCCCTCATTTGACTTCTGGGTGATGCAGTTTGGTGTTTCTCGACCACAGGCTGTTAAAACTGGCGACTGATCAGCTCCCGTCACCCATGCCACTGAGATAATGAAACCTGTTGCTATTACTATTATTATTTTTCTCCTTTTTCTGCAAACTTTGGCCAGCTGCTGGAGCCTGTGGTGCAAGGAGGAGGGTGAGGTCAGTGGGACTCCCTATAAGAGGTGGGATAATGAGACATATGTGCTTTGGTCTGCAGTGCTTGCCAAGGAGCCTTCTTGCTGTTTGCCTTGGGAAGGGGGATGTCTGAGGATGGGTGGGAGCCAGCAGAAGGCACAGGAGCTCTTCCGTTGGAAATCCTTGTGCCTACCTGCTTCTAAACCAGAGCATCGCATCAGGAGCAGGCAGCACAGGATCATTTAGTAGCAATACATCTGTGAGCTTTCAAGATCACCATGCTCCTCCCCAATCTTGTTATTAAAAGGCCACAAAACATGGAAATGATGCTCTGCAAATTAAGACCAAACATCTGTAGCACCCGGTGAGACGAGGCTCCTCTCTTTGCAGTGTTCTCCTCTCCTTCCCCTGCAAGCATCAGGCGCGGCTGGATGAAGGACGGAGGGATGTATTAGGAGGCAACAACCACGGCAGGAGAGCCCCAGTGAGGTGTTTTAATTTCTTAAGAAACTCCGTGGGCACTAGAAGCTGTAAAATAACATACAGATAAACAAACAAAAACTCACTGACCCTTAGCACCCTGGAGGGCTCTGTTTCAGATCACTGAATAAAAGCTGAAGTTGCATATGCATGTTTAATGTAACACAAGGCGCGTGCTGTGGAAAAGCATGCTTTCTTCTAATCTGGTTCCAGACAGAAGCATCCAAACAGAAGCCCCTTTCCCTATCCCCACTGAACTGCCTGGTGTATGCGAGGAAACCCCAGAATGACAAGGCCTCCATCTGCTCTTAAACGGAGTTGCGACTGGCTGCAAATGTTGTCCATATGCTTTTTTTTTTTTTCTTTCCCTTTCAACTTAGCTGCCTAATGTTAGACACCTATCCCCAAATTAAGCATCTGCTCATAATAGGCTTTCCTAAAAAAACGTGGAGGTAGTAGCTAATTCAGGCAATGCACATCAGGAGAAGTGCATCTGCAGTTGGAAAAGGAGTTCTGATTATTCATCCAGTGCATTGCTTTCATCTGCTTTTTTAGGGAATGGAAGAGCCCCTGCTTTCTTGTACTGTCAGTGAAAAACAAAAAACTATCAAGTTTTAGGTTCATATTCCCCCTCTGCTCTTCATTTTCCAGGTGATTATGGGCAAGATCTTACATTTTCTCTTTGTTAAATAAAGCTGGCAATACTTCCAGCCGGGCAGCAGAACACGGCCATGGTTTCCCATGAGCTCAGGTTCCACGGCAGAATATCCTGTCAAAAGGGTCTAAAAATGGGAGGGTTTCCTTGGTTCATGGTGTAAGAAGGGCTGGAGTATCTTTTTGAATGTAATGACTTTGCTGTGGATACTGGGACACGTTAACCATCAGGAAGTCACGTATGGATCCAGTTTCCTAAACAGAGGTATATGTTGCTGCTATAGGTATCCTAAGACACCCTGGCTGTCCACCAGCTGCCTGTTAGGAAATGTGTGGGTCTTCCTTGGGTCCTGTTGTAACTCTTAACTTGTCTCATGTACTGTGGGGTATCTAGAAAGTCTCCTTTGGTTAGACAGGCAAGTCTCTCTCTGGGCCTCAGTTTCCTATCTCTAACATAATCATTTAATGCAATTACTTTAAATTATAGTTTAATCACTTCTTTCTGCAGAATGGTTTTTGAATTTGAGATATTACAGACTAATTGCTGAAGGACTGTAGTAATGGGGCAAGAGCAAAATACTTTTGATAGATGGGAGTCATGGGCAGAGGATGCCAGTAGGAAGTAGTCCCCTGAAAACCTCAAAGTTTGACAGGTTGCAATCAGCAGCCCAAACATTGGGCATAGTTGTTAGGTTTCAGGTGTAGGTACAGCCTTTTCAGTGTCTTTTTTTCCCAGTGTCTCTTTTGGAAAGAGGAGAAAAGATAATTTTTGCATGTTATCTGACCTTGCTGGGACTTGTGAGATGCTGAGGTCACCAAGTAAGAGACCTTCACCACACCTGGCAGGTTGCAGGCTCTCCCGAGGTGACCAGAAGTCTATCTGCCTGTTTGTGATTCCTGCCACCAAGGGTCATCTCTCTGCTGTGCCCTGACATTGAGCAATGGCTGCAATTCCTTTAATCGTGCCCTTTCTCTTCCTCATCATTTAGGGCAGAGCGCTTCCACTTGGCTAAACTCATTAACTGCTTTAATGTTGAGGTTTCCTTTTCCATATAAATTGATCCAGCTGAAATCTCGTGACTCTGCACGCGAGCAGATTCTCCCTCTGTTGCCCAGACGATGCTGAGAGTGTTTCTTTTTCAGCTGCAGACAGCAAAAGTCTGAAAAAAGGCAATGTCTTTGTGTGTGCATGTCTATGGGAAAGCAAGTATTCATGATGGGTTTGTGGGGACTCAATTGGCTGCATTACTGTTTGAGCTCAAGGAGCATTTTGACCAAACCTGGAATCCCAGCCCCTTTCTGCCATGGTGATTTATCAAGATGTCCAGGTCTGAAAAGCTCCAAAAATGCTGTGGTGAAGATCTAAAGTGACTCAAATAATCCCCAGAAAAGAACCAGGCTGATGTGAGGGACCTTGCTGCTCAGATCACGCTCAACTTGATGGGTTGTCAGTGAAAAGGAGGCGGTTGAGCTCAGCTTATTTCCCAGACTTTTGACCATAGGCAAAAGGAAGGAGAAGGGGACCCTGTTTCTTTGGAAATCTCTGTCGGCCCTAGAGCGTTATTGATGCTGCAGGGTCTGTGTGAGCAAACTGCAGTGTTGGATAAAGGCTGTTGAATTCCTGGCAATGACTTGCCAGTGGTTACACGGACCAATTGTCCACATGTGGACAAGTCACACCTGTAGACTTTTTTTGACCAAATCTAGCTACACTAGAAGCAAGTAAGCACTAACCTGGTAATGGTGAACAGGAATGCTGGTGTATGAGCTTTACCTCAAGTCACACCAGTTTGGTCATTGTACTCCCTGAGTGTGGTAGACTTGTTCTGTTCCTGTATGTGTATGAAAACATTGGGTTAAAATAACCTGTTCCTTTTCAGCTTGGCTTGCCCGTGTTCCCACTGTGTTTTTCTACACACCTTGCTTTCCTTCTGCCCCTGTCTATTTGACATCCCTGATGCTGTGATGTTTGGCCTTTGGGGAAGTCTCCTTGGCAGCTTGGGAGCTACCTCTCTGCGGAAGGGTATCTCCCAGCAATGCAGGATGAGTCTACAGGCTTCCCTAATGCCCTTTCTTCCCCTCCTTCTGATCATATATACAATTCTTTTGGTCTTTGGTGGTTCAGATTGTGCTAACTTTTTTCTTGCCTTATCTCTTGTAGGGAAAAGTCATTGGAGATGCAAAACTGCTCATGAGTTGTGGTTGCAGAAAAGGGAAAAATGCTCAAGTGAAAGACTCAGATCAGGTCAGTCAATATGTACCTTAACTGGTGGAAGTAAAAGAACATGTTAACATCTGATTGATTTGAACTTGCTGTTGCATATTGGGGTTCCTGAACACAGAGTCTTTGGTGTGGCTGACAATGATACAACATTAATGGTTTTTGCATTTGTTTTTTTGTAGAAAAACCCTGAAGCAAGATCAGGGATTCACCAGACTAGGAGCTGTTAATGCCCTAGCCTGACTTATTCCCATCTGATTTATTTATTCATGAATTCTGTTTCTTTATAAAAATCCAGTCCAGGAAATGCCTTTCTTAAAGAATATTGCACTTCCTTGCTGGCTAAATGCATTCAACCTTTGGTCTCGTACTGTAGCTGCCTGGATGGGCAATAGTTACAGAGAAATGTGCCATTTGTTCCATGCTTTTGTTCCAAAGTGACGCCATCACAAGAACATTCTTTATTGAAGAAGTTCCTCATGATAGACACGTAAAACCTTGTTCACAAACAGAAAACTGATGGCCAGGTTTCAATATTCATTACTTAGAATGAATGGCCTCTTATGCTAAAATTGGTTAAACTGACGTCAGTAGGACCACTTGTGGGGTTCAGTAATTGCAAGTGAGGTGGACTGAGCTCTGAATGACAGCCAGCTGGTGGTCTCTTCCTACCTCCTACCATTTTGCACTTGTTCAGACCATCTGAGTTTGTCGCTGTCAAATTTTTTCAGTTATTATTGCCTTCTGGCTTTGTAGCAGAAGAGAAATTTGAATCCAGAGATCATTCATTCCAAAGCTGAAACAAAAAATTGATTTGAGCAGAAATATTTTATAAATATTGGGTCATCCAGTGTTAAATGTGGTAGAGTGAAGCAGTTGATCTCAAGTATCAAATAACTTTGCTCTCTAATGTACCTTGTGGACAACCTGTGACCAAGTATAAACCCAAAGCAGATGCAAACTGTGTCCACAAAGCTTCAGGAACTCCTGATAATTTACTGATGGGAAAAGAGATGAATTCTCAGGAGGAAAAATGTTTTCAATTTCAACATGCATGTTCATCAACCCTAATTAATAACGATATCTCTGAGCCTTGTTTTGTTAATGTCTGAGAAGATCTGAGAACAGATTTATCTAAAGTGTGGTGGGCTCTGTTGTGAGGAATGTTGGTCACACTTATAAATGCTTTTTAGGATTGAGTCTCTCATTGAAGCCCGTGGGGCTTTTTAATTAGTATTTTCAAAATACCATTCATTGTCATGAGCCATGCTATCAGTTCACCATCAAGACAAGGCTTCATATTACTTTTCTTTAAAGAATAGCTTCCCATTCTCTCAAATATAAGCTTAATTTTCTCATGTTGAGGCTCTAACATATCAGGAGAAAATTAATTTAGAAATGAAACACTTTTTACCAATTTTACTCTTTTGTATTTTGATGTACTCTGTTTGAATCACTCTTGATTTACAACAGGACTGGAGCAGCGTCAGACTGCTTGTAGTAGAGATTAAAAAAGAAATGGGAACATCTTGATTTCAGAGAGCTTTCACAAAACACCACCTCTAACAAACCCTGAGTGTTGGACCTGAACTATAGCAATACTTTAATTATAGAGTAGGCAATAGGGTTTTGGAGGGAAGAAAAATCCAATTCTCTTCAGTGTTTTCTAAGACAGTGATAAATTATTCTTTGCATTCGGTTACTTTCTGAAATCTAATTTTTGGTGTCTAGTGATGTGTTGACCATCAGTAACTCTTTTTTGCTGGATCAGCATGAACTATCAGGCAAGGGCTTGCTCCAGAAGCTGTAAAGCTTATTCGTTGTGCCCCTGGCAGGGTCCTGTCAGTATTTTAGGGGACAGGAGGTGGATGGGGAGGAAACTACTACAGGCGGGTGGGTGGCAGCATGGAACATTTGTCTGTGAATGCAGGACCTCAGCTCAGCTTATAAATTATCCCCTGGGCCTTGTAGATAAACACAGACTTCTATGGTGACATCGGCTGGGAAAGGCAAACACTTGCCGGCGATTGTAGGCTAATCCTTCAGGACACTAATTGCCAGAAAACCAAGGAAGCATTATTTTAGGAACAGCTTGTTTCACTTTGTGAAGGGGAAAAACACTGCACTGGATTTAGTTTTGTTTGCCAAGCTTTACCCCTTCCTCCTGCACTCTGTCTCAGATTTTAAAGAATTACCTTCATTATTGTTGTTAGGAACTTTTTTTTGTGTGTGTGTCTTGCTTTGTGTTTTCCTGTGATGCCTCTGTAAAGTTTTGTGAAAATGAAACTTATTTTTCATTTTCATGAATGTACACCTAAATAGGTTTTTGGTTTTTGGTTTTGTT
Source organism: Grus americana (assembly GCF_028858705.1). Lineage (NCBI taxonomy): Eukaryota > Metazoa > Chordata > Aves > Gruiformes > Gruidae > Grus > Grus americana. The sequence continues at coordinate 5,453,054 of NC_072891.1, read as the reverse complement.
TTGGTTTTGGGTTTTTTTTTTTTTACATCACTAACTGTTTGAAGACTTCGAACTAACCAGTTGCTTTTTTGCTGCATTTTTGTGAAAGGTAATGCTTTGCAGAGATTTTAGGTTTTTTTCATTCTTTCAAGTCAATTTGGAAACTTGTAAAAAGTCCTAGACACACTGCCCCACCAGTGAAAATCCCCAGCTGAACCAAGTCATGACCCCATTGCTGAGGATTTCATTTACTGGCATTTCTCCAGTATGCCTCTGGAAGAGAAGGCACCTTAACCTCCTTGACCTGAGAGCTGTTTTCCTGTGTCCGGCATCCAGAGGCACTTCTCTGCATGGTATTTTCCATGGTGCAAGTCACCAGTGTGTAAATCTTGGCCCCATCACTGTCAAGGGCACAAGTCCAAACAGGCTCATATGGGGCTGGGATTTCACAACAGACACAAGGAACCCAACCTTCATGTTGGATTTGCTCTAGAGCAGGAGAGGGGCTGGTGGTCTGTGCTGTGTGGCCCTCTCAGTCCAGATTAAACCTCACAAGATGAGGCAGAAGGCTACGCAGTGCAATATAATCCCACAAAACCTTTGAAAACCTCAAAGGGACACTGCTGCATGCACTGAAGAACTAGAGTCCTGTCCTCCATGTATGGTCTAGATGAAGCTGTGGATCGGTGAAGCAGGATGACTGAGAGAAGTCCCAAAATAGGGCCACCTCTTGGTAGGAAAACCCCCATGTCCTTGGCTGCCATGGGCACCACTGCCAGCTGTTTGTGTTCTTTGTGGGAATGAAATTCATCCATGCTCCAAGGCCCAGAACGAAGTCTCTACACCACAAACATCCTACTGTAATTGTAAGGTTCATATATGCTCTTCAGAGTGGTTATTAGTTTCCCAGTAATTTATGCCTCCCCGTAAATTATTATACTGTTACTTATTATTTGAGGTGCGTTGTTGCATAAGAATGGCAATCCTGGACTACGATATCCTTGTGCTAACTATTATATTAACATAGAGTGGGAAAGATGGTTCCTGGGGAGTGATTTCATTTGTGTATTTTCTGAGGAAAGCGAAATGTCATTTAAAATCAGGGGGAAAATGTGTGGGTGGATAAATAATGTGCATATTAGAGGTATGCAAAAGGTTGAGAACCCGAAGTAGCAGAGTGCTCCATATTCTTGGCATATGCAGCTCTACCTTCTCAGGGTTTAGTTTGTTTTCTGCTGCTTCTCCCAGAAGGTAGGCAGCTCACCAATGTTTAACTGCTCTTATCCTTTGATTTTTTTCTTTTTTCTCTTTGCTTAACTTTTCTGGTGGCTCGTGTGAGCTCACGCGTTACTGAGAAGTCAGATCCTCCTGTCCTTCCGTGTATTTGTTTTTGGTTTTAATATGACAAATGTATGCCTCCTCTGGAAACGGTATCCATGCTGCAGAGTAATTATTTAGTGAATGGTGGATCCAGTTCATGTTGGCAAGGATCAGATTAATCATTATTAATCATGACCCCTCGGACAGTAACCTCATCCCTTGTCTAAGTGCTGCTCTTTATTAAGAAGTAATAGCTGCTAGGGGATGGCTGGGCCACTGCTCTCATTGCACCAGCACAGTGCTCAGGACTCCTGGCAGGAGGCAGGGGAACTTCGTTCAAAATTAAAAATAGAAGCACATGGTCCACGTTCCAGAAATGAAATAGGCAGCTTCCCCTGTGGGCTTCTTCAGCCTCATCTGAGTGTCCTCCTTTCCCCTGAAACCTCCCGAGAGTTTGCCTCTTTCCAAAGGTTGAATTCAGTGTTGGGGATGAAATAATCTCTCTGATGCTTTTCTATTTGTCTGCTTGATTTTCTTTTTTAAACTTAGGTAGATCCCAGTATAACCTAATGTACGTGCAGTCCTTGCAAGGATAAGGTTTTAAGGTCTAATCTAGTGGCTGCAGCAGATTTCAGCAGCTGATGAGACTGCAGATGGGCTTAGCTCTCTGGGACTCCAAGTAGACCCCAAACCAATGACCTTTTTGAAGATTTCTGAATTCCTTGAAGAAACACTGCACTGTCAAGGTGAGGTGTGCAGCAGTGTTCACAAAGTTGTGAGTAAAAATATATCTCCTTACTACTTGTATCACCAGAGTTCTGCTGAGAGTAGGCAGTACTTTAATTCATAATTATTCTGGTTTTCCTAGCACTACAGGTTCTTTTTAAGAAGGTGAGGCAGTGCTATCAATTGATGTCATCGTTATTTCAACAAAAGCACTATGACATAAGTACTGGATTGAAACCAGTCTCCCCAACCCCCGCGCCCCCAAATATCCACCTTAATTACTTTTTAAAATGTTTTAATTGACTATATGGAAATTCAGGACAAAACCCTTTAGAAGAGAGGAATGGAAAGAAAAATGTCTTTTGTCTCCTTCTAGCTCTTGGGTACCTGAAAGCAGTAGAAACCTGGGTCAAACCTGCCACACTCTTTTGATGTCTGCCAAAGTTGTTGTGGGAGTAACATTGTTTAATGGTTGAAGGAATTCAGTGAAGAATAAAAGTATCAGCAAAGATAAAGGGCCCAGTACAAATTATCTGGTAAACTGCTGTCAAATTTTACGTGTTCAGGGCTACTGGTAATTTCCCGTCTTAAAAAAACAAGGGGGGAGTTTGGAGGGGAGGAAAGGAGGGTAAAAAGTATATAAATAAACCCACCTCTTTAAATAGCTAACTGACCTGCTCTGAACTGTGTTGGAGGTAAGTTCCTTTGGCAGCCAGCACTACAATATCTGTTGAGGGCGTAGCAGAGGGCTGAGACCAGGTTTTGGAGAATCTGCCTTAGCTTCGCTGGCTCTCCGTTGCATTCTTCCACTTGTCAGCAAGAAATGCACTGAAGCACAAAATGAGGGAGTGCAAAGGCTTCTGCACTCCATCTGAGCAGGTCTGGATCACACCACCACGGTTAATGTTTCTCTCCGCTAAAAGAAATAAGAGTAATAAAAATAAATGAAAGCATTGGCTAACTTGGAAATACATGGGTGGAAGAAAGCAGGAGGAGAGAATTGGGGGGAGAAGGTACGCTGTCTAGCATCTTCTCCTTCAAGTTTATGGCAGAGTTTGAATCTCTCCTTGAAAAATCATTGGATTCTGCACAGGTTATAAAAAGCTAAAACAAGATGTAAAATACAAGGACAGAGCTTGTTAAACATCTGAGGTGTCCAAGCAGTAAAGCACCCTTAAAAATATTTTGTTCATTCAATAAAGCTGGATAGGTGATCATACAAGGAACATGGGACTATGGGAAGCTGTCCTAGATCATCCAGTCCTTTGAGATCTCAGGGAACGGTTACATACAGCACCACTGATAAACATATCCCTTTCGGCACTGGTACCCATTAAAAGAAAACCTTGTAGCTCTGTCATTACGCTCATCCCACCAATTAATTTTTTACTTTCCAAAATACTCACTCATGTATTATTCCCGCATCTTGTTCCTGCTGCCCGATCATAGTGTTTTTCCTCCCATGATGAGAGTGTTGGTCTCAGGAAAGTGGACCACCTTTGTTTTTCCATTTTCCACTACAATTTTCTTGCTGGTGGTGATGCTATATGGGGGAAACAGTTCCACTTGGTGAACCAAAATGCTGTACAAAATTTAATCTCGGGGAAAAAAAAAAAAAAAGCTGGAAATCTCTTCCTCTCAATGTAATCTGATTGGGGACAAGAGTAATTTGAACGAGAAACTCACTAGCTGCCTTTTCTCTGGACCTCCCAAATTCATACAGCAGTTGTGCTTTGGTAATTGCTGAATCTAGTGCTAAGTATCTGTGTTCCTGGTGGCTGGAAAAGTTTTTTGGTTTCATTCATCTGTTGTGTGGAATTGAAGCAGTTGTGAAATGGAAGTTGGGTGGATAAGTCCCCATTCTTTGGATTTGTGTAAGTTTTGGAGGGATGATATTATGAAAGAAACTTTCTAAACGTAAGTCTCCAAACAAAAGAGATTGAGGTTATGGGTGTCCTTTGCAAGTTCAGCTGTAATAGGTTTGTGTTGCAGTGGGTTACACCTCCCTTCATACAATGCCATTGGTAAGCTGCCATTTCTAATGACCTTTTATAATCACCTATTTCCTTTTCTCACTCATTTTATGAATAGTCTTGTACTCACTTAAAGAGTTTCCCACCTTGTGGTCTCCTCTTACAGTTCATATTCATTTCAAAACGTGTCGGGCTTCCTGTAAAGGGTAGCACAGTGTAGACTGAAGTTCAATAGAGCCTTTCCTTTCTACAGGAAGGGGGGACCAAAAACCTCATAGTGCCCTTTTTTTGCAGGAAAGGCTTCAGAACTGGCAGTCAGCAGATTATTTTTTTTTCTTTTGAGGTAGTTCTGAATGCATGCTTTAATACAGTGCCCTGCCCCTGTTCTGGATGTAAAACTTAAGGCTCTGACCTTTTCTAGTGAGTGATGATCCCATGGCACTTTCCCTCCTGAGTTGGAGCATGCAAGTCCTGGTGATGATGTTTTGTCCAGGCTCTCATTCAGGAAATGTATTCTGCCAACTTGACTTGACCCTGTACCTTCAATGAGACACATTATTCTTCACTTCCTGCCCTAAATTGCTGTGTACTGCCACCTTGCATTGATGGGTCCTTTGTTCCACCTTGGAGGTACATTCATTTTGGTGGTGGATGAAGGGAAGGTCTACGGTTTTGAAAAGCAATTGGAGAGCCCTCTGAATGAAAAGTGCTTCACATGTGAAAAAATTAGTGTTACCAGTTGTCATCGTCAGCATCAAATCCTGAATTTGAAAGGGTCATTTATACTCCTCAAAGGCAAACACACAGGAGCGTGGTAAAAGAGAACTAAAGCAGCTGAAGAAAATGCTGTCTCATGTCATTGCAGGCTCTGCAGTCCCAGGGAGCATTAATAACTATGTTGTTGTTTTCACTGATCTCTACATTGGCAGAGAGGGAAAGAATCAGAAGGGAGAAGCTGCATTGCTGAGCTGCTCCGAGCGGTCCCATGCCCCCTGCATTAGCTGCTTACCTGCTGCAAGGAGACTCAACCAGGGCAGGGACAACGTGCAGATGAATGAGGAAAAGGCATAGGTGAAGATTTGGACTTGTCCATTTGATTGCGATATAGTAAGGATCATCTTTCCCCATCACGCTCTGGCATTCTGGCTGCATTTGCTGCCTTTCCCACTCTGTCTTGTTCCCATTTCCCCTTAGCAGATGCCAACGTGTGAAGACACCATGGCAGGGTCAGTATCAGTCAGCCACCTTTTGGATGACAGATGCCACGTGAATCTAGATCCCACCTACTCTGAGGTTCATGCAGACTGAACGGCCTGCTCAGAGCTGCTGAGAGCTGTGAGGTGTAAGCAAAGTACAAAGGCTTTGTGGAGGGCGGCAGATGGAGAGAAGGAACCGCTCGTTGCTTGGAGTGTTGTGCTTGCAGCTTTGTGGAGCACTTCACACCTATCTTGGCATGGGTGCAAAATGCTACCCAAGCAGAATGGTGGCAGTTTGCACCCTCCTTTTACTCACATTGTGCCAGAGTCAATGTCAAGACAAGATTAAATTCAGGTCCTAAATCTCGGCAGGTCATCTGTCTGGAATTGTACCCACTATGGTTGTTCTGCATTCAGCAAATATTCAGTAATGACATTGGTTATTCATGGAAAATGTATTCAGCTGAGTTATCCAGCAGCTCAGGCGATGACTCTTCCTGATTTTCTCGTGGGAGTCTGTTCTGCTGTTGGGTTGACCATGCTCATAGGAACATTTTTGTGTTGCTCCATCTAAGCAGTCTTTTGTTCCTTATATCCTTTTACTCTTTGATATATCCCACTTTGTGAGTTTCTTGTTCATTCGTATGAGTCTGGTTTGGTGAGAGACAGTAGCAGCCTAAGATACACGTGTACCTTGGGTTTGAAGTTTCCTTATACAGGTAAAAATCAGTTTTTAAAACATTACTTCCTGAAAACCACTCAGAAAGCTCTGTGATATAAAACTGTAAACAAAGTGGTCTTTGTAGGAGAAAAAAATCCCTTGTGCAAGGAAGAAATCATTCAAGCTGTAGTTTGAAAGTCTTTCTAGCAGGTGGAAGAAGAAGTGGTTCAGCATCTATGGAGTCAGCTCACACTTCAGAGATGCTGGTTCAGTCCTTCAGTCTGCCGCAGGTTTCCTACACAACCAAACGTGATTTAACTCCTGTAAGACCTCAGCTCTCTTTATAAAGCAGTGAAAGCAGCACGGATATCCTTCGTGTTAAAGACTGGGGAGTACTTGGATATTAGCGTGGTGTAGGCCTTGCCTGAGGTAGGTTCACACTGGCTTGAAACATAGCATGGCTCCCACTAGCATCCTGACGGAAGGATGTTTTATTCTTTTTTTATGTCATATCTTAAAAAGAACCAGACAAAAATCTGATATAAAGTATGAGAAAAATAAAACAAAAAGCCATATGATTCACTGCAGGATTAAATCCCCTCTGCAACTGGTTCCATCCTGGAGAATATATTCACAGCTGGGTTATAAACCCTCAAAACCAGACAACATAACCTTAACTTACACAATATTACTAAGGCACTGCTGTAATGGGATCGTTCTGCTATGGCTCATGGGCACATTTTAGGTGTCATCAGTTTAGTCTACAACTGGAGGCTGTTAAGTGCAAAACCATTTTAGCAACTGTATCTTACACGCAGGGATGATCGAATATTAATGGCTTTTCTTTTGTTGAGAAAATATACGGACAGGAAAATGAAAAGCCACAGGAAATCTCACTGTCCTTCCTCAGGTAGCAAAGTTCGTTTCTGGAGGACAGCAGGATCAGTCTAGCAGCTGAGTAATGGTGTAGGTGGCTGGGAAATTGGCTCTCATTCTCCAACGCTGATCTGTTCTACAAACTTAGACAAATAATTTCAGCTTAGCTTTCCTTCTTAGTCTTATCTCCTCATGGATGTGGGTTATTAGAAGAGTAGTTATTTCACTCCATCATTGGAATGGGTTAGACTCTAACCACACAACATTGAGACTAAGCAAATAGGGAAAAGCTACGAGGGATGAGACCTTGTGTTTTGTCCCACCAAAGGTGCCCATCATGACTATTTTGGTAGATGATGTCAAGCTCTTTAAAAAAAGCCCAAAATGTTTTGCAACTGAGTGGGAAATGTGATTACCTTACCCTGAAGCCGGGGTCAGTAAAGATGATAAAATTAACTTTCCCCACCTTATGTCCTTCTCAACACGCCCCAGGCTGCTTGGTTTTTTACCTTGTCACGTTGTAGGCTTGGGAAAACAGGTGACGATGAGGTGGTGCAAAAGTTTCCATTTGGCTACAGATACTTGTGCTGTCTATAGGTGTTATGGGCCAAGACTTGGGTAAGTGTCCTGAGGTTGCCTGAGTATCCAAGTAAACAGGATGACAAGGAGATGCTAGCCACTTTCCGTGAACTCTGTGCTCCCCAGTGCTGCAAGGCTGGAGCTGTTGTTGGCTTTTTGCAGGGCACTCCTATGGTTTAACCTTAGATGACTGACTGACTGGCGTGGTGTTGAGGCATCCATACCTCCCTCCACTGACTGTGTCAGGAACGTAGGCTCTGAGTTGAACCACAGCTATCTTCCTAAGGAAGTAAATTGAAATATCTCTCTCAGCATCCTCCCTAGAGGTCAGTGGTTGTACTTAGAAAACAAGGGAATGATTCCCGATGAATAACAGCCTGCAAAAGCTTTATATTCTCTTTTTATCATTATCAAATCATGCCGAAGAGGCTGCAAGGTGAAGAAACTCTCAAGCTTCATTTTCGAGAAGCTGCTAAGATGAAGACAGGGCATTTCAAAATCAATACTGAAGCTTGTATTCCAAAGAGCAAACGGGAGAGTCATTATAAGCTGCTTTACTTCTCATCTCTAATTCTCCATATTCATAACTTAAGCCCTGTCATTTGGATTTATCCTCTGTGGCCTGCAGTGACACCAGGAAAAGTCCTTCTTTTTAATTCTGTGGCAAAAAAATAACAACGCTGCAGGGTAGGATCATATCCCCACAGAAGTTGAGAGCTTAAATGTTTCATGTTGGGCACCAGATTTTGCTGTCTTCTCCCCCTCCCATTTGTCCCCTCCTCCCTCCTCTGCTGTTACACATCAATCATCCTCTTTCCTAGAGGCTAGGATACAAACAGTGTAATCCCAGAGAGAAAGGACACCGATACAGCCAATCCTGCACACGGCTATTGCTCTGTCCTTGGAGATGCCATCGCTCAATCTAACAATAGGCTTTTGCTGATGGGAGTGTTTCAGCTGGACTGGAGAAAGCAATAGGGGTGCTAGTCTAAGAACCCACCTTTACCATCATTGGGTGATCTGTTGTATCTCTATCCCCATCTCCTATTTTAAGTGGCTTTCTAAACTTCTCTTTCCTTTATTACTTCTTGGTTTTCTTATCTTGGCACTTAGAGCATCATAAGTATAGTTTCATCACCAGCAATATTTTTAATTATGACCTGGAAATGAACTTCAGACCTGACTCAGCCAACCCAACTGAACTATTCATAACACATAAAGGACTGGTGTTGAATTAACTAATGACTTTAAAATAAGAAAGGCTTCCTGCATAGGCTGCTTTTTGGAGAAAATACCGCAAGCTCAAATGCTATTCTGTTAAGTGTCCTTCAGAAGAGATTTTTCGGTTTGTTGGGATTTTTTTTTTTTTTGGTTTGAAAGTCAGGAATGCATTTAGAGGACGTGGTGTTACTCACCTCCAGAAAAATCCCACAACATTACATTCAGGAGAAGCTGATGAACAACGGTTGATTTCTGGCAAGTCCAGGCAGTGACAGCTTGTTCCAGCAGCACCGTCTCCCTGCTCCCGTGTTTATTGAACCGGACTTGAGATCACATGATATTCTGCTGGCAAGTTTGGGAGTGAACTTTGGTGGGAACCCAGTACTTTCTCTCGTCTGCTAAGCCCTTATTAACCCCCCCCATTACTTTTTCTAACTCCCCTCTGGACTTTGAATTACGCTGCAGTGAACATAGCACACGTGAGTAAGAGCTTAAGGTCTTGCTCACTTGGGTGGTCCCATTAAAAAGACCAGGTTTGCTGTCTTGGCTGCAGAGCCATTCCAAACATTGCTGCTATTTTTCTTTCCCCAGCATTTCTCACCTGCCTCTTTTTTTTTTTTTAAATCTTTTTTTTTTTTCCATGCCCAATCTATTAATATGCATTTTAACCAGTTAACTTTGGAACCAAAATATTAACTGCATAGGAGGCAGCTTTTCTGAAGGTTCATAAAATATGTATTGGAGCTGGGAATATAAAATGCTCCCATTTTGTAGCAGACAAAATGTATAAAGTGCTGAGTGAAAATTGAGAGGGACCCAACTTAAACCTTTGAAAATCGCTGCCAGTTCCAATGTGCTGTATTTATTTTGACTTGGAAGGCTCAATCTGGTCCAGATGAGGTCATTTGGTTGGGAGCACACGTGTCCGCGCAGGGCTCGGAGGGAGGGAAGCCTGCAGGATGCTTCAGCTCCGAGGTGTTGAGCTGCCAGGGAGCAGCGGTGGGAGTGGGGCGGGCAGCCCGTCTACGTGTTGATCCTGGCATTAGAGCGTAACGCTGGGGTGGAGGTGTTGTAATGTTTAAGTTGATTTCTTTTAAGGCAGGCAGGACAGTGTAGCTTTAGTATCCTCAGCTGTTTGCAGGGTAGGGTAAGTGGAGGCAAAGCTTGACACACTCTAACAATTTGGGGACGGAGGAATATATTTGGGTAGGGGTGTCTGTAGTTACTCATTCGTATGACTCCAAGTGGAAAAGATCCTGTTATTTCATTTGCAGGGCTCTCTTTCAGCTTGCCGTCTTTAACCCTTGCCCTCTCAGCACCTGATACCTGCTCAGCACCATTTTACTTTCCCTTCCCTCTGCTCCTGCATCTTCCCTAACTCCCCTCCTCAAAAAGATTAATAGCTGTGCCATTTGTCTCTATGAAATTTCACTTTTCTCTCCCGGAGCTCCATCTCCGTCGCTCGCTGCTCCATCCCAGCAGGTGGGAAAGTCTCCTGCGCCCTGTGCAAGAAAGCCCGTCCTCCCCGCTCCCCGCCTCCCTGCCAGCAGCCTGTTTGCCAACACTTTGCACGAGGAAGCTGCCTCTATAAAAATAAACCATGCTGAAATCTGAGAGACAGAAACCACGCCAACCTCACACTTCATTATTGGTAATGGCAACCTATTTGATTTCCATTTGCAAACAAGTAGCCTGCATATGTTCCTCACCAAGGAGCCCTTCTCCCTACACCGTTTTCTGCGCAAATTCAGGTTCCCCATGCCTGGTGCTTAGTCTGCTTTGTGGTTTGCTTGCTCTGAGCCACAGACACCCCTGCTTCACAATTAAAGTATGGAAAAAGCCTGTTAAGTCACTGACTTAATTGCCTGGTTACTCACCGCTCACACAAGGTTGCCATCTGCAATGGACTTGAGCCTCTTCTCCCACCTCTTACCTTTATAAGATTTTATTCCTCGCAGCTGACTTTTATTGCTGATTTACACCAGTGAAAGCTAGCAGAGACAGACCTGTATTTCCTTTTCTTACCCGCAATGTGCTCTGCCACATGGGCATTGCTTGGGGTCGGCTGGCCGTGTGGACACCACACTCCTCCAACACTGTCTGGCTGTTGCAGCATAAGCCGAGGCTGAGGATTTAGGATGAAACTTGATTTTCCAGGAAATGTCTCTATTAAATAAAAAAAAAGAAAAGGAAAGAGCGAAGGGAGAGAAGTAATATAAACCAAGCTTTATATCAGCGGGTTGAATGCTGCGTTGCTGCCCTCGATGCTCGCATGAGCTGCAGGTCCGTTTCACCATCACACACAGGGATGGGGCTCTCCGCTGGGTCCCACGAGAGGTGGCAGCATCGAGGGGCCCCCAGGAGGGCTGGAGGAGGGGGGACACACCCCGGGCCCGAGGAGGAGCTGCCTGTATTGACTTTCACTCGATTTACTGGAGCAATTGAGTTTGTCAGTGAAATGCGAGACTGGCTCAATCAGCTGTCACACGGAGACACTCCTGTCACTACTGTCAATAGCGTCGAGTTTCTGATCCTTTCTCAGATTAGCTCTGTGCCAGAACATCAAATGAAAAGCTGTTTGGGGCACGGGAGGGGAGAAACTCTAAGCAGTTACCTAGGAATCGGTTTACAGACTTGAAAGCGCTGTCAGGTTTATTCTGATGGCCTGTAGCAATGCGCGGGGAGCAGTAATGCATTTGGAGTGTAATGTAGACTCTCCTCTTCAGCCCCACTCTCGCTCAAGGACCGGGAGGGAGGGATGGGAGAAGAATAGAGGCATCTCTCCCGGCGAACCCAAATGGCATGCAAATGGCCTGCCTCCCCTGGAAGAACTGCTCTTTAGCTTGATGGAATAAGTCACTTTTCTTATCTTACCTTTCATCCTGAAGGACTCTTCTATATTTCTCTGAGCACTGAAATGAAGCCTTTTTCTGTTAGAGCTGAGTCACAAAAAGGCGTCACCCCCAACAATAGGACAGGAGTGAAAAGAAGGGGGACAGGTTTGTCATGCAGAAATGATGAAGGGAGAGTGAGAGGGGATCCGGCCACCCCATCTGGGCAGTTTTTGGCAGTGCTGAGCCTCAAATGTGCTTTTTTTCTTTTTTTTTTTTTTTTTTAATAACAAGGCAAAAGCTTTGTAGCCCATTAAGTTCTTCCAAGACCTTTTCCTTGAAGTTTAACTGGTTGGATCTGGGACAGCCTTTATCGAGAATGTTTCTGTCATGAGGGATGCCAATATGAATGTCTCTATTTATGGGAAGGATAACCTATCAGGAGACTTTTTTTTATTTTAAACTTCAAGGATTTGAGAAATCTCTTTTCTCTGTTCCAGCTGAAACAGCTTATGGAAAGGTGAACTCACCCATTTACACAGAAGCCAAGAGGGTAATGTTAATCCTATTAGAAAAATAATCTACCTCCAAAAATAATAATAATAGGAGTGGAGAAGAAATCCTTTTGAGGCAAACTCACAGAGTAATTCTGTGAATTTACTCTTTTCTTCTCAGAGTTGAGATGTTAAATATTTTGATATCAATACATGAATTATAAAGATTACTATTTTCCTTCCACTTTCAAAAGAAATTAAGCAAGGGAAAAGCTGCATTGTAGCATTATTGCTGGAGGGTTGTGTCCTTTCAAGAAGACTCCTGGGTTTTGATGAACACTGTCTCAAAGAGTGAGGCAGTGTCCATAGAGAGAACTACCTTGAAAAGCACTAGTCTTGATTTGTTCCTTTAATGTAATTTTAAGATTTCTAATCTTTTTCCTGTTACTCGATTCCATTATTAGGTTACTTTTGACCTCAAAACATCAAAAGGTTCATCTCTTCCTCCTTCAAGATCACCACTATCCTTCCTGAGCAGCAGCTGCAACTACATTTCACTGCTTAATATTTAAGTAACTCCCTGTCCAAAACAAATCGTACCTTCCCTCCTCCTTGGGTGCGCAAAAACCCCATCCCCGACCCAGTTCAAAGGACTATATAAGTGATCTTTAATATCAGACACGACCCTGTTTGCTTCTCTTGGTGGCATGAATGTGGCCATGGAGAAGTACAAGAAAGACAACGGAAAGGAAAAAAAAACCCACATTCTCCTTGTAGAGTGTTTCAAAGCAAATGCTGGATACATACCTTTCTTTGACCTTTTCCTTAGATTAGTGGTATAGGCAGCTGCTGTGCTTGTATTACACATTCCAGCGCAGGGACTGACTCGTGAGCAAGGTAGGTGTGTGCGTGCATATGTACACGCGCGTGTGTTTGTTAGTCAACCTGTCAGCCAAAGGTCTTCAACGCTGGTTTTAGCTCTTTCTGTTTTTTCATAGTTTCCAAGGGGAGGTGTGGTTGTTTGTGGGCTTTGTTTATGTTCACTGGGTGACAGGAAACCTAAGAGCTTTTAGTGAATTTAGATATACTCTGGATGTGAGGTGTGAATCTCCAGCCATTTGGGTTTAAAAGCTTTCATTAAGTCTGAGAAAAGAGGAAGAAAATAAACATCTCCCTGCTTTCTAGCTGCAGGGGGATGAAAGGTTTTCAGCCGGTGGCCCCTGCTAGGACAGTATAAATGCCTACAAAGGGAGAAATTGGAGGAGAGAGAAAAAAGGCTGGAGTTGAAAAAAAAAAAAAAAGAATCTTAAAGCTACTGCTCAAGTTGGATTTGGTCTTTATTTTACCCAGCCCCCACTGAGCCAGCTGGCCTTGATAAGACCCTGATGGAGCGGAGAGTGGTGCCCACCGACTTCGTGGGAGGGGTGGTGGCTCTAACAAAGGGGCGAAGGCAGCTCTAACGACTCCAGCTAATTGCATCCAACCCAGCAGAAAGGGACACGGCCAGTGGATGCGCTCAACCCCTCCGTGCTTGACCTCCCTCGCTTGGGAAGCCAGATGGGCGATTGCCACCGCAGGCAGATGCTGCCGGCGGTACGGGGATGGGCGCGTGGCTGCTCTGCGTCACCGCAGGAGGGGTTCAGTGTCACCAAGCTGAGAGCTGGCCCATACGCCCAACTCTGCCTTGTGACGTGGAACGAGACGGTTTATCTCCCGGCCTAACGCTTCCCCTGCCTCTGCCCATCTGTGGGCTCCTTGGGGCAGGTACTTCCCTCCGATTGCATGTTTGTGCAGTGCCTAATTGCAGATGCGAGGGTAATATAAATAATAAGGTTAAAAGTCGCTCTTCTTAAGGGGAGGTGAAAAGGGAGCGGAAACGGAGCCACTACTCAGCTTCCTGGCTTTTCCTGGAGTCAAAAAGAGAGTGCAAAGGGTATTGCAGGATATGTCGGAGTATTTAGTCTTGAATCATTTGCCATCCTGTTTTTATTCCCCTGCAGATATATTTCAAAGCAAGTGTTTAGATGTAGCTGATGGCCTTGCATATAGTTGAGGTTGCCTGTCACTTCCCATGATAAGTCCCTGATTTGGTTGTTTGGGCTGTGGCAACTCACAGTGTTTGAGCTGAAACTTCCCCTCCTGCACGCCAGACTCGCACCGAGTTCATTTCAGAGGAGGGGGATTTTCAGTGCATCGCTAAAACCATGCTGGTTTTTATCATTTGGGAAGGTGATTCCTACTTTTTCTTCTTCTTTTGTTTAATCCTTCAAATGCCCAAACTATTCCAGTTGTGCCATTACACACCAGCCCTTAAAAGTGAAGAAACCAAATGTACAGGGAAGGTAGTGGGTAAGCTGCAATGTCAGGACAGCAGCAGAGGTTAAGGTTTTGCCTTCATGTGTTGTGTTTTTAACAGACACAATCTCAGGTCCAGGTGAAGTACTGCTAGATGTGCATTTAGGTTTTCCTTTCTTTTCTAGTGCTTTCAGGTGATGGGGAAGCAGGCTTGGGAATGACGTTTCTGGGGGAGTGAACTGTCTATTTGTCTTTTGGGGGTTTTTTTGTGGTTTGTGGGTTTGGGGTTTTTTTGTTTTTTTGGTTTGTTTTTTCTTTTAAATGTGTGTAGGATTATATGAAAGTTCTTGGATTTTTTCTGTCTGCACATTGTTGTTGTCAATTCATTAACAATTGATTGCCAGACAGTGAGTCACTGGCCCCATGGACAGGTGCAGCAGTTCCAGAAATGATCAGTGGTTGAACAGCAGCATGTCAATAATGCCATTACTTGGGTTTCAACACAGCGGTAGTGTTGTCTGTGATCCCATGTGCACACCACCTGGGTGTTAGAGAAGTTACACCCAGTAGCTGGGAGTTAGAAGTAGATTACTATTTCTAGTCTTCAGCTCTTCCAAGTCACTTGACCTGTACTTCTTCAAGACCTGGTACAGTGGCATCTCAGTTGAACAAGGGCCCTTACGTTTCTTCCATAATTATTATGAAGTTACTTGTTTCACACTCATTTTCACTTCTTATTATCTACCAAATATACCAAATGAGCCAAATTGTTCCCTGCTTAAATCAAGTCTTTCCCGGACCACTGAAAATCGTGTTCGTCTGCAGCCTTGGCTGGGTCACCCCGGAGCTTGTCTCTAAGTGAGTTCTCTTGTTTGATAACAGGGGTAGCACAACTTCCTTATACCAGAGACTGGTGCCAGGAGAAATCCATTAGTCATCATGATAACAGATCAAAGTTATTCCAATAATTCAGGTCATATAGGTATAGAAAATAAAATTTGCATCTATGTGTGGACATATTTACATACATATGTAGAATAATAGAATCTTTAAGGTTGGAAAAGACCTCTAAGTTCATCAAGTCCCACCGTCAACCCACCACCACCGTGTCTAGTAGACCATGTCCCGAAGTGCCATGTGTACATGCTTTTTGAATGCCTCTAGGGATGGCAACTCCACCGCCTATCTGGGGAGCCTGTTCCAATGTCTGACCACCCTTTCAGTGAAGAAATCCTTCCTAATATCCAACCTAAACCTCCCCTGGAGCAATTTGAGGCCATTTCGTCTTGTCCTATCACTTGTTGCTTTGGAGAAGAGACTGACCCCCACTTGGCTACATCTTCCTTTCAGGTAGCTGTAGAGAGCCATCAGGTCTCCCCTCAGCCTCCTCTTCTCCAGGCTCAACACCCCCAGTTCCCTCAGCCGCTCCTCATCACACTTGTGCTCCAGACCCTTCCCCACTCTGTTGCCCTGCTCTGGACACTCTCCAGCACCTCAGTGGCCTTCTGGTAGCGAGGGGCCCAAAACTGAACCCAGCACTCGAGGTGCAGCCTCACCAGTGCCGAGCACAGGGGAATGATCACTGCCCTGGTCCTGCTGGCCACACCATTCCTGATACCAGCCAGGATGCTGTTGGCCACCTTGGCCACCTGGGCACACTGCTGGCTCATGGCTGTTGACCAGCACCCCCAGGTCCTTTTCTGCCAGGCAGCTTTCCAGCCACTCTGCCCCAAGCCTGTAGCGTTAACACATGATTGTGTCTATGAGACTTAAGACTAAAAGTAAATTAATTTAGATTATTCTCTTAAAAAATGTAGTTGCTCTTGAATTGTCTAATGAGTGTTTCCTTTCCAGTTAGATTTCCCCCCCCCCAGTATTATATTTGCTGCTATGGAAAGGATGCTCACAGAACAGTTTAAGATCTTTTCTCATACTGGAGAGTCCCATTTACCACCAAAGGATCATTATCAGCTGTTCTCTTTTGTACAGTGTACTCCTCTGTTCCTCTCTTATTTCTCCTCTCCACTCCTTCTCCAGCAATAGTAGCAAATTGTCCTTCTACATCAGCTGTCATTTACCCAGTAAAGAAAAAGGCGGTGGAGCACACTTTCCATTTAGTCTCTGCAGACTCGGTATGCAGCAATGAAAAGCTTTTATTCTTCCTGTGCCAAAGTTCCTAACTTTGTCGATTTATTCCAGTTAACTCGAGCATCAACATTTGAATCTTTACCTCCTGCCTATGTTATCCACTTAGCACTCAGCTGGATCCAGGAGAGGAAGGATGACTGGTTTGCATGGGCTGAGTTTTGTTTTGGGACCTGCATATCACAGCAAACCTGTGATTTTTGAGAGTGTTATGATGCGAGGTGTGGTTTAGTTTTTCCCCCTGTTTTGTTTTTTTTTTTTTTTCCTTTCAAACATCTGCAGCAGCATCAATGAGTGATGAGGCTTAAATTGTAAAGTCCCTGGAACTCAGGAGGCACCTAAATAGGATCTAATTTATATGATTTTAAAGCTAATTCAGTGTTTCTAAGGAGCCTGGCCCACAATCTTCAAATATTTTGACTTTAACTGTATTAGCAACTCCAGTTATAACGCTGCTGATAGTGGCTTACATATAGGTATGATCTTTAATCCTAAAGCGGGTATGATTCACCACCAAATAACTATCACATCCGTGTGGGAAGCTGCAACACACTTCCCGTGTAAAAACTGGGTGCTCTTCCTAAATCTGTGATAAGTATATTGGCCCATCCCTCTGCTTCGTACACTCCCAAGACTAAATGTCTAAAAACTAAACTACAAATTTTTATGCTTAGTGGTTCTGATGACCCCGACTGCTCTTTTGTATTACTTACAAGTGGGAGTTTTTTATCATGTGGCTGCCTTTTCCTATAAAAAGAGGCAATTGTATTTTTCGTTTTACATTCTAAAATAACTGTAAAAAATGAACTCTAGGCTCTAAGACACTATTTACAGTAGGAGTGACCCCAGGGTTTGTTTGTTTGTTTGTTTTTTTTTTTCATCCAATAGCCCCAAGAGTACTTCCCTGGTTTAAAAATTGGCCTGAAATTTGAATTGAGGGAACCACAAAAGGGTCCTTCAGTTTTCCTACTAGATTCCAAAATGCTAGAAAATACTGGAGTCGCATTTTAAAGTTTTTATCTTCAGCAGCAAGGCTGACAAATTATCATTTGATGCAGGCAATGGGACTGTAAGTGCAATAAATTGAAAATTCATGGGAATCCCGTTACATTTGTGAGAATTAGCAGTAATACATATTATTTCTAGGAAAAACGCCTGCCTGTTGAGCAGGTACCAGCTCCGCCAAATACGATGGAGCAGCCTCAAGCCAGGTGCTGCCAAGATTTTCCTTATCTCCCAGTCACCCTCCATTGCAGGAGGTGAGCTGGCAAGTGGAACTGGCAGGGGCAGGGAGGAGAAGATGGTTGGTTTGTTTCTTCTTGCTTGGAAAATGTGTGTGGTTGTCAGGGCCGATGTGTTTTTGAGACACTTGAGCTGCCTCTCCAGCACTGCACCTTGCGGGCTACATACTCATCTTTTATCGGGAGGATGCTGGTGTGGTGAGAGACAGACCGTTCATAGAAAGTCAGCTGAGCATTGATGCACAAACATTCGGAGGACTTGACTCTTTTTTTTTTCCCCCTCTCTGAAGAACCCTTTGCCCACATTTCCTTTTTTTTTTTTCCTGTAATTTCTTTTCTGAAGGCTGAGAAATGCCTCAGGAATGCACTTGCTCGTTCTTCTTTCGCAGGCTGGCTCTCCTGGTGCTGTATTAATTAGCTGGAGCACTGCACACTAACGAGCAACTGCAGGCTGATCTCGTTAAACATTAATGCTTAACTAGAAAAGCAAGAGCTGTTAAAGATACGCCACTCAATGTCATCCATGTCCAAATGTAAAAGAAGTCAGTGGCTGAGCTACTGGTGCTTGTGTTTCCAGAGGGAGCGAGAAGGGCCGAGTAGCTCAGATCCCTTTTCCAGAGTCGGCTGGGAACACCTCGGTGACATGGGTTTCCATGTTCCTCTGATTGCCTTTAGCATTGATCCCAGCCTTTTCCCACTGAGCAGCCCTCTCTCAAGGAGATAAACGAGCAAGTCCTTGTGCCCACACTGCTTTTTCAGCCTTTTTCATGCCTGGTTTTTAGTGGTTAAGTCCAAAAATCAGCACAGGTCTGCTCCTTATCCTCTCTTTAACCACAAGCAAATGGTTATGGCCAATGTCTTCAGACATGAAAGTTTCAAGTCATGTAGTTACACCCTAATGGAGTCATCTAAATTAGTGGTTGTCTTGATTATTATTGACTTTGCTGGATATTTTAGGCAACCCCATTTGAAAATATTGACCTTATCATGACTTCAGTTTACCCTTGGAGGAACTTGTTAGGACAGCTCTTTATATCGTGAGGCTTGACTGATACTAGGAAAAATATCTTGACTACCTCATGAGAAAGTTTCAGAGTGTTTATTTTTTCATTAAAATGCTGGAAATGCTGCTGCTGAAAGTGGAATGAGCAAGACCCTCCTGCCCAAGAAGCTTTGCTCCTAGTCTTCTTCAGGCATGTGCCGTTACAGCCTGGCTTTGCATGAGCCGTTGCTGGCAGCACTTCTACCCTTTCATTTGCATGGGCAAAGATGGGATTTTGTAGGCACTGTCTTAATAACTGTCCACATGCAAATCAAGCACAGAGTTTTTATGCTCGGCTTTCCAAAGAGTTACCCGACATAGCCAGCACATAGGATACATTTCAGGATCTATGGTAGATGTAGCAGCCTTCTAACTTACTTTCTGCCTCTACCTTCTCTCCAATGTAATAATGAAGACAGCAACCAGTACTTTTCCTTACTCTCCAACTGTTTGCATTATGCAATTTGATTGCAATTGATAATTCATTAATCATTTCCTATCCTGGTTAATATTTACCCATCTTGCTACTGTGCAGCAAGGATGACGGGAGGGGCAGGAGCAGGAAGATGGAAGATACAGCCAGGCAAGCACAAAATGTGTGGGAACACCATGTCTTCAGAAATAGTCTCTATTTTTTTCTTTTTTGGGTTTTTGGGGTTTTTTTGGTTGTTTTTTAAGATGGCTGTTTCTGCGGTGCTGCCACCAGCAGTTCTGTAGGACTTGTCTTGATTTTCTTAATCCAGACGCTCCTTGGCTGCCATTGGGGCAGCCTCAGCTCTACGGAAAAGGTTTTTTCTAGACCCCCAACCACTGCCTTTTTCTGCCCAAGGAAACGAAAGCAAAAGCATTACTGCTGCCTTGTTGGGATTTTGTTGTTGTTGGGGTTTTTTTTTTTGGTCTCCTAGCGTGATGCTTCCTCAGACCGTGCTTAAACGCCACCGTGCTTGATTTCCCCTCTAATGATGTTAAGACTGGAACCGGAGCTGCCTCTGCTGCCTGGTCCTCCTCCTGCCCATGTCTTCAGACGTTATGTCACAGCTCCCAGGGCTGCTCGCTGACTCCAGCCAGCCTCCCCGGGGGACGGGAACCAGGTTCCCTTCCCTGTGGTAGCAGCAGTGCCCACATGTAAGAAGCTGCAGTGCTGAGCCGTGACTGCATTAGTTCTGCTACATTAGAACAGAAGCAAAGAGCTTAATTTAATTCTCTGGCCTGTATACCGACACCTGAGGGCCACTAATTCACTGTCACGTATTCTCAGTGAAACCAAGCTCTTTAGCGTTCAGATATTTTTTTTTTTTATTTTTTTTTTTTTAAGAGCAGAGCCTTGCAATGCAAATGCTCATTTTCTAGGATGGAGAAAAATATCTCCTTGCAAGGATCACAGTAGGTCAGGATGACTCACTTTTGCCAGTGTCCAGAAGGGATGGAAGATCACACATCACTTTTTTTCTTTTTTTTTCCTTTTTTTTCTTTGAAATATATAAATTGATCTCTGTTCTTTCATTTTATGATTCGAAACATCAGTAAAAGAGTTGATTCACAGTGACATGTGATTGGCCTTAAAACATTTATTCACAGGCTTTGAGCCTATCAGATACTTCAACCCACTCTGTCTTCGCAAGTGATAGGATCAAGTCCTGTAGTAGCATTTGCTACGCCGTAACTTCCAAGAATCAGACCTTGCCTATGTTGTTTGTGCATGAAGACCCATTAGGCTAAATTAATCCCTAGGGTAAACATACAGACTTCAACAATGTTATCAGGGATAAATTAGGCCTATTGATTTTTAATGAGCTCTTACCTGAATAAAGAAAATAGAGTTTCTCTTCTGTTCAGGCCTATTGTGCTTCTACTGCAAGCATCATCATAAGCACCTGCTTTGACCCTGAATTTTTAAACCTGGAAATTAGAAACAATACCCTTTTTTCTCTCTGCAACTTTGGGCAGTGCCATTATGCAATGGGATAGGTTTCCCAGAATTTAGACATCTCCAAACATCCTTTTTGGAAAAACAAGTGAATAGACTGCCAGAAAAATTGCAGGCTTCCTACATTTTAAAGCTGATCTCCTACTCCAGAGAGCATCCTCATCGCAAGGGATTTTCTCCATGCTAATGAACTCTAGACAAATCATTTTGAGAAGTACAAGCTGATTTGTATTTTTGAGCTGATCTGGCTGAGATAATCCATGTCTTGCTGTTTCATGCCAAGGATTTCTAGCCTCACTCCATCCTCTGAGATCTCAGATGGGTAATCTGGAGTTACTCCAGATCCCCAGGACACATGTCCATGGACCAGCTGGTTAGTGGCCTGGATCTTGAGAAAAGAAGTATGTGATGAACCCTGTGCTGTTCCCTGGGAATGTAGGACATAGCTCCCGGGAATGGAGAGGCACTTCCAGGTATCCATCACCACAGATAGCTTCTCTTCATCATCACAGTGCCCCTGATGATGATGGAAGGAGAGGGAAAGGCAAGCCTTTAGGAAGAAGTCTCTATGCCTAGAGGTTTGAAAAGAAATCAGACACCTCAGGTTGTACCCAGGCTTCACTGGAGAATCAGTGTGTTGCTTGGGCAATATTCCTGAAATGTGTTTACCTCCTTGCTCTTATTCCTTCCTCACCTACCTGGGGCTTCTCTGGTGCCTTCCACCCTGCGTGCAGGTTTCAAACAGGTGTAAACAGCAATGCTTTCGAGTGCCTGGTCTTCATATCTTTGTAAAGAGCAACCATCACCTT
The DNA here is from genome assembly GCF_028858705.1 of Grus americana. Taxonomy (NCBI): domain Eukaryota; kingdom Metazoa; phylum Chordata; class Aves; order Gruiformes; family Gruidae; genus Grus; species Grus americana. The sequence goes on along the minus strand of NC_072891.1, from coordinate 5,431,739 downwards.
TAGGAGGTGAATTTGGGGGCTTTTACTGTGACCTGTGATGTTCAGGTAGTGGTTGGTTTTAGCCTGACTGCCAGAGGGTGCTACTCCCCCAGCACGTGCCCCAGCTGAGGTCTGGGTCTGCAGAGATGGGACTATTTCTCTGGTTCATCAGTTGCATTCAAAACCAAGTGTGACCTGTGGTGCCACACCGCTGCGATGCCATGCATGGCTGCAGGGGGTACACGTGAGTGTCCGGGTGCCCTTTTGGGTGTCACTTCACTGTATGTCCTAGCATGACCAGAGATTTTTTTTGTGTTCTGGGCTGCATGGTTAAGGAAACCTTGTCGTTAAACCCAATCTCTCTGAATGCAGCAAATCCTGCTTAATTTGCGTCCTTTATAGTGTTTGATTTAAAAACTTATATTTAGAAATTAAGAAGCATCTGTTCATTCCTTAAAAAACATTAGATAGCTATCAGTTGGGAACAGACTTTGCTTAATAACTGGCTGGCTTGGCTTTAACCACTGATCTAAATGGCAACCTGTCTGCAAAGTCCTGAGTCATCATTTTGTGTTTCCAAATGTACCTTGCTAGTGGAAGAAATATTTATGTTTATTGAGAAATCCCGACAGAGGTTCTCTGTACCTTTTTAGAACATGTGGTGGAGGTCAAGGGACTGAACACAAGCAATACTAACTTCAGGTATAAACCTGTCGTACTTCTTGAAGTGTGTTTATTTTACAGGACTCTATTTATTTCTTACTTTTAATGTATTTTGGGCATTTTCAGTATGTACATCATCATGCAGAAGGATGGATGGATCTTTTGCAGAAAATAGTTATAAGAGATTTCTTTGCCCTCCCCATTCATAATTTCAGGTCTGTCCTTTTAACTTTTCTTTATCTTGGTAATCACTTTAATTCCTGCACTCCCCTGGGCTGTGGCAGGGAACTGCAATTCTCCAGCACTTTGCATTGCAATGCCTTCTGTAGTGTTTCATAGCAAAACTGAAATGAAACCCAAAATGTTTCAATTGGAATTTTACTTTGGAAAAGCAGTCATGTGGGAATATTCATACGGTGCCTGGCGCAAGCCCTTATTTAAGTAATACAAAACACCAGATGTAAACTTCTTAAAGGCTCAAGTGTGGATTTGCAATGTGATTCTTCTTTTTTTATATGCATGTCTTCCTTCCCAGAAAACTCTACAAAACCCTCCACAGAACCTGTCATTGGCAGCAGAGATAAGGAGTGCTCCAATGCAGAAACATACCCTAAAAAGGGAAAGGCCAATATTGACTTGTAGCGAAGCTTAAGCCCTTTAAACTCACCCCTGGACAAGAAGAATCAATGTCTTTTAAAAAAAGTGTTGCTGCTGTTATATAGCAGACCGTTAAACTATGCTAACAGTTGTATATTTTCTATCCAAAACTATGCCGCTGTGTATATAAACACAGGAAGGTTTTGTAGCTGTATATGTCCAGATTTTTGACATGCGTAGGTGGAGCCAGCGTAGGAAAGCCTATTCGGGAGTTAGGAGCAGCTGCCCTAATGGAATACTATTGACTTTAGTTACATCAGGGGCTAAATATAGTTTGGGCAGCAACGTACACATGGCTGTGTCTGACAGCCAGGACAGAATGTGCTGTTAGATGGACGGACAGATGGACGTTGTTCCTTTGGAGATGCTTCTTTAGGTCAGGGAGCTCTACAGGGCTCTTTCACCCAATGCTGCTGCTTCCATGGGAATCCTGCTGCTGGCCACCCAGGGCTGTGATCCGGCCCGGAGGGGAGACGTGGTGAGGGTACCGCCTTTCCAACCTTGCACACACCCCCTCCCTCCTTGCGCTGTGCTTTTAAAGACAAAGTCTGCATTTCGAGCAGCATTCTTCAAAAGCCCTTTCCCAGCTTGGACCATAAAAAGATGGCCCATGTGTGCCACGTCTGTGCCCTCAATAGGAGGGGCTGTCCCTCTGCTCACCTTCATGGAGAAGGAGCATTCATCTCTGAGACTTTATCTTGATTCTTTGGGGCCGGAAAAGCTAGAAAGGAGCCTGTTCTTTCTCTTACAGTGAATGAGAATGAAACCTTTCAAAGTAATTGGATTTTAATCTTTTTTTTTTTTTTTTTTTTTTCCCCCCCTTCCAAGCCTTGACTGCTATTTTTAAGCCGGGAGAGCACCGGCGTTGAAAGGGATGTACTCATCCTGACAGGCTCTGTGGAGGAGCATCGCAGGGTTACAGCGCGTCTCAGCGCAGAGGCGTTAAGCAACTCTGAAGACTTGGCAAGCCACGGGGATGCCAAAGGCAATGCCCAAGGCACCCAGAAGTTCAGACAGCCTTTTTTTTTTTCCTTCCTGGGAAGGAAAGCCCAAGGCTCTTGTATCATAGGAAGTGACAGTTTTGAAGTGAAGCAGGCTGGATAGTCCAAGCACACCAGATTTGTGATTCTTTGGGAGAAAGGAGTGTGCACATCCTCTTGCCACTGTGTGCTCCTATGGATTTAAATCTAACTGATGTGTACAGGCAGGACCTGTGAGGTGTACCAAGTGATGCACAAACCATTAAGGCCAGATTCCTCATCCTCTGCGCTTTCTCCAGAGCACAAGTTACAGAGAATTGTCTAGTCATACATACAATGGTTAACATTAACCTATGTATTTTACAAAAAAACATTTAAAGACTTTGAAGTCATAGTGAACCCTCCAGCAGCAGAAGGCAGGGAATGATCCTAGTTCTAGGAGTCTATTTACTTTCTCCTTTATAATCTGTAAGACATCTAGAATATTGTACATTTGCTTTCTCTCTTATCTCGATCCTTCCACATTCACTGAGCATGCACACGATCAAGCAAAACCTGGCCATATGGGAAGGGACTGCAAGTGTTATTCCATTTGGTAAATTCTTATAGAGCCCCTTTACAATGCTCTGAGCATTACAGATTGTACATTTTTGATACCTGTTTCTCTTTGCTTATAGAGAAAAGTGCACACTCCCTCCCCATTCAGTCTTTGGACAGTAATTTTTTGGTGTAAAGTATGAGGACCAAAGCAGATTGAGTACATTGTCCTCACAGATTTATAGTCCAGGAGATAGGTCACAACCCTTAGCTACTCTAAAAATGATCTATATTTCAGGGGCCTAGAGGACAATCCTGGAATATATATCCTAGTATGTCTTGAGCCACCCTGGGCTGTGAATGTGGTGCTGGCCTGAGCCAGTCTTTAGGCAATGGCATCGCACCATGGGATAGGGAGCGTGTGAATGGGAGAGACGTTGTCTCTTGGAAGCTGATAATGCACGGATAGTGGGGATTGATGGTCCCAAGTCCCAGTGGTACTCCTGATCCCATCGGGAACATCTCCCTTCCATGTAATGAGTTTTACAAGAGAAGAGAGACATGTTTCATACTGTATGAGGCTCCTCCAGCAGTGTTACTATCAGTTAATGAGATTTCAGTGCCAAGGAGTGGGACTGGGAGCTTCATCCATGCCAGATGCTGTGCCGTCCTCCGCCGTGGCCTCAGCAGAGCATTGCTGCTAGCTCCACCACAAAGGCGGGACCCCCAGCTGAGCCTCGCAAGTGAAGCCGCTTCACTCCTTAACCCAATTTTTTCATATCTGCACAGTCAGCAGCAGCAAAGCGTGCTTTGAACCGCCAAAAGTGGAGTTTGAGCCGTTTGGTTCAGAGGCAAAAATCCACCCTTCCTCCTCCTCCAAGTGCGGAAGTCAGACTCGTGGAAGTCCTGCTGTGACTCTGTAGTCAGACTGCCAGGAGTGAGCGAGCCCTGTGCCGTGCTGCAGAGGTCCCTTCAAGTCCTGGAGTCCATGAGCAAGTCCTCTGAGGCTTGAAACCGTCCACCGTGAGGAACACAGGGTATTCAGCATCTTCAGCTCCTGCTGAAACCATTTGGCCGTTGCAAGCACCAAACCCCATCAGGATTGACCCTTGCATGTCCCAGCCCAGTATATTGTGAGAGCACCCAGATAACCGCTGGACTGGATTATTTTCTTTCATAATGAAAGCAAGGAAAACACTAGTTAGACATGGAATTGGAGAAAGCGAGAGATGAAAAGTTTGGATTTGTTACTAGATACAGAGCGATTTTTTGCTTGCTCTTGTCAGGTGTCCTGAGACATGAGAAAGTATTACAAAGAGTCCTTTCCTTGCCAAAGTTGTGCTTATCCTGTGATCTCTATTTCTTTTCCCATCTCTCTTATGTTGCTCTTACCATCCTGTTATCAAAGGGCTTCAAAAGAGACTAGCAGAGCTCGACTCTCGTATCCCCTTGAAATTCAGTGAAAGGGTTACGTTTGGGTTTCTAGGAATGCCGGACAGGGTTTAAGGCAGAAATAAACCGCTAAGGGTTCCTTTTTTCTGGTCTTCTAAGGTTTTTTTCTGTATACATGGAGTGAGATTTTCAGAAGGGCTCAGTGTTGTCTGTTGCTGCTGAAGGATGTGGTGAGGCTCCCATGTTCCCTGGCAGTGGGAGCAGGCTCATGCAGGACACTCCTGAATATCCCACTCTTGTCTTTCTCCTTCAAAACCTAACCCTTGGGCAAGATTATGTAGTAGAGTCTTCTTAACTTGCATCAACACCCTTCACCACAACAATGACTGTACATAAACCTCATAGTTACACCCTCCACTATGCCCAACACCACACATATATTCCTTTTCTCTCTTCCTCTCCCATATCCATTCTTGCCAGCTCCCTCAGCCCCAAGCCATGTGCCCTCTTGGAAAGAAAAACAGAGGCGTAATTTGGCTACAGATCCTGTGCTGGAAGAGGAGAAACAAGGAAGTGGCTTGAGGAGGGACCCGTGGGTGCTGCTGGTGTCACCAGGATGCTTTTGCAGTTTAGTGCTGTTTATTGTCCATTGCCTCATCCTCTCTTTGTCTTCCCTTCCCACTAATCCCCTCCTCAAATGACCCCACTATTAATGTAGGCTGAGTGGGACCCAGATGTCAGGGAATGACATAATATGTACGGCTGTCACCATGTTCATTCTACTTATATACTGCACCTCAGTCCTACCTTGTGCCTGCTTGAGGCATTTGGAGCGCACAGTCTGTAAGATGCCCTGCACGTTTTCATCACACCTTGCTCAAAAGGATATTTTATTGACTTTAGGCACTCATGTCATAAGCAAAGCATTTGTAAAAATTAAGATATGATCTTACTTCTGTGTTGTGGGTTGCTCTGCTTTGCAGGTTATGTGCTGAAAATCATTCCCTGACAGTCATGAAACCAGTGCAGCTCACAAGGGCTTTCCCAGCCTTAAGTACTGGGCATACTGCTGGAACACAGCTAAAGCTGGAATGAATTGAAGTGTGCCCGTTGTATGGAAATATCTGTGGCCTGTGGACTGATGCAATACTAATTTTGAGATGTTCCAGATGCCCCTTAATGGTTAGAGCACCCTTAATGCTCTGCAGCTGCTGCATTTTGGAATAGCTCTTGTTGCTGAATTCCTTCATGAATAAAAGCAAAGACGCTTATCTAATGTACAGGGGGAAACCAAATATTGCAAGTGAAAGTATGAACATGAAGAGATTGTGAATCACCATCTACTTTTACTTAATGTTTAATTATTATTTTTTTCTTTCCTATGTACCCACATACTATCTTGCTAAGGCAACTTATGCTCATGTTCCTCCAACACTCAGAATTAAACAAACAGAGCAGACTTCCCCCCACCCCCACCCCACCAAAGCTCCACAACTGGATGCTTCCACTTTTAAATGTGTGGGCAGCTTTTGTGTCCATTTGCCATCACTTTCACTTTTCCTCACGTTTGGCTTGCTCCAGAGAAAAGGTCTGGTGCCAGAATTTCTGCTGGCTGAAACAAGGGTGAAGTTCTGGCCTGATTAAAATCAATGGCAAAGCTCCCAGCGACAAGTAGGAGAGCAGACTGCGATTTAGAGTACTTGGAGGATATACACAAAGCAATCATACATAGCAATATAATTGCGGCCATTCGACGGATGCTAAAGTTAGGGATCAACAAGCTAGCAGCTATAAATAGCAGTGATTTCTGCTGATTCCTAGTTCTGTTATTTTAACCACTATTGAAAATCAATTCCTTTCCTGTCTTTCAGGATAGGTAAAAGTACATCGCCTGCTCTCCTGTAGTAAAAGTTGAGCATTTTGTTGTTGTGGAATAAATATTATCCTCCTAACTATGCCATTGTGTTGGCATGCTTAATATTTCCCACACGTACACACAAAACCTGTTAACATGTTAATGGATTTGTTTGCTTGTCAAGCAATATTTTGCCTCCTGCAATGACAGCTTCAAACTCAGGCTGCAAAAGGGCAGGGCAAGCAGTCGCTCAATGGACAAGCACAACACGCTTCTCCCGGCAATAAAGGCTTCAGACTCGAGTTGGGTGCCTTGCCACTCTAATCCGCAGCGCTGGTTTAATCATGTTAATGCGCTGTCTAATTATGGTAAACACTGCATATTATTCAAATTAAAAATGTATATTGCCATTCACGTAGTCAGTCCGCAGACGTTTTTACGCATTAGTGTTTTCTAAGCTGAATGCCCTCTGGTAGGCACCAGAGGCTATGTATCACCCCATTAGCTAAAAAGAGGGGTGGATGATCATATATAGTGGCCGCCTGACTTGGGAAGTGTTTTACTCAGCACGCTGTTGGGAGCCAAATGGTTGCTCTGAAGCGAAGTTGTCCCTGCAAAATCCTCTGCAAAATGCAAGTTTAAAAACAACCCTGCTGCCTTCCTCAATAATAGGGCAATTGCGTCCAATGTGGTCTTGGGTGTGTGAGTGTACCTGCCTGGGGTTGCAGGCACCTTGAGAAAAGAGAGACTTCCAGAGTCAAAAGCTAAGCAAAGAGCTACAGGCTTGATGATTCAGGCACTGATCCTTCCCCTGATGGTGTTCACCAGTTCTGGCCTTCCCAAAATTTGTCCTTGCTTGGGGCCATCTCCAATGCCAGGCGCCCAGCCCTTACGTGGGTTTCATCAGACACAAGAGGCTGCTGCTGTAGTGGAAAGCAATCCTAGTCCCTGTTACTGTGCTGGCAGACCTGCAATTATATGTCAAGAATGCTTAATTAGACACAGAAGTTTCTGAGATGAGCCCAAGCTGGAATGTATTTCCCTAAATCAAGATCTGTGGTTCCTCTTTGTGTGGGATTGTTGGGATCATATCCTGATATGCTGAATCCAATGACAGTGTCAATAGGTAAACTTATGATTTTGTGATCTTGTCAATGCTAAGAAAGGAAATTAATGTGATTGATAATAATAATAACAACAATAATAATACTGCCATGTTGCCTGTCTGTGCTATCAGATATCCAGTGTGGCTTCTCTTGTAAGACTGGGATCACATTCAAACTATTCCATAGGACTATACAGTAAAAAGATTTACTTGGATATTTCAGTGCATGTCACATTTTTATACCATGGTTGTGGGTTACGGAGGAAGCTAGTGGGTGGAGTGAAAACACGAGTACTTTACAGAACTACTTAACAAGTGGACAATCCAGAGCAGGCAGGTCAATGCCATGTATACCAGTAAAAAGATGGCTTTTACTGGCAGACAGGGTTTTTTGTGTTCAGAAATGGGAGTTGTGGATGCACTTGGCTCTGCAGTTATGTAATTGGGCCCATAAAATTCTATATTTTTCATTGCATTAGACACTTACAGTTTCCTTTGAGGAAGTTTCTTTATTCCTTATTTTTTTTTCCCCTGGGATGTAAGGATAGATGCTTAGATTTGTATACTTAGCGTGCTCTATTATTCTTTTGATTGCCTCCCCATGCTTCATTCACTGTGGTTCAAGCTGGAAAATTACAGTGGAAAGGATTTCTGTGCCTTGGGATTTAACTCTTTTAGGGAACAGAAAGAGTTCCTTGAGACAAATTATATTATGTTTCAACTGTCCCAGGTCATTTGTTTGTTTGTTTTTCCCTGTTTGATTTGTTTCAGTTTCTGGGAATGGTTCCCAGTCACCATTGCCTCATAGGGCTGGACTAAATAGGAGGAGCTGGAGAAAGAAGGATTTTCAGATGTACTAATGAATTCTGAATTTTAACTCAGCAAATTTCTTTACTGGTTTTGAAATGACTTGGAACTGAGAATTTTGTAGAGGAGAATGTGAGGAAATGGCTATTCTTGAGTTTGTGTGTTGAGGGAACACAGCTAGCAACCATATGTAGGTGATGATGCCTCGACTTGCTGTAGATACTGGTGTGTATACAAAGAGCTTCAGGAAAAAGCTCTCTGAGTGATTTTACATGATTGTTTGTCATAGATAATCAGAGTCAGAGCAGATAGCTCGCAAGTGGCCCGTTATCTGCTGTATTTATATCCTGCTTGAATTTTAAAGATACTGACTGTATTGATAAATCAATTACTTGATCAAACTTTATAAATCCGTTTCAAAAGAGTTGACCACACATGGTAGACGTCAAATTTAGGATTGATGTTGGAGAAGAAATTTAGGATTAAATGGCACAAGAAAAGTGCTGGGTAATGTTGTGATCTTCAGACAAGAAGATAAAAGTTGCTGCCTAAGCAAATAAATTAAGGAGATGTGATGACATCATTTCATGCTGAATACAACCTTTGTGTAGAGCAGAAGGGGTGAAGTTGCTGGAGGTATATATTGAGTGCTTCACAGGACGTGTGAGATACAGCATCATAACGGATGTATTGTAAAGGGAAAGCAAAGGTATCCATTCACCTGCTCCAGCCCTGGGCTGTGTGGGGCTGTTCCCTTTGCTGTTCTTCCCCAGGAACGGGGAAAAGGGAAGGTGATTCTGCCACGTGGTTCATGCGCCGTATTGCAGCCCTGCTCCATATCATTGTGTCCAGATCACCAGCACTTTGGAAGAAGCATGAGTTCAGAGATTTTTTTTTTAGTCTGCACTCTTTTACTCGCTGTTTCAACACGTGGCAACAAACCAGTTGCTGAAAAGGAGTTCAGAGGATGCCAGCATGATGCCCCTCTCCATCACTGGGCCCTTTGGCAGCTTCTGTCTCCCATGCTTCCTTTCCCATCCCTCTGCTTCTTCAGTGCTGGACCCGTGGTCGAATAGGTGCTGTGTGGCTGGGGTGCCTGCTCAAGGCACTGTGCTGGGCTTTGTTCTGCCTGGGGACCTCTGGCCATTGATCAGGACAGACAGTAACGGGTGCCCTGTGCTGCAGGGACGAGCAGCTGCCCTTTCCTCCAAAGGTCCTGGCTGTGGCTGGGGAGGACAGGCTGTAAATTTAACCCTTCTCCTGTAGCAAGAGGCCGGATGCTTAGTCACACTTGAGCGCCTGGTAGAGTGCCGAGGCTCCTTTTGATAATGTAATACTTATTACAATAGACATAGCTAAGAAGTATTCATTACTGTGTAAACAGGACTTGCAGGAGGCGGGTCCCCCCTCTTCCCTCACCTCTGCCCTGAGGTATGGAGCCAACTGGCTTAATCCACCCCAGGGACCAGGGGACTGTGGACACCAGTGCTGCAGGAGGCATCTGAACACCAGCAAAAAGCAAAACAGGTGGCAAGTACCGCTGGTTTCCATCACGTTTCCAAAAAGCCAGGGTGGCTCAAGGGCACTTGCTGGGCCCTCATCCTTGAGCTGACATCCTATGGCCATGGTGTCTCCATCTTCAAGAAGGAATGGCTGGTGGGGTCACTCACTGGGGGCCTCAACTGGCTTCCAGCAGCAGAGACTGTAGATGGCTGCACCCACTTGAAGACTACCTCTGCTTGAGTATTTTATAGTAATACTTAAAAAATCTCAAGTCTCAACTCATAACTGGGATGAAAAGAGACATCTGTAGGAGAGCTCTCACCTTTAACCTGACTGGCTGGACACTTTTGGAAAGAAAAAGAAAAAGTGGGATCAAGAGGGAGGTGAGAAAAGGGGCTGCCACCATTGGCAGTTATGCTTTGCCTCTTCCAAGAGACTATTCAGGATTGTGTCTCATGTTTGAAGTAAACCCATTAAAGTGGAGACACTGAGCAGTGTGGATGGTATGGTAGGTACGCACATACCTGAGTCTATGGGCCTGAAAACCAGGGTGAAAAATATACCTGTAAAGATGAACCTGAAGATTGGTCCAAACAGGGGATACAGGGAATGAAGGCAAGACCACATGTCCTGCTTCGACCCTGACTGTGGCAATTGCATATAAGAGGTTAAAAACACAGGTGTCTGCTTATCTCTTATGCAAACCATGTGGATGGAGGTCTACAAGGTCTACAAGGTTGGTATGAGAAGCAGCCGAAGGAGGGAGTCTTACGGCAGCAGGATGCCCTGTTTTGGCTCAAGAATGCGGAATAAACAGATAGATAGTTTGTATACAGAATTTTGAAGGCCACAGTGTACAGAGTGAGATCTTTTGTTTCATTATCCTTGAAATGAATATCGAAGGTGACACCCCTAAATATGATAATGAGCTAAAAGGAGTACATGCTAAACAAATGTACTCAACTCTCCACCCAAATCGTGTTCCACGTCACCACAGGGAGGGGACAGCTAAGGTTGGGGTATAAAGGACATTGAGGAAGTTACCCCCAGGAGGGAGGAAAGAAATTGAAGACCCCTAAGAGGCAGTCAACAGGTTGTGCTCCTTCTCCTCCACCCAAGACAGGGACGCCTTCTTGGTAAGCACTTGCGATTTCACCTTTTGGTGAGAATACCCGGGATAGCATTTTTCTGGCATTATAATCATATATTAGTGCTCCTGCAGTAAGTGCATTTATCAACGGCAATTCTGAACTCATCTGTCACTTTAATAAACTTTCTATCTGTTTGTGAAACTGCCTCAGTGAAAGTCCTTTAGGGGGCTTTGACAGGCAAACATTGATTCTGATATGTGGCTATGTTATAGAACCATAGAATCATAGAACGGTTTGGGTTGGAAGGGACCTCAAAGCCCATCTAGTTCCAACCCCCCTGCCATGGGCAGGGACACCCTCCACTAGACCAGGTTGCCCAAAGCCCCATCCAGCCTGGCCTTGAACACTTCCAGGGAGCCAGGGGCAGCCACAGCTTCTCTGGGCAACCTGTGCCAGGGCCTCACCACCCTCATACTGAAGAATTTATTATTAATATCTAATCTAAATCGACCCTCCTTCAGCTTAAAGTCATTACCCCTTGTCCTATCACTCCATGCCCTTGTAAACAGTCCCTCTCCAACTTTCCTGTAGCCCCTTCAGGTAGTGGAAGGCTGCTAGAAGATCTCCCCAGAGCCTTTTCTTCTCTGGGCCGAACAAGCCCAACTCTCTCAGCCTGTCCTCATAGCAGAGGTGCTCCAGCCCTCTGATCAGCTTCGTGGCCTCCTCTGGACTTGCTCCAACAGCTCCATGTCCTTCTTATGTTGGGGGCCTCAGAGCTGAACAAACGCTGCATTGAAACCCCCTACTCTTCTCATGAGTATCGTGTTGCAGTAAAAAAAAAAAAAAAAAAAAAACCCAAAAAACCCCCAAACAGAAATACGAGCTTCATGGTTGTGAAAATTGTTTGGTAGCATCCTGCAGTGTTTGAGGAGGGGAGAAGGACCACAGCCTTGGAGACAGGAGGCAGGTGGGAGTGTAGGTGCAACCTTGCGCTGGTCAGGTTTCTGGAGGACCCACTTGTTACCTCACCTCCTTGTGGTCCTTGGCAGAGAAGACCTTCTCTATGCAGAGATTTTCATTATTTTATTTTTTTGGGGGTGTATGTGGTTTGGTTTTGTTTCTGGACTTGGTGTCCTCACTGGTTGTTGATTATGTTTTCTGTTTAACCAGGCTGATTAGTACTGCAGCTTCCAAGAGTTTCTTCAACACACTTTGTAAGCAAATTGTTTCCCTTGCTCTATATTGCTGCCAGATAGTGCAGGGAAAGAAAAAAAAAAAAAAAACCAAACTCAGGAAACAAATCACTAGTATGAGGGGAGAGAAAGGGGAAAAAATGGGAAATTCAGTGCAGAGCATTAAGAAACAGGGAGAGAACCAGTGACCAAGGAGCAGCCAGGCACGTGGGGCAAGGGCAAACAAGTCTGGCAAAGGTGGTGGGCTTGGAGGGGAGGCGAGGGGGAGCCTGGGGTGCACTTTACATCCGATTGCATCATTTGTTTCTATCCCTGCCTGCCTCCCTGTGATGCAGGCAGGAGTGAGGCCCCTGCAGCTGCACCCACAAAACACCCACGAGCACGCTGCAAGGGCTGGGGGGGCTCTGCAGGGACCCTTGGGCAGGAGCTGGAGAGGGATAAGCACCCTATTGCCTTCTCTGACCCACTCACCCCATGCGGGGCTGTCGCGGTGCCCGTGCTGAGAGCAAAGCCTCTAGGTACAGGAGAGCCGCTCCAGACGATGCCTCCCTCGGTCTCTGGGAAGAATAGATGGTGTTTTTACAACCTCTCGGAGGCCTGTTCCTGGGTAGACGGTGAAAGGCAATACCTCAGGACCACTGGGTTACAGGAGGTTGTAAAATTGCTCCTCCCCATATATATTTTTTTGACAATGCTTTCACTGAGGAGTGTTTCCCTTTTTTTTTTTTTTTCAATTTTATTGCTGTCGCAATCAGTCTGTCTTTTTTTTTTTTTCTCTTTTTCTTCTTCCTCCCTTCTTTCCTCCCCTTTTCACTTTGACCTGTCAAACTGTAATTCTTATTTTGAGCTGATGGGGAGGCGTTACATGAGTGGCTGGGCCACCAATTTAAGGGAATTGATGATCTTTGGGGCTTAAACTCTCACCGGTCAAATGATAATGTTGCCCTTCAGGTTAAATTCATATGTTACATAGGGAAAACTGGGAGCTTTCACCAAACTCAGGGCCAGTGGGACACAGACCAACTTTGGTCATAAACAGTCATTTAAAAGCTGGTTTTGAAGAGGGCAATGCAGGGATGCATAATCTTTCATTTGTCTCTTTTTCTCGCATTTTTTCCCCTCTAAATTTCCGTGCTGTCCTTCAGGCAGCCATTTTCTGTTTGTCTTCTGTAAACTTTTAAATAAAAATCATGGTCCTAAAGTAAACATAGATAAAGATAGAGATAGAGATAGATGTAGATATGGAGATGGAGATGGAGATAGAGATAAATAGGTATATGTGTGGGTGTATGTATAGGTATAAATATAGATATAGATAGATACCAATATGATTATAGCTATAGCTATAGATACATATATAAATACAGATATAGCTATAGATACTCATATCTATTTTAGAGTGTCCCTTACCATGGATGCAATCAGAAGCCAAAGGCATGAGGTTCATGGTGCTTGGAGTCTGATTTATTGGCACACCAGGACAAGGCCTACGGATGATGCCATGCTACTAATTATTAAGAGTTTCTGCCTTCCGTGTTTGTTACATTCTCCTTTCTGCCCCATCATCTTCTCTTTATGTAAACCCCTTCAACCCACCAGTATCTTGCCTTCCCTTTGCTTCACAGCTCTGGTGCCACATACCAATGTCCAATTACATTTTGTTAAAAACCAATGTCTCAAGCTACTCAATAAATGGGAAGAAATTACTATTCCCCCCCGCCTCCCCTTTTCTTTTTTCTTCTGGATTGCATTCTCTCTGGAATCATAAAGAAATCATGGGTAATGGGCATTTATTCCCCCTGCACCCATGACAAATGAGATTGACATTACGGGTCCTTAGCTGGCAGTGGTTGCAAAACGGTTTAAAAATTACTGGGTCCATTCAGAGATTCAGAGCAAAGCCTGCAGTTGTTTTTATGGGCATAGATTTTGATAAATCCATTCTTTTTGTTGTTGTTGTTGTTGGGGTTTTTTTTGTTTGTCTGTTTTCCTGGGGGATTTTCCAATGATTCCACAAGCAAAAAAGACATCAGAAATTTTGGCTCAGAGATGCAAAGAGGGATTGTATGTAGGGTGAATCTGAGGAAAGGAGAACTGACCTCAATGTGTTTACAGTCACTTTTCCACCTTCATCCACCAGTGGCTCAGAGAAGCGCTTACATATACGCCATTTACAGAGCCTTATACACAAGTTCACTCTTGGGAGACAGAAGCAAGAAAGGTGCATCCTCACAGAACAGCACCTAAATTAATTAAAGGAGTGATGCTTCTTAGCTCAGGCACAACCAGAGGCTAATGTGGTCATATACCATTTTCGAAACCCTCGAAACCCTCAACTGTTCCCGCAGAGCATCCCCAGCCCGCTGGCTGCTGGCTTGGAGAGATCCTCCTGCATAGGTGTGCAGAGTAGAGCAATGCCAGTAGGATTTTGGGGTGACTCTTACAGTCCTTCTAATGGGACAAGGATGAGATGCACAGGGGAGATGATGTTAATTGGAATTAGTTTTGCTGATCTGCAGTGGTACTTTGGTTGAATTTGCATCTGAATCTAAGTCAAAGATGGGAACTTATTTGTGTCCTTGGCTAAACAAAAAGTGGACATCTCTCCTACCTTAGTGCATAAGGCTTAGGTCATGTCTCTCTCATCCAAGAAAACATTAAAATGGTTGGGCTTTGTTGCAGGGGTAGGCTCGGTCCCCGAAACAGTGCCTCTCTGCGGGACAACAAGAGTACTTTGACAGACACTTAAACAGATAGTGTTCAAGTGGAAGAAAAAAAAAGACATCTGTGGAAACTATAAACCCGTATTGCTTCCAAAAATGTGGCTTGAAATCATTTGTAGTGGCCTCACATTTGAAAGCAATGAGAGGTCTGGAAAGAGGATACCAGATAAGCATTGCTACCACCGACAGATCAGGGAGGTTACCCCCTCTCAACCTAAAAGGTAGGGTCACCATTTAGCAGTCACCCGTTCAGGACCCAGCAACGATGAATTCCTCACATTGGCATCCCTGGAAGCTCAAATTGCTCTAGCTGAGCCCATTGTGGAATCGCTTGAAGGGGGATGAGTGGCTGCCCTCTCTGAGCCTCTACCTGGTGGCAGCCCTCACCATGAAGGCTTCACCAGGTGGTGGGGCAGCAAAGGGTTGCGTCTTACTTTTCACCTAATATTTTGCAGTATTTAAACTGGAAGTGCCATATTATAAATGCAGTGGTAGGTGCAGCAAAAAAGTGAAATTAATTGACAGCTGAGACCATCCAGTGTTTTGAGATAGGACATGAGTGGTTCTGTGTCTAAGACATTTTGGGGAGCATGATGATAATTTCTTCATCTCAGGCTTCTGAGTGATCTTTGGGGAGCTCAGAAATCAAGAGCTAACTCTTTTATCTGAAAAAAATTGAGTTTTCCAGTCTTTACATGATCAGGCATACCAATAAATTATTTGTGAAGGTCATGTTGGATTTGTGGGACACCATTAACACTTGCCTCCAAGGGAAGCAAGCCTTCTGTCAGGAAATTTCTTTGAAAAATGGATTATTATTGCTATTATTTTCACAGAATATGTCATTTAGTGATGCCGGGTGAGTGCTGGGTTGGTAGGTTGGATATTTGTGTTGGATATTTCACCTCTGGTAATTACCGGCTTTGCATTAGGAGACCTTCAGTGTGGACACATCTGACAAGGAAATACATCTGAAATGTCCCAATAGCACTTCGTAGTTGTTTCAGATAAATAAATGAGGACCTATCTTCCCTGGTTTCTGATAAGGTAGTCAGCAGCTTGCAGCAGATAGAGAGTTACCTACACAGAAACAAGAAGTATCTGGCAGGCCCAGGAGAGGGAGATCACTTACTGCAAGGCCACTGAGAGTTTACGAGATAACAAGGAATAAATATTCAACATGGAGTTTTCCCAGGTGTTATTGACATGATGGTCTTTTGCCTCAATTTAAAAAAAGAGAAAAAAAAAATCAGTTTGCTGATTATTATGTTTTGTTTTCATCTTATTAAGGTTTAAATGTAACTTCTTTTAAACACCAGTGACTTATTTATTTTACTTTGAATTATCATGTCAAGGAAACCTACCTTTCATTTTCAGACAAAGCCTCAAAACTCCGTATCTTGATTAATAAAATATGAAGAGTTTATGCTATCTGTTTCTTCTGGTTTGAAAGAGCAATTTTTCTGTTACTGAGAAGACAGGTAGCATTGCTAAGAAAAATAGATTATATTTTTTCCTCTCTCTTTACTAAGGTGCTGGAGTAGGGAATGAGATACGAGGACAGAAATAGCTCTGCCAGAGACTTTCTGGGGGTGTTGGTTGGATTAAAATGACATAACTTTGCATATCCTAAAGTCATGTCATGTCTGAGACAGTCACTCAAGGTCTTTCTTAGAGACCTCTCTGGAGATGCTTGTTTGTTGGCTATAGATGAAGTCTGGAATCAGTATGTACTTGCATGTCTAAGATAAAATGAACCATTCTTTTCATAATTTGGTCCTTCTCCAGACTCACTCTGTTAAATGGGGGTAACAATCTTTCCTTTTTAGCCATGCTTCTGGAACCTTCTCAGGGCTTTGCTGTCTCAGCACATAAAATCACAGAGTAGTTTAGGTTGGAAGATCATTGAGTTCAACCATTAACCTAGCACTGCCAAGTCCGCCACTAAACCATGTTCCCAAGCACCACATCTACACGTCTTTTAAATACCTCCAGGGATGGTGACTCCACCACTTCCCTGGGCAGCCTGTTCCAGTGCCTCACAACCCTTTCAGTGAAGAAATTTTTCCTAACATCTGATCTAAACCTCCCCTGGAGCAATTTGAAGCCATTTCCTCTTGTCCTGCCACTTGTTCCTTGGGAGAAGAGACCGACCCCCACCTGGCTACACCCTCCTTTCAGGGAGCTGTAGAGAGCCATCAGGTCTCCCCTCAGCCTCCTCCAGGCTCAACACCCCCAGTTCCCTCAGCCGCTCCTCATCACACTTGTGCTCCAGACCCTGCACCACTCCATTGCTCTTCTCTGGACACGCTCCAGCACCTCAATGGCCTTCTTGTAGCAAGGGGCCCAAAACCGAACCCAGCACTCGAGGTGTGGCCTCACCAGTGCCGAGCACAGGGGGACGATCGCTGCCCTGGTCCTGCTGGCCACACCATTCCTGATACCAGCCAGGATGCTGTTGGCCACCTTGGCCACCTGGGCACACTGCTGGCTCATGTTCAGCTGGCTGTCAACCAACACCCCCAGGTCCTTCTCCTGGTACAGGCCATGAGGTCTCACTTGCATTTGAGATAACAATAATGATAATCAAGTTTTAAGTCACTACTTTATGGGAGTTTGTTACATGTAGTACATGTGTATCATACATATATACTAGATATATATTATATACAATGCTAAAATAACATAGCCTGAACATCAGTTTTGATGAGTTTCATGCCTGAAACGTAAATTATAAAGTGAATGTGAACATCTGATTAGAATCGAGACATTAGCATGGTGTCCTGTATGTACTTTGAGACCTATGAAAACAGGATGCTGACATGTATGTACGAACAAAATGCACAATGACATGACACATATGAATTAGACATGTTTTTTGATGCTGAAATGTTGAGTGTTAGGACTCATGTTGTCTAACCTCTTTCTACTGTTGGAAAGACAAATACAGTTTTATTGATTTTTAAATTAAGTCCAAGATTTCCAAAGAAATGAATGGCTCCAGAAGGTGTGAATTTAAGACAACAAACTCATTCATTATGATGGCATCACAAGAAGCTAGAAGCTCTGCACAAACCTACTATTTGGGCTCCAAAATGCGAAAGAGCAGAACAAAGCTTTTCACTCACTTTTTCATGACAAACAGAGAATCAGGGGAATGCAGAGGAGTTGCTTTTAATTTGTTTGTTTGCTTTGGACCTGTCCTAATCAAGCGCTTTTCTGAGCTGCTCCCTTCCCCCTCACCCCCCGAAATTTTCCAGACTCCCTTGTGTTTCTCTCCTCTTTCCTTTTATTTATTTATTTTGTGAAAAGAACTAAAGGGGGTCCCCAATGTCCCATCGCCTAGGAGAGCTGATTTCCCTACAGGGCTGCAGATGCCGGGCAGAAAGGACTCAAACAGGCAGTGGTCAGGCGAGGCAAGCGTTATCAATCATTCAGCATGTTAAAAGAGAAGAAGGAGCAAGAAAAAGAGGGACAGTGAAGGCGGGGAGTGGGGTTGGGGGAAAAAGCCTGGGCTGAATTGGAGGAATTTCCTCCCCCCGGTTGCTGAAGAGAGGTTTTTTGGACATCTGCCCAGACACATGCCGAGTTAAAGAAGCGGGATAAATTCTGGAAGAATGAATGGAGGGAGAGGAGGGGTCGGGAGGACAGAGGGGAGCATGGGCTATGGGGGGGTGATGGAAGCTATGGGGACAAAGGAGGTCTGTGGGGGGAGACCGCAATGGCAGCATGTGTGTGCGTCTGTGTCTGTGTCTGTGTATGTCTGTGTGTATTTTTTTTCTTCTTTTTTTCTGCTGGATATTTCAAACATACGTTCCTTGTAAGGCATTATCATATAGCAGCAAGTCCTCTCTGTTGGACGGTGAGAGGCAGCTTGTTGTCCCTTGAATCCTCTTCTATATTGCCTGGAAGAGACAGGTACACGAGCGAATGGAAGTTATAACCAGGCAAGCTGCATCAGGGCTGGTTAACACATTTTAAACAGTGAGGGTCATACCACTGTTTGAGCAAAACTTGTCATAGACTCTTTCCATCTCCTGATGTCTCCAGGCAAGGTTACGTGACCTTCTGATAGATTCATCGAGCCAGGCAATTTCTGAGCGTGATTCAGAGCATAGATGGGTAAAATTGTGTGGTCAGCTTGGATAACCCGGACGAAAGGTCAGATAAATTGTTCTGTCTGCAGGAGATCTGGGATGTCACGCTCTGGACGACTTGTTCCCATGCCTTTTCCCCACTGTTTCAGGATGTCACTCCCTTGGCGCTCAGTTTATTTGTTCATCCAAAGATCTCTAGCCCTGTTGAAGAGCAGATGTGGGTGAAGACCCACTCAGATGACAAGGCACTGAGCAAAAGTGGGCAGGCAGCAATCCCTGCCCAGAAGAGCCAGCTTGACATGGCTTGGTAGCAGTAACCCCTTCCTCATATCTGCTTCAGCCAAAAAAGTTTGTCTGTCCATCCTCTCAGGTCTCTGCTGGTGTTAAGAGCTATGAATCTGTGAATTACTCTGAATTTGCTAAGGGAACTGCACAGCAGATCTTGTGTACCCCAGGAAGGTAGCCTGTGAATGTCCTTCCAAACCCAACAGCTCCGGTTATGAGCCTCATTTCTTGAACCCCACCTTACAGTCTTGCAAGCAGCTTCTTGTAGGATCAATCTTGCTCTGGTTGTGCCACTGTTCTCTTGTGTTACTTTGATAAGTTTATGAATTTTTTTAAACTTTAAGAGTTCCCTAGTGTGACCGAATCTTACCCAGAGCTTGAATTGGTAAGGCTAATTAAAGTACTGCTACTGCTAAAACCTGTGTCAGCTCAGAGTCTGCACTCATAAAGCTGTTTTTTCCAGCTGCTGCAATTTCAGATTTGAGCAAGGTCACTTTACCATCATAACACACAATTATGCAACAGCAGATACGACCTCCCAATGTGAAGAGTTGAGTCTTACCGAATAGGCCTGGGGAACTCACCTGGGTTACACTGATTTTTCAGTACAGAAGCCTAAGCATATTCTCTCAACCATCACACTACTTTCACACAATAGCAATGGCATTCACTCATGCCAGTGCAATACACAGACTTCTTAAATGGTAAGCTTTTAGTAAATGCACTGGCTAATTAACTCATAGAAAGTTCAGACTACCTGGAAGCTGATTTTGGCCAGATCCCAAACTGAAGTTTGATCTGCTGTGATGGCTCCGTTCATTATTTTATAACCTACATGTTCATCATGTTGTCCACTCTATTCTGATCCAAAAAATGCTCGAGTCGTCTGCTACCAAAGCTTGCCTGAAAGTTTTGTGCTGTGTCTTCCAGCAGCTGTGACTACTACAAGGCTGTTTAAGGTAGAAATTTTCTCCTTCTCAGATTTTATCAAGTGGAAGACTGAAGAGTATGCTTGGTCCGTTTGTTACAATATTTGTCATTGAAATCCACTTGCTGTAACTAAAAATATTTATGTTGCTACAAAATGTAGTTAAATTGGTCGGATGGAAATAGAGAGTATCCTTCTTCCCATTGCAAGAAACAAACAGAGAGGTGTCCCCAGAGCAGTTTAAAATATAACATTTTGATCATTTACATAAAGCAAACATTGGTTTAATTCTTTCCTGGGTAAGTTGTTCTAACCCCTAAGCTAGGCTTGGAGGAGCTAAGCTTGAAAAGGAAACATGAACAAATAGGGTTGACATCTGGAATAATCATCATCATCACTGATGATGCAGTGACTTAAAAAGAAGTGGTGGAAGGTAATACTTACATTTTGACTGCACTTAGCCTATGCTGAAGCTTGCACAGGTGTGTTAATTCATTTGTTTCATTTATCTTCCTTGTAACAACCCTTGCTTGGTAACAAAAGATCCAATTAGGCATTCAAATTAGTTCATGTTTTGCACAACTGAAATGCAGTTGAGCTGTAAAATACAAAATTGGAACTTAAAAAAAGTCCCCAGCTGTGGTGCTATTGGGAATTTTGGGAATCTAGACAAGCTAGACATTGGCTAGATATCAATGGACAATCTTTATAAAGGCCAAAAATATGGGCTAAGCTTTTAAATGTTGTAAACTGGAAAACTTGTGGGAAAGGCTTCTTCTGCTCTCAGGAAACAAGGATACTTAAGGCTAATCTAGTCCAAGCGCTGGACAGGGAAGCTTGGGAGAAATGTAAGTGAAAGAAATTGATAAAACACTTAAGTGAAACCTTTACATGAAAGCTGGGACTTAAGAAGGTTCCAGCTTGCACTGTTCCTCTAATGCAAATCAGTCCTCTTTCTCACAGCCATCACAAGGGAACTTTTAGGAGCGTTGGCTTCACTTCTGTAAAGGTTATGAAAACTGCTCAGTCAGATTTTGCAGTTTTTATTATTTTTATGGGCAAAATCAGGTTGGTGAAGGACAATTTGTATTAGAACATGGAGACCTGCACATCGAGGTTATTAAGTGAGCATTCCTCCATAGTATTATGCTTGTTGCTCCGCGTAGAGGTGGGACTTAGAGTTTGGTTCCTTCTGCTGTCATGCTCCAAATTTGCAGGATTTTAAAATTTAGATTTACTTCTATTTGGAATGGACATGAGAAAATACTGTTCAAGTTGAAAGTTGGGATGCACCTTGTGGCTTGCACAGCTGTGCTGTACCACCTGCTGCAGACATGGGAGAAGATTTCAGCCTCCAGGCTTTCTGACCCTTTCATTCTTGGCTTTATATTCACTTCAGTATTATAGATAAAAATAAGTGGGGAAAGAGGAGAGCATTCAGAAAAGGCAATTTAGCTTTAAAAAATCACTTATAATAGCCATCTGACGTCAAAGTTTTAATGCACCTAGGACACACAGTGTTTTTCACAGGTAACTCTTGGAGGACTAGTCTGTATAGACCAGTATACATTTTGTGCCAGGACAACAGTCCATGTTTTATCAATGTAATATAACAATAATAATTTATATAATATCTAGGTTGCACACAGTTCTGTGAATTAGGATGCCTTTTAAGATAATTTCTTCCCATTCTCACATAACTGCACTCTAGAAGCATTTTTTACCTTAGTATAATTCTATCCATGTAGTAAAAGCAGTGCAACTTCTGCATGGTGACTAATCCTTATCCATATAAATTCAAGGCAAAGATGACCAGTTGGTGTCCCAAGGCTATATTAGGTTGCACAGTGTGTTATCTGGTGCCAAAGAATTCGGGGTGGTCAGTGAGTCAATCCACCGAGTATATTGTTGCG
Source organism: Grus americana (assembly GCF_028858705.1). NCBI lineage: Eukaryota > Metazoa > Chordata > Aves > Gruiformes > Gruidae > Grus > Grus americana. The sequence goes on along the minus strand of NC_072891.1, from coordinate 5,410,031 downwards.
TGTGTTTAAGGGAGTATAGGTCCAGACTGCATCTACCTAAGGTTTACTAATTCATTATAGCTCTATGCATGGCCACCTGTGAATAAAAGAGGGCCCTCACACAGAAATGTTGGTTGCTTCTTCACTGACCCAATGTGCCTTCTCTGTCCAGAGAGGTGGAAGAGTACTGATCCCTGAGTAGAGGCGAGTGTTTCCAAACCAGAATGGTGCTATAATCATAAAGGAGGGTGTATATTCATTTTTCCTCCATGTTTTCATACGGGCTGGTTTTGTCTTACAAAGTCAGAATCCAAGTCTATCTGGATAAACACAAATTACATTATGTCCCACTCCCAGAATGAATCAAGTCATATACACATCCCAGCTGGCTCTTTCTGATGATGACTGACTCAATGACTGAGCCCCAACCCCACGTTTGCTAGCTACTACTGATATATAGCTCAGATATAGATATTCAGTGTAAAGAATGTGCTGGCTTCTTTAACCAGCCAGGAGATTGACCTGCCTGCCCAGAGGCTGGGGTTGACAGTGCCCTTTGTCGAGCTCCTATTATAACAGCGCTGGCAAAGCCGCCGTTGTGTTTGGCGCTTGTTGGTTTCTGATTTGCTCCGCAGTGCTGTACACTGAAATAAAAAACATCTGGTCGACTCACACGCTCTGTTTAGACTGGTTACACAAATGCGTGATATTATGCAACCCAGACCTGCGATCCTATTTCTCCCTCTTCTGAAGCATTTCATATTTTGCTTTTAATCACATCAGACAGACGGCTAGACGGCTTCCAGGTGCCATTTCTGAGATGGCAAGCCCTGTTGGTTGACCCATCGGCACAGGTCAGCCTGCCACCACCTCATGGTTTTGCAAGAACGCCTCGCATCTTGTTTGCTTCCTTACCCGTGAAGCTGAGCAGCGCTAGCACGTGCCAGGAGACCAGCTGCGGAAGCTGGTGAAATTCTTCCTGAAGCATAACGAGCTGGTTCAGGCAGAGCGTTTAGCTCACTTACTCCTTGGGTTTGTCTCATTTGACAGTGCAGGCTTTCCAGCAGGCAGGGCAGAGTTGATAATCCTTACCTCCCAGCTCCAGGCAAGTCTGCCTGTCCCCTGATGCTTGCAGGAGGTGATCCACCTAGGGTAAGCAGTATGATGCATTGCGGCAGGAGGAGTTCGGCACAGGATTTCAGAATGCTTTGCTCCTGTTATCCTCTTTGGTGTGATTTTGGTAAATTGCTCAAATGTGCATTTCACTGGGCTGTCTTTTCAGCTCCAAAGTGAGCAGATTTTCTGAGCAAAGCGATTGAAAAGCTCAACCACGGAAAATGGCTGCACTGCCCACTGGCTTTCCACCAGGCTCATGGCAGTTGAAAATCAAGTTTAGTAGCTCAAGCTCTGTAAGTTCAGCTTTTAATTAAAATACATAATTTAATGTTAGAGACCTCATTCTCTGAGAAGGGTACCATTATAAATGCCTGCATCTGACCTGGATTGCTGAAATTGGCATATTGCCTCTATTACGTTAGAGATAGCAAACCCAAACTGACTTATCATTGTAACCGTTTGCCAAGCAGACAGAGCACTGTCTTCATCCAAGATGTAAAAAAATGAACTAACGCTCATTGGAGTTGACTGATTTTATATGTAAACTGATGCAGCAGCATAGCGTGACAGTAGGAAGAGCTGTTGAATGCCAGCCTCCACACTGTCACATCAAATTGTGCAAGGCTGTCTTCAAAGAGCTGGTTGGGGACAGTGCTCAATGGGTTCTCCTAAACTCCATTTCTGGAGGCTCTCCCAAATTACTGCCGCTGTCTATAGATTAGGTGGTATCTGATCAGAATTTCTGCTTTATATATATGTGTGTTTCTATGTTTACATGCATATAAACAGCACTTAATATATAGAAGAGAAACTAATGAAAAAAAAAATAATTAGTGCCTGTTATCCTGAGATATCCTGAGATATCCTGAGCTCATGCTATTTTTTTTTTTCCACTGCCCAGTTCATACCTCCTTTATAAGGATTTCCTCTTTATCCCGTGGTAGACTTTCCTGTAATCCTGGGATTCACCAGCTGAGATGGAGGAATGGCTCCTTTAATTTGCTTGGAAGTGGTCCAGCCTTTGGAGTCTGGATAGTTCTGGTTCATATCTTAATAATTTTCATGCCTTCACATGAATTTTAAAATGGGAAATACCCTGGTGAGCCCCTGGATCTTTCTCTCTTGGCTGGCATCTTCCCTGCTCCATTTGGGCAGCCAAGGAAACCTCATACTCCAAACCACAAGGACCTCCTCTTCCCTTTGGGAGAGGAGCCTGGGTTTTAGCTCGGAGGTGCGTGCACGTACGTGCGTGCACAGGCGCAGGCACACACTGCTTGATTCACTATTTCTCTCGTCCCCCTTTCACCTATTAGTGTCCTTTGAAGGATCAGGTTACCTTGCCAGTGGAAATATATGAGCTCGCCGTGTGATATAGCATAACTGCAACAGCAGATCATATAATTTTCCCCCGAAGGCTTGTTGCAGACTATGTTGAGTCATTTGTATTTATGACAGCTTGGGGGTGATTTAGTGCGACCTCACTTTGATAAAAGCCATTTAGAGCTCATAAATATGGGTGACACACTGCCTTCTCGGCTGGGATTTTAAACGGAGAGCTGCATTTGCATTCCCATTGAGCTTTTATTGTTTTGGGGGTAAGAAAGGGAAGGAGCGAGAGAAAACAGGAAACGGAAGGAGTGTGTGAAATGCAAAAGGGCCCTTGAGAAATGAAGGATGCTGCTGTGCTTAGAGCATCTCTAGCCTGAAGCACCTCTGATTCCCCCTGCTCTCTGCGTCTCCTCCTGGGCACGGGGCGAGGTGAAGCTCTGCTCGCCCCAAGCAGGTCAGCTGGTGGGAGAAACGGATTCTCCAGGTCGGGGAGAACATGAATTTATTACTTAGTTTCCACAATAATAATAATAGAGGCTTCCATGTGCCGGCAGGTTTTCTTTTAGCTTGGGTCTTACTGTTGTGTGCTGTATTTTTTACTTAATTTCAAGGAGACATTTCCCGAGTATATTTATAATCTGTAACTAGATTTATAAGGAGGTAGACAATTTATGGGCAACAATAAAAGATACTTAAGCCCAGCATAGAGTTGTCAGATTTTATGCACTAGGCTTAAATTGATCATTGATGGAAGCAAGAAGGAAGATTGTTCTTGGAAAATTATAGTTTTTTCATAATTTGTAATGCCCAAAGGAACCTGAGCATCACAGCCCATTGAAGTTCACTTGGAGATGAGTATCTTTATTTTATAAATGAGAATTCAAAAGATGAAGTGTTTTTCATCTTTGTAGTCACGAACAGAGGCTGGACGAGAGGCTAGGTGGGCGTCAGGTTGTGAATCAATCCACTCCCTGCAGCCTTGACTTCCCATGTTCTCCGGTTTTCCTTTCTCTTACACAACCAGTGTGGATCAATAGGAATGACTGGAAACTGTTCTTGGTGGCTGGGAAACTTATTAATGTCTTCAATGGCATAATTATTTACTGCAGGGAGATGAGGACCACAATACTTAGGTTTGTGTGTAAAGCTTTCCTGTTCATGGGCTTGATGTTCAGGGCTGTGGATTACCAAATTAAACTATCCAAACAAAGACTTTTTAACAGCATCTGCTGTTATATAGCACTTATATAGGTCTTTTTCAGACCTATATTTGTGTGTGTAAAACCTTTAGATCGTGATTTAAAAGCTTGAACAATGTTACTTGTGAAAGTTACCTCTGAAATCTCTACAGCAAATGTATTTTAGCATGTAACTGTATGTTTAAAATATATAAAAAATATTTAAGCTGTTCAGTTTTTAAGCCCTTTTTTAGCTTTTTGGAGTGTTATTTATAAATTATAGTGCTTTTATTGAATATTATTTTCAATTTTTGAGGTATAACAGAATAAAGCTATCAAAAAGGCAAAATAAATGGTGCCTGCCTTTCAAATCATTCCTACGATGTGATATATCATTAGAACGCTGCACCCAGTTTTTTAATTTTAGACTTAAATTAATCAATTAACCAGTTTTTGATTATTATTGTCCTTTGGGTTGGATAGTGTTTATGTGCTGCACTGTCGGTTAAGTTTAATGCTTGCAGCGGCAAACCCAATGCTTTCATTAAACTATTTTATTACTAAAAATCATTCATGGCACAACCTGATTAGGCTGTATATATACTTAAGGAGTTTTCAGAATAGAATCGTGTACTGTGGTGGACCAGCACTACCCCAGGCACGGATTCAGAGTGGGGGTTGAATACAGAGAAAGGCTCTGAAGCTGCAGCCCGCATCTTCTGCAGCATCCTCAGCTGGTTCACGCACACCACGTGGCACCGTCGCACTGCTGTCCCTCTCTGCCTTTATACCGGGGCTCCCACCTAATACCTAGGCAACTGAATCCATAGGAATTAAAAGCCAGTGTGCTTTTCATTAAGGAAATGAAATGAAAATCACAGTCCCTGCCCCGAAGATTGTACACTGTAATCAATGGCAGCGTTAATGGGAAACTTCACTGCACTCAGAGGAACAGTAAAACGTGCATGATGGGGCCCTGAAGACGAGACAACCAGTAAACTACTTTGCTTGGGCTTCATTAGCCATTAAAGCAGGATAATGGCACTTACCTTGCCCCACCAGAGATTAGTTAGTCATTGCTAGCACAAAGTTAGGGAGGAAAAAAAGAAAAAAAAGGAACATCTCTCCAATTTTTGCCTTAGTTGGCAGCAAGTGAGGACAGGACTCAGGTCTTGCCACGTGGCTCCAGTCACCATCCCAGTTCTGGAGTATAGGGGTGCTCATGCTTGGGCTCTTGGCTTGTGCAAAAGCAGCAATATTAGATGTGTGCAAGCTCTGGGCTGCTCCAGCACATGCTTCCCGGCACGAGGGGAAGAAAGGAATCATTTTACCAGCCTAGCCTTCCCCAAATGGGGTTCAAGTGTGGTTTAGCTCCCAAGCAAGAGTGTTTGGAGACTGCTGTCAGCTGCTCTGCCAAAAGCCCTGTGTGGCTGAAACCTCGCTTGGCAATCTGTACCACGGGACCTGTCCATGGCTGGCAAAACAGAGGTGTGGAGCAGATTTGACACCGCTGCGTGAGGAGGCTTGTGCAACACCTGTCCGCACCGTGCCTCGTGCAAGCTGATGCCATTTATCTTTATAAGTGTTTTTATTAAAAGTAGGTCCTAGAGCATACAGGCTTTGCAGTGTGGCTTTTTTCATTAAATGGGCTGATATGGTCTCTGCTGACTCAAAAAGCCAATCAACAAGCCCTCTGAATCTTTGATCCATTTTTCTACTTAGCTGTTCTCTAAAGGCTCAATTTCCTCTCCTGTCATGCTTTAGAGAGGGGGAAAATACACAGCCTAGTCCCCAAGTTATAATACAATTATTTGGTGCAAGGGAATTTTTTTCTTCTTCACTTGAATAAATTAGTTGTTAATTAAAGCTTTTTGATGTAGTGCAAAAGGAGTTATATTTGATACCAACAGCTGTATGCTGTTTGATTTATAGTCCTTTGGGGTGTTGTTGGTTACAGCAATCCATTTCGCCCCCTTCCCCCACGAAACACACACACACACACATTCACTTCAAAGGCCATTAACTGGTACTGTGTTTTCAATTAGAAGGAGAATATTTTTGCCGCTGTTGTCGTTTCTACTTTTCTATACATCACTTGAAAGTCATGGTGAAATCAGAAGAGCAGTGTTTCATCACGTTGGCCATTTCCCCCAGTTTAAAATCTTGTACCAGTGGCAGCGAAGACATTTGTGGCACTGCCAGGGTAAAGGCTCTGCTTTGGGCTGATGGGTTGATCCTGAACATGGTTCCGTAGCTTAGCACATTGCATCTGCAAGTAGTAGGCACTGGCAGAGAGAGGATTTCCTCTGATTGCCGCCTTAAGCAGGTTAAATTGCCACTGTGAGAACTCAGCCAAACTTTGTGGAGATGCATAAGGTGTTTAGAAGCTGTGTGATGAGTTTGGGTTAAAATATCACTGTAGTCTTCAATCTGGGCAGAATTAGGGACCTGGGCAAGCTAGAGGGCCTTAGGTTTGATTTCTAGCTCAGAAATTAGAGAATATAATAAAAAATGTTGGCAGAGGGGCTGGGTTATGTACAATTCCTTTTCTTTCTTCTAATCCTCTCTGAAGAGCAGATCAAATTCGATGTACATTTGGTGCTCTTACTTAATTGATTGATTTGCCTACCTCTAATTTCTCAGAAATTACTCAATACTCATCTGCTTAGCTATGACTATTTCTCATGGGGCCAGGGACCACATGGCAGGGGTATTTTCAGGAGGATGTGGCATCCCAGAGGGCTCTCCTGTAATGCCCTCTCTCCCCTTCCTCATCATCAAGGAGGACAGTAGCCTTGGAATAGCGCTGGTAGCTTTATCTGTTTAACGTGGCAGTCACACACAGGTTAAGGAGGAGATTTTCTGTATGCGATGATGTTTTCAGTCGATTCCCAGCATGGTGTTCATTAACTGTAATGAAAGCAGTTGAGCAGAAAGTGTGTTTCTTCACACTGGTTTGCAGTTGGGCTTCTGCGCCTGGGAAATGGCAGTGGGACTTCCCAGTCTTGTGGACTAACACGTAGGACACCTTTTAGAGATGACCCAAGCTCAGCTGAGAAAGTAATACAATCAGCTTCCCATGCAGAAGAGAGAGAAAGCCCTGCTTCTCCAAGAATGCCTGGCCTAGGCAAGGCTGTCCTACTGCTGCCATTTAATTTGTTTTAATCCGATGGGGAGGGGGGGAATGGGTCTTAATTAATTTCCTTCTACTCCAGGCTCAAGAGGAAAAACCCGCTTTGGAACAAATTAATGCAATCAAAATCTGCAGGTTGTGATGCTGCTGGCAGAGTTCCCTGTTTGTGAGTAAATGAGTGCAGTTTTCCAGCTCTCAAGGATGGGAGAGGCATTTCTGAAAGACTGGAGCTGGAGATGGGGACTTTTGGTGAACATGAAGAGCTGGAAAGTGGGGTAGCTTCCTCCTGTTCCCTGCTTCCCCTCAGGGAGCAGGACTGTCACCGTAGCCTCCAATCCGTTCCATAACTGTTCAGGCTGAGTCAGAGTTGAAGGAACTGTAAGATGGTGGAGATCACCCCTGATGAAAATGGGTGGCTGGAGAGGAGCAGTGGAGAGATGCCCACGTCATGTCACCACGTTCTTTCTCTGCTCTCACTGCGACTGTGTTTTATCCTTTTCCTGCTATCTATCTATTTATTTAGATAACTAGCATTATTTTTCCCTTCCTGCTGCCTCTGCAGTAGTGACGGGGGCAGCAATGCCTGCCTACTTAACCCAATTTCTGGAGTCCCACTTGTATTACCTTGTTAGCAATACTTTTCTGGTACGCATACATGGTGCTTTGTACAGTTGCACATTGTGGACTTTCCAGGAGGGGTTCTTGGCCACTGAGATTAGCAGGTGACTTGGGGAATGCCCATACCATGTGATGGTAAATACCTTCCAGTTTTAGTATTACATTGCTTATTCCAATGACTCGTTCTGGGAAGGGCTTATTTACCTAAGGATCAGTTTTTCATATTCTTGTTCTCAGGCCTGTAGAAAATATTTCTTCTGCATTGCTGAGGGACTTTCTTTTTGTTCTGTAATGTGTTGTTTTAGTAGGACCTACAGAAATACTATATTTCAAGCTTTATAAATGGATTTGACAGCGGAGACCAAAAAGAGAAAGGTTCTTCATGAGGAATTTGATTTATGTATCTTTGACAGTTATTTTGCAACTTTTGTCTATCTTCTACTTTGCCTACTTGGGTTTAGTTGAAGAGGGGAAAAAAAAAGTGGTTATCAAATGAGGAAATTAAAATTTTGCCTATATATAGAAGAAAACACATGTTTTCAGTTGTGTGCCTGTCATCTGCTCGCTGGAAACCAGGGTGGATATCTTATGGATGTCTCAGTTTGCCTCATTTCTGCATTACTGATTGAGGACTTTGAACCAAGAATGGTTTTAAGTTATTAAAAAGCAGTACATGCTCAAGAACTGGAATAACACCTCTGCCAAGCACCCAGAAAAGCTATACTGAGCTTCTCTTTGCATGACACACTCTTGCGATGCTTCATACATGTTCCCAGCAAGGTGCTATATTCTTCTGAGCAAGCTGAAGAGGTGATACTACTCTACTGTTACTACTATGCAACCATCCTAAAATATTGGCTTCTGAAATATTCAAGTATTTGGAGAGAAGGGAGAGAATAAAAAACATGTATTAGCTGTGCATGTTTCTGCAGGTATATGGAGCCATCAAAAGTTACAGGTGAAAAAATGAAAAACAGAGTGAGAGAAAAAAACAGAGTGGAGGAAAAGCAAGAAGGGAGAGTACGAATGTCAGTAATGAAGGCAGCAAACCTGTTAGACTAAGGCAAGTGCAAGAGAGGACCTGGCCATTAAGGGCCACTGAATGGGCTGGTGGAAAAGTGTCGGTGCGGTGGGGAAGGTGACAGGGGAGGTCAAGGGGGGAGTCAGGGAGGAGCAAACAAATGGGGAGGAGAAACCACACGGTAAGAACTGTGCCGAACTGTGCACAGCCATATCTACGCAAAGCTGTTGGATGGACTTACCTGAGGAGAAGCATCTAGGGTCTGTTATTTCTCTCACTCCTGAATAAATAGCAGGAGCATTTAGTAGGGTGTGTGTTGCAGGGCAGCGGCGGTGACTCCTGTGTTGGGGTTATTTAATGTGCTCCACTGCAACATGATTTCACAGAGTTTTGGAGACCACCTTGTTTTCTTGTCTACGAAAACCAGCGTTTTTACGTTCCTAATGGTTTCCATTATCAAACATTCTTGTGGCCTCTATTTTTTTTTCTTTTTAAAAGAGGCTATAATATCTCTATTGTTTGAAAAAGAGCCTTTGAATTTTGACGGGGACAAAAGCTCTGCGGCTGAAGACATGCCTTTCCCTTCTCCCATGAAACACCACTCTGTTCTGGCTGAGTTATGAGCTGTGCAAGATCACCGTTCCCCATTTTCACTTGTGTTTCTCAGGAAAATGTTGGCAGTGGGTCAGAATAATAACTGAACATGAATCTTCTGCAGAGCCTGGCCCACAGCACAGACAAAGCAAAAATAGCAAAGAGAGAAATTCCTGGGGGCTCACGGGGCAGGTGGAGCTGGTGTCTCACCCCTTGCAATCTCCCACTAGCAGTGGTTGTAGCAAGTTTTGCCAGACGAGGCGGCGCGTATCTATCTCCAGTGATCCTCAATGAAGGAAAGGATGGGTCCACTTTTGAACCCAGTGTGATTCTGTTTTCTGTGTTCAGGCTGCTGAATCAACCGGTTAAAAAATGAGGAAGTGCAGGGTTCATCCTTGTGGGTGCAGCAACGATGCTGGCTGGGACACATACGTGTTAATCCCATGGCGACATGGCTTTCCCATCCCGTGCAGGAGACTGCCTCAGTCACACTGCCAGAGAGACACCCAATCAAACAGAAATAAGTTTACACAAATAGCTATAAAGTTGGGAAATGCTTGCAGTCTAAACAACTTTCTTATTGCAGCGGCCAATGTAATAAACACACCAAAAGTGTGTATATGTATATGTATGTATACATGTTAGATGATATACATCTGGATGGCCCTATAAGCATCACCATATGGGAGGTATGCATGTTTAGACTTACATAAATAGAAATTACGTTTCACAGTGGTACAATGCAGAGCAACAGCAGAACCCCAGCCATTTTTGAGAGGCAAATCTAATAAAAATGCATATTTGCTGACAAACGCACAAGAAAACTCTGAGTTTACACACATGCACGCAGTGCCGAGCGCATCGGTGACGCTCGTCAAGCAAAGGCGGCCGCACACATCCACATATTCTCCTATACAACTGCTTTATTTCCTTTTGAATAACAAGGAGGCTCCCCCCGCCTTCCCCAGAGCTGCAGGCTCCGTTTCTGACAATGCACAACTGCGTTGCTCGTTGGAGTGCCTGTCATTAAGCAACACGCTGATTATTCTGGCAGCTCCGCTACTCAAGTCCCCGTGGACGGAGTCAGACATGGAGAGAATTGAATTTCACCAAGGACGGGGCTAAAGGTCGTTCCATGCAGTGGACAGCTGTGTCTAGTCAAATCGAAACTATTGCTCCAAGTGTTACCAACAGAATAGCTGATAGCTCTGTTGTCAGTTCATTTACACTTGCATCCTGTTACAAATTAAACTGAAATTGTGGTGCGCCGAAGGAGCGGAAAGTCGTTTTTCTGCCAAGTGACAATTCCTTATATCACCAATTTCCAAGTGCAGCCATTATAGATCATTGTTAGGGGTTTTCGTGATTTCCGGCGTTGAAGATTTAGGAACCTGATTTTCTGCTGTGGGTAAAATTCCCATTAGCACCTGCTCTCATCTTCTAATCCCACAGGTTGAAAAGGAAATGCAAAGCTCTGGAAACTGGCCTCTTTTCTCAGCTCTGCTCACAAAGAATAACATAAAGTACAGAATTGTTCGTTGACTTCTCCCACTTTGCAAGTTTGGGGGTTTTTTTTGCTTTTTTTTCTTTTTTTTTTTTCCCCCCAATCTGGACATTTTAATTCAGACAGCAGGAAAACTATGAAATATCTTGATCCTGCTACAAACTCATCTGCATGGAGGTACGGTATAGCATCAAGGGCAGCTTAGTAGCAGTGCTTATACGCCAGTCTTCATCTCAGCCCAGCACAGCATCTTCCCCTAAACCCGCTCCTAAGCCATCAGCAGGCCAGAAAATGCCTTCTGGGCAGAAACACAGCCTCTCCCAGGATCCTCAATGGGTCCTAGCAACTAAGCTGAAAGCCTGGGACTTGACCACATTTGGAATAAACTTGCCAAAAAACATCAATGCTAATTAGCTCATGTTATGAATGGATTAAGTGAGACACCAGCTGCAACGGGGCATTTTGATTTGGGTTGCGGCTCGGTAATGAGATGCACATAAGCTGGCTGGGGAGCTGTCAGTCAGCAAGTAGCAGTTTCCTTTGCGGTGTTAGGAAGAAGAGCTTTTCTGTGTTCCATCATCTGTTTCACTGTGAACCTTTGGGTGATGTACCAGTGATCAAATACAGCGTTGAGCATGAACCGAAATCCTCCCCTGAGCCACAGCCATGCAACTGGGTGACTTCAGAACTTTGCTCCTCGTGCAGCTGAGCAGCGCTATTTTATTCATAGTGCAAAATGCTCCTGATATGGTGGCTGTTAATATTAACACCATCCTTCCCTTTGATCCACGCTGGCCTTCTGCCTGCTTTCTTATCTACCATTGGTGCTTGGAATGGAGTTTGGGGGCAAACATGTTCGATGCCGTCATGAAATTACCTAGAACAACACTGATGCTAGAAAAGTATACAAAATTGAAATTATACATGTGTGCATGTGTGCAGCCCTGGTAGTGTGGGCATCTGTGGTGTTCTCACCTACAGCTGGGCTAGCTGTCCTGGGCTCCCTTTCTAACCAATGGAAACAAATAGGTAACTCCTTAGAGACCCACCTATTTTGGACATCATCTGTGCTAGGAGGAGAGGAATTACTAAGGGACTCCCTGGTGATTAGTTTGGATGAAGTTGTCTGGTTTTTAGACCTCCATTTTTAATAGATGAGTCAGGAGGTAAAACCTGCTTTTCCTCCCAAATCTGGAGCTTGCATGAGAATAAAATAACCAGACAACAACTTTAATGTGAGGAAAGGCAGAAAGTAAAAAGGCAGCTTGACTGCTCCTGACATAGAGCCTTTATCAGCTCCATAAATAAAGGGCATATGCATGTAATGGCTGACTGCATCTCAGATTGCAATACCAATGTTTTAAAAGCCTGCTGACGGAGCATCTGCTTATTTCATTACTCCCCCAATGTCTTTGCAGGTAAGTCATGCATTATACAGTACCATCTCTAGCAATGCATGACCAGAGGGGACAGTCTGTAAAAATTCTGGATGGTCCATCACTTTCCCTTACCTTCCAGGAGAGAAAAACGTAAGGAATGATGTAATCAGCTAATAGGCAGAATTTGCAAAATACAAACCTATTTGCAGTGAACTAGGATTTGCATTTTTTTTGAAGAAAGAAGAACAACTCTATCTTGTTACTATGTGAACTGGCTGCATGCACAGCAGAGCAAAGATCATTTTCGGTAAACTGCTCAGAAAACATACTGAGGGTCTCAGTATTAGTCAGGTGAAAAAGGAAGCGTCATGCTTTACTAGAAAACAGATATGGTGGTGCATTACAAGAGCTTATGGTGAACCTTCACATTGCAGTGGCATTTTGAGGAGCCCAGGTACAAATTCAGCCTGGCCCTGACTGCAGACTCACCTTGTGTTATCATCAGTACTGTGGCAGAGGAGGTTCACAGAAGTCCTGCTGAATTAGGGAACTGAAGTTTCCCTTTATAAGCAGAAGTTGGTCCAGTGTTTGTAAAATGCAGCTCATTGGAGAAGCAGAGCAAACTGTCTCCCCACATGAGTTATTCAGTGTGCACATTCATGTTAGCCTCGTGCTGTGTCCTGCTGCCATGTGTCACAAATGCTTCCTTTGGCTGTTGTTAACTAAAAATACTGGATCTGAATGCCTTGGGTTTTTAAGCAGTGTTTGCACTCTGTAAGAGCTGATTTTCTCAGGCATAAACTCCTTACCTGCACAGCACTGACTTGTCTCAGCCTCCATAATTCACCATCCTCAAGCGCCCAGACATGTAGACCTGAGGATGTCGACTGGCTTTCCTCGCAGTTCTCCCTTCCCTGGACATGTGCTTTTGGGCTGTAGCAACATGAGTTTGCTGTGTTTCTTTGGTTACCTGCTGGGCTTTTTATAGAAGAAGACCCAATCCAAAAGCTGGTTTTGTCACTGGAGAAAGAGGCCTGAAGAGAGGAGTGAGGATCCATAGTACTATGTAACATGGTGGTGATTCGATATTGATCAATATTACTGATTGACCAATCTACACATAAATTCATATCTGTTGCAGGGTTGGGTTTTTTTTGGTCAGAGACAGTAAAAAGCTGTTAGTCATCAAGCTGCTTATGTGAAATGAGTTTCTGGGCGTCTGTACAGTTGTTCATAAACTCGCCCATTTGATATGCACAGAAAAATTTTTAAAAACTGCTTCTGGATCCAGCAGATGTAATGGGGATGAACATGGTAAAGAGAGCCATGGAAGTGGCTTTCAATTCTGGAGTACATGAGGAGGTAGGCAGCAAAAGAGTTTTAGCTTTATAGGCTTTCCTAATTAGCATCCATAGCTGAGGAAATACTGTAAGACATTTTCCACAAGTATTCATTAGCTTTTGGGTTTTTATAAGCTTGGTTAGACTTTGTACACTTTCTCCCACCATCCCATGGTGTTTACTCTTGACAAATATTCCAACAAACATGTTTGCGAGCGGGAGTGTTTGTGGAGGCTGCGAATACTGGAGAATATTCCTGAATAGTGCCTTTAATATCGCTGCTGGAAACCTGCTTCTAGGGATCGTAATGTCCCTCTGTTCAGGAGACAAACATTGACGTGTCATACAGACATTTAACAGCTCATGAACTGGGAAGAGATCAAGAAGAGCTTTTAGAAAAGAATTTCAAATACATATTTTTAGGCAAACAGCAATCTGCTAATAGTTCAGAAATCAACACGCTGAATATGTCAAATGCCTCTCTATTCTGTAGTGCCCCATTTGTGGGATTTAAGGTCACCAACAAATTTCAAAAGCAAACCCAAATATTTTATTTGCTATTCTCCTCAATTTCAATCTGTGGAAGAAAAGAGATGTTTAAAAAAAAAAAAAATCTGGTATGTTTAGAATAGCTTCCATAACATTGTTTCTTACTGACCCATCTCTAAATAAGAGACTTGCTCTTGACTCCCGCTTAGATGAATGATTTCTAAGGCTTTTCTTTTTGTGACAGCGATGAATTGGTCGATGTTTGTATTAAGCTTCCCTAAGTGCACTATTAAATGGGCAAAACTTCAACAATAAATAGGCTGACTGGCTCAGTGATAAATTGAAAAGAGGGGGAGGTGTGTATTTTTAGACAGAAGAATCATCATGGAAATTGTCTGATTGCCATGCATTTGGAGAAGGGCTAGGTGGAAAAATACTTCAAATAGGTACCAGACGTTAGCTGCTCCTAAATCAACGAGACTTCTTTGGAAGAAAAATACTCGTCTCATCAATGCCTATCTTGTGCTAAGGCTTGCCTAGGATCTAAGCATTCCTGATAGTGTTGGAGGCAAAACCTTCAGGCTTTCTTTAAAAATCCTTTAAGTTCCTCTTGTCATCATGACTTGCAAGCAGGATTAAATATTTTACCTTTACTCTACATGAGAAAAAGATAAGGGCAATTAAAGATGTAAAGGAAAGGAAATTAATCCTCCCTGACCTTTGTATTGTTTTGTCCAGGATTTGTGATATCATTAAAACACGAGTAAGGACAACTGAATTCCCAATTTTCTCACCTATTTGCAATGTCAGAGGATCATATTTGTGAGTGGTTGTTTCGGGCGAGGATGAATGGCAAATTCATGGTGTTTGTGTCCAACAGTAAGTGGGACCTAAGTTCTCTCTATGGGTAGAAGTTCAACCCTCTGGGTTTTCAGCCTGCCGGACATCAAAGCACGCTGGCAGTCCCAAGAGATAATTATAAGCTTCCGAAGTTGCCAGGCACATCACCACATGCACTGAAAGCCTTGCCTTATTGAACTGGAGGTGAGGTTCAGGGTCTAGAGCGGCTTCTCAGCTCCGCTGCTGGCTCGCTCCGACCCTCGGCAAACCGGCACCTCTTCTCCGAGCTGTGCAAATGAGATAGTAGTAGCTGTCTCACAGGGGGTGTTAAGAAGCTTAATTCATTAGTGTTTACAAAGTGTTTCTAGATCCTCAGATGGAAGGCTCTATAAACAGACAAAGTATTACTAATTGCCAGCTTACACTGAATTGTAAAGTGAAAATAAGGATGGCTGGAGGAAAGAGGAGGTGAATTTTCTGATGAGCTGTGTGAGTCTAATGGCTGCAAGTTAAACAGTTTAAAGTTTGATTTCTCATCACCGTTGTCTTAAAAATCTCCATTCATTTCTATTGGTGTAATATTTGACCTCCAGTTTACTTTGGGGAAAGCCAAGGCACATCCAAGTCTACGAGTGGGGCCTCCTATACTGAAGAATAAATCATAGGCTTAATTTGGGTAATTATTCCTGAACATATACCATGAGGTTATGTCCCTTTAAATGGAATGAATCCTGATTTACAGACTATGACTTCAGTGGTGCTGTTCAAGTTACACCAAAATATATTAGAAAAACAATCTTGCACATCTTTACGGCTGAGGAGCACACCATGGTACTAATGTTCAGAGCATTTCAAAGCATATGGGTGGGTTTTTCTGTTTGTATGGTTTAGTTTCATGGTTTTTCCCCTCTTCATTCAGCCCTGGCAGGAAAAAACAGGCTGGTTTATTCAGTCCTTTCCACTTTCTGAATTTCCTGCAATACCACAGCAATGTCGTGCTTGGGTTCTTAGTTAACTTTTTGTTGGCGTTTTGGAAGGTATCAGGAATTGAAATATAAGTTGGGTAACTTGTGTTTGTAAGTTGTGTTATTTAGATATATTTTTCTGCAGAGCCTGATTCTTTAGGACCAAGGTCTGTAATAGGTTTCTTCAAAAATGAATCATAGAAATGGAAAGAAACTTAGTGCTCTTTCACTCTTTAAAATACACCACATTTTATTTTTTTCCCAAACCACACTGTTAAAAAAGTAGTGGATAGCCATTTCCCACTTGGCCTCCAAAGGGTGAAATCCTCATCTGGTATAAATTGGCGTAGCTCTATTCAAATCAGAGTGAATACATTAATTCACTGCAGCTGAGGCTCCAGCCCTTAAAATACCAGTGAGCAGAGTGAGTTTTGCACAGGATGGATTTCTGGGCTGGGTGGAAGGTTTTGCTGTGTAACTTAGTTATGTGTCTAGGCTCAGGGCTGTGGGAAACTGTCTATTTGACATCTGCAGCATACGCAGCAAATGCTTTGGCAGTTCGAGTTAACGCCTTTTGAATTCGCAGGTTGTTTACTTTCAGCTTGAATGTGGATTTGCTTTCAGCATCAATGGGAAATCTAACGTAAGAAGTAATAGAACCAGCCATCTGTCTGAAAGAGTATAAGAATTCCTGGGTTTGAACCAATACCGGAGATCAGGTACAAGTTCACCCCCGTGTAATTTCTGGCAATTTATTGGCATTCTTCTTGGATTTCCAACATGGGACCCAATCCCTCCAGCGCAATGTGAGCCAGCATAGACTTAGGAGATGAGACCTGTGACATGAACGCAGTCGCTTGGTTGCTTCTATAAACAAGCATTGTTCCAGCACTTTCTTCTCTCTCTGATTTACAACCCGTTTTGGCGTATAAACCGTGCACCTGTGAAGCGATCTGCTCCATCGTCGCTGAAGCCTGTGATCTCAGGAGAGCAGTAAACAGCATGAGTGAATGGGAACCCCCATCTCTTGCCAGCATTTCCTGCAAGTAAATATCAATCCATGTGTTAGGCACAGGCAAGAGAATGGTTTAATAACCAGATTGATTGGGTCACTTTTTCAAAAAAGCTCAGGGCCAGATTTTTCAACTGTTCAGCACTCTCGAAAGGGTCCAGATTTTGTGCTTTCTTTCTTTCAAGCCAAAAGTTAAACCCGTGCCTCCCTCCCAGCTAAACTAAGAAGCTGCACAAGTGCCAAGTTTTGACAAAAAATGATCAGCATCCTGCAGCATTTAGCAGGCTGCAATGAACAGGTTTTGCAAAGAGCACGGCATGTGACGGGTAACGGAGCTGCTCCCAGTTCACACATGTGGACACGGCTGGGGACTTCAGCCTCCTGTAGTACCTATCTTGGTCATCCACAAGAAGTGCCATCTGCTTTAGTGAGAAAATACAGACTACATGTACTGTGCTGTCTAGAAGGCTGTGCCTTTGTTTTGAATGCCTGCGTATTATAAGTTCTTAGTCACACCTTTTCCATTGACTTCATCCATTATTTCTGTTGACTTGGATTGAATTATCTTAGTTTGTACCACCTAAAGTCAAAAGTCTTGATCTCCAAACCATTTGGATCAGCTGAAGATCATTGCCTGACTAATTAATAAATAATAGGAAAGGCAGGAAAAAAAGACTACAAGAAGTCATTTAGGAAGAACATCATCTGGTCTTTAACAGGAAAGCATTCATTCTTTACTACATGTAGAGTGAATGTATGTGCTTTTAACCTTCCTGCGGTGAGTAGTCCAGGGACACAGGATATCTGGCAACACCCTTAAAAGCACACCGGCCTGATTCTCTTCTGCCTTACACACTGAGCAACATTACTTGAGATATCCTGGTGTAAATCCATCCAGAGATCAAAACCACCCCTGCAACAGCCCTGTTTGTCCAGACGACTTAAGCAAAACATACCACTTTCATCCCAACAGCACCATCCCCGGGCTATTTTACCTCAATTATACTCTGATTTAAGAAAACGGGAGGGCACTGGATCATGTTCAGACTGTTTTCTTTCTTCTTTCTCTGTCAACATAGGGCTACTGCAGATCTGATGAGTTTCCAAATTGGGCAGGGAAACAAGACTTTCTTCTAAGTCCTTATTTTGTTTATTGATTCAGTAGTATTTACTGACTAATAACTACCCAAGGCTAACAGGCTCATTTGAACCGGGAATGCTGTGATCTCACATGTTATCTCTGGGAAGAACAGCCAGTTTACAGATAAGTAGTCTGCTTAAAGTGGGAGAAATCAGAGCTTGTAGTCCTCTCTTAGTAAAGCCAGCTTGTTTTTCTGCCAGTTTTCAGGGAGTCTTCTTTTCTTTTAAAGTTTCCATACAAGCACCATTTTTCCTTATTTCCCTCATATATTTGCAGTCATGAGAATAAGGATGGCTTGAAATTAAATAAGCACAGTCCAAGCTTCAAGTCAAAGACTTTGCGGTTTTAGGTTTTACTTGGAACCAGAAGCAGAAGAGCCAAAACACTGCATAAAAGAAGCAGAAGAAGAAAAGCTGTTTTCGTGGTATTTTTGGCATGGGTGACTGCTCTGAGAGATACTGGAAATCATGCAAGAAAGGTCTGTTCTTAAGACATTCCCAGCTCTGCTCTGAAGACTGAGGGCTTTAGATAAGCATCTGTTTGTGGGGATCTTTATCCAAAATAAACCACCCAAGCTTTTGTAGTTTACCCGTCACCATTTAGTGATTTCCCCCTCTGCACCTCTCCCCGTGCACTTGCGCACGCACACAGGTTCTTCAAGGCATCGTGAAAGCTTTTCCTTGCTGGTAACATTTCAATTGCCTCTTGAGCAAGACTTTGTCCTCAGTGAAGAAAAAGAACGCAATGAAGTGCCCTGGGCTGCTTGAAGGATTTCCTCTCCTCAACCTCACCACACACATCGAGATCGCTTTCCTCCCCCTTCTCCTTTGCCACATCTTTTCGTGTTTTGCACGATTTTTTTCTTTCTTTTCCAGCCCGGATAAAAACAACATTTTCCCCCCACCGCCCACCCTGGCAGTGTGGGTGACAGAGACAAAGAAATCAGCACAATGTCAGCAAGAGTTTAGCCCCGCAGCTGGGACCTGAACTTTCAGCAGCAGAGCACAGCGCTGGGTCACTGCACTAGAGCAAGCCAGATTGATACAAAGTGCTTGCTCACCCTGGGAAGGGAAGCATCAGAAGCCAGTTGATAAAAATCTTTAGGTACCGTCTATTGTAAGCTTACAGCAGTGAAAGCTGTTTTTCCTGAGAAAGATCACCATGGAGCGTATATTTACTGTTGTAACCCCCAAAACGACGCAACATTTGTGTGCTTACTGCACTGGGGGGATGTATCATTGGGGCAGTCTGGATTTTAGAGCTGTTGAAACTGGGGATGGAGTGCGTCGACTCAACGTGCTGCATGCTGTGTGAAGTTTTCAGCTCTGAAGACCTAAACGATCATGTCTGCCAAGAGTTAATGTGCTTAGAAAGAGGATGCTAAAATATTCTTTCCCACTCCAGTTTGCAACTGAGAACTTGTTAGTCTGTAATATCTTTTATTTATAGCGCCTTTCGACTCAAAGGATCTGGAAGTGCCTCTATCTGGGAGTCACTTCAGTGAGCTTACAGATATCTCCAGGTGGGGATGCTTCTCTGCAAGGGCCTCCCACTAAGTTTTCAGGGTCTGCTTTGCCATGGACACATGTGAGGGACCCAGACTGCCTCGCCAAATGCCAACATTCGGTCCTAAAGGCTGGAGGGAAGGGCAGAAACCCACCCTAAGCCTGAAGAATAGCAAAGAGAGAAAATAGACATGTAAACCAGTTGGGAGAGGGGATTCAGATGGACACTGGCTGACTTTGGGAGCAGATGTTGGGAGGAACCATTGCCAACGCTGGATGACATCCTTATGCAAAGGGCCTGGAACTGTGAAACCACAGCACAGAAGAGGGGATTCGGTGGCCCTACTTGGACATGGCTCCATCCAACCCAGCCAGACCCAGCAGTGCTGTGGTGGCCTGGAGAAAGTTCCAACATGGACTTTGCACAGGGGACACATCCCAGTGGCAGAGGTGCTCCTAAGGGCACAGGCCTGAGGCTCAGTTTAAGTATGCAAAACGCACACGTCCCTTAATGAGCACAGTCACAGCAGGGCATCCGCTTATTTTAAGTCCACTTCAGCGCCTGCCCATCAGCTGCTCCACAGAGAGCAGCTGGCAGCGGCCGAAGGACCAGCTCCTCCATGTGGCTTCTGGCAGCTACAGGGTGTCATCCAGCCCTCAGTTTTCCTCCTGTGTTATACATGCAGGCCAGGGAAGCAAAAGTCAGACCAACTGACAGGTTTACGATTCCAGCCTGTGATTTCTGCTTCATCCACAGCCAGGCGAGATTTTGCCAAGATACATATTAGGCAGCTGCTCAGGACACTGCTGTTTTGTCTGTACCACCCCAAGCATGCTGTCTGTCTGTCTGTCTCCCGGTCTGTGTTGGCGACCCTACATTCGAGCCGGTTGTTCTGCTATTCCCCGGAGTGGCCAGAACGTGTTCGGCAAGAACCAGCCTTTTCCTGGCACTTTTGCCGTCCCTCCCGAGGGACTCGTTGCTGCAGGAAGCGGAGGCATTGGGCCTGAGATGTAGTGAGTGCCCATCTGTTTCACCACCCTCTAACTCCCGTGGCTTCCAAGGAGCCCCTCCTGATGTGTCTCAGTGGTCAAGGGGGTCCATCCAGGCTCATAAAAAGCCCCACGGACACGAGCGGCTGCTTACGGGACCATTCCCTGCTGTGGATCTCCAGCTTGGCTTGCAGCTTAACGCACTCATGCCACTGTGCTAAAATCCTCAGTGCATCTTCTGTCCTCCATCCATGCTCCTCCCAAGCCATCCCCAGCATCAGCATCAATATTATTATATTTTTTTTCTCCAAATCTCTTTCCTCCAGGCACCAGGCAAGGTGCATTTTACACCACTTTATCTCCGTCGTGCATATGCCAGTGTTTCAAACTCCGGTTTAATTGGAGTCACGTTGCTGGCTGAAAGTTGGCTCTCTCGGGTGTTTTCCATGGAGAACATGCATTTTGGCTCAACCTTTCTCTACCTCCCAACCAAACCTGTCTCCTCCCTCCTTCGTGGAGGGGACTGGGGCTTGCACATCCTGGCATGCATACGGGTTGTGTTGCCTGCTTTTAGGGCATCTCTCACTCTCTCCTTCTTCCTCAGAGAAGAGCATACATATGTTGCGTGTACGTATGGGTTTTTTTCCACCCTTCTTGGTCCACTGAGTGTTACATCACGTTTCACTCCCTTTGGTGCTCCCTCCAGATGTGCTGCTTTGGATTTGTGGATGAGAGTGGGAGGGATGTCCTCTATGGGCTAGCTAAGTGGGAAAAAGGGAAGAAATAAAAAAGGGGAATAAATATTTGGGAAGAGGGCGTTTAAGAGGAGAGAAAAAACAAATCAAAGCTGGTGCCAGGCTGGAACCGGCAGCTGGTTGCCAGCAGAGCAGGCTGAGAAGTTGTTGGTGGAAGCGCTCAGTGCCATGTTTGGGTTGCTTAAAAAAATACACCCTCCCTCATTATTCCTCCTTTATTTTTTTCCTGGCCCCACAAGCAGGAGGAGGAATTCAGTTGCCAAACGCAAGCTTGCAGGAAGTTTGCATTTGCAGCAATGCCAAGGGATGCAAACGGAGTATGTCCTGCCCCGGTGTGGGGGTGTTTGCACGTGTGTGTGCACACGCGTGTGCGCCTGTGAGCACTGCAGCTCCCCTGTGCTTGGGCAGCTGTGAGCTGGATCGGACCTGCCAGGCATGTTGTGGGTGCAGTGGCTTTCCACCCCAAGGAGATGCCGGTGCATCGGCAACCATGACACGATTTTTTTTTGCTGATGTGAGGGGAGTGGGTGGGAGGGCTGGGGATGGAGGAGAAAGAGGAGGTGGGGGGGAGGTTGTAACGCTTGGCTGGAGAAATTTAGAGGAGTACAAAGGAGAAAGCGATGAAAAGGGGCTGGGGGGGCGGGAAGAAAGCTGTGAACTGGCTGCTGTGGAGGTGGAAAAAGATTTATGTTTGTCGAGTGGGTTCAGTTGGGAGTGGGCTAGGAGGGTGCGGGGTGCCGCAGGTGAGGCAGGGGGGTGCTGCGGGGAGGCTGACGGCCCTGGCGACGAAGCGGCAGGGTTGTATTTTCTTCCTTTCTTTCCTCCTCCCTCCGCTGGGTGCTCGGAGGAGAAGGCAAGACAAAAAGCTGAACTGGTGCCAAGAAGGAGCTGCAGCGACTCGAAAATGGCACTCTGCGCTGCACTAATATTTCGAAGCCGATCCGCGCTGGAGAGAGAGCAGCGAAACGTGCCGGGAATGAGAATGGCTGCGGCCGCGGGGCCGCCGGCCGGGCTCAGGGGTGTTCTGTCGCCTCTCCCCTTCCCCTTTGCCTTTTAAATGTAACCCTTATCTCCCCCATCGTCTGCCCCCAGCGATATTTAGGGGCTCTGGGAACAAGAGGAGACCCTTGCTGGGGACTTGGGGTAGAGAGGGAGCAGAAGGGGGGCAGCCCTTTGCACCCCGGAGCTGGTGCAGCATGGGCAGCGCCTAGCCAAAATGCTCTGCTTGTAGCCGGTGTCTAGCCCGTGTGTGTCTGTTACAATGCTCACTGGAAAGCTTTATAAGCAGAGAAGGAGCAAGTGTGCTCATCCCCTCCTGCCACCTCTGTAGTGGGGAGGGATTTTTACCTCTTTTTTTTTTTTTTTTTTTTTTTTTTTCCTAGGGAGAAAGAGAAGATTTGATTCCCAGGGAGTTTTCTGATTATTTTCCTGTTGCCACTCCTTCCCCTCCTCCTCACTGTCCTCCTCCTCCTCCTCTCTCTGTACCCATAAGGCTGCTCTCATGGCTCTCTCTCCTGATGCAAGGTTACTTGTAGGACAAGCAAATCTCTGCAAGGTGCAGCATCGCCTGCGTCGGTGTTCCCCTCCGCTTCTCATTTGCTGGGGGACGAGGCAACTTCCAGGCATCCACACAGCTCAGCTGAATGCCTGGCTAATGCAGTGTCCGTTGCAAAAGCCCCTTCCTGCAAAGCTTGTCTGGATAAAACAAACAAACAGACAAAAATTACATAGGGCTGAAACTTTGACAGCAATTCATAAGGTTGATTAATTTGCCAGGGATGGGCTGGAGTTTTGCAGTGATTTTTGTCTGAAAGAAAAGGCTTTGCCCTGTGTTGGTCCCCTCTTCCCTGTATTCACAGGCTAGGTACACGAAAGCATGGAAGTACCTTTTTTTTTTCTTAATGTGGGGGGGTTTGGGTTTTTGGGGGTTTTTTTGGTTGGGGTTTTTTTGGTTGTTTTTTTAACTATTAAAAATTGTTACCAGCACAAGCATTCTTGTAGTGGTCCAATAGTTGAAGCTGAATGCAAAGATCTTCCCCCCCACTTACACACATACTGCTCTCTGGATCATGCTGGCATTTGGACCTGAAGTTTTAGGTTAGCTTTACAGAAATTGGAGACTGGAGAAAGAGAAAAACCCTGCCTTTGGGTTTGAAAATGGATCCAGATCCTGTTTTAACAGCAGTTTTAGCACTCACACAGCCAGCAGGTCAAGTTCAAGGAGACCTTTCTAAAGCACCGGCAGAGGCTCATTAACTTGCTGCATCTCAGAAGATTGTGGGTTGGTGGGTTGTTAGCTTGGCCCAGTTTGTAGTCCCAGGCGTGGGATGATCCCCATGACCTCTCTCTCACCTGAAAACCATGCCCTAGTGTATATCCAAACCACTTCAAATCTCACCTTTGGTTTCAGACACTTAAACCTGGTTTTGGAGCACTTAATTCTGCCCAAGCAATGCCTTTTGGAAATACTGTGATAAATAGAGGGGAATTTAGGGAGACTTAAAGGTGTTATCCAGCCTGCTCTCCTCACTGTCTTCTCACAGCTCCTTGCAGATCAATGGTCCTTCCTCTGTGGAGGATCAAAAGCTCAGTCCCAAATTAATGCTGATAGGATGTGCACTCATTTCTGAGGTGACACTAGCAGATTTTGTATGGAGTAGCATGTCCACAGTGACTGATCCCTTGCTTTTCCTCCTCTCAAACGTGCCTTGAACCATGCAGCTGCCGCAGCACGACTTGGGCTTGCACAAAGAGGATGCTGTCGTGTCTTCTTTCTCTTTTTAATTTGTTGTGAGTAAGGGGTATGCAGTGTTTGGCCCAGGAAACCTTGGAGAGGGTGAAGAAAACAAAATGTCAACAAAAGGGTTGGCCAAGTAACTTGGAGTAATCTGTGTGCCATGGTACCTCCCACTCAATCCTACCTGTTCATTGTGAATAAACTATACACGTAAAAAATACGTGTTTTGGTATGCACACATGTGCTTGCTGTTTGCTTTTCAGTTGCCTCTTTGGACTTAATGAGATGAGTTGTGTATTTAAGCTACCATCCTCACCAAGGGCACACACCATGCAGACCTTGCCTGAATTTCCCAGATGTCCTTGCTGATAGTTTTGGCTGCAGCTGCACCTCTTTCACTGGCCAAAACCTCCTCTTTTTAACCTGAGATCCCTGACCATGGGATGCCAACCTACAAAAGCAGATGCCAGGAGTGGGGATTAAAGCCCACATCAAAGCGAGCAGAGAAGACCCTGGCGGCTGTCCTAACCTGCCATGCACCTGCACAGAGCATGGCTCACTTTTTTAGATGTGGAGCCAGCTCGTGTTTGCTACTGATTTAAACCTCTTAATACTTCAGTTACCAAATAACAATTCCCAACACATTCACAGAGAGGATCTCAAAGATACAGATAGATAAATA
Source organism: Grus americana (assembly GCF_028858705.1). Taxonomy (NCBI): domain Eukaryota; kingdom Metazoa; phylum Chordata; class Aves; order Gruiformes; family Gruidae; genus Grus; species Grus americana. Next base: position 5,385,724 of record NC_072891.1, on the reverse strand, counting down.
TTAATGTGGACCAGCAGCATCCATGTGCGCAAAGTATCAGTGTGGTGTTTGTTATTCAGGAAGGTAAACTGAGGACAGCAGATGAAGAGACCTTCCTAAACCTCTATATTTCAGAACGCAGTCCTCTCATTTTCTTAGTGTCTTTACAGTGCTCTGGAGTAAGGGACCTTGTCCATCTTGGGACAAAAATGCTACTCTTGTACTTTCCAAGTGGTCCAAGTAAACCACGTGGGCAGCTTGGTCACACTGCCCAAGGAGCATTGCAAGGCATTGACAAGGCAGCTGAATATCTTTGTCTTTATTTCTCCCTGTATCAAAGAAGTGTCTTTGGATGTATTTCCCTGAAACGTGACGTCTCATGAATCTCAAGTTGCTTCCTTCAAATCCCTCATCCTTTTAACACTTTACAATGAGAAATGTTGTCTGCTTGGAGTTAAGGAATGACTTGTGTTTAGAAGGGTTAATCTGGAGGACTCTTCCAAGGCTATCTTCCACCCCTTCTCCCCACACCTTCTCCACTCCCGGTCTTTTATTTTTTTTTGGACTGGTAACCTCACATTTCTGTAATCTAAATGTGCAAATGCTTTGCAGTCACGGTCCAGTAGCTGGGTTAATCTCAGACCCCTGGAGTGGCAGATGGCTGATTTGTTGCTGATTCTAGTTACAGAGAATCGTGCCACCTATTATCTTTGCACAGGCTGCTGCTTAAAAGGATGCCTCGGGCAAAATCAGTGAAAAGCAAAGCAAAGAAAACACTCTCTGATCTGCATCACCACAGGTGAAAATGTAAAATATTTCACCTTTGTGTGAAGGGCTTGAGAGGTGGACAAATTGGGGAGAGGAGGCAGGAGGGGAAGAAGGAGAGAGGAAGATCTCATTTTCATACCAGAAGTGCAGAAGTGCAGTGTAGCGCAGGTTTGCCACAGTCACAATGTTGAATCACAAGCACTTACTCTGTGTTAAATGGTTTTGCAATGTGGTAATCCTTGGCTTCAGCACCTTGCTTTAACTCTTAAACAAAGCAGGCAGGTTGGCATCCTGTGACACCTCCCTGCTCTTCCTGAGCCTTTTTGACATGGGTTGTCATGGGAATCTATGGCTCCACTCCATGTCATCATGGCTCATTGCATGCCCCACGGCTGCTGGGAAAGCCATGATGCCCTGTGGTGCTGCTGTGCTTACCAGGGCTACCTGGGAGGAGAAACCTACGCATCAGTGTGGGTTAAGGAGAAGCTCGGGGGACCTTCCAAAACTGAGTGGGGCCACAGGAGGTGGTGGGCATGCAGAAAGATGTAATGAAAATGAAACTTTGGATGCTTGTAACTATTTTCTGCATGGTCATTCCCACAATCAAGGTTCTTTTTCTTTTCTCTTTGCTCTTGAAAATGCCACAGAGTCAGATGAAGAATTTGGGAAGAGACTGTGGGTTCCCTGTGCAGAGTTCAGTGACAAAATCTGTGAACAAGGTAAGAACAAGGGGTTATTGCAATGTTAGACACAAAATTTAGGATGTGCGGAGCACAGAAACTGATATTCCAAGTACTAAGCAAGAGTCTAAAAAGATCAAGCTAAATAGACTTCTTTTTAATGCATGCCATTATGATGGTTTCGGTTTTAGAACAGTTTGTATTGTATCCAAATGATCTATGTGTGAATAATTGTTACCAACCTCCTGACACCTGGACCTAATTAGGAAGTAAGAGCCTTAAATAGGCCATTTACGTAGTGCGCTTCCATATGTCTCCTTGCGCAATTTATTTGCTTCACTCCATTGAGATATAATGAGAATGAAACTCCTAGAAAGGAGAAAAAGTCAGAAAGTCCTGCCTTTGACTCTGAGGCTCTTCTCTTCATGTCCATTTCAGTTATAGGCCACTATTAAGAAGATAATATCTATTTCCCTTTGTTCAGAAAGAAAAAGCTACTGTACTGCTATTCTTATTCCAGATTGCCCAAATTTCTCTATTTCTGAGTGTCCAATGGAAATGGAATGAGAAATGCTAAAACAACCTGCAGCCTAAGATAAGTGTAATGATGTCAGGGAAACCACAAAGAAGTTTAGGACAGGATGATCTTGAAGGAATACTACCAACCATAACTACCTCAAAACCCTGCTGAAAAGCAGTGTTGTGGTTTCAGTCAATGTACAGATGTAATTTGAGGAACTCAACGAATAGGTACAGTTTGAAGAGCACTATGTTGGTTCCATTTGGCTTTCTTCCTGCTAGGATGTGAGGAAGAGGGAAAGGTTGGTATAAGGCTGCCCGATTTTTGTCTTTGTTTTGAATATTTAGCTCAGTCTAGGCCAACACGGTCTCTGGGGCTCTCTGTTGACGTTACATTGCAGAGCATGTTCTTTAAATATGGTTTCAAAAGATATCCTTCATTTGCAAACACCACATGCATGCATGACTCCATCCCACGCTTCAAGTGTCCTGCTTCATTCTTTTACTCCCATCAACACAAAGACAGCAAATCTTACACATATGATTGACTACCATTTTCTATCAGGATGAACTTTAATGAGTGCTCAAGGTTTTGTTTGGGTTTCCACCCCCCACCCCAAATCAGGGCCTCATTTAGTTACCCAGTGAAAGACAGTTCCACTTGCAGTGATTTTGTTTATGATAATTCACTTGCATGTTCCCTTCCAGGAATTGTCATTGCCTTACAGAAGGGAGGTTAGCACTGGTCCCCTCGCAGTGATAATTATAATCAGACCTGTCAGCCTTCACACAGTCTACGCTTATCACTTGCATTTAGGAGGATTTTTCCTGAAGCCTATTACCGGTGCTGCTTCTTAGGGAAAAATAGTCATGATTTTTTTTGCTAATCTTTGATGGCTCTCAGCTTTGAAAGCACAGAGAGGAGCAAAATGACTGCCAGTTGCAGTTAAAGAAACTGTCTGTCGGTCCTGGTGTAGAGCTCTGCATCTGGAGAGCCAGGGAGCGGGCAGATAGCCTGGGAAATGCTGAGGGGTTTAATTTGGTTATGACAACTCTTCAGGTGTGTGGGACATGCAAAACAGAGCTTTTTTCCAATGGTAATGCTCACAGAAACTAGCTCTGCAGACCTGCTAGGCGGGGGCTTCAGGTGGCAGGTGGTTGTTGGCAGCAGTACCCTCTCTCCCCGCTGTTTTGGGCAGCGATCCATGGTTCTGTCCACGTGAAGGTGCTTGGCTGCAGGATGACCAGAGAAGTGGCTGTGGTCAGTGCTGGAGGCAATGGCTGGCATCCAGGGATGGGCACAGTACAGGACTGATGGACGCACTGCCACCGGTACCACTGGTACACTGCAGTACAGCGGTGACCAGCTGGCCAGTGTGGTGGTGCTGGGTAGGATGTGGTCCGGTGTTTTTTTCATCCCAGGATGCCTGAGAATTGCCCACCCTAGTGTTATTCACTGGGAAACACATTGCCCCATTTACTACATTTCCCCTCATTTTCACTCCATTATTCCTATTGATATGCTAATAAGCCCCCTTTCTTTGCTTTTTGATTTTTTCTAACTTTTTTTTTTTAAAAAAGTAAATTTTACCATGTCATTAGTCTTAATGAGTGATGTATCTTTCAGTCCCTCCTGTGTTATCACCATGCTCTTTGTAATGTTCTCAGAGATTTGGGTCCCTTGATTTTGGCAGAATTTGAGAACTGTCAGCACTTTATAGCTTTTGTAGCAAAGGAAATGGTGGAAGAGTGGGAACTCTTATGTTCTCTGCAGTTATGTTTTTACAGTGTGCAGTGATATGATTTGCCTTTGTTTTATTTAAATTCACTGGGAACTAGAGATTTATTTATCAGGTGTCACTCCCTGAAGGAAGATAAATGCCACATAGCGAAGACTTCATCTATTATACAAACAAATTTGAAGGCTTTGCTATTGCATTTCTCTGCCTGTTGCATGGAGTAAAAATGCCTTCAGCTGAACAGATACAGGGATACTTAGCGGTAGCATCTTATGACCTTTTGATCAGCTGAGATCTCAAGCCATATTAGTGGACAGATTATGATGTGATGGAAAGAGGGACAGGAATAGCCTTTTTATCATGAGATCCTTCCTGTGAATATCCTTCTTCGGTATATTCAGATGGTTAATCACTAGGGCCAGGGCAATCATTTGAAAACAGGGGAATGAAATACTGGTGAATACAGGCAATCCAAACACGCTTGGGTTTGCCAACTGCAGTTGGATATTACAGCTTACATTTTCTCCATAGCATACCCTCCTGTTTCTATCAAGGCTGTAGGCGACCTTGCAATATTTCCTGTCACTAATAACCCCATTTTGGCAGAAAAATCTACACAAAATGGGCCTTGAGTCCTTGGACCGCAGGGGAGCTGCAGTCCCTGAATCGAAGGTACGCACATTGTGAATATGGATATCTGACTGGGAAGGGAAACATTCATATGGAAATGTCTTTCTGTCATTTTTGAGATAATAACAGTGATGCTTAAGCCTATTTCAACCCTTTTTATGAAGAAAAAAAAAAAAAAAAAAGCATGTTTTAAAAAATGCACAGCCCTGATACTATTTTTCTTTTTTACGGAGCCAGAGACAAACAAGAACAACTTTTACATTGATCCTGCTTACCTGCCTGCCCAGGATTACTCCTTAAACTTTGCTGTAGGTTTAAATTGGCCTCCTTTTTATCTTAGTGGCCTATATGAATCTTCAGCCTCTTTGACAATTGGGCATAAAGAAACTCTTATTCATTTCTGACTCTGCACATCAGTAACGATTGTGCCGAAGTTTGATCTGGCTGCTATGGCCACTTTCAGAAGGAAGGAAGGAAGGAAGGAAGGAAGGAAGGAAGGAAGGAAGGAAGGACAGACACATGTTTGTGAAGTCTGATGTAAATACATAAGCACATGCCCAGGCAGCCCGTGCTGGTTATGGAGTATGTAGCATAGTCCTGTACACTTTAGCACGGTGGTCTTTCAGTTGTACAAGCTTTGTTTCCTCTTGAAGCCAAACGAGCTGCTCATTTTCCCGATGGGAAGAGGAAGAAGGGCTAGCAGCGTGTGAATCCCAAACTGCTGTCAGCGTAGTGGGGATGCTGATGCACTAGGTCTGGAGAACAATAGCTGCCACAGCCCTATGGAAACTCTTTGAAAATGAGAAGGTTATGGAGGTGGAGGAAATGCACAGCAGTACACTGTCTCCTCTCATCTCCCCCAGCCTCTTCAATCAGGTGCCTGCTGGGCTTCCCACTCCTCCTGCCTTTGCACTAGATCGTAGGATCATAAGGTATTAGACTCTGCTGGCATGAAGTCATCCGCCATCCTCCTGGCATTATAGCTTCCTGAGTCAGGGAACCGACGTGAGACGTTGAGGCTGTGAGCCCACATGGTGCTTTTAGCTGCAGCTTCCAGGGCCACACAGGTGTCCAAATAGGAGCCGGGAGGAGGCACCAGCTGCTTGACAGAAGTTTCCACCACCTTTTATTTGGGAAAAGCAGGCACCACAAAGGGTGGATGTCAGCTTTGGTGCTGTCTGTTCACCAAGGAAGTGCTGTTGCTGAAATATAGCCAGCTCACTATGATAAGAATCTCCCTCCCAAGCTCCATCTGCAAACCACGAGTCGGTTGCTGCACGGGTGATGCCCACGGGCAAGCATTGCAAGTGTCACGAGGGAAACCATTCAAAGGGATTGGTTCCTCTGAACAGTTCCCATCTGAGGGTAAGAGCTTCTGACAACAGCTTTGAAACCTTTCCACTGAGAAAGCTTTGTGGTGTGTGTGGTGAAGAGGATGTAGGTACAAAATGTTTCCTCTGCCTCCCTCCACCGCCTTGTAGCACTTGGGTCCCTGCGGGATGTAGGAGGGTGCCTGGGCTTGGTCAACACCATACCAAGATCTTCCGTCTTGGTGTGTGATTTGGTTAATGCTGCCATGCCTTCTGACAGAATGTCCCTGCCCTGGTATAGTCAATTCTTCTCAAAGGAAAGAGGTTGTGTTCAGCTTCTTGTAGCTCAGAGGGACCCATGAAAACAGACTCACTGTGCCTTGTGCAGCCCAGCACAGAAGTTCCTGTAGTCCTCCAGAGTAGCATGGTTAGAGCATATGGCAACTACTTGAGGTGGGATGCTTTTTTTGGGGGGTATGCAATTTAAAGTTACAAATGTTGAAGATGTATCAGGCAAAAGACAGTGGTGTGGGATGGGAAAAAGAGGACAGTGGTTTGTTTATGAAGTTAAGCTGTCCATGTATAACATCTTTGTCATGTTAAACACATAACATCTGGTTCCTTGCAATTTTTCTTAGATTGCAGACAGCAGTAATCTCCAGTTTCTCACTGAGTAAGAGTAATATCATGGACCAACAAAAGATTGTTGTTATAACCAAATTTAGAGCCTCCCCCTCACTGGAAAGAGGTGATCTTGGGTAGGGAAAGCAGAAGGACATATGTCATACCAGTGTCTTAGGCTGCATCTGTTAGGCGAGTTAAGCAGTGTCTGGGAATGTTGCTCGGCATGGGAGTGTGACTGGGTATACTCAAACTATTAAACCAGTCCTTGGCACACTTTTGCCACAGCAACTAGCAAGCTCCTAAATCATTCCTAAGCATGGATTAGTGTTCATCCCAGTGAGCGGTTTGTATTTAGCTGCTGCGTTAGGGAAGCTAGGACATGGTTGTGAGCAGAGATACGGACCATTCTGTGCCAGTTGGCCTCAACGCCTGGGAATATTTCTTGGCACATTTAATTTACTAGTGGCTGAAGAGGCTCAGGCCCAACCGAGAAACTCAACTCTATCATCCTAAACTCCATTTGTCAGCAGTGGGAGAGAGAGGGGAGCCACCATCAGAGCCTGATTCAGCTTCCCTTGGTCCTGACCTCTCCAAATCATAGACAGTTTCTAAAGCAGCTAAGCCTACAGGGTTCAACACGCTGACAGCAGATGAAAGGCTATATTATCCCAGAAGAAGGCTATGTACAGTACAGGTGCATTTCCTGCATATTTATTAGTCACCTCCCCTGCCTCTCTGAGCTCAGATTAAGAGAGTTTTAAGCCATTCAGTTGTTCTTTCCTGCGACAGCAAGCGCCACCAGTTATTTTTCTTCACAGAAAGTATTTTTTTTCTCTCTCGCCGTAGGAAGGCTCCTTTTTCAATAGGTTCCATCCATAAGACTGGTGTTCTGTATAATTGCTTTTTAATGGTTTGGTGGTTGATAGTTAAATGTGTCCATAGGACACAATTATAGACATATATTACAAGACAGCTCGTGGAAGAATATAGAATTAAGTCTTTCAAATATAAGTAAATCCTTTGTTTGATAAAGAAAGTTTTGAGTTCACCCTATCCAAATATGTGTATGTATATATATACACACACATATATATACTTTTTCACACTGAATCAAAAACCTAGGTGGAAAAAATAACTTTGGCTTGACTACTGCAATCAAAGTGTAATGTTTCATTATCTTTTCTCCCATTGAAATCTGTTCATGCACAAGGTGATCTGATATAATACATGTTTAAACATATCGAACAAAACATTTTCCCTTCAAGAATACCTTAAGTGTTTGGTCACAGTGGTGATGAAATTATTTATTGAATTTGGCACATATTTGGAAACATGACCTTAATCTGCAGGTTTCAGTGAAGAAGGTATTTTCCCCAGGTATTTCAGTAAGTCAGATAAGTAAATTTATTTTTGACATGTTAAAGATGTTCCATTTTAGACAAAGGAAGCAACATCCCAGTTGTGTCACTGAAACTCAATGCCCTGTGTTGCTTGTTAACAACTGCACATTTATTGTTTCAGTGTCCCAGTTTGCTATCAAGTATCAATGCACTGCTGCATACCAAATAATCAATAGTTCTGTCAGTTGAGTATGCTCTGGAAATACAATATCACTGTTAATATTGATCCCCGCAGCAGAAATCAAGGCGTCAAACTTTGCAGAGATTACTTGCTAGCACCCTGGCTTTTACTTGTAGAGCAACCAGTTTGAAAATTGCTACGTGCTGTCCCCAAGGACCAATGTTTTCTGCACACCCTCCTTCCATGTATAGTAATGAGCATGAACATAAACACAAGGGTATCGGTGCACACATGACCGGCAGATATGTTGCATATAGTTTCATTTCAGCCTTTTGTGGTTTCTGGGTGCAGCAAGCCAGCTGCAAAGAGCACCAGTACAATCAAGCTGCAGCAGCTCCAGTATCCACCTCTAACAGTGCAGCAGAGCAGCTTGGCTGGCCAAACTAATCAATGTACTGGTCTGCTCTTCTTCATGGGAAGAGTGTGATGGGCTGTGGATGGATGGCCTGAGACCACTGGCAGCCTTCTCCAAGCATCATGAGCAACATCGTTAATGAAGTCTCATGTGGTTTGCTTGCAGAGGTGATTTCAGATTTGAGTTATCGGTTGGGAGGAAAAAAGCCCTGCAACATCAAGGTGTGCTGGCAGTGTCAGATCGTCTGTTCTTTGCCTACCACCACCCTCCTCTCCCCCACAGCTGCCAGGTTGCCTTGGGAGGAGGAAAATGTGGTGCTCCCCATTCCCACATGTGCCTTCACACACCCCCGTGAATTTGGCGGTCTTTGCTGTATCTGTAATGGCTTTGCAATGAAGCTGTGAATGAAAGTTTGGCAGTCTGATTTTACAATTGTCAGTCTTCCCAGAAGCAGCCCAGAATTTAATCAACTAAAGATACAGGCGTGATTTCCTATAAGCTCTTTTCAGATTTTACCAGATCCAGATAAATTAAATCAGTATTTTATCTATGTGCCACCAAAATTAGTTGGCACAGTACTCTTCATATAGGAATGCTATAGTTCTAGTCTCTTGTCTTTGAGCAACAGCTGCACTATGAGATGCTACCATCACTGATGGTGTTTCTTTAATGAGTGGCTCAATAATAAGAGTGCTGTGGAGAAAGTAACCTGGACATGAGCAGAGCATAATCTCAGCAAGCATAAGCGAGGAGATGTAAGCATTTGGGAGAAGGTAGTGGCTCCACCATGCCACCATGGCTGGGAAAAGGTGCAGGACGATGATGGAAGGGTAAAAACAGGAGCCTCAGATGGCTGGAGGAGTCCATGATAGCCCTTACCAAGGTACTCTGCTAACCTGGTCATGCAGTCAGTTGTCCTGCAGGGTCTGAGAAACTTTCCACAGCATGTGGAGGAACATGACTAACAGGGGCCAGGGTCCTCCTCTCAGCGGGAGGCACGTGTGCTGCAGGGTGTCAACCTTGGGATTGTTTTTGATGACGTTACCAGCTCAATTTTGACCTTCAGCCACATCATCAGAGATTTTCTTGCTGCCAAGGAGAAAATTCATCAGCCTTATCCTTCATCCAAGAACTTCACCTTATCTCCTGTATGGCAAGCCATTTAGCACCAGGGACATGAAGCTCAAGACAATGTCTTATGATGTCTGTGTGAGGAACAAGAGATGTGTATTATCTCTTACTGGGAGGAAGCAAGGTCAGGTTTGACGCACTCAGAGCAGTTTGAGTTGCCGGGGACATGCAATGCAAGGCTCCGTATCTACTGGTGTTTCCTAAGACCTGACCTCATATCAAAGATTACATTTCTACAGTCTTCTAGAGAGAAGAAACAAAAATTCAGACACTCAGCCAGGAGCAGATATAACTTATAGCTCAGGGCTGATACTGTACAAGAACATGGAGTTAGAGCTGAAGTTATAATCAGTTGTGGCTGTGTGCTATCAACAAAAGGAGGTGATGCCATGGTTGCTCACTCTTCAAAACTTTTCTCCCTCCAGCAGTATCACCTCTTCTTTGTACAGCCTCAGCAGCTCACTTCAGCTGCTTCAACTGAAACCACAAACTATGCCATTATAATTTTTCTTTTTCATTGGATGGTGAGTGAATGGCCATTTTCTGCCCTGATCTCCTCTTTTCGATAAAATGCCTCAAAATGCCATCACTGAAGTTCAGAGGTCATTGATGATTTTAAAATTCTCTCCAATTGCCTCGGATCAAAACCAAATGAAATAAAAATCAATGTGATAGTCAAGAGGCCAAGACACCAAAAATGATGTGTCCAATGCAAGCAGCTTGCTGGTTTGAGAGTGTTTCTGGCAGCCATCTGCTTGTTTGAATTTGAGGATGTGACGCTTTTAAAAGGCAGAGAAAAAAACACACACTCGACCACAGTCTTCAGATATTTTATTTGATAACAGAGTTCTCTTTTTTGTGTCCATTTTCTTGCAGCCTGAAAAATGTCATGTTTTGCAATCATACTGTCAGCAGGTGTTCATGGCACTGAAAGACCACATTGTGTAATTCTCTAATTTAAAAAAAAAAAAAATCTTTTGAAGCCTCAAAGCATTTTCTCCTCACCCCTCTTCACGAATGAGCAACAGAATAGAGTGTGTTATTAAAACTCAATAACCACTCATTTGCTTACATGGTTAACGATTGGCCTTTTTAGCTAAAAAAGATACATTTTTTCATGCTACTCCTATTTCAACTCTGTGGTCTCAGCTTTGTCCTGTGTAGCAAAGAAACCAATCCTTTTATGGATGGTGTTAACCGAGACACCAGTGACCGAATCACATTTAAGAGCTAAATTCCCCTTTTATTCTCAAAGGTGATCAGGATCAAAGCACTGAGAGGCTGAGGCTGGAGAGAGAAACTTGAACTCCTGGTGTATCCTTCCTGTGAACAAATAACGACATTATAGATTGCATCACTGCCAATGTGACCCCTTTAATCAGCAGCATGTCCACAGTTAAGAAGATGATATTGTGGTAGTCCATAAAAATCCCTGCCGCGGTTGTAGCGTCATAAAGCAAATATATTATTGTTCTTGGCCCAAAGACTGTACGACATTAAAAGGTGAAGACGGGAGTCGAAGGGTTGGCAGAGGCAGGCAGGCAGCAATGGGAAAAGGCTTCGCGGTGCCTATCGACACACCCAGCTGTGGCCAGCTGTTACTGGGGTTGTGTGCATCATACTGGGAGAGGTTTGCAAGAGGACAGTGGAGAAGGCTGGTGGGTGTGTAACAAGAGCCTTTCCTCTGCAGGAGAGACAGCCTTGGGGAAGAGATGAAGGTGTATTAGCAGAAGTTGTTTACCCTCTTACTTGGCACATGCCTAGGGAAAACATTCTTTATGGATTTTTTTTTTTAATATGAATAAGGCATTCATAAACTAATGAAAGCTACATTTTCATTAATTATAATGGACTCCATTAAATTCCGGACATTTACCACATCACAATGTTTATCTGCAAGGCAGTATTTCCCCGTGCTTAATAAAAGGGAATAGAGGGAGTACCGCAGCAAATTTAAGCCTCTTCTAGCACTCAGTGTCAGGATTTTAATGGCACACACATTACCTTGGCTTCTTTTTATAGCTTCATCTTGCTTTATGTGACAATACTTAGTTTTTATGTCATGCTTTTCGCACATAAATCTCAGCATCTCACAAAGCAGGGCAGGACGCTATGCCCACTTCATAGAAGAGAAAAAATACTAAATGAGGTGATTTGGTCGCAGCCACAGAGCAGCACTGCTGGGAGGAGACCTTGATCTTAAATCCCATTCTGGGAGTCCATTGCATCTCCAATGGCAAGTGTTACTGATTTGTAGACAGGCTCATATGCGGTGTGAATCCAAGGCTTGCAGCAAATGGGGATGAAGGGAGTGGGCATCTGCCTGTTGGTTTCTTGGGGCACTCTCAGCTCTTCTCTGACAGGGTCAAGCACTCAAAAGTGGTAACTGAAAGGGAAAACATTTAGCTTGGTCGATAAAACAAATTGCATGAGGCTGCCTGTGTTTTCCTTCCATTTTTATCACTGGCCATAGCCTGTTGGCTGTTTCTAGTGGGATTTTCTGGAAGTCCTAGTTAGCATGGACAAGGGAAGAGCTGACCTCCCCTGTGTTGAGCTTGCCTGTTCATTGTCTTCTGGTCTCAATTTGAAGGCAGCTTGGGTTTGGTCTTCTGAAGCTCTGTAGGACTCCCCAGGTCCTGTGCTGGTGTCTGGCAGTAGCAGCAGCAGTGACTCAGGAGGCACAGAGACATGACAGCAATACTGTAACTCCCTGCAAAAACTAATTGTAGCACTGGGTCACCCATAATTAGCCTGTTGTTTTGCATGGAAAAGCGACTTCTCCTTTAAAGTGATCCCATTCCCCAACCTTCTGCTTCTAGGGAATTCTAAAAGCCCTGGAGCAGGGGCTTAATCCTGAAACCATCCTTCTGGTTTCCAAGTTGGAAACCTGTGGTGTTCCCAAATGTTTTGCAGTGTTACAGATGGCCGTATCGCCAGACTTACTACAGACTTTGAGGGGCCATACTTCAGTCCAGCCATGCAATGCTGGCTGTTGAAGGGCCACCATGTCCCTTCAGATCCTCCGGCATGTCCTTTGCCATCACAGGCCAGACCATTTTGCAGGGAGGGTGGTGGGGTTTTTCAGGAAAAAACAAGGGGATTGGTGTCCAGCAGCTCCAGAAATATCTGGGACCCACGCTGCCAAACGCCCTTTCCCTTTGGCGTTGGGAGTCTCCTGGCATGGAGCTGCCTTTGATTTGCAATGACAGAGGATATGATGGATGAGCCTCTCCGGGCTTCCTCCTCCTTGGAAACAAGCTGTAAATCTAAATGGATCGTATCCCAGTGAAATCAGCCGATGAATGAATCAATCAGACGGGTTCAGAAATCTTCCTGCTGCTTCCAGGCAGAAGGCATACCCGAAAACAACTCCCTGATAATTGAGGAGCCATCCTTCCATGCAGCTGCAGAGCTACTGCCACCATGGCGTTTCCTATTAAGGCAGCCTGTGGTCACAGAGCTCTCAACAGATTAGAGGAGTGGAAGAGGTAAGTGGGCAAAAGCATCCTCCCTCCACAGCCTTGCCTGCCCTACGGACCCATTGCTTGGGCTAGAGAAGCTTTCTGCTCCTAGACCTTGATGTCCTCCAAACGGCAGATCAAGGGGCTAAGACTAGACCTAGGGATTGGAGGAAAAAAAAAAAAAAAAAAAAAAAAAGCTGAATGTGTGTCTCAGCACTGAGCCAAGCTGCTCTTTCTGATGAAAGCTTTGAAAAACACCATTCTCCAATTTCATATACCTCGAGGACCTGGCTGGTCCATACAGATTAATGATTTTGCAGGGCTTTTAAAAAACATTGGGGAAATGCTTTGAAGCCTCTGGTCGAATTTTCCCTGTCCATGCTGGCCTGACCTATGGAAGACAGCTGGTTTTCTGGAAGAGGGCTCAAATCAGAGGATAAGGATGCTTTGGCTAAAGGGTCTAGCAAGTTCAAGGAGAAGCATTTCCTGAGCACAGACACTCAGCCATTATTAACTTTTTATCAAATAGTGTGAGAAATATGCCAGAGGGTGCTCACATGAGCATTTATGTGTGAGAGAGAAGGCAATTTTACCTTTATGGCAACTAAAGCACTGAATTCACTCTTTGGTCACATCACCAGATGCCATTTTCATCCTTACATTTAACTCACAGTATTTTAGGTGCTGCAAGCACAGGGCTGTTTGGTGGTGCTGGAGTTGAACTCACGAAGAACTGGGGGAACGCAGGGGTTGAAATGATTCAACTTCCCAAGTCAGACCTGTTTCTTTCCACATTTCTCCTGCATTGCTTAGTTTGTGCAAAGCTTCATCCCCCATCTTGTGGCTGGTGGAGAGAGCCAGGGAAGTGCATCTGAAAGTTTCTGTTTGTAGATACAGGCCTGATACACTCCAGAAGGAAAAAAAGAGCAATCAGCTACATGAGAACTGAGCCAATTAAATGTCTGAGTAGTGTTTCAAAAGTGAACATGGGCGGCATCAGAAATTTTCCATCAGCTGTAATAACGCCAATTACTTTGCCAGTTGCTGATTCCACCGTGATTTGTTTAGTGCGGTCGTGTTTCAGCCTCTTGCCTGGGCTGATAGGCTTTGTTTATGCTGACTGTTCATTTGCAAAGCTTCTCTCTCTTTTTCCTCTCATGCTTTCTCTTTTCCCTGGGCACGGCTCAGAGTTAAGAATAGCCCCCACCTGTGCTCATTTCCAGCCGGGGCAGGGCATCGCTAAGGGGTGATGAATTTCTTGAGAACAAGAGATGTTGCTGCTGTTTCTAACTACTTTGTGAATGCAAAGATGTTCCTCGCCTTCCCCTTCTGCTGCCAAGTTTAAGAAATAAAGAATCCTCCCAAGAAGCCAAGCAGCTTGTCAAGGAATGGGCAGTTGGATCTGCTGGGGATGGTGGCTCTGAAGCTGATAGCTTTTGTCTCAGGGAGAGAAAGAGAGGCCTTGTGTCTCTCCAGATGGCAAAGGCACACAAGGACACATGTGCACTCAGTGAGTTTCCCTGGAAAGTTAGCAGCAGCGTTTCATTACTGTTTACATTCAGGTCCATGGAAATTAATGGGTGTCTCCATAGCCACTTTGCACAAGAGCTGTGATTCTTCTCCTGCCAGTTGAGGAAGAGGGCTAATCATGAGCGTTTAAAGAGTGCATCTGTCTGACTGACAACTTGAATGTAAAGGACTGTGATATCTTCCAGAGATTTTAAAAGCTGGTTGAATTCCCTTCCCTTGCCACTCAGATCCAGGCTGGGGAGGGTTGGATGACATTTCCTCCTCTGTCCTCCTCTTGAGACACCAAGGGGTGGCTTCATCTCCAAGGTGCATAACATCTTCCCCTTCAATTTTCATCTTCCCTTAGCAGCCATTGCTGTCTTTAGCTCCTCAGTGACGGTGCATTTTGCTTTACCAGCCTTGCTCCCAGCTGCCTCGTGGCTTCAGAGTGGTCAGCGCTCAGCTTTGCCTCCCAGCTTCTCTTCACAGCCTGCTCCTGGGTGCAGGTGTCCGGAGAACACCACAGTAATTTTGCAATAGCAAAGCCATAATAGCACCAACCTGACCAACACAGGATTCCGAGTGTTTGAGCACTGATGAACAGCAGATAGTTCTTGCAGGGCTTTCTTGTGCACCTGGTTTACACTGGCCCTTCTGTCCCAGGCAGCTGGTGTGATAATATGAGCACAGCCTCGCTGGGGTGCAGCGGGACTTGTTTCTAGCCATTCCTTTGCCTCTTGGCAAAGGAGCCCCCAGAAACATAATCTGCCACATAAAGTATCAGCTAGAAGTGGGGCTATCAGCTCTCTATTCGTACCCTGCTATCGGTTTCAGTCTTGCAGCTGACAAATATATAAGTGACACACTTTGCTGCTCGCAGCCCTCCTCATCACCAGGAATTGTAAAAGATCCTCTGGACGTGTTTTCAGAGCTCACAGTTCATACCGGCTACAAATAGACAGAAAGCAGACGAGCTGCTGGCTCACATCAGAGAAATGTGGCAGGGAATTTGCGGAGGAACCGTTTAGTAAACCTAAACTGAGAAAATTAAAGCAGAGGTAGGCTTCAGGAGAGGAGCACACCAGGATGTGGTTATTTTTTCCAGCGGTGTCACTGCTATGGACCTTATTCCCCTTGGCCTGGCAGTTTATGTAGTCCCCCAAAATGCTACAAAATGCGAGTGGGTCTGAAATCTCCCCTTACACAGTCCTGTAGTAATAATTTTCACCCACTTTATATTCGCTGCAGCACAGCTGCCATGAACACCAGCTGCAAGCTTTGGTTTTGTTGTGGGAAACTAAGACACAATGAAAAATAATTTTTCCAAGTCACAAACCTACTTTTCAATCAAGTTAAAAATAGATGAGAACATCTCCTACCTCCTGTCTTACCTGCAGGACAGCCTCACATTCAAAGATGTTTTACATGTGAGCATTTGTGGAACAGCTAATAATTCAGCGGTCATGAAGTCCATACCATATTTAGTTAACTGTCAACTAAAATAAATTTCTTTAATATTTTGAGAATACCCAAAGATTTTCCTTTTCAGAAAGCACGTAAATCAAGTTCAGTTAAGTTTGGTATCAATGTCACTAGCTTTTTTCTTTATTGTTCCACATCCTCTACATACTTACTGAGTGCTATTGAGGGCTCATGACATACTAATTGTGTGTGTGTTGCAATACAATAACTCATCTGGAGATTTAAAATGGCAAAGGGATTATAAAGCTAGAGGGAGCTCTGTTGGTATGGCTGGCTTGGTATTTATTTTAGGGAAGGACCTGTTATCTCAACGCATTGGAGTGCTGCCCTCAGAGCCCTGACACTTCATGCCCTGCATCTAAGGTCAAAAGCAGGCAGGTGACTCTGCTGGTGTCTCTTCCGACTTTTTTGTAGGGTCATCTCCTGGGCATTCAGCAGAAGAAATAAAGCCGAATTTGTCATAGGCCTCATTAGGGAAAATTGTTGCATTACTAAGTCAAATCCAGTAGATTCCCATCGGGATACATTTTCTATCACAGCACAGAGGAAGACAAGCAATGGTATCTAATGCAGGTTTCATGCCAAGTACTGCACACTTTGGTTATGTTAAGCCCTAGGAGATTTTGGAGACATTTTTTTCTTTGGCCAAAACCAGCAGAATATAGTTTTGTATAAAAAGAATGGGAGAATACCAGCTGATATGATGGGAGACAGCACAAGGCAGGGAACAGGCCATGAGAAGACATGCTGTTTAACTCCAGCTACTGTCTTGTAGATATTTCTGCATGTGCATATCCCCATCCACAAAAAGGGAACATTGGTAATTCTCTACCTTGCAGAGAGTTAAGAAGCTAAATTAATTACTGTTTGTGAAGATAATTGAGATTCCCAGATGAGTACTGTTTGGAACATTCTAATTCTTCTTCTTCTTATTATTATTATTTCCATTGAGATTTGGCCCCATGTAATTAGTTTGCTGTATCTGCAAACAGGTATGTTCTCTCAAGCTATTTGGAGGCTTGCCTCATGGGACTGACCCATGCAGAGCTGTGTGGCATGAGGGAGCACTGGCAATCAGGGCTGAGCCATCTTCCGACTCTTCTACTTCACCCCAGACCTGTGTCCATCTCCTTGTATGGCTGTGCTCTTCAGAAAGTCATGTTTCTGCAAGTGAACAGAAACAGTTTAAGGAAAGCGGCCCTACTACAAATTTATGCACCATTATAAATTATTGTCGTAAATTATACTTCTGTGTGTGCAGTGGAATAAAGCCCAGAGGTGGATTATGTCCAATCCAGGGAGGGAAAAGTTTTTCCAACAGCATTTAAGTGTCTCTGGGTTTGGCCATCAACTTCTGTTGCATTTAATGTTAAATAAATTCTCATGCAATGTGTACCAGTCACATATTGGTTTAGTTTATGCTCACAATTGCTGTTGAGCTCAGTAATTCTGAGCTAGCTCAATATTTTCAAAAGAGTCAATAAAAGCTGCAGTTGTCATTACTGAAGATTCACTTGTCAAACACCTCTCCCACTTAAAAGTAGCACAACAGTAGTAGAACAAAAAGACCTACTAAAGCAGTGCTGGTTTTAAAACAAAACAACCCTTTAAAATTATGTAAGAGCTATAGGAAGTATATTGTTTTATTTATGAATGTGGAACTCTGTCTATTCATTATTTCCTGAGTCTGGGTCAGTGTGTTTTGCTTCTCCTTTCCTTTTATAAATAAGCAATAATTGACATTGAGACATTCAAAGGAGTGAGTTTTAAGGATCTAGAAACACCAGCAGCTTTGCCAGAGGCTTCATCTGAGAGAAGCTAAGTCAGCTGAAAAGCTTGGGGAAGTAGACAAAAACAATCAAGTCAATGTGCCAAAAAAGGCTGTGCAACTTAGACTGGAATTGTGCTTATTTACCTTTCTTGTGCATAAAATCTCGGAGGAGGTGGACTTGGTGCTGGAAAAAATGGTTTTAAGCCAGCTGAGGTACTTTGCAGTGGTGACATCTCTGTTACAATGAACATATAGAGGTGTAGGCATTTCTATTCACTTAACAAGTCAGTGAAACATTCAGTCTGAAACCTGTGTCCAATATAATCAATTTTATAGTTGCAATTTTTGTGTTACTGTAACCCTGGAACAGCCCTTCAAAATCCATATTTGCCAACGTAAATATATTTGGTCTAAAGGTAACTGGGAGATTCATTTTATACATACCTGAATGAATAGGAGGCTATTCTCCATTTTTAAGGACACGTTCATGGACTCTGAGCCACCTGAATGTCTTCAAAGATCTGCCACTATGTCTCTGAAAGAGTGAAATGAGCATTGTCATTGGTGTCTCCTTCCGTAAGAAGTGGGAAGTTAGAGGGAAGGAGTTAATATAATAAATAGTTATTTAATCTTCTCTATGTCCGTCTTGAACTTGCAAATAATAGAAGCACAGACAGGGTGCTTTTGCTTGCAAAGTGTTTCACTGGCTTTTCCCATATGAGCTAATACACCACTGGAAAGAACTGAAATTTTAGATCTGCATTTGCAGGATTCCCCAGCGTTGCTATCAGCAACCTCCCAAACCGATCCATTCAGTTGGTCCTTTGATGTGCAATTAAACCCAGGAAAAAAATAGCTTTGTGTAATGTATAAATAGAAAAGAGGAGAGATAAAGGCGGTGTTGAAGTCGCTTGCTGACAGCTTGGTATCCAAACGTTAAAGGTGCATGCCACTACCTCTGCTTAAGAATGACTCCTGAAAAATGTATGCTCCTTCCCAAATTCCAGCCCCCTGAAAATTAGCACTTTATTTACCTTGCAGCTACTTTTGTTCAGTTGTAAAATAAAAAAAAAAAAAAAAAGGTGTATGAGGCCAACCTTATTTGTTTTACCAGCAAAAATGAATGTTTTGTTAGAAGAAAATGATGGCTGCTCTCTAAGTGTTTTTATTAGATTGTTTTTCTCTTTATCTCTATAAAAATAGCATTCTTGTAGGAAACCATTAGGTTTACCCATGCTTACTGATGAATAGCTGGCATGTGAAATATAGACTTCTTGCATGTCGCAAAAGGTCAGAGTACATGGTGTGTTCTTTGAGCATCATGGATAAGGCAGCCAGGCACATTTTGATTAACCTGACAAAAGGGTGAGATAATCCAAGTGGAAGCTACAGTATTTGAATGAACTTCAGCCGTTAATGTCTGCTGTATCTGAAGGCCTGACTGATCTCCTGCCAGTTTTACATTTGTGTAACTCCATGGCTGAAGTGGAGCTATCATGCTTTACATCAGCGGGAAATTCAATTTCACCTTCTGGAAGAACTGAAAATAGCTGGTGCCAGAGGCTGAGGAAAGCCATTCAAATTCAGGACTAGGAGGAAAGGTATGGAGGAGAAAACAGCATGACAAAGGGTGCAATTATCACCCTACCATTATCCATCTTGAGAAGGTGGGCATCTAGACTGGACTTCCAGGCTCCCCGTACAGCCAAAACAGAGCTCTGGGCATCGGAGAGAGCATCCCAACCACCGTTATCACTATCATCTCTGTACCAGCTGAATGGTGTTTGTGCAAAGGTTGAATTAGGTCAATATAAAGCTAGACAGAGTCTCTTGGGTTGTCACATCCAGCTCACGGTGAGTGCATCCTCTGTGTCCTG
This sequence comes from Grus americana, assembly GCF_028858705.1. NCBI lineage: Eukaryota > Metazoa > Chordata > Aves > Gruiformes > Gruidae > Grus > Grus americana. Next base: position 5,366,308 of record NC_072891.1, on the reverse strand, counting down.
TTAGCCCCTCAACACAAATCCATTCAGTTCCATCTTAACCTTCATTTGCTTTGTTGTCCCCACTATTTCTTCCAGTCTATACCCTAAATTCATTCATACCCTCTTCTCTCATTCTCACAGTGTGCAAATGAGTTTAAGCAGCTTGCTTACCTCACTGTAATTAAATGTTAAACCAGTAGACAGCAAATGCATCCTCGCTGTCTTGTTGGACTCACACAAGCCAAGAGAGGTTTTCTTCTTCTTTAAGGAGTCCAGTGGCCACCTGCTGTGTGACTTCCAGCTGGTTACTCCTCATCCTTCTGAATTGCTAAAGGATGTTTGGAAACTCCAAGTATCCTCCTTAATATTGTGAAAACAAAATCATAGAAAAGCGTGTTCTGACCACCTCTTCTTTTCGTGCACTTGAATGATTTTGTAAGAAGATTTTGCCATGCATGGTTTTGTGGCTGCCACAGGAAAATGTGTGGCAAAATCTGCTTGCTTAGTTTTGTGGCTTCTCACATGTAGATGAAAGTATGTGTCATAGTCGCAACAATAATCTGAGAACAGGAGGTTGGTATCGCTGGTGGTAGAGAATGGGGAGAGTCAGGGCTTGGGGCTGAACTAATTTCTGGATACATATGCAAAGCAGTAATAAATGAGCTACAGTTTATTATGGGGAGAGCATCAGATGTTCCAGCTGCTCTATTAGGACTTCAGACCAGGATATTTAATTATGTCCTGGCCTCCTCCTTTAAGCAGATTATCACATTGACACACTGACTGCTGTGCCCTGCCAGCGCCCTCGGGCTTTGCTATTTCTCCTTTGGCCCTGCTGTCCATGGAGGGAGGAGGTCAGGGCTGAGGCGAGGGATTGCTGCGGGCAGGGTGGTCCCTGGGTTTTGTCTTAGATAAAAAAAAGAATAATCTGTGTTTATGAGAATGGTTAGGATATTGCTATCATCATTATTATTATCATTATTATCATTATTATTATTTATTATTTATTATTATTATTATTTAGCACACCTGGCATCTTATAAGTAGGGAGTCTTTCAATAATGAAAATCATGGCAAGCATGGAGAAGGGTAATTTTGGTAGCTGGACTCCTTTCTTCTTATTAATTCCCCCATCTGTGCGTTGCAGAGAGCAGAGATGTGGCGGGAGTCATCCCCCTCCTCTTCACCCCTGTGCTCCCATGCGTGGTACTGGCTCCGAATACACCCGCACTGGGGGAACACATCTGTGCCCCCTTCCACATGTCTTCTTCAAACACCCTCCAGAGGCAACAAATCCATGAACTGAAGGCTGTGGTTCATCCTGGCAGGATGACGGCTGCTGCGATGCTGCCTTCCCAGGTTGTCTCTGCTGGGTGCAGCTCTTTGAGCAAAAATCTCCTCTTGCTACAGAAAAGCCCTCGGTCTGTGCTGCTGGAAGTGAGCCATCTCACCAGGGTTCCCTTTCCAGAGTGTTTATTTTGTGCCACCACAAGCTCACCAATTCCTCTGTGCAGTGAATTTAATTTTCTTCTACTTTTTGAGAGGGGATAATAGTCCTTATGGTGCTTTGAAGTGCCATGTAAGCGTTGGGGTCACCGCTGATAATACAACTATTACCAGGACAAAGGCACTGAATGTGGAAGAAAGGCATAGGTATGTGGTTTCCTAGTGAGGACTAGTGATTATTATTAAGCTTTTTGTATTTTTACCAGAAAATTTGTGGAAGGTATAGTGTTGCCCAAATAAATGGTTCATACATTGAGACTAAATTTGTGAAATAATTTTGGCTCCAAAAGTAGAGATAGGAACTCTGGAAAAAACATAAAGTGCTGCTATGTTCCAAGGAAATATTTTAACTTTTCTTTTTGAAAGGCATACATTATATTGAGAAAGATGGAGAGGGAAGGAAGAATGAAAGAGAGAAAACATAAATAAGACTGTAAAAAGAATTGGACAGTTTTTCTTTTCACTCAGAATATGAGAAAATAGGCTTCCTGAGCTATTTTGTGTAGATTATTTCCCCCAAAAAATTATATTATTCCTTCAGCTCTTTTCCTAGATTCTGTCACTAGCTCCAGTCCTGAAATGACATGTGACCTGCAGCAAATGACAACCTCCATGCAACTTGGTTCACCCTTCTGCAAACCTGGGGTTTTAATGGGCTTCGTTCATTAAACTTGCCCAGCTACTGTGCAAGCTCGAGGTGAGGGCGGCACTATGTACATGCAAAGTCTGGAGAGAAACTGTCAGTCCTGTCCGCTCTAATGAGACTTTTCTCCTAGAGAGGACATCGGCATGTATCCCATCCACTACTGTCATATATACGCAGCCTGCCACATACACTGCAAAATATTCCTAGAGGTGCAGTCCTTCAGTCGTTTTATGTCAGCTCTCTTCTCATGATAGCAATAGGTAGTGTTCCCTTAATGCAAGTTTATGGTAAAATAGGTGAAGAATTTTGGAAAATGCAAGGCAATTATTTTGCATCACTGATAGACCTCTAATTTATGCTGCTGCTTATTAGACTGCTTCAACCATGCAAGCCCCCGTAGAAGGAGCAACATGAGACGGGCTATTTGGGTATGAAATAGGTACTGGAGTCTATCATGGCAATGGAAAGCAGCAGTCATACATCACAGTATGACATAATTTTTCACCATCTTCTGCCAGCTGAGCTGTGATTAAGGTGTTAGTAAGTTTGTCAATTGTCAGATCATAAAACTGATCATCAAAGTTGCACTAAAATGTGCAAACCTTTGAAAACAGGCCAGGCTTTCAGGCTGATCCAGCACTGAAATATTGGCCTTCAAGTCTCAGTTCCCTCAGCCAGAGGGAGATGACGTGCAAGCAACACCCTTGTGCCCCACATCTCCTTCCTGTGTGCACTGTATCTGTGCTGTGTCCGCATTAACATCAACGCGTCCTGCGTGCTCCTCTTTTTCCAGCCTTATTTCAACTGATCCCTGTGACGGCATCTTATCTCAGCAAGACGCTGAGATACACTTAGCGTTGTTCAGGTTTCTTAGTTGTTTCTTACTGTTCTTATTTAGCACAAAATGTAATGACAATGGTTGTACGTAATGGGATTAGATAACTGACCGCTAACAAAACAATGGTTACTTGAACTAACAAGCATGAGAAAAAGCAAGTGAGCTGAGGAGTGTGACCTAGAATGGGAGAAGAGAACAGCAAATGCCTTTGCAGCAGCATTTGTCTGCTGCTTGTAATGAAAGAACACTTAGTCATTTGGAGAGTAAGCCAAGACCTGCTCTGGTCAAGGGAGCCTCAAGGTGTTTGATTTACAACCAGCTAAAATTGCTGCAAAACTCTGAAAGTGTATTTATAGCTTTCTTTTCCCTTGTCTGCTTGCTGGCACGTATGGAATTACGAGGGAAGGGTTTGGGTGGTTACTGTGGTTTTACTCATTTGCAGTTGTTCCATGCACCATTTTTTGACATTTTATGGATCCCTAAAGATCCACAGGCCACCCCTTGAGAAACAATGGCTGGAAAGACAAGGTAGAAAGTTTGTTCTTCATGTATTGTTGGAGTTCCTCGACACTGCAGGAAAATCGGGAAGAGGAAAATCATGAGTTTGGTTTTATTGCAAAAAGAGCTGGTTTATTGCAACAATAAAGGGGGTTTTTTGAGCAAAACTAGACAAGTCTGAAGTTGTTGTGCAGTGAGCACACCATGCACACAGGGGAGAATGTCGCATGCTGCAAATGCACCCAGCTCCCTTCAAGTCAAAGACTGTGCAGCCAACAGGTTCAGGCCAATTTTTCCAACAAGAGCAGTTGTACAAACTTGTCCATCACTCCTCAGTCTCCCTGGGGAAGTGGAGGCAGCATTAGCAGGGTGGCCCTGTCCCTGCCTTTTTCTTTCCTCCAGAAGAATGGATTTACTGAATGTAATAAATGTGTTGGTAAAACTGTCCTGCCTGGCACCATGCACCCGTTCCTCCTGGCAGAGCCTGGGTCCCTGAACACCTTGTGACTGCTGTGTTGTGCTGTCCCTGCACCTCCTATGGAGAAGTCAGTCCCCAAATCACTTCAGTAAGGTGTTTTTGGTGAGGCTGGGTTACACACTGGCCACACAACTGAGGAATGCAGGTGTTTGGGACTCCTCTGGAAAGACCCTGCTGAAAGATCTCCAGGGTATACTGTACTAAGCATAAGCTTACCACCCCCAGGGTTTGGAAGAGAGCAAATTCCTTCCAGGATTATAGGATTAAGAAGCTGAAAAGTGATTCAAATTCTTCATTAAACAGGGGGGGGGAAAAAAAAAAGAGACATAGGGGGAAGCTCTTCAATGCATGCATCACTCGACGTGTTTTCCTTGTAATTAAAGGAAGTTATTGAAAAATATTTGAGAGGATTAAATGCTCAGAGTATATGTGCCGATCAAATAACACAAGAGTCTGCATTCTTCTGAGTAATCAATGGAGTGACTTGAATGGGAGGTTCAAAAGAGCACAGTTATTGTTAAAGTGCCATTGTAGTAGTATTCACCATACTGTACAGCAGATGGACAGGCCCAAGGGTTTCTCAGCAGGGAAACTTTGCTGTAGCTAAAAACCCAAGGATCTGGAGTTCATATGTGGGTATTTCCACACCAGTTGTTAAAATTTCAGGTGGGCTTTTCTTGCCTTTCTGCTCCCCAACCTGCATGCAGAAAGAGATACTCCTAATAATTTCCCATGGAAGACTTCTTTGGGACTGAGATTCCGTTTCTCTTTTATGCAGACAAAATAGGAAAGGGAAAACCTGTGAACAAGAAAGTTGTTTAAGAATTGAGCCCAGGACATAAGAAATGGGAAGGACTCCTACTGTAAACAGGGAATTGTACTCATCATTGCTCTTTCCTCTGTCTTCTGACAGCTTAATTGTAAGTGGTCATTATTTAGCCATTAATTAAGAGGTCATTATGTCCTAGACACCTGGTGTCTAGAACAGCCAATGTAACAGGGCACCATGACCTCCTCCGTGGTCTGTGAGTGTTTGCCCATATATGTGACAGAAATGCTGCTCTATCCAGAGTTCTTTACTTTATTTTGACTCTTCTTTTAGGTGTTTCAGTGCTGACAGTGGGCATAAGCAGCATGGCCTAGTGGAGAAAGGATCCATGTGGTGTTCAAAGACCATGAGGCGATGGGATTTTTTTCCATTTTGCATCAAACCTTTGGGAATCAAATTTCCTGGCATTATTGACATCCTGTTTTCAGTGGTCCTGGAGTAGAAAAGCTCCTGACTTTAGACAAAACTTGGCCTCAAGGTTGCACCTCCATCTTTGCTCCTGCCTACAGGCAAGACACCACACCTTGTTAGTGCCATTTGCATTTTACAGATGAGCAGATTAATGACACCCCCCTCAATTCCTGTGGTTAATTAATGGTTGAAAAGTGTTTTGAGATCTTCATATGAAAGATGCCATATAATTGCACGGAGAAAGATGATATTTATTCCTCTTTATTGGCTTTTCCTAAAGAGGTTCTTGCAAAGTTGAGGGAAAAGATTACCTCTCCTCTCTTCTCTTGGTGTGGGTAGGCCTATAGTCTTCCAAATTAGGTGCAACAAATCACATCCTCACTTACTAAGAATGCAGGGTCACAGTAGTACCAAAGATATGGCCATCGGGGGAGTGAAGCATCAGTCTGGTAACAGCTCTTGTCACCTTTAGAGGATAATTCCTCTCTAGAGCTATGTATGACAGATGTCTTATCAGTCCAAGCTCAAGAGGTGGCTGCGTCCATCCTCCGTAAGGCAAGACCAACCCTACCTCAAACTATTCAACACACAATCACCTAATTTGCTCCTGTGCACATCCAGTGATGGTGAGTCCTTTAGGTGACCTGCACCGACGTACAACTATCCTTACCATTTACTTGTTTCTTTTAATGTCTCTTCTATACTTCCTTCACTTCAGTTTAATTACATTATTTCTTATGCTACCCGCCGCGAACAGTACCACATTAGTTCCTTCTCTATGCTTTGGCCACTTATATTAAATCAGTCTGGAATTTGATCTAGCCAGGAAATGAATCAATTTCAGACATCCCATTATCCTCGTGCTTTTGCCTTGCCAGAAATGTCCAAATCAGGATGACTGTTTCCTAGCCAGTCACTTCAATCCTTTTTAGGCACTTAAAAGTAAACTTTCTTACAGAGAGCCTTAGCACACTGAGTGCCCAAATTGAAGTTAATGGATGCTCTGAGAGCAAGTCCTGTTTATTTTGGCACCTCTCTGTACAAGTGAAAGTCCGATTATAGGTATCTGCATAAGAAAGTGAAGACGGAAGGACTGTATTTTTTTTCTTTTTTTAATATTTTT